>NC_133327.1:301350600-302043100 GCF_042186555.1 Aquarana catesbeiana | reverse complement strand
CTATCTATCTATCTATCTATCTATATATATATATATATATATATATATATATATATACACACACACTGTATATATATTATACATATATATACAGAGTATATATATATATATATATACATACACACACAATACATACAAATGATGATTGAGCTAAATCAGTTTTTCTTTATAGAGTAAAATAATACTTATGGTCAATAAAAAACAAATATGATTATTTACACTGACAAAAATGCATTTCAGAAAGAATTATGAGGGTCAAATGAATGTTGGATTGTTTGCATGTAGAGGGGTATGCAAAAGGTCAAAATAAATATTCTCAAAGGAATTAAACATTCTAAAATTAAAATTTACATAGATAATTTTAAGCCATAGCACCTATTGAATATGGTTTCATTCAATCAAACATAATAAAAAATGATATAAGAACATAATGATATATCTGCTGGAGCAGTTCAAAGTTAAATAAATATATATAGGTCGGTTGCATATGAAAGTTATGTATGTCAGTAGGTCTTTTCCAAACATTAGTTTGAGCTGTGAAAGTCACTTGAAGTGGTATGGGAAAAGTCCAAGCCATACCACAGAATGGCCATAAATCCATTTGTACATTTATAAATGAACCTCCATACTTTTTATTTAAAACTATGACGTTGTGTGTAACTTTTATAAACATCACTCGATTTTCTCTCAATTTATTTGTACTCACGAATACCATTCAATAGACAAACAGTTATACAAATTAAGTATAAGCACAGAGATGTAAGGTTAATTTACATGTTAAGTGGATATATTTACCTACTAGTAAAAAACCCATATATTTACATGAATAATGAACAGGCTTCATTTAACAAATCATAAATCAGACATTGCAAATGCAAGAGCATATACAAGTGCTACATGCAGATGGAACATGTTTCCTTGTTAAGCATAAATCATTGATGGTGTATGCAAACACATTCATGATAGTTTATTGAATGTTTTCTTTATTTCTCATATGACAAGTTAGTATCCACTAAACAGATAGGGAATTGCCATTTTATAAACCAAGCAATTAGAATTGAAGAGTAGAAAATGGCCTTTTAGCTATCTGGTACTGAAAGCAATTGACCCTCATTAAAAGATAAATTGAGAAGACTTCACTAATTGATGTAAAGTACTAAAGTGCTTTAGACTCTGGAAAATGAGTGTGGCTTCCAAGCCATCACTTTAACCAGCTATTTTGCAAACACTGTATAAATAGGTCCATTTACAAAGTGTTCACTGATATTCTGGTGGTATTGCATAACCTTCTCCGTGTACATTACCTTTTTTGAAAATAAAATGTGTACAAAGGCAGCTGCTCCACTTTGACACCAAATAACAAATACTTCATGCTTGTCATTAACCAAATAACACTGTAAACACTCTGCTGTTTTAAAATTCACTGCTCGTGTGACATAAAATGAAGTCCCTACTAGGCACATTAATAAACTCTGCTAAACCTTAAGTGCCTTAAATCAAGCATCTACTGTATCTTAGCGTGTGCTTGCTGAAACTGGAGATAATCAATCTAGAAGTGTACAGATGCTGGTCAAGTTTTTTTTAGACTAAAATTGTGACAGCTAAATCACACCAAGGCCTACATGAAATGTTTGATAAGCAACATGATATTTTCAGGGAGCGAATGAAGATTAACTGAACACTGAAGGCCAACTGGAGGTCTAGGCTCTTCCTATGGCTTTAGAAGCTTACCACTTCTCTTACACTGCCCTTGTAGCCCAGAACACAACCAATAACACCTAAAAAATTGTATTTTCTGAACTTGTTTTTTCTGTTCACAAAATGTCTTGCATTACTCTTTTTGGTCACATTAGATACAGTCCAACTGCCTTTAGAATTAACATCAAGTATCAAGTGGTTGGCCATCTTTTATACAGCAAGACTGCTAAACAATGAACAGATTCTCATATCTTGTTGCATGGTAGTGATGCCACTGTGTGCACTTTTGGCTATCATCAAGTGTAATATCTGTTCTTATCTGTGTCCAGTAAGGATGCTACGCTGTCGTTCTGGCCTTTTGGTAGGTATGGCTGACTGTACAGTTGCTCTGCCAGTATGATGGGGGTCCTGAGGAGTCCTCCCGATAGGCGAGGAAACTGAATGAGTGTACACAATGTAAAATGTGGGTCATAAGTGCTCCCTGGGTGTGGAGAGAGCTGAAGGGTCCAGTGCCTCCTGGTTTGCTACCTGGTTTGGCCTTGAGCTGGGAAGGCAATGAGTCTGCGGGTTCAGAGCTCCCTGGGAGTTGGTCACCCTAGGATGCTCGTAGTATCACTTGGGTGTGGGAACCCTAATGTGAGAAAGAACACATAGCCACGTCACCTAGGCTTTTTTTCTGCACAGATCCTCTTTGTGATAGGCCTTTTTTGGCTAAGTCTGGAACAATTTTTGCTACCAAGCTGCAAGGCCTAGCCTATGCACCTGCACTGGCACTATTTAATTTATTTTTCTCACTGTTTTGAAACCTGGACTTTTGTCTGTGTTTCTTTTTTTCACTTGGATGAAGGGTGTGGGTCTGTAGGCCTGCCATGAAATCTAGGTATGGGATGTGTGGCCATGATGTTTTTTATTCCTCCTCCTAATCTGGGTGGTCTCTCTTCGGGAGAGCCCCTCATTTAGGACTCATACACTTAAATACACCTTTTTGTATGTGTTTTTTCACTTGCCCTTTTTTTAAAACAGTATTTGGTTTTTGCGCACCGCTACAGGTAAAAACATAATATGTACATACATAATCAGAATGTAAATTAAATTTTCAAGCATACAAAAAAAATAGGTCTACCAAGTTTAATTTATCATAAAACAACAAGTTGGTGTTTTTACAGCAAAAGCAAAAAAAAAAATACTTACATTGTTCAGGTGAGCAAGCTCAATCTCCACCAAGGCATCTGCAGCTTTTGGCTCTGGATGGATAGTAACTACAATGATCTTTGAATTCACTACTGTAAAATTTCTGGGGGAAAAAAATATTCAAACATTATTAATGTACACCATTTTCATGTAACGCAATGTATACATGCTTACAACAAAGCTTCCATTTGACTATCTTTCTTAAAGCGGAGCTCCACCCAAAAGGGGAAATTCCACTTTAAGGCCTCCTCCCCCTCTTCTCTGGCCCTTTTTTTTTTGCGGGGGAGCAGGTGGCTACTTTTGACAGGTTCCCACTCCCACTTCCTCTCAGATCAGCTAGGCAATCTGAGTGGAAGTTCTCTTCTCCCTCCCCACAGTCATCTGGGACATGTCACAGGTCCCAGAAGACTGTGGGAACATTCACAATGGGAAGCGTGGCTCGAGCATATGCAGTGGGCACCCAGGTGTGAAGCCACAAGGTGTCACAGCCAGGTGTCCACAGCTGAGATGCCAGCGCCAGGGAGAGAAGACCAGCTCAGGTGAGCATATCACTGGATCTTGGGACAGTTAAGTGTGTGTTTATTAAAAATCAGTAGCTACAGTTTTTGTAGCTGCTGACTTTTAATAAACACAAAAATGAGTGGACCTTTTTAACTTGCTAAAAATATTTCTCTTTACTAAGTATATACATTGTGTTGCTAAAATTCTGTTCACATTTCAAACTCCAATTTCAATTAATTGTTTTTCTTTTGTAGACATAGAGCCTCTGTTTTATTATTGCTTTACCCCTAATTGGAGATATCTCCTCAGACATGTCACTGTGACATAACATGATGTTAGAGGAAATCATCCAAAAATTAGGCAAAAACTTCATCTTTGGCAGCTGTCACTGGTAAAGATGTCCCCATTGGGAGGTGACTCGACATACCCTGTCCAATAAAAACTCTCAACAGTGGAATTTGCACTGTCAATCCTGGTAACTATTGCTAAAACTAAAAGGGAGAGAAAGGGAGAGAAAGGGTTAATTGCCTTTTGTATTACAAAAGGCAATTAGTCAAGACACACAATAACATACAGTAACCAGCTGGATATCACTACAGACTGATCTAGTCTGATCACACATGTTTGTAAGTTTACTTTCAAATGATTGATTTGTTCCTGTATAATGCATCCCCCCTTTCAGGCCTGAGGTAAAATAAACATTATTGCAATGCATGGAAACACCCCATGCACAAACAAACTTGTGTTGCACTGTACCACAATGTGTGGTAATGCATTACTGTGTATGAAGGTGCTCTACATTGGAAAATGATGCATGTCTGATTTGTGATGCATTGTGGTGCATTGGCAGCCCATTCAAAGAATAAAAAAGACCCCAAGCAAGGTTCAAATAGAAGAGTTCTAAACCTTGAACAACCCAGTACAGGAATTATTTTATTATAATTCAAAAGTGTTTTATAAATATAGTACTACTATCCAGTTTGAACGTGTGCATAATAACATCTGTTCTATCTTTTGTATAGACGGTTATTGGAAGAATCCCTGAAGAAGCTGTTATTAAAGGAAAACTGTATTGAGGGATATGTAGGCCCCTTTTACAGACCTCTTCATCTAAAAACACTTGTTTTTGCCTGGCTGTCTAGCTGCCCTTACTTTAAGCTAACAGATCAGGAGTTCTAACTTAACTCTGACTTTACTGGCTGCATACTCGTTCTGGGCAAGCTAGAGAAAGCCTGGAGACCAGTTTTTGTAAAAGGAGGTCAGAAATAACTGCCTCCACATTTTTCTCAATACATGCTTTCCTTAAAGATAATGTGGTAAAAAGATAAAACTGAGCTATTTGGGAAAAAATTAGAAAAACTAGAGCAGCTACATATAAATGTGACTAAAATTTGTGAACTCAAGATGAATGTGAATGTAGCGCTAATAAAAGCTGTTTGAAACAGCTATATAATCTGAAAAATACTGAAAAAGGCAATAATAAAAAACATGTGAATAAACATGTAAGAAATCTAAGCAAGTGAACCTAATAAGGTAACATAGCACAAGTGTAATAAAAAGAAAGGGTAAATCTCGTTCTCACAGCTGGATGTCAGAGTACAGGATCTGCTGCTGCATTCTTCTAGTGGGAGATCTGATCTGTGGAGGACCCTGGGAGGGAAACCAACACATCCTGCACTGTATATGTGTCCCTGACCTATGTCCATTTACTATGGGTACGTATCCTCATCTGTATGATGAAATGCGTAGGGTGGGGACCTCGGATGACATCATATCTGTTTGTTGAAACACACACTGGCTCTAGGGGACACGGAGCAGCAGTGGCCATCTTTCTTCTGGTGAATTGACTGACAATTCCTGGTACCAGGCAGTGCACCTTATTTGATTGTTCCATCTGTGACAAGTTTATCGGATAGATGTCGTCTTCTGTGGATACCTGAATCTGTTCCAGTTTTCCTGCCAACTATCCTAGGATATCTTGTGCTGCTTCAATCCATTGTTGTTCGATCTGGTGTCGCTGACATCCAGATCCACACGTTCCGGTAAGAGTACCCATTTTATTCCTTCTTGGTGATATCTGCTGACAACAGTTTATTTGATGTCTCCGATTGCCCACATGAAGATGTTTATTATCTGATGGACTCCTTGGTTTCTCCACAAACCTTTTTTTCTTTTGGGACATTAGTTGTCAAAACATTCACTTTGTTGTCCTTTTTTACATTTAGTTGTTCACCATTTGAAAGACCACTTATTGTCATCACCATTACTTTTCATCCGAGATTCACCCTTTCTTTTTATTACACTTGTGCTTTGTTACCTTATTAGGTTCACTTGCTTAGATTTCTTACATGTTTATTCACATGTTTTTTATTATTACCTTTTTCAGTATTTTTCAGATTATGTAGCTGTTTCACACAGCTTTTATTAGCGCTACATTCACTTTCCTTAAAGACAAACTTGTGCTTTACCTATACAGGGAAAAGGTAGAGGTTTGTTTAAATGCCCCTCTACTCAGCTACATATTCCCACATTTCCTTTACTCCCTACTGCTCTATTCATCTGCGGGGAGAGAGAAAAGGTAGTCGTGTGTAAGTCATGAGTTGCTGCAGTCAGAGCTTACACATGACTGAGGACTGTCTCTCCATGTAAAAGCACATGGCCAACCACCAAGCACCGCAACAACAGTGATATGAGAAGAAAGGGAGGGAGTCAGGTGCTACTTCATACCCACATGCTGGGGTGTGAAGGAAAAGTAAGCATGTGCTGCAGAGGTTAAGTGAGATTAAAGTAAATTTGTTGCATGCCTTGCTTGGGCAAAGCGTAGTTTAACAATAACAAATCATGCCTAAACTCTATATTTGTCACAGAATTTGTAAATGCATTTTTTGGGGCAAACATGAGGACAACAGATATTTTTGGACCCCTTTGCTGAAAGGAGTTGTATAAGTCTACTGAGGTAAGTAATATCCTTTAAACATTCACAAATGTCCACTAGCAGTTATAGTAGTAGCATTGACTACCTAAATTCTAAACTTAAAAGCTGAACAACAATGTGAAAGTAATGCCCCGTACACATGATCAGATTTTTCTACAACAAATGTTGAATGTGAGCTTGTTGGCGGAAAGTCCGACCGTGTGTATGCTCCATCGAACATTTGTTGGCAGACTTTCTGCCAACAAATGTTGGCTAACAGGTTCTCAAATTTTCCGCCAACAAATGTTTGTTGTCTGACTTTCCAATTTTGTGTACACGAGTCCGTTGGACAAAAGTCCATGCATGCTTGGAATCAAGTACGAGCCGGAGACATAACTAGCATTCGTAATGGAGATATCACGTACGTCTTGTACGTCACTACGTTCGTAATTGTTGGCCAACATTTGTGTGACCGTGTGTATGCAAGACAAGTTGGAGCCAACTTCCTTCGAACAAAAATCCACAGTTTTGTTGTCGGAAAGTCCGATCGTGTGTACGGGGCATAAGAGATTCTTTAAAACTAAATTAGGACAAAAATGCAATCTCATTTACAAACAAAAAGAAAATGTTTATACATTATGTGTTCTGGGAAAACACTGGGCTTTTTTATGGATCACTATTAGAAACTACTCTTGCTCATTTTAGTTTTTCTAGTTTTATTTAAATGGCCCCAATGTGTTTAATTACATCAATCATCTTGAAGTATATATTTCCTTATTTGCTTCAGAGCATGTGTATTCTCTCATTCTTTAAAAAAAATCTCTAATTCTATAATCCTGTTAGAGAAGCCTGAACTAATCTCAGATGATGATGCTTCAGTAGTAGTGTAACCTTCATGTATTTTTTTTTTTAGTCCACAGCATGTTATCCTAAGCCTTAATACTGGATTACATTTTAGTTTTAGTTGTATCTTTATAACTGTTATACATTCTCCAAAAAATGCTTACATTATAAATAATTTCTTAGTAAACAGAGATGAAAAATGTTATCCCAATACATCTAGTTGAGGACATCTTTAATTACGATTTTATTGCTTATTAAACAAAGTATTTAAAAAAACTCAACACACACACACACAATCTCACATATTTATATTCAACTCTGGAATCAAATGTAAATATATTTTGTTAAAGCAAGCTTCTCTGAAGCCCAGCGAGCTACATGAGATCTCAACAGCCCAAAGATGCTTTTGAAAAAGCAGTATTTTCAGCCTCTACCAAGTTGACAGATTACTAGACCAGTCTTGGTGGCATCCTTTACCTCTGCTTTAAATTACAAAGTTTTGAGCAGACCTTAATCGGCTATCCCTAAACAAAGTCTGTATACATGAATAAAATGCTAAGATGCTTTTGTGTTCATGGGATTTATATATCAAACATGTTTGCCTTTCCTGTGGACATTCACCCAATAATTCACAGAGGCTCAATATCTTTTCTAGGCATATGCTGCTTTCGGACTAATCACCACCAGCAGCAAAACCATAAAAAACCTTCAAAACTGTTCCTGTAAAACAATTTTAATGGCTTTAATACTGGACACTTTTACCCCTTTCTTGCCCAGGCCACATTTTCAACTTTCAGCGCTGTCACACTTTGAATGAAAATTGTGTGGTCATGCAGCACTGTACCCATAAGAAATGTATATAATTGTTTTCACACAAATAGAGCATTCCTTTGGTGGTATTTAATCACCACTGGGTTTTTTATTTTTGCTAAATAAACTAAAAAAGTCCAAAAATTTGGGGGAAAAAAAGTGTTTTTCTTCGTTTTGCAAATAAATTTCTTCATAAATTTAGGTCAAAATGTATTCTTATACATTTACTTGGTGAAAATAATCCAAATCAGTGTTAATTATTTAGTCTATAGGAAAGTTATAGAGTCCACAAACTATGGTATATACAGTATATATGAAAATTGATCAATCCTGATACACTGAAACCTTATCTAATTTCTTGAGATCCAAAAGCACCAGGACAGTACAAATACCCTGAAATTACCCCTTTTGGAAAGTAGACAGTCCAAAGTACTTAGTAAGGGGCATGAAGGGTTTTTTGAAGTTGTAATTTTTTGTCACAATTGTTTGGAAAATGAAGGTTTTTTTTACACAGTTTTTTTTACAAGTGCAGTGTTATCATGTAACTGAAGTGGTGGTGATCAGGGACACTGACTGGTGACAGTATATATATTAAAAAAAAAAAACATTTTTAATATTTTTCAATTATTTTTCTTTTTAATCACATTTTTTTTTCTTTTTTTAAGATTTTTTTAACACACTTTGATTTTTTTTTAATTGTTACACATTATGATTGCTTATACCAGGGAATTTCATTGGTATAAACAACCGTTTTTACTGAATGAAACTGATTAATTCAGTGTCTTTTGTTGTGATTGCTCAAAGCTAATCACATGGTACAGATGTGATTGGACCTGTCTGTACCATATGATCACTGTGACCAATGACAGCTAGCAACACAATTGTTTACAATGGATGGCATGAATGGAAGCCATCCATTGTTTACAATTGTCATGTAATCTGTTGTGATTGGTCACATCGGTCACATGGTACTAACAATTGGCCTGTATAGTGATCAGTCATTGGTTTTGTCCGGTAACAAGTCAGGCCGCTGGGTAGCCCCGTGGCCGCGTGAGAGGCGCATTCTGGTAGGTCATCACATAACACCCACCCAGAATGATGAAAGCCCCGCCCACCATCATTTTGCTATAGGCTGGGCGGGAACTGGATAAGAAAGTAATAGCTAATTTTCAAATACAAATATTTACAAAGGACACTTCCATGAAAACTAGAGTTAAGTTTTTAATTTTTTTTTAAGATTTGGAAGGAATGTTTCTTTAACCACTTCAGCCCTGGAAGGATTTGCCCCCTTATGATCAGACCATTTTTTGCGTTGCTTTAACTGACAATTGCACGGCCATGCGACGCTGTACCCAAACAAAATTGACGTCCCTTTTTACCCACAAACACAGCTTTCTTTTGGTGTTATTTGATCACCTCTGCAGTATTTATTTTTTGCGCTATAAACAAAAAAAGCCAACAGTTTAAAAAAAAAACTTTTACATATCCAAAAAAAAATGTATTTCTCAGTTTAGGCCGATATATATTCTTCTACATATTTTTGGTAAAAAAAATTGCAATAGGCATATATTGATTGGTTTGTGCAAAAGTTAACGCGTCTACAAACTACAGGATAGATTTATGGACTTTTATTTTTTTTTATTGTTTTTACTGGTAATGGCAGCAATCTGTAAATTTTTAGTGGAACTGCGACATTGCAACAGACAAATCTGATCCCAAATTACACTTTTTGGGGACCAGTGACATTATTACATTAATCGGTGCTATAAAAATGTAATCAATGTAAAAATGTCACTGGCAGGGAAGGGATTAACACTAGGGGGTGATCAAGGGGTTAAGTGTATTTCCTGGGTGTGTTCTAACCATAGGGGCGATGGGCTTACTGGAACATGACAGAGATGACTGTTCCCAATCACTGTTGTGTCATCTGACAGAACGGGCAATTGCCTTGTTTACATAGGCAGTTCCCTGTTCTGCCTCTCTTCACCGCAATCACGGTTCGCCAGTGGACATCAAGTCCGTGGGTCCTGCGGGCATGATCCTGCAGTGCTCGGCTGGCACTCGCCTGCTATCCTCTTTGCACTGACCAACATATAGGTACGTCGGATCATGCAGGAGAGCCGACCTGCCACAGTATATCTGCATGCAGGTCGGCAAATGGTTAAAGACAAAAAACAAACTGTTATTTACTAACTTCTAATGCAACAAATGTAGTCAAATAAAAGCCATTTTAACCACAACAGGAAGAACATGCAGCAACATGTCCAAATGTTTACTCTTCACTTGACATACTGATTGACAAGGAAATTAGCTTGTTTTGAACCTTGATGTGCTGCTATCCTTGAATATTTTGTAAGTTAATAAAACTGAATACTGTAGTTGTTTCAGTTCTGGTTTTTGGTTTGTATAAAAAAATGTGCTGTGTACTGTTCATTTGCTGTCAATATATATATATATATATATATATATATATATATATATATATATATATATATATATATATATATATATATATATATATATATATACATATATACACATATATATATATATATATATATAAATATATATATATATATATATATTTATATATATATATATATACATATATATATACATACTGTATATATATTCAATATATACAGTGGGGGCGGAAAGTATTCAGACCCCCTTAAATTTTTCACTCTTTGATATATTGCAGCCATTTGCTAAAATCATTTAAGTTCATTTTTTTCCTCATTAATGTACACAAAGCACCCCATATTGAAAGAAAAACACAGAATTGTTGACATTTTTGCAGATTTATTAAAAAAGAAAAACTGAAATATCACATGGTCCTAAGTAGGGTTGTCCCGATACCACTTTTTTAAGACTGAGTACAAGTACCGATACTTTTTTTCAAGTACTCGCCGATACCGATTACAGATACTTTTATTTTTAATGTCACGTGACAGTGTTTTTTTGTTTTTTTTACATTTTTTTTTTGTTTTTTTACAATGCTTTCTTTTTTTTCTTAACAGACCCCTGATATCTCCCCCTTGAGACAGAGAAAGAGACTGAGGATATAGATTCTCCAGTCCCTTTCTCTGCAGCCTCAGCTGCACTGAAAATGAATGGAGAGAAGACAGTGGCTCCTCTCCATTCATAAACTGAGACATCGTAATCACAGGAGGTTACAATGTTTCAGTTATGTGAATGGACAGAGTCAGCTGACTCTGTCCATACAGAAAAGGAATGAGGAGGACACGGAGGGGGACAGCGGAACAGAGGGGGACAGCAGAACGAAGGGGGACAGTAGAACGGAGGGGGACAGCTGAACGGAGGGGGACAGCAGAACGGAGGGGGACAGCCGAATGGGACAGCAGAACGGAGGGGGACAGCAGAACGGAGGGGGCATGGAGGATGCGGTGACAGTCAGCGGTGATCGCGTGTGGGGGAGTTACAAGCACCAATCACCGCTGTATAGATTTCACTAAAGCAGCTGAAAGCCGTGGGGAGATCACTGCTGACTGTCCAGGTATCGGGTGAAGCATCGGGAGCATTTGCTAGTATCGGTATCGGGACAACCCTAGCCCTAAGTATTCAGACCCTTTGCTATGACACTCATATATTTAACTCAGGTGCTGTCCATTTCTTGTGATCATCCTTGAGGTGGTTCTACACCTTCATTTGAGTCGAGTTGTGTTTGATTATACTGATTGGACTTGATTAGGAAAGCCACACACCTGTGATCTTACAGCTCACAGTGCATGTCAGAGCAAATGAAAATCATGAGGTCAAAGGAACTGCCTGAAGAGTTCAGAAACAGAATTGTGGTAAGGCATAGATCTGGCCAAGGTTACAAAAAAATTCTGCTGCGCTTAAGGTTCCTAAGAGCACAGTGGCCTCCATAATCCTTAAATGGAAGACATTTGGGATGACCAGAACCCTTCCTAGAGCTGGCCGTCTGGCTAAACTGAGCTATCGGGAGAAGAGAAGAGCCTTGGTGAGAGAGGTAAAGAAGAACCCAAAGATCACTGTGGCTGAGCTCCAGAGATGCAGTCGGGATATGGGAGAAAGTTGTAGAAAGTCAGCCATCACTGCAGCCCTCCACCAGTTGGGGCTTTATGGCAGAGTGGCCTGACAGAAGCCTCTCCTCAGTGTGAGACACATGAAAGCCTGCATGGAGTTTGCTAAAAAACACCTGAAGGACTCCAAGATAGTGAGAAATAAGATTCTCTGGTCTGATGAGACCAAGATAGAACTTTTTGGTCCTAATTCTAAGCGGTATGTGTGGAGAAAACCAGACACTGCTCATCATCTGTCCAATACAGTCCCAACAGTGAAGCATGGTGGTGGCAGCATCATGCTGTGGGGGTGTTTTTCAGCTGCAGGGAAAGGACGACTGGAATCGAGGGAAAGATAAATGCGGCCAAGTACAGGGATATCCTGGATGAAAACCTTCTCCAGAGTGCTCAGGACCTCAGACTGGGCCGAAGGTTTATCTTCCAACAAGACAATGACCCTAAACACACAGCTAAAATAATGAAGAAGTGGCTTCACAACAATTCCGTGAATGTTCTTGAATGGCCCAGCCAGAGCCCTGATTTAAACCCAATTGAGCATCTCTGGAGAGACCTAAAAATGGCTGTCCATCAATGTTTACCATTCAACCTGACAGAACTGGAGAGGATCTGCAAGGAGGAATGGCAGAGGATCCCCAAATCCAGGTGTGAAAAACGTGTTGCATCTTTCCCCAAAAGACTCATGGCTGTATTAGATCAAAAGGGTGCTTCTACTAAATACTGAACAAAGGGTCTGAATACTTAGGACCATGTGATATTTCAGTTTTTCTTTTTTAATAAATCTGCAAAAATGTCAACAATTCTGTGTTTTTTTGTCAATATGGGGTGCTGTGTGTACATTAATGAGGAAAAAATGAACTTAAATGATTTTAGCAAATGGCTGCAATATAACAAAGAGTGAAAAATGTAAGGGGGTCTGAATACTTTCCGTCCCCACTGTATATACATAATAAACATTACTCAGGCTTATCCTGGGGATCTCACTTAAGTTTAGCTTTTACTTTTTCTGAGTTCATTTTTTTTTTTTAAATAGCCTTTTCAGTGAAATGATAAGCAGCAACTCATAATAACCAATTTGATTTCAGTTTACTGAATAAAACACATTTCCTTTAACCACTTGACCTCTGGAAGATTTACCACCCTTCATGACCAGGCCACTTTTTGCGATATGGCACTGGGCTATTTTACCTGAAAATGGCACAGTCATGGATTGCTGTACCCATATAAAATGTATGTATTTTTTCCCCACAAAAAGAGATTTCTTTTGGTGGTATTTGATCACCACTGTGTTTTTATTCTTTGTGCTATAAACAAAACAAGGCTGTCAATTTTGAAAAAAAACAAAAAAAACCAATATTTTTTACTTTCTTCTACAAAACATATCCAATACAAAGTAAAAATAAAAACAAATTTCTTCATGAATTTAGGCCAATATGTATTCTGCTACATATTTTTGGTAAAAAAAAAAAAAAATCCCAATAGGGCATATATTGATTGGTTTACATGAACATTAGAGAGTTTACAAACTATGGGATATATATACTGTCATTTTTTTTTATACTAGTAATAGCAGCGATCAGTGACTTATAGCGGAACTCCAATATTGTGGAGGACATTTGGACGCTAACTGACACTTTTGACACTTTGAACCAGTGATACTAATTCAGGTGTTCCCCTAGTTACAAACATCCGACTTACAAATGACTCCTACTTACAAACGGAGGGAGACAACAGGAAGTGAGAAGAAATCTACCCATAGGAAAGGAAATTCACTCCTGTAAGAGGTACTATGGGAAAAAGGTACCTCCACTGATGCTTTATCAACAAGGCTTGTTTCCACACAACCTAAAATTTTCAAAATCCAATTGTCATTAGGACAGAACGTGAGGTGAAATCCTCTGAACAGGGGCACAAACAGCAAAACAAACGTTACATGGGGTGTTAACCTCATCCCTATGCTATCCAAAAAGCTTAAAAAAACTTTTTTTGCTTTGAGTTACACTTTAAAAATGTACCTGTTCCGACTTACAAGAGGATTCAACTTAAGAACAAACCTACAGACCCTATCTTGTTTGTAACCCGGGGCTTGCCTGTACAGTGATCAGTGCTAAAAATAGGCACTATCACTGCACTAACGACACTGGCTTTAAAGGGGTTTAAACATCAAGAGTGATCAAAGGGTTAACTGTGTGCATAGCCAGTATTTGTGTTTATTATGTAAATGAGGTGAAACAAATGTCAATGTAAAAAAGAGAGACAAATAATTTAGTGCACTAAATTAATCTTCAAATCTCCTAAATATTAACATTGTGAAATGATCAACATAAAACACCCATACATAATGAATAGTGTCCATATGGCATATGTAACATATATAAATGCTCCAACATATGCAAATCAATATGGTAATACAGTCCAACTTAAAGTGATGAAAAGATAGTGAAACAAAATCTTGTTGATCCACCAAAATCCTTCACCAAAGTGATGCGTGCCAATTCTACTTCCTTAAGAATAAAGCTCACCAGATGCTGTAGCCATTCACTCTCGTGTCTGCAAAATATCGCCTTATTAGATGTTATTAAAGAGCCGCTTATAAACGCCAATCTCCGTCCAGATTAATAAAGACACTCTCCACATGTGGGGATAGAATTTAAGACAGAGCTTCCAATAGTGTAAAAACACCTTAAGGTAATTGGTTTATTAAAAGTAACACACTTACATCATAAAAGATTCAAAATCGCCTTGTTAAAATTCTAAATATGCCAGGTGACTCAGTGTTGCGATAGCTTCCTCCGTACACAGGGATTCACTGTCTCAGCTTTAGTGCGTAGCCAAACCCCGATGCGTTTCGTCACTTCGCACTTCGCCACAGGGGCGAAGTTCGAAGTGATGAAACCCGTCAGTGCGTGGCTACATGGCAACGCTGAGACTGTGACTCCATGTGTACAAAGGAAGCTATGAGGAGATCGCAACACTGAGTCACCTGGCATGTTTGGTATTTTAACAAGGTGATTTTGAATCTTTTATGATTCAGTGATTAGACCTAAAAATATATTACATCTACAGATATCTGCACATGTGTTCCTCACTAAAGGCATGCAACAATACAAATTATTGACATTAGAGTTGCTAAACAAAATGATCTTCTTGCACCTAAAATTGCTAGTTTGCTATCAGAAGCAAGAGTTTGATATACTGAAAACAACACAAATGTACAAATCACGTTAAGTACAATCTGTATCCCCCCTTGTTTATATATATATATATATATATATATATATATATATATATATTGTCTTTTTTGTACCTTCTTTGCATTTTTTCATTGGGACTTCTGTCCTATGTTGCTGCAGCGAGGTATGTCACTTCCGCGATTGCAATCGGCCCTCCACCTTCCACCCGCTATCTTCTGGGACCTGTATGTGTCCCAGAAGACGACGAAATCATTCAGAAAGCACCATGTGAGTGGTGCATGCTCCATAGGAAACCGGCTGTAAACCCTGAAGGCTTCACTGCTGCTTTTTCATTTACTTGCAATGCCAACGCCTGCACCTGAAGCCGATGGACAGATCGGCTTGGGGTGCCGACATCGTGGGCTCCCTGGACAGGTATTTTTTTCCCCAGGCTGGAACTCCTCTTTAAGAGCATCAATCTCTGAAGTAAAAAAAGACACACACACACACATACACACACAGTAAATGAAGTAATAAAGTAAGGAAAAGAGTGGGCATGGGACATAGTTTTATTACCATTCCCACCTCTATGATTTTTACTACTTCCTCCCTTTCTATAGCCCATTTTTCATCTTATCTGACTAACCTTACCATTACCATGTGTGAGTGTTTGTGTATGTGTGTGTGCACGTGTGTGTGTGTGCGCCTTTTTTCTTGAAAGATTGATGTTCTTAAAATTTAAAAAAAAGTTTTGTGTATCAATACACCTGGGACTGGAGAGAAGGGTTCATCCCAAAAGCTTATCCTAAAAATGAAATTGTTTGCACAAATAAAATAAAGTATCATAGACAGTACTTAATTGTTTTTTTTGTTTTTTCTTTGTCCTCAATACAGCTACAATCCTATTTATGTAGCCCCCCATGTCTCATTATCCTAATATTGGGTTAAACAAAAAATTACAGGATTTTCCATGCTCTTGATTTTCTGAGCTTTCAGTATGTCTTCAGAAATGTACATAAACTACAGATCCATGCCGCATATTTGGCCTTAATAGTAGATATACTCAACTGTGAGCAGAGCAACATGATATGTCTCACCCTTGTCTTACTTTAGGCTCACATAAGAGACTTTTGACTTGTAGAAGAAACATATTAGGTAATGCTGTATAGAATATAACAAATACTTTCAACGGGATCTCTTTAAAAGCAGGTATAACATAGGAGCAAACAAACATAACCTATTTTAAAATGGGATTTGCATGCTTTGTGATTTATATTAATGCATACACACTTACTGTGGTTTATTTCACAATGCCTCTTAGTGACCTGCAGAGGTGCTTCTTCATTACTTTTGTTAAAGTATCCAGCTTTGCTAAATTGGTTTCCTAGCCTGAACTGGATGTGAAATTAATATTTCATCACAGTGAATTGAAACATTCTTCTTCATGGGCTCATAATGGCAGGTCATGCAGCCAAACTCAGCTGTGGCTTCTTGGAGCAGAGGAATGGAACATTGCCTGAATTGATGGCGGATGTAAATTGTCAATGTTCAGCACACAGCATTTCTGCTGAAGTGCTTTTCAGAAAAGATAAGGATTCTTTCTAGTGAATCAAAATCTTTTTCTTTTTATGTTTTTGTGTTTCATTTTAAATAACTGGGATCTATAATTTTCTGTTTTAGGCACAAGATCAAGTACACAAGTACAAGTTCAGTACACATTAAGTCAGCACACCTGGGAATTAAAGTGTAATATTAGACAAAAACTTTTTTTAGTTACAGTGGGGATAATTAGAACCCCAGGCAGGTTTTTACTGCTATTGTGATCCCCTGGTAAATTTCTCCTCACTTACTGTCCCAATGACAATGGTTTTATGAGACAGCAAGTGAGGAAAATAAGCATCAAGGACACAGAGGGCAATAGAAAAGCTGGCAGAGGTTCTAGCTTTTTCCTACTAATAAAACAATTTTAGCTTTGACTGTGTTGCTGTAAGATACTTTCCTTCACTTCTCGTCTGGTAAAACATTTGTCATCAGGACAAAAGGTGAGAAGAAATATCTTTTCACAGTCCAAGATAGCAACAGACACCCAATGTTGGTTCTGATCCTTCCCCCCTCTATCTAAATCCAAATAAATACATTTAAAAGTTTGGGCTGGACATGCACTAACACTAAATTCTTGAACAATGTTTTAGGTCAATGTGTTCAGAGACATACTCTTTAGAAGACATACCTGTTGTGGGGGCAACTATCTAATAGAAATGTTCCCTCTTTCTTCTTGTTGCATCCCCATAGCAGGAAATGAAGGTAAACCTCCCCAACAGGACACAACGCAGGCAAGGAAAAAATAAATTCACAGGGCTTTAATCCTACCCTAGTCTATCCAAAACCCCCCCCCCCCCCCAAAAAAAAAAAGCCTTACACTTTATATTTCAGCTTCTTGATCCAGAAATTACATAGAAGACCATTTAGCTTACAGCAACAACATGGACATAAACTCAAAATAGAAAGACTTTTTTTCTTATAAGGAACATCTAGAAATGTTAACTGTGCCTCAACAGCAAGATAAATAAATTTACGTTTTATTCTTTGAATTCCTTCTGAAAAAAGAGCAATGCACTTCCCATGCACAAGGAATGCTTGTATCTTGAACCACATTTATCTAGGGCAGTGCATCTAAGGTCTGTGACTGCTAGTAGTGAGTGATATGGTGTGGAATTTGGTCATGCCATTACTGTTCTCACTGTACTTGGTGGAGAGAAAACTGGGATACAGGGATCTTCCTACTTCATTAATTCTGTGGATGAATGCTTCATCTACCTTTTCTGCAACATTTTGAATATTGAATAATATTTCATTTTCTGTTCTGCTGCTTTGCATCCTTAACCACTTCAGCCCCAGAAGATTTGGCTGCTCAATGACCAGGCCATTTTTTGCGATACGGTATTGCGTGGCTTTAACTGACAATTGCGCGGTCGTGCGATGCTGTACCCACAAAATGTACATCCTTTTTTCCCACAAATATAGCTTTCTTTTGGTGGTATTTGATCATCTCTGCTTTTTTTTTTGCGCTATAAACAAAAAATAGTGACAATTATGAAAGAAACACAATATTTTGTACTTTTTGCTATAATAAATACCCCAAGTTTTTTTTAAAAAAGCAAATTTTTTCCTCAGTTTAGGCCGAGATGTATTCTTCTACATATTTTTAGTAATAAAAATCGCAATAAGCGTAAATTGATTGGTTTGCGCAAACTTTATTGCGTCTACAAAATAGGGGAAAGATTTATGGCATTTTTATTATTTTTTTTTTACTAGTAATGGCGGTGATCAGCGATTTTTATTGGGACTGCGACTTAATGACGGACAGATCGGACACTTGTGACACATTTTTGGGACCATTGACAATTATACAGCGATCAGTGCTATAAAAATGCACTGATTTTAATTGATGTAACTGATATAAATGTCACTGACAGGGAAGTGGCCGGCGCAGCTGGGGAATATGAGCGTCTCACGTGGGCGGTGGTTACCGTCGACGTCGGACCTCCTCCCCGCTCATGACGTGCCGGCGTGACGCTGGTTTGATTCAGCGTGCACATGCACAGGGCGGCTATATCTAGCCCCCCACGATGCAACTCTTCTTGTTATCACCCATTTGAGATGTCTAGCTCACCATCCCGCAGCTCACCTTTAGTCCAGCTATACAAGTAAGCCTTTACTAAATTTGACAACCTTATTGGTCATGTACCACCGGTTACCTGTTACTTTTGGGCGAACAATTAATGTGACATACGATTTCATATTTCGTTTTAGGCTCTCTTTGGTAGTCACCATTGGCATACCATCCAGTCTCTTCAGATTTACCAACAACTTGTTTGCCAAATCCTGGGGAGGCCTTTCCACTCTGCACCTTGTTAGCACGCTGCTTTTTCTTACCTCAGCTCCCGGTAGAGACCATGTGGCCCTGGCTCCATACCCATTACATCTCAGCACAAATGACCTTCTGTAAGTATCCAGGGCAGGCTTATTTTGTCCTTCCCTGTCATGTTTTATTACATTCCCATTAATTACATTTCGTTATCCCCTATAGATGTCCCCAAGCATCCGCCCCTGATGAGTGTGCTATCACACGAAACGCGTCGGGCACTGTGGGGATGCAGACACATGCCCCCATCTTACCACCTATCCTGGGTCCTTGGGAATTGTTATACATCTTGTTCCAACTATCTACTTTGAATACTATCCTTCAACCAATTATGGTCTTATTGTTTTTGTGACTTTCATTCCGGCTAGTGTTGTTTTTTATTATATGTACATATATGAATTTACTTGGAATATGTGTCCACTTATCCAATCAGATTGCCATGGGGCACATGGCTACTATACATTATGTACCCTAGATGCTTGTATTGCACATGCACATACTTATGTGAGTGTAAATATTGATGAATTGTCATTCACTATAATGCTTTTCATTTACGTGGTTTCTGTGATTATATTTGTATGCTGTTTCATGAATAAAGTATATGTACTTCCATTTCTATCTACCTCCACACTGTCTATGGCCTCATTCAAAGTCCCAAACCTCCATTGTATTTCCTGCATTAGGGATGGAGGCACACTATACATATATATATATATAGGTGCCTCATTTAAAGTCCCAAATTCCCCCCTTCTCTCTGACAGGGAAGGGGTTAACACTAGGGGGCCATCAAGTGTTTAACTGTGTTCCCTTGTGTGTGTTCTAACTGTAGGGCGATGGGGCTGACTAGAGGAAATAACAGATCATTGTTCATAGCTAGTAGGAGCACACAATCTGTCTCTCCTCACAGAACAGGGATTTGTGTGTTTACACACACATGTCCCTGTTCTGGCTTTCGTGCCCGCAATCGCGAGTGGCCGGCAGTTTTCGTGACTGACGGCCACGTGCATCTGCACCCCGCAGTGCAGCACGCATGTGCCTGCTATCTCCGCTTAAAGGGACCGACGTACAGCTCCGATGGTTCATGGGAACGTGCTCACCTGCCGCAGTATAATGATGGCGGCTGGTCGGCAAGTGGTTAACTTCTTAGCATCTCCTACTATCTGCTTTCTCATTATGGGACTTAATGGGCAGCACAGTGGCTAAGTGCTTAGCAGCAATAGGGTCATTGGTTGGAATTCAACCAGTGCACTACCTGCCTGGAGTTTGCATGTTCTCCCTGTGCCTGTGTGGATTTTCTCTGGGTATCCACACTCCAAAGACATACTGGTAGGTTTATTGCCTCCTGTCTCAATTGTCCCTGTGAATTAGGGACCTTAGTTTGTAAACTCCTTGAGGGTAGGGAATGTATAATAAATGTAAAGCACTGTGTAAATTGATGGCCCCATATCTGTAACAAATATGATATGATGGTCATTAGTGCTGATACTAGAGATTGACTGGCATTGATATGCTTTAATAGCTGCCTAATGCAATCAGTCTTTTAATGTGTTTGATAATCAGTGACTCATATAAACCATCAACAGTCATAGGGGAATTCTTTAAGACTTTGATTAAAGAGGGGTTGTGCCATCTTTGGAAACTGTAGAGGTGTTTTTTTTTGGGATAGAGCTATATATACAGGTAGTGTACAGATTTCACCACTTATTTGTAAGTCATATTATGGCAATTGAAGCCTTGAAATACTATTAGACAGATCTGGGGAGACCGAAAGCTGGGAACCTTAATTTCACTTCACAGTGCCTTAGTACGGGTATGTGACAGAGAAGAGTGAAGCTGTGGCTCAGACACAGGTTTTTGTATTTGACAACATTGTCAATTTTACCTACTGATAGATGAAGGAATTTAAATGTATCCATTGTTTGGATTGTTTGTATAAAAGATAATTTATTGAATTTTCTACAATAAAATACTTTGATTATTTTGTAAATTACCTTCTATGGTTCTTTATAATAACATGCTTTTTCAGTGGCTTGCCAACAAGTTTGACTGCGGCAGAATGGCACAGCTGGGTGAAATGACGTTACCTTACGTTGCTTCGCCTTTTAGACACTAGGGGCGCAGCGTGTGCCGGAGCCAATGCGAGTGCCCGGCGGGTGCGATCACTGCCAGGCTCCAGTGATCGCTGGTGACAGAGCGAGAACCAGGATCTATGTGTGTAAACACATAGACCCTGGTTCTTTCAGGGTAGAGGAGACAGATCGTTTGTTCATACAATGAATTAACACTGACCTCTCTCTCCTCCTAGACAGTCCCAACCCCCCACAGTTAGAAATACACATAGGGAACACAGTTAACCCCTTGATCACCCCCTAGTGTTAATCCCTTCCTTGCCAGTGACATTTACACAGTAATCAGTGCATTTTTATAGCATTGCTGTATAATTGTCAACAGTTTCAAAAATGGGTAAAACCTACGATCTATCTCCCATAATGTCCCAGTCCCTATAAAAATTGCAGATCACTGCCATTACTAGTAAAAAAAAAAAAAATAATAATAAAAACACCATAAATCTATCATCTATTTTGTAGACGCTATAACTTTTGCGCAAACCAATCAATATACGCTTATTGTGATTTTCTTTTTACCAAAAATATGTAGAAGAATGCACATCGGCCTAAACTGAGGAAAAAATTAGTTTTTTTGATAAAAAAAGTGGGATATTTATTATAGCAAAATGTAAAAGATATTGGGGGTTATTTACTAAAGGCAAATCCACTTTGCACCACAAGTGCACTGACAGTGCACTTGGAAGTGCAGTCGCTGTAGATCTGAAGGGTAGATCTGAAATGAGGAGAAGCACTGCTGATTTTATCATCCAATCATGTGCAAGCTAAAATGCCATTTTTTTATTTCCTTGCATGTCCCCCTCAGATCTACAATGACTGCACTTCCAAGTGTACTTTCAGTGCAATTGTAGTGCAAAGTGGATTTGCCTTTAGTAAATAAACCCCATTGTTTTTTTCAAAATTGTCGCTCTTCTTTTGTTTATAACGCAAAAAATAAAAACTGCAGAGGTAATCAAATACCATCAAAAGAAAGTTCTATTTGTGGGAAAAAAGGACGTCAGTTTTGTTTGGGTACAGCGCATTTGTCAGTTAAAGCGACGCAGTGCCGAATCGCAGAAATTGAAAGTCAGTGTTTTGCTACTAGATTTGTTCACTGGATTACAATGACTAATAGATGGGTTCTCTTTATTACAGAAGAGGTTGCATAATGCACAGTTTATAATAGTAAAGATTAATTCTTATGAAAAGCATTACAGCATTGTGTTGCTTTCTTTAACATTACAGGACCAAATTTGCTGTATAAAGCCATGTTAATAATGCTTACATAAAAAGCAAGCAAGGTATTTTTAAAGTCTCCACTCTGCCACTTAGTGGATACAGGAGATACTAAAAATGAAAATGTTTTCAATGCTGAAGAGAGAGAGAAATTACTATACAACTGAACATGAACAATAAAGAAATTGTATGTTGTGTAATGTAGTGTATATTTTCAGTGCAAATAAAAAAAAACATTTCATTATGGTTTCTTAAACAAATATATTCTAATGGTATGTTGTGGTACATTATTGCATAGGTTTTAGGAACTATGTACTATCAAGTAACATGGGGAATGCATATTGGGCTGTAAAGTCAGTTCAGTAGCCTTTGGGAAGCTTATCTTAGGGAAGATTTTTTTAGGTTTCTTGCAGCAAGAATCTAAAATGATATATGTATTTTGTCATAAAATATTTATACCAGATAAGAACCAATAATTTTGTAAAATTGGATAAATCAACAGGTGCACTGGAACAGGGGTAATGAAAATGTATTCCTGATTTATGCATCATCATCACAGTGACACCTCAACACTATAAATTGCCTTAAATAGAGTTCTGTAAAAAAAAATAGCAATACATATGCTGTGGGAATACCAATATCTGCCTGCTTCTTGCAGGAAACATACTTTTGTTCCTGTCACAGCCATAGTTCTTAAGGTACCCACAAATATAAAATGTTGTTTTCCTAATATCAGTTATATTTGAGTAGCAGCAGACACCCCTGACTGTTGGGTTGCTTTTTTATTAAGCCAATTACAGTTTTTGCTGTTCAAATAAGGTAAAAGTGCCTGCTCCTTTTCCCTTATTGCATTTATATAGACACTCAAATGAAATTAGGGGTTGATTGTGCCTGTATATCTGGCCATAACTTAATGACTATGGTGAGTTTTGGGGACAGCTACATTATTTGAAATGCTAAATTTCACATCTTGCACTTGACATAATCTATTGTCCTAACAAGGATCTCTCCTACATGTAGTTAAATGAAACCTACAATCTTTCCTTTGCATTTTTCCACTAACAGCATGCGGGAGAGGTCCATGTTAGATCAACAAATGAAAGCTATTGGTCACCATTTTCACAATGTCTTAGTGTTTCCGTATATACTCGAGTATAAGCCAAATTTTTCCAGCACATTTTTTTGTGCTGAAAATGCCCCCCTTGGCTTATACTCGAGTCTGCAGCAGAGAATGACATTTTCCAAACCGACTTTGGGGCCCCGTATTTCGGGGCCACTTGGTGCTAGGAACCCCATTTCGTGTGTAAACCCAGTGGAACTAGCACTACAGCATATCCAAAGCTGGGGTTCCTAGCACTAAGTGGCCCCGAGATACGGGGCCCCAAAGTCGGCTCAGAAAAAGTCATTCTCTGCTGCAGAAAAGTGCTTGACATTTTCCAAACCCATTTCGGGGCCCCGTATCTTGGAGCCACTTGGTGCTAGGAATCCCAGCTGGATATGTTGTAGTGCTAGTTCCACTGGATTTGCACACAAAATTTGAGGTTCCTAGCACCAAGTGGCCCAGAGATATGGGGCCCCAAAGTTGGTCAACTGTGTCCATCTGCAGCAATGTCATTTTGGGACCCTTTGGGTCCAGAGACCCCAAATTTTGGCTGCAGCTAGGGGGCATCTAGGAACCCTTAACTACTGAGTTTGAAGTTCAGGGGACCTATGGCTGCAAATGGGCACAGTGAGGCATGCAAATGGGCACAGTGAGGCTGCAAATGCGCATTGTTGACCCTCTTTTTCCATTTCTTTGGTACAACTTCTTGTTAGTTACAGAATATTTTCTAGTTGTCTCTGCAGTCCAGAGACTGCCATCAGATGGTTTGACAAAGGGGCAGTCCTTGTTGCCCTGAAAAACACATAGCCACACCTCCACACCACCCACGTCCTCCTCTTGGAACTTCCGAGTCTAGAAGCACTGCCACCTCGCTGCTCCAGTCCTAGCCCTGGTCTATTCCTGGACATCAGCTCTACCATCCCAGTCCGCTGACAGGACTACCATCCCTGTGCTGCACCCAGCTAGCTGATTGCTGCATCAGGTACCCTGATGACGTAATTTATGTTAAAACAATCATCGGGACTGATACGTACATGTGCTACTGTGCATGCACAATCGCTATCTGGCCATTTACAAGGGATTCGTTTGGATTTATGTATCTATCTGCCTGCATTCTACTAATTTGATTTAAGCGCATTACTTTTTTATTAAATTTGAAGCTGATACAGTATCACACTATGTGGAGTCTTTTGTTCCATATATACTTCAGGTGGTGATCCACTGATGGTTTTTGCCACTACTTCCTGGTCTGTTGAATGCCTTTTGTTTACCAATTAAGGACTCCTGAGAGAGCACTTGGGCTTTTCTTCAGTGGATCAGAGATCCAGTCAAGCACTGACCTCCCTGAGTAAAGGGGGTCGCAGGCTTTCTGGTAAGCCTCCATTTTTACTTTGGTGATGGGTGTCACACAGCTGGGTGTTTGATCATCATTTCAACACAGTTTAGCAATAGACTTTACACCTGGACTTAAGTCCCATATGATTTTTTGCAGAGATCTGCACCCTTTTTATATATTGCACTGGTATTTATGTTTGAAATTCATCTCTAGCTGAATTTTAGGTTTTGCACAATTTATGGCACTTAATGCACTTTAATTAGTACATGTTTTATTTTATTTTTTGCATATTTATTTTCTTATGCAACATTTTGCTATTGATTTCCTATATTGGCCATACACTATTGATTGCACTGAATCAACTTTAGTAATCTTTGTACCTGTTATATGCATTGTTATATATTGCAAGTATATTTTTGGTGCTGCACTTCTTATATATATATAGCTAATTACTACAGGCTCCTGCCGCCACTGCTGCATGGCTGATCAGTCGTCATTCTTAAGCCTCGTACACACGATCAGATTGTTGGCCAATAAAGCGTCAGACTTTTGTTAGGGAACTTGTCTTGCATACAAACGGTACACAATTGTCGGCCAACAAACACGAACGTAGTGACGTGGAATTTTAGCTCTTGAGTGCCACCCTTTGGGCATCTTCTGCTAATGTCGTGTTTGGTGAGCATTGATTCCGGGCATGCATGTTTGTACTTTGGACCTTTGTGTGACGAAATTGTGTACACACGATACTAAAATCTGCCAACAGACCGTTGTCCGCCGAAAATTTACTAGCCTGCCATCCAACATTTGTTGGCAGAAAGTTGGGCAACAATTGTCTGATGTAGCATACTAATGGTCGGATTTTAGGCAAACAGTCTGTCATCACACAATTCCCTGCCAAAAATCCGATCGTGTGTACGAGGCATAAGAGTCTCAGCAAAGTCACCACAGCCTGCTGACCGGACCTCCATCCCCTTGGTACATCACCTTAGCTGATCTGCAGAGTCTCCTGCTGTCTCCATCTAATGGCTGACCTGCCACCATCCACAGAACCTTCCCAGCCAAAGGGATATCCTCTCCTATTGGCTCCTGCAGCCTGATCATAGAGACCCAGCCGTGACCCTGCTGAGCTCTGCATAGTTTCCACCAGGTTACATGTTTTTACAATTTCACTAAAATGTGAATGACACCTTTTATTTTGTCTCTGACTTCAATTCTTTTTAGACTAATTGCACTTAGATGGCGGTGCTTCCCACTCCTCTGTGTATACACAGGTCCCAAGGTTTTCCAATCCTTTCTTGGTACAGCTGTCGCCTGAATCTTAGTGTTTTTATGATACTGTCCCCAACACATTGTTGTTGCTTTTTAATTTTTTTCCCCACTAAACAAGTCCACCCCCCCACCCCACTCTACATTGCGCCATAATTTACTTGTTTTTGCATCTTAGCAAAGGACAGTACAGTCTGGAGTCAGTGTTAACTTCAAGAAGGGAGGAAGGAGAGGGAAGGGGAGCATCCTAGGCTACAGGGCTGTGTGTTTCTTTTGATGCAAACAGTGTAGGCTCCATAAAATGCTACAAGTGAAAGGAGCCACTGAAACAGGAAACCTGGAACAGCAGTCAGGGCAACAACTTAAACAGAAAAACAGGCAAGGATTCAGATTAAAGAACCTACATAGTCAGTAAGTGATGAAATCCGCTGCTTATCCCCTTCCCGATGAGTATACACATATATGCAGCCTCACATAAGTGTTCTTTTTTATCAATGGGGCCTCATATGTGCTGCTATGCGCACAGGGACCAAACTGACCTTGACAGCTCCAGATCTTGTACCAATGAACCAGGAAGTTCAGTTCCTAACACTGATCACTGTACTAGCCTCTAGTTGTCTATCACAGTGATCAGTCACTGTACAACCTACACCTGTGTTCTTTTATTTTCTTGAATGGAGAAAAATACACTGTACCTTTGTCTCCTTGCTAGAGGAGAAAAGTGTAAACAAAAATAGTTTGTAAAAAAAAGATAAAATAGCTAGATTAGGATTTGTTCTAGGTCAATGTCAGGGTAAGAATTAGGGCCAGTCTTATGCCCCGTACACACGGTCGGATTTTCCGATGGAAAATGTCCGATCGGAGCGTGTTGTCGGAAATTCCGACCGTGTGTGGGCTCCATTGGACATTTTCCATCGGATTTTCCGACACACAAAGTTGGAGAGCAGGAGATAAAATTTTCCGACAACAAAATCCGTTGTCGGAAATTCCGATCGTGTGTACACAAATCTGACGGACAAAGTGCCATGCATGCTCAGAATAAATAAAGAGATGAAAGCTATTGGCCACTGCCCCGTTTATAGTCCCGACGTACGTGTTTTACGTCACCGCGTTCAGAACGATCGGATTTTCCGAGAACTTTGTGTGACCGTGTGTATGCAAGACAAGTTTGAGCCAACATCCGTCGGAAAAAATCCTAGGATTTTGTTGTCGGAATGTCCGAACAAAGTCCGACCGTGTGTACGGGGCATTAGGGTCAAAGGTCATGGCCAGAGTCAAAGGTCAGGATCAAAGGTAAAGGTCAGTGTATTTTGGGTAGGATTTTTTTTAAAAAAAGCTTTTTTTTAACTACTTGTTTACTGGGCACTTAAACCCCCCTCTTGCCCAGACCAATTTTCAGCTTTCAGCGCTGTCACAATTTGAATAACAGTTGCGCTGTCATGCAACCCTGTAACCAAATTACATTTTTATAATTTTTTTTCACATAAATAAAGCTTTCTTTTGGTGGTATTTAATCACTACTGGGGCTTTTATTGTTTGCTAAACAAACAAAAAAAAATATGGAAAATTTTGAAAAAAAAACATGTTTCATAGTTTGTTATAAAATTTAGCAAACAGGTAATTTTTCTTCTTCATTGATATGTGCTGATGAGGCTGCACTGATGAACACTGATAGGCTCCACTGATGGGCACTGATAGGCACAGATAAGGTGGCACTGATGGCCACTTATAAGATGACACTGATGAGGCGGCACTGATGGACCCTGATAGGTGTCATTGATGGGTGGCACTGAGGGGCACTGATAGGTGGCACTGATGGGCACTGATGGACAGCACTGGTCATAAGGCACTGACTGGTGACATTGATAGGTGGCACTGTGGGCACCGATAGATGGTACTGTGGGCACTGATAGGTGGCATTGTGGGCACTGGTAGGTGGCACTGGTGGGCACTGGTAGGTGGCACTGTTATGCACTGGTAGATGGCACTGGCAGGTGGCACTGGTGGGCATAGATGACTCTGCAGCTGCTCTCCTTGATTGGGACCGATGTCCCTCTGACAGCTGCCAGCAATCGGCTTTTTTTTCTCCTCACGCTATCAGCGTGAGGAGGAAAAATAGCCGATTACTGGCTCTGTTTATATATCACATGATCAACTGTCATTGGCTGCCAGCTGATCACGTGATAAGGGGTCGGGATCGACCCCCTACTCTGATCTGTGAGCATCCATCTCTCATAGACTCACTAATCACAGAGCGCGCCACGCGTGTCTTGCAGGGAGCGAGCAGGCCGCTCGAGCACGGGAGGATGTCTATTGATGCCCTCCCAGCAAAATAGGTCTGCGCCGCAGCTGTCATTCGGCTATAGCACAGATGGGATGGGGTTAATTTAGTATCAGTGTCAGTTAGTGCCAGTGTCAGTATGTTTTAGGTAGGATAAAAAGAAGCAAAATGCACACTATTGTTTCTGGGCCCTACTATGGGTACAAACATTCAAATTATTTACACATATGTGATATCACTGTGATCATCAGAAGCAGGAGAATTTATTTTGTTTTGTTCTTTGGTAGTAGGTTATGGAAATAGCAAGAAATATACAGGTACATTTAAAAACATGATTTTTTTTGCTATTGTGTCAGTTTTCTTTTGCTATTAATAAAAAAATTTCAGGACCTGTCCTTTAAAAAAAAAACAAGATATAGATAGAGTAATTAACCTGGACACACTGAGTAGTTGCAATGATATGTACAATTTTACTAATGCAAGTTAAAGTAGCAGAACTGTGTTCTGGCGTTTGTTTTACCCTCCTTCATGAAGGGATTATTATTACTTAAAACCAAGGTGAGGGATATGACTAAAGGGGGAAGGGGCTGGTGGTTTGGTAGTGGCAGTTTCTTTTCATATGGCAAAACTGAGAGGTATGAAAGTAATGGGTGGAAATTAGAAAAAAAAAGATTGCTCAATTTCAAAGCTTCTGTTTGAAATACATTTAATACATTAATTATAATGCTTCAAAATTTGGCTTTAGGATGTAAATTGTTATATTCAGTGGCGGCTGATGCTCAAAATTTTTGGGGTGCAAGCAAACTGAAAAATTCTGAAAAAAACCCCATCAAACGCAGCCACTGTGCACATCAATAGCAGCCACTGTGCCCATCAAACACAGCCACTGCGCCATCAAACACAGCCACTGTGCCATCGAACACAGCCACTGTGCCATCAAACACAGCCACCGTGCCCATCAAATGCAGCCACTGTGTCCATCAAATGCTGCCACTGTGCCCATCAAATGCTGCCACTGGGCCATCAAACGCAGCCACAGTGCCCATCAAATGCAGCCGCTGTGCCCATCAATAGCAGCCACTGTGTGCCATCAAATGCAGTGACTGTGCCCATCAAATGCAGCCACTGTGCCCATCAAACGCAGCGACTGTGCCCATCAAACACTGCCACTGTGCTCATCAAATGCTGCCACTGTGCCATCAAACGCAGCCACTGTGCCCATCAAACGCAGCCACGGTGCTCATCAAACACAGCCACTGTGCCCATCAAATGCTGCCACTGTGCCATCAAACAGTTGGTCGTACCTTTACATTACACAGCACAGTGCTACCCCACAGACAACCAGTAGTACCTGTACATTACACAGCACAGTGTTACCCTACAGACAGCCCATAGTACCTGTACATTACACAGCATGGTGTTACCCTACAGACAGCCAGTTAACCTGTATATTACAAAGCACAGTGTCACTCAACATACAGCTGGTAAAACCTGTACATTACACAGCAAAGTGTCACCTTACAGACAGCTGGCATAAACAGTGGCAGACACTCTTTAGGGTGAAGCAGTCACCCTCTACATACAGTATAAAGATGTCTTCTTTCTTATAGAGGAAGTAGCTCCTTTTAGTAAAACACGATTGACTCTCACGCTTCCAAGGAAAACACCCTGATGCCCTAATGACTGTCCCATGTAAATCAACAGATTCTGCCACTTTTTATTATCTGTTATTGCTGTTTCATGCGTTTCCCCTGATCTCCTGCCCTGCCCTGTACCCAAAACAAAATGCACTCTGCACCCAGGACTATGTATTGTCCATATGTGACAGGTTGAGCCTCTTACCTTGTGCAGGGAGCACCTCCCAGCTGTTAGATAATAGCTGTCCTTGTACTCAGTTTTCTGTTGTGCCTGCATAAATGGAACAGTAAAGTCCCTCCATGAAGTCTGCAAAGTGAACGTACTGCAGGCTCTGCTGCCCCTAGTTCAAAGAAAGGCTGAACTGCTCTCACTTCCACCAGGCTACTTATTCTGCTTATATTTGCAACTCTAAAAAGTGAAAAACAGCCCTGGCTCTGATGACAGCGCCCCCCCCTCGCGGTACTGGGCTGAGGGCTCTGATGACAGCACCCCCCTTGTGGCTCTGACAGACAGACAGACCCCTCCCCCCGCGGGAGCAGCAGCAGCGGTGGAGGTATCCTACCTCCAGTCCAGCGCGTGTCTCCTCTTCCTAAGCGGCAGGCACCCAATCGGAACGCCTGGTGCTTTGGCCAATCGGGAGACAGGTCTGATGCCCTGCCTTCTGATTAGCAAGGAGGAACGTTAGTGTAAAAATAGTGAAAGTTAATTTGCTATCGTCACACATTTGGGTGGAATCATGGCGCACTCTCTGCACCCCAAGCCCATCCTATTTTGAAGCCTATTAGAGCCTCTGGCTCTAATCTGGCTCTAATAGCCCCTTCCCACTGCCACTATAGGAATCCATGCGTCCAGCGTCCTGAAAGAGGCTGGGTGCATGAATGAGGGGGGCAGCGCCCCCGTGCACCAACCTTGCACGGGCCGCCACTGGTTATATTAGCAAAAAGACAAAATTGTCCAGAGCTGAAGTTTTTAAAATCATTCTGTCTGACACTGGAAAGCTGCCCTTGCTTCTTGCTATTGGGGTTTTAAAACCCATTTCAAGGAATATATTGTTTGAATTCTTGTTTTTTACATATGACTAGATGACATATGATCCTTTGTATCATACATAGAAGTAAAAATATTCCACTGCATCACTGCATACTGTAATCCTCAAAAACAAAAGCCACATAATTTGAACATTTTTGGTGTGCCTCCGCCAGAAAATAATTTTCTCGTCTACTTCTCCAAGTGTTTACTGTGGTAAGTAACATTGAAAGAGGATTGCTATTGTCTCAAACTAGAGAAAATGCATGTATGCTTCCTGCTTGTGATTTCTTTTTGTGAAAACATTAAGAAAGTACTCAAAAAAATATTCCAGACTGACAAAAAGATATAGTGGTTGACTCACTGCTGCTGAAGAATTGTGTTTGGAGGATCATGTGCAGAAGCATATAAAGAAGGTGAAGCTTAGCCATTGTATGGATGTCGTGCAACAGGAGTGGGTGGAGGAGGTGATGCTGTTGATGCTGCCCCTTGGGTGGGAGGCAGATAGCCTGGGCAGTGTATGATCTTGGTTAGGTAGGGTTTCAATTTAGAGAAGACAATGATCCAGCTGTGGCATATTACTCAAAAAGATTGGCAAAGATGGCAAGAAACATTATTTTTTGATTGATAAGTTTGAGTATGAACGGTCTCTCCTATTTCCACTACATTTACAGAAAATGACTTTTGCTGCTTTTGCTTTTTTGATCCCTGGCAAAAGCAGCAGTTCAAATAGCAAGAGCAGAGACAACCCTATAAGGAACTTTGGTGTCTCAGAAAGGCATATAATGAACCTTGGTGTCTCAGAAAGGCATAGTCAGCATTTGGAAAAGATCCTCTATCATAAAAAATGCTCATTTATGACCTTTATGATTACTCAATATGTAAATTTAATCCACAGCCTGTGTTTGTGCAATCTTTTACCTAGATACTTGCTTACTTGTCTTTATGGGTTCTGACCTAAAACATCCTCAGCTATGTTCAAAGCTTTATAAGCCACATATGCAAAAAATGTATCTGAATTTATTTTGTCAGAATGAAAAAGTTCTGGATACATTGTGTTTTTTGAGCCATCTGCCATCTAGGAATGAGTTTCGGGCAGAGCATAGGCTTTAGGCAAATTTAATTCACTCTCAGTTCACCACCATAACAACCAACTACCATTTAGGCTATTCCTGGTTTCCAGCAGCCACTCTGTGTGCTACATGGAGCGCACCGACAAGTAGTGCTACACTACAGTGAATTGCAGTGTGTTGAGGTACATATTCCTCCATATCTTTCATATATAGATATAGATATATCTACATATAGATATATAAATATATCTATATATCTATATATAGATAGATATAGATATATCTATCTATATATAGATAGATATATCTATAGATATAGATATTGTGATAGACTCACCCAGGACAGAGGCTTTTGGAAGGGACTGAATGCTAGCCTCTTGCCTACTGACTATGGGCCCTGGCATTTGAGGGAGCTACAAGCCATCATGGTCTCTGCCAGTGTGGGACCCATAGCGGATGTATGTGAAAGGAATGCTGATTAATGAGATCTGGAAAGCCCTGTTGTACTAGTCTGGAGGTCTTTTACCCATTGTTGTTTGCATTATTTAACTCTGCTATTTTGTGAAGGAGTTCTGTGTTGATATTTATGATAATGTGTATTGTAATTAGGGAGCTAGGAGATAACAAGGCTAGGACCTAAAAGGTCATATCTCTGAGTCACCTAGTCTGGAAATGATTAGTTAATTACCATGTTAATTTATGTTTCTGGTTACAGCAGTAATATGAGCAGGAGGGGGGAACCTCCTCTTCAAATGTATAAAAGACTTTATTCTGTGTTCTAATAAACAGTTTCATGTTTAGCAACCAAAACCAGTACTGCCTAGTTTGTGGTTGTCAGTGGTTGGAAGATCTGATATCTACATTCAGACTGGAAGGAAGCGGTGTATGACGAAAGCACTCAAGCGGAGTGTGGGACGTTTCGTATATATCTATAGCTATAGATATATACTATGTATATATATATATATATATATATATATATATATATATATAGAGAGAGAGAGAGAGAGAGAGAGAGAGAGAGAGAGAGAGAGAGAGAGAGAGAGAGAGAGAGAATATAGATATATAAACATCTTAAAAAGGTTTGGGTTTACTGTTTTAATGTTAACTTTTTGGGGAGGTATATTTTATTTTAATTTAACCACTTCAGCCCCGGAAGGATTTACCCCTTAATCACCAGGGTATTTTTTTGCGATACGGCACCGCGTCGCTTTAACTGACTTAAATTAAATTGCGCAGTCGCAAGTCGTTAGTTAAATTTAACTGACTTAAATTGCACAGTCATGCGATGTTGTACCCAAACAAAATTGTCGTCCTTTTTGTTGCCCTTTTTTTCCCACAAATAGAGCTTTCTTTTGGTGGTATTTGATCAACTCTTTTTATTTTTTGATATAATACAAAAACTATATTTTTTTACTTTTTGTTATATTACATATCCAATAAAAAAAAACTAATTTATTCATCAGTTTAGGCCAGTATGTATTCTTCTATATATTTTTGGTAAAAAAAACGCAATAAGCGTCTAATGATTGGTTTGCGCAAACGTTATAGTGTCCACAAAATAAGGGATATATTTATGTCATTTTTATTATTTATTTTTATTTTTTACTAGTAATGGCAGTGATCAGTGATTCTTAGTGGGGCAGACAGATCGGACACTTTTGACACTTTTTTGGGACCAGTTGCATTATTACAGTGATCAGAGCTAAAAATATCCACTGATCACTGTATAAATTACACTGGCGGGGACGGGGTTAACACTAGGGGGGCGATCGAGGGGTTAAGTGTGTCCTAGGGAGGTGTTTCTAACTATGGGGGGAGTGGACTGACTGGGAATACAGAGAGATTGCTGTTCCTGATCACTAGGAACAGGCAATCTTACTGTACTCTCCTGTCAGAACGGGGACCTGCTTTGTTTACATTGGCAGATCCCCGTTCTGCCTCTCTGAGGAGCGATTGCAGGTGGTCGTCGGACATCGCGGCTGCCGGACCCACACATTGGCTAATCTTACAAGAAAATGTTGTGGTCAGGCCGCACCATAAAAAGGCAAGGATTGTTAGTATTCTCCCTCTGAGAGTGGCAGGGCTATACAGCCAGTGCACTCAGAGAAGGTAGTTGAGTGACTCATAAAGCCTTCCTTTTCTTCCTCTTCCCAGGTACAGAACAGCTAGTTGTCTGAAACTGCTGCTAGTGTATGCTTTTCATCATCCTGCTCCTCTTCTGCTAATCCCACAAACTGTCATGGAGGAGTCAGGGAAATTGTTGCAGCACACCATCATTTTTTGAAGGAAGATAAGAACATTTCAGATGTTGAGTGCTAGAAACATAGAGATAGAGGACATCATACAGGCAGCAGAAGTTGACAGTGATGTCCTGCAGCTGCAGTTTCCTATCAAGTGGGCTCCACTGATGAGTAGGGTGAGGATGATGAGGTGGCAGTGTACATGGGTACCAGAGATTGAAAAAGAGGAATAGCTCTGCAGCCTGGCCTTTTTTCACAGGTCTCTGCCTGCACCATACTGTATTAGCTGTATTAAATCTACCAGTTATTTGGGTAGCAAATGTATGAGGATAAACATGCACCCCAAAATTTGGTGGAAGTAGCATATGAGTAATCAACAAAATGCCAGCACTTCTCCTGGTTCTTTATTTTCCACTCCCTCCCCAAGATTCTCCATATGCATAAACTAGATTTAAAGCTCCTCCCTTTTCAGCTCATGGAGTTTGCATATTTTTGTTCAGTTTATGGTCTGTGCCTCACCATAGTGGCAAGCTCCCAGTCACTATTATTTTGGCCAGAACATCATACCAGCCTTTTAGCAGCATGTGAGAGGTAATGACACCAAGTCGTTGGACCACAGTGTCAGCAGCGGGGTTCACATTGGAACGGACATGTAATCTAACAAGCATGGGCAGAGAGGTTACATCTCCTTCACTGCACAGTGGATGAATCTTTTTGTGTCTGGAAAGGATGCTAGACAGGGCACACCACTGGAGTTAGTGGTATTGCCCCATGTCCTGAACTTTGGTGTCAGTGGCAGTGCAATCAACTCGTCCTCTTCTTCTCAATGGCCTTACCATCTGACACTGTTTTGTAGCTGGTATGCCCAGGAGACAGGAGCCACATTGAGACAAACATTTTGATAGCTCTCCAGGGTCATACTGAGAAGTGGATGACCCTATTCCATCTTATGCCAGGCAAGGTCCTATGTGACAATGGTACATATGTGCTAGCTGCACTTTGGCAGGGAAAGTCCATACATATACTTTGTGTAGCACATGTCCTTAACCTGGTGATGCAGTACTTCCTGGTTAGGTTCCTTGACTTCTAGAATTTCCTGCAGCAGGCCATAAAGGTGTGTGATCCCTTCAGGGGTTCATACCCTGCAAGTGTTTACCTGGCAGAAATACAACAGCAACACAAGTTGCCTGCCCACTGCCTGATATGTGATACACCCACACAGTGGAATTCAATGTTGGCTATGCTGCAGCAGCTGCATCAATTGCAGTTACCATCAATGAGTAATTGTAAGAATATGGGACAAGAGCAGGCTCTGTGGGGATAGAGTTCTTTTTAGCACAGTAGCTCCTGATTCAGGATGCATGCAGCATCTTGTCACTTCAGGTCCAGCTCTCCTAGATACTCTCCAGCATAGCTGACTTCTCTGAAGATTCTCTCTCTGAGTAGCCACCTTCTTGTTTCAGCCTACTTGAAGATACTCCCTCTGGGTACCCATTTTTCTATTTTTATTTTTGGAGATACTTCCTATGGGTAGCCATCTTTCATTGCAGATACCTTAAACATTTATCTTAGAGACACCCCCTGTGGGTAGCCACTTCTGTTCCTTTAGCTCCTAGCAAAAACCACCTAAAATTCCTTGGGCCTTGGCAAAGGCCAAAGGGTGGGGCCAGCCTCCAAAAAGATGAGACCTCCTCACTATGGAATCCTCTCCAGTCAAAAGCCCAAGGAAGGACAAAGACTCATCTATAAGGTTGCTCCAAAATATTTAACTGTTTCCCCCCAACTCACATAATTAAAGTCCCTCAGTGATTGGTCAAGGCAGATACATATTCATAACTCAAAAATGGTTTGTTTCTCACTTTAACTACTGAAGACAACTCAACAGCAGCAGACAGTAATGAACATAAACAAATAATAAGTGTTTCACCAGACCTGCAGAAACACTGCTCAGCGCCAGGTCACTCTACTGGTCCAAAATGTAGATATATACAAAAATATAAAAATATTATTGAATAATCAGAAGTGCATAAATGTGGATAAACATCGATATGCGACTATAAAATCATTCATAAACACATAAGTGAAATATGACTCCACTTTGCCTGTTAAGTAAAGAGAAGACCTGAAAAAAAGTGCAAAGCAGCTGTCTCAAACCAAATACATAAATGTAAAAACTGTGTTATAAAATAATCCAAAATTAGACTAAATCATCGCACTAGACAGCGCTAATGTTGAGCAATTGAAACATGTGGCCAACAACACATGCAAAGGAAAATCCTATAACAGAAAAGTCCCTTAGGAGAAAGTCCCTTATATAGGGTAGTGATGTAAAGTTCAGGGTGTACGTAATAATCAGGTGATCATGAAAACAATCCTCCGCATGCACCGTCCACCGATCACTACAAAATCCACCCGGTGCCAAAACACTCTCCCCCTAGGGGGTTAAACTCACCAGAAATGGGGATCAATAAAGCATTCAGAATAATCACTCTTTGCCAGCAGTTTGTTGTCAACATCACATCATGCAGGGTCACAGATTTTCAGGGCGTGTGTGTTCCACAAATATGTGACGGTTTGCTGTTGCTATGCCAGTACATTCACAGCTGACTCCTGCATGATGTGATGTTGACAACAAACTGCTGGCAAAGAGTGATTATTCTGAATGCTTTATTGCTCCCCATTTCTGGTGAGTTTAACCCCCTAGGGGGAGAGTGTTTTGGCACCGGGTGGATTTCGTAGTGATCGGTGGAAGGTGCATGCGGAGGATTGTTTTCATGATCACCTGATTATTACGTTTTTGAACTACACCCTGAACTTTACATCACTACCCTATATAAGGGACTTTCTCCTAAGGGACTTTTCTGTTATAGGATTTTCCTTTGCATGTGCTGTTGGCCACATGTTTCAATTGCTCAACATTAGCGCTGTCTAGTGAGATGATTTAGTCTAATTTTGGATTATTTTATAACACAGTTTTTACAGTAATGAACATAAGCCTGGGCTTAGGAAAGAAAAACTTCCAAGCACTGAAAATATAAACAAAGCTCAGGCTGCTTAATGTTTAGCTGCAAACAACACTAAATTTAGCTAGGGACAATCCAGTTTAGGGCTGGGTCCCTACAGCACTAACTTTTTCTATTACCGTAGCAACTCTATGGCAATAAATACATTGCAGGATCCTCATTAGTAAAATAGTAACAATTTATTAGCAACAAAAAAAGCACACTTACATCATAAGTTCTTGACAGTCAGCATGGAACCTGGATAAGGGCACCGCAGGGCTGTACAGCAAACATCAGTAGTTTAAATGCTTGTGGATCACATAGATGTCAGTGTGGATCGGCATAATTACATGTCTCTCCCTGTCAGCTCACATAGCCTGGATTTGACAGTTGTCAGAAAGTCCCACCGGTATTCAGTGTTCTCCATGGAGATGCCTGCCTCGTGGAATGTGGGGGGCAGTGTCAGAAGGGGGTGGTAACGCGTTTCAGAGGGTTTTTCCTCCTTTGTTAAAAGGTTTTTACCGATTATGCCAATCCACACTGACAGCTTTGTGATCCACAAGCCTTTACACTGCTGTTGTTTGCTGTACAGCCCTGTGGTGCCCTTATCCAGGTTTCATGCTAACTGTCAAGAACTTATGATGTAAGTGTGCTACTTTTTTGCTGCTAATAAATTGTTACTGTTTTACTGATGAGGATCCCGTGCTGCTATTTGTTTGTTGTTTGAGCTCCTGAGATCTTCCAGGGTTGGTTTTGGCAAACTGCAGGACCTCTGGCATATGAAATTGACCCGTGATCTACAATACCTATCCCTTTGACTGATTCTGGGGAAACTGGACCTTGTAGTGTGCTGAATTGGCTGTGTATTTTCTCATACAATAAATACATTAGTGGTGATAGCCAACCTTTTTTTCAACTTGCTATTGCTGTGGTTGAATTTGTAAATTACAGTTATGTACATTCATTAATGGTATCTCTGCAAACAAAAATCTCCTTATTCTGTATTGTAAAGACTTCTTTCTCACTGTTGTTGTTTTTCTTAATGTCATGTTTGTTGTATTTATTCATGTTGCATTAGCATTACAAAAAGTTTTAACAGTAATGTCATTGGTGTATAGGACATTATAGAGTAAATACTTCAGTTAAAACATATTTTTAAACATTTGGGTTCATACCTGGTCTAAAGATATGCAGAATATTGGTAATGAAAACAATTTTGGTATATCTACCAAATTTAGGAAATTCTTCTAAAACATTTACACTAACATTTTGTATTATTGATTATATATATATATATATATATATATATATATATATATATATATATATATATATATATATATATATATATGTAACAGTTTGCTGAAGACATGTCCTGTGACCTGATGAGACCAAGATAAACTTATTTGGTTCAGATGGTGTTAAGCATGTGTGGCAGCAACCAGGTGTGGAGTACAAAGACAAGAGTGTCTTGTCTACAGTCAAGTATGGTGGTGGGAGTGTCATGGTCTGGGGCTGCATGAGTGCTGCCGCCACTGGGGAGCTACAGTTCATTGAGGCAACCATGAATGACAACATGTACTGTGACATACTGAAGCATGGCATGATCCCCTCCCTTCAGAGACTGGGCCGAAGAGCAGTATTCCAACATAACGACCCCAAACACATCTCCAAAACGACCACTCCCTTGCTAAAGAAGCTGAGGGTAAAGGTGATGGTCCAGCCAAGCATGTCTCCAGACCTAAACCCTATTGAGCATCTGTAGTGCATCCTCAAATGGAAGGTGGAGGAGCGCAAGGTCTCTAATATCCCCCAGTTCTGTGATGTTGTCATGGAGGAGTGGAAGAGGACTCCACTGGCAAAGTGTAATTTCTTCAGTGTTGTCACATGAAAAGGTATAATAAAATATTTACAAAAATCTGGGGGGTGTACTCACTTTTGTGAGCTACTGTATATATGTTTCAATACAAGCAGAACTTTGCAAGGTTGTTCAGACAAGATGTAATATTCATGTTGGCACGTCAAACAAAGGTTAGTTTTTCCTTTAAGAATTAATTATATTTTAAAAGCCACAAGCCATGCTTTGCTCCAACCACTTTTTACCACAAATACATTTGCATGATTTTTTCAGTTTGTGGATCACCCCACCTGTTTCTGCTTTTGAGGGATCTACTTTACACCTATGTGTAGCCTTCTCCTCAAAACACTTCTTTTACTGCTTCTTACAAAGTGAAGGTATGTTTGTTAAATTTTGCCAATAGGGTTGAAATGGAGATTTGGGCTAGGGTAAGGATAGCCAGTTTAGGAAAAGGTAAAGATTAAGATAAGACTTGGCATGTTGGGTCAGCATGTACAGTCTGCAAAGGGGTGTAATGATGTATTTGAAAGTTAGTGATGAAATTAAAATACATTATCTTCCTATTAACAATCAATATACAAGCAAATGTATTTGGAAAAATGCAGAAAATGTATACACTCAAATCAAATGTCTGTACTGCCTTCTAAGTACAGCTAGCAACACAAAGCAGATGAATGCACAAAACAGTATTATAACTGTTTGCCACCCAGTGGCCAATTATAGTATAGTCATTTGAAAGATACATTCTCTTTCACTTGTACACTTGGCAGATTCGGGCTTACTTGATAAGACAAACAGCAAGGTGCATATTGTGCAAACCTGAAATACAGCTTTTAAATAGTGAGCAACAGCGCAGCAAGCTGAAGATTGACAATGAAGAGAAGAAAAGAAACATTTATCTAGAAATCTTTAATCCGTAATATATTGTAAACAGTAAGACTCACCGTAACGTAGGTAAAAATAACCCTAAATTTTTGTAGAACACAGCTCCAAGTACATATACTGTGGATTCATCCAGGTCTGGAATAAAACAGCAGATATTAACAGTTAACAATGTTATTTTGATTACATATTTAGATTTGTTTAATTCTTGATCTTCAGAGTTACATTTTAATGAGATGAAATCTATCATTTCTAAGGTTTTTTTTAAAAAAACTTGTTAATATTGAACTGTTTGATGACTGTCAGAAAACCTGTGCTCTCCAGGGGTGTTTGTTAATTTTATTAAAGTAAATCCTGTCATGATAAATACACATCCCTCAGAAAATGATATGTGCCTTACTGTCATGCTGGTCCCCTGGCTTCAGTAATGTGTGAGTCACTATCCCAAAACAAGTAGGCAAGGCCTATAGTATTGTCAGAAATGGGGTCAGCAGTGACAGCATCCAAATGTATTAACTTATTATAAAATATTAATCATCATTAAGATGATCTGCACAAACAATTGTTGCTCTTAAAAAATGTTCATATTTATTCAGAAACCCCATTGTACCAACGCAGATAAAAATTGTGTATATTTATTTTCCAAATTATATAATATGTATTAATAACTAAAAAATGTATACAGTATATATTCATTATTTCATAGTACAGGGGGAATCCTGCCCACCAATATACAGGGGGCACACTGGCCACCATTGTATAGGGGCACACTGATCAGCAGTATATAGGGGGGCCACACTGACCACCATTGTACAGGGGGCACTCTGTTCATCGTTTTACAGGAGGGCACACTGACCACCATTTTACAGGGGGGCAAGCTGACCACCATTGTACAGGGGGGCATGCTGACCACCATTGTACAGGGGGGCACACTGACCACCAATGTGTGTGGGGGGAACACTGACCATCATTGTACAGCAGCCAAACTAGCAATCACTGTGTGGGGGCATGGCTTGCGGCTGATGGAGTAGGCAGAGTGGTGTGTTAGCTCTGCCGAGAATCTAAGCTTTTCTCCTGATACAGCTATCCTGATACACCTGATCTACTCCTACCCTGCTCTGGAGGGATCCCTTCATCACCCCGATCTAGCAGTGCTGTATTACCTGCAATCCGGAGGCAGACATGTCCCGCAAAGGAGGCAAAGACACTCTGTCTGCACCAGAACATGGCGGACAAGATGGCACCCAGTCCCAGTGCTCAGCTAAGGAGGCGGCCATGAGGATGTTCGGCGGCTCTCTGGGAAAGGGTAACCTGACCAAAATGCCTTCCCTTCTCATGGAACTCACTCACCAGGAACTCCTTCCAGAAGACCCAAAGACTGCATGGCCTGAGGACTCAGAGCCTGCCTCATCATGGGACACAGTGAGTACACCAGCCCCAGATAACGCAGCCAGGGCTCTGGCAAACCAGGAGTTTTCAGCAGTCACCTCCTGTAACATGTCTATCACTACCCTGACAACTGAGATTAAAGGGGTGAAACTAGGACTGAATCTAGTTAGGCAGGATATGCAGAAACGGCGTGACCGCATAGCAGCCCTAGAGGACAGGGTGAGCAATGTGGAGGATGATGTTGTGCCATTGCAGAGAGAAGTCCGCCATATGCAATCGATTATCACAGGCCACTCAGCCCACTTAGAAGACATGGAGAACAGGTAGAGGTGCAATAATGTCCATGCAGTGGGCATGCCAGAGAAGGCAGAGGGGAAAAACCCTGTGGCATTTATGGAAAACTGGCTCCTTAACACATTTGGCAAAGACTCCTTCTCTCCCTGTTAGCTGTGAAAAGGGTTCACAGAGTCCCACCTAGGCCGCCTAAACCTGGAGAGCCTCCTAGACCGTTCCTATTTAAATTGCTTAATTTCAAGGACCGGGATGCCATATTGTATCATGCCAAAACCAGAGGAGCCCTTATGACGATGGATAATGTTCACATATCATTCTACTCTGATTTCTCCGCTAAATTACAGAAACCGCAGGGCCAAATTTACTGAAGTTAAGAAGCGTCTCCGCAAATATGATGTCGCATATGCTATGCTGTATCCTGCCAAGCTTAGAATCACAGCAATCGGCAGGATGCAATTTTTTGATACCACTGCTAATGCGTCCAACTGGCTGGATCGTGTAGAGCACACCTTTAAAAAAGCACCAGCACCCATGGCTTAATTGTGTTTTCCCTTTTACTACCTGCTACTGCTGAATGCGGATACCTAGCAGTAGATTTGAGCACATTGCCCTTTTCTTTTTGTCTTTTCTCAATCCTTCCTTTCTGACATTTTACCAATGACTTGGATTCGCAAGTCCCTTTGAATCAGAGTTAAACTAAGATATTGGGCCCCCCCCTAACATCATCCTGCGTGGACATGTTATCAGGCTCCTTAATCGCGTAAAAGGATGCAAAGACCTATATATATCTATATATCTATATCTAGATATAGATATATATCTATATATATATAGATATCTATGTATATATATATATTAGGGTTTATCATTGCTGGCCCTTACACTTTCTGGGGATTATGTTTGCTGGTCCCAGTTGGGCTTATTTTACTCCAACAATCTCTTTAGTGTGCACTAAGGCCCCATTTTTTCTACACAAAGGGGAAAGGTGACACACAACAGGCTATAGACCATGTAGAAAAACCCAGTTCTTGGTCAAGCCCACCTTTGGCAAAGCCCACAAGAGTACAGCATGCAGTGTGTAGCTTAACTGAAATAGTTTCCCCAGTTATACTCCCAGCACCAACACAGCTCCCCCCCCAAAAAAATGTCTGGAGCCTCGCCTGCTATTGCAGTTCATGTAGGCATGCAGAAAAGAGAGTATATAGGTATAATTATATACCTTTAAATTATACATATTTCTACAATTGAATATGGAGATGTTGCTTCACCTTTTACAGAGACTTGAAAATATTTTAACTTATTCCCTACCACCAATGTTGATCTTCCTCATCCGATGAGTGTACTTTATGTATAACAATGACACTTGTGTAGCTGTTAAAGAGCAGATTTAGAGCAGCAAAATATGAACAATGAATAAACATTTTATTAGTCAATACACTGGTAGATTTAGAGACCATTAAAGTACAGCTGTAGAAAACAAGGACCCTGTACAGCTTCCTCCTCCCTAATTATTAACTATTATTATTATTATTATTATTACTATTACCAAACACAGACTTCAGATTCAGCGCAAACCCATGGTCCACGTCCAAGCTCTCCATGATCTTATACCAGGCATTGTTTACATCCATTTTTTTACTTGGACTCCTGCTGCATTGCACAGGCATGACTACAGGTTCTAAAGCGATGAAAATTAGAGACCAACTCTTTTCTTCCATTATTTTCTATAGTGCATGCAGTCACATCTGCTCACTGCAGCGCAGGTGACAAGGGTAAAATCAGGTGTAAAAACTGCCCAACTGAAAGCCTGACAGTGTAAAGTAGGTCTGTGCTGCATCTGAGGTATATGTTTAAGTGTAGTGTTAAGAGGAAGGGGTGGGTAACTTTGTACAAAGGTTTAATTAAAAAGCACAACTCTATTTAAAAAAAGCTATATTATTAAAACTACTGTTGCACAGGAATTATAATAAAGTGAAAGGAGAAAGACCTTTCAGTTGCAGCTGCAGTAAAGTTTTACTGTAATATATTCAGCATTATGCAATGATGACATCTGACATGTAGAGCTGAGGGAAGTCTTAGGCTCCTCTTTGGGACACGTCATATACCATAGCCGGTAGGACTGGGAGGGCTTCCCTCACTCTACTGGGTGCTGCTGTATCTGGGGTCTGGTGAGTGAATTTTACAGAGGTAGGGGGGGATTTGTACTGTTGGTGATTTTAGCTTAGGGGGGTAGATGATCATACTGGATGGGGGGGATTTTTGCTTTTTTTTTGGGGGGGGGGGGGGGTGTTAGTTACTCCTACCCTCTGCACTGTCTTTTGCAATGTTCATTATGTACTACTGACCTCTGCACTGTGTTATATGCTACTGGCCTCTGAACTCTGCAATAAATACTACAGACCTTTGAGATCTGCATTACCTACTACTGGCCATTGCACTCCATGTTACATACTACTGACCACTAGACTCTGCGTTACATACTATTTACCTCTGAATTCTATGTTACCTACTCCTGACCTCTACACTCTGCATTACTTACTACTGACCACTAAACTCTTCAATGCTTCCTTATTTTTTATTAAGACCTTGCAAGGTTGTTTCCTTTAAAAAAGAGATCTAGTGATTCTGGATTTTTTGGATGTTGTTCAAGTAGATCTCACCCTTTGGCCTCAGGCTTCCACCACATACCATTATTTTTATATGCAGATATTTTTATAATAACAAACAAGCAAATTAAATTGTACGATTATAAACAGGGTTTTTTTAAAAAAAAAGCTAATACACAGGTCACTGACCAACTAAATGTTTTTACCAATAAAAGAATAAAAGCATCTAGTAATATTTTGAAAATAATGCTAAGGTATCTCCCAGTGGTTTTAAAATTGTACCACAAGCCTCTTAAGCCAACATTAACTAAATGTTATGTTATTGTTGTGTCCTAAAATTATATATATATATATATATATATATAATGTAAATATTTTAATCAAATTGGTGGAGAAAGAAGAATCTACATGTGTTATTTACCTACACAGTGACTGTGACTTCAGTGTACCTTGTAACTCTGCCTTGAACCTCTGCATTGTCCCATGGCATATTTGGGATGCTGTAATGCCTACCTCTCCTCTATGAGATTCAATAACAAAGCTTTATCTTTAATCACTTAAAACTGTAAAACATCCCATCTTCCCATGTGCATCTCCCATGTTTTTTCTTTGATGCAATGTCTATTATTTTTTGTGTGATTTATCACTAACATGCTTCCCTTCTGTCCACAAATGTGGACAATCCTGGCACATCCATGTAACCACTCATCTTCCTTAATAGCTATCAGAAGAGTGAGTTTATTCTTACTAAGAAAATTTTCACTCTTTTGATAGTTACCAAAGAAAGCAATTTTATAACTGGAGAGTAAAAGCACTATATTCAATACATGTTTAAGATCTCAGGGCTTCTTAACACCACATTTCTACACTTTTACAAACACTGTCCTATACCCACTGCATGTAATATAGATTTGCATAGATCACAATTACAGTTTTTCTAAAACATGTAAAATATACAAAAAATATTCTACCTGATGGCATCGGAGTAAAGATGTTTTTTGGTATCACCACCTTGTCTTCAGAGTTTCTTGCCCAGTCCACCATTCCTTTTCTGCCCCTCATAGGGAAGGTGATATCCGTTAGTACAGAAGATGCTGGGAGCTTTTGAATACTGGCCACTGACAAGAGAAAACAGTATATTAAACATAGTTTTATTTACTTAACATGTCACTCTGTATATTATTTCAAGCTTAAATGCTACCCGTAAGCACATCGATAAGGCATGTTTGTGACTTTACAACATTTAAAAAGGCTTATTTCCCACAAATAAAATAAATAGTTTAAATATTCAATGTTTCTTCTGGTAATCTATTTAAATATCCTGGTTTATGTGAGTATGTCACATACACTTGTGTGAGGCAGTTAACTATGGTCATAAAAAGCTTTGGGTTATATGGAAGAAATAACAAGTAAAAGTTTTGCAGCACAGTTTCTTTAGAACCATATTTGAAATAATTTGAAGTGACATTACAAAGATGAAATTCTGTAAACTGCTCTTGGAAACAAAACTGTTAGAATCTGGCTAATGAAGCATTGACAATGTGTGGGAAGCCCAACATACAATTATTGCAAATAAGTTTCTTAATCCAGAGTCCAGGACAAAAGGCTGGCCTGCTATGTATAGCTCTCTTGTGTCCCAGATTCCCCCAGACAGTCAAAGATTTTCACATTGGAAATATTTCATTTTTAAGTTATTTTAATTCAAACAGCTTATTTCTCTATGCTGTGCAGAAGCAAATATGAATAAAAGTCAATGTAACAAAGTGTGGCACACACACATTATACTATTAAAAAGCAAGTAGAATCTGGCACTTTCTCTATTCACTTCCAAAATAAGTAGATATGAGATGCTGGACTCAGATCCTATTGTCCATCAGAACTGAAGATGTTGGTTGTGCTTGATGAATTAACCTTAGCAGTTCAACTATAATGGGAGGCTCTATCAAAGAGCAAAGACCTCCTAAATTGAGGAATATAAACAAAATCCACAGAAAGAGTGTCAGACAGGCATCTTAAGAGTCCAAAATCGTTTTTTGTAAAATATATATCAATTGTAGATAAAAATGTGTCAGCAGCCCTTCATCAGTGCTCTAATGTAAATGACAGTGCTGCAGAAAATTTACTGTAAGGGCTATATCCTTCACAACTCTTTTAAGTATAAAGTCCACTTTAAGATCAGCTTTATTGAGAGTGCATTTCAGGTAGTGTTTTCAATGACTTACAGGGGATAGTTAAAGGAATACTGAATCCTTACATGAGAAAGAGCCTATGCTCAATTTAAATATCTAATCATTGTCTAATCCTGTCCAGGCTAATGGGACTTTTCTTTGCACATAATAGGTAGATGAGTAATTACTGCTTTACTTTATTCACTAAGATAAGTGAACACTCACTAACCTTCGCTATTCCTTTAGTAAATCAACCTGAGAGACTTGCATTGTGAGAAGAAGTAATACAACACTGCTGTTATACGACAAAGCAAAAAGAATATCCTGCATATGTAATAAGTAAATATGGCCATCCCCTTCTACTTTTATAACTGCAAACTGTACATCTAAACAAGGTTTTGAAAATATAAACAAAATGTTGATTAGTTTATTTAGGTCTAAACAATCACTATTGCAGGTAAAAAAATGCAAAGGCTATGCATTGATACCTAGTTAATTGACTGGACACCAATGTATATAGCATGCTACATACAAAAGCATTCTTTCAATCATTAAAATACAAGAATAATGGGGGCATATGTGCGGTTCTTCAAGATGGTGGACGTGTGATCTGTGAGCTCTGGACCCGCTCGGCTCTCCGCGACCCCAGTACAGCTACATCAGCTTCCATCCGCAATGGTGGTTAGACATATAGACCCCTAAAGCCTTCTAGCACCCCATGGTAAAGATCGGGGACCAATGCCTTTATTACCGGTCCCCACTAGCACCGCGGGCTCTAGTCACAATGGGCCGCTACTTGACTAGGCCTCAATCCCCGGTCTCAATTATACAAGGAGACCCAGAGGAGTACATTAGCACCCTGATGGCAGAGGACAACTCCCAGTAAGCCATTCCTTCACATCTCCCTTCAACCCTCCAGTCCGTTTTAACTCCTGAACTGCTCAATGTCAAACTACAGGCTCTAGCACAGCAGCTTACAAAGGGAATAGCCCAAGAGGTGGGATAGATTTTCAGGGAACTCAGAGGGGAAATTGATCAGCTTGGGGAGCGCACGGCAACTTTGGAAACCAAGTTTGATGAGACATTACAATATGTTCAGGGCCTGGAATAGGAAAATGCCTCTCTTAAAAATTCAATGCCCCTGCTACATCTTCAGCAAGAAGACCTGGAAAATGGGGAGAGGCACCAAAATCTCAGGTTCCACGGGGTCTCAGAAAATGTGGCTGACAATAACATCAGACCATATTTATTAGGCCTGTCCAACCATCTGGCTCCTGACATAGTGGACATAGACTGGCGCCTTCACTGGGCCCACAGGTCCCTGGTCCCCAAACCTCCTGCAGGTGCCAGATCATGAGACATAGTGGTGAGGTTCCACTATTATGAAGGTAAAGAGGCGCTGACCCTGGCTACCCACAACCAATCCCATATTGACTATAAAGGGGACAGAATTCAAATATTTAACGACCTCTCCCCAATTACCCTGGCCAAAAGGCACTCACTTCGTCCCATCACCCCTCACCTTAAACTACATAAAATCCCTTACTTCTGGGGCTTCTCGTTTCCCCTCAGTGCAACAAAAGATGGCACCCAACATACACTCCGAGATTTGCAAGAAGGAGATTCCTTCCTCAAAAACCTGGGCCTACCACTATTGCCAGCAGATGAAGGGCAACCAATGCCTAACACCCCCTGACTTCCTTCAGCTCCATCATCGATCTGGACCATGGTGTGAGGAAAAAGATCAAGGGCTTTCTCCACTCCTCAATGTCCTCAATGGCCTAGGCAACCTACCTGATCCCCATGAGTCGTCCTCCAAGATGCTTTTCTTTCCTTGGGATCACAGATCCCCACAACCTTTTCTCACGGGTTTAACTTGTTCCGATCCACTTCGTTGTCAATGGAAGATTGACTGCTCTGTTTCTGTTTGCCCTCTCTTGCCATCAGACTGCTTTGCATTGTTTTTTTCTGTTTCCTTTGGTTGGATCATCTGATTTACTACACAAGATTGACTATGTAGTCTTTTGTCTGTTTACACCACCACCGGAGTAGCGCAGCGGGTCCCCGTGCTTCTCCCAATTGGAGATCACCCTGCTCCCCCATTTGTCCCCCAACTGTGGCCGAGGACTCCCGAGTTGCAGTTTTTCTTGGTATCATGTTCTTTTTTTTTATCTCTTTTTTTTCATATGCCATTTTTCTAACATTTTTCACAGTACAATATGATATGTTGATTAACACAAGGATATTAACCTGTAATTCCACAATTGGGAAGTTACCTGTTCCACTACATCTACATTGGCTTACCTTTACTACCTTGGTATGGCTCTGAAGTTGTTGTCATACAATGTAAAGGGCCTGAACTCCATCAAAAAAGATGGCTGGCCTTGAAGGAGTTTAGGGCCTCCAGTGCGGATGTGATCCTGATTCAGGAAACCCACTTCTGCACTGGAGGTTCCTTTAAATTTGCATCCAAATATTTTCCAACTTCTCACATGGAGTCTGACTTATCTGGTAAGGCTGGCATTGCAATACTGATTAGACGCTCCTGCCCTCTTCAGATCCAGTCCACGCATTTAGACCCACACGGTCGTTACATAATAATGCAATGTGTTTATATGTCTCATCCCATTACAATTATGAATATATATGCACCTAACTCAGGTCAGATCAAATTCTTAACTGAAGCATTTGAACGGCTCCAACACTTCTCACAACCCTTCACGGTGATAGGTGGAGACTTTATTGCCATACTCTTCCCTACTCAAGACAGGAGATCACTATTCCAAACTAAACTACTCCTCCCAGCGCAATCCTTATCCACATCCTTTCGCAAACTGATACATGCCCACCACCTGTTTGACTCTTGGAGGATCAAACATCCTACAAGCAAACAATTCTCTTTCTAATCTCCCCCTCACAAAATGTTCTCTAGATTGGACCACTTTTTTGTGACAGCCCCCTCCTACTCAACGTAGTGTCAGCTGAATTAGGCCTCATCACCTGGTTGGATCATGCCCACCTGACTTTAGACCTCTCACTCTCCACCGCGTAGACTAAGAAATGCCGCTGGAGACTAAATGAATCACTGCTAAATGACCCCAAAACTAAAGCTGCACTCTCCCTTGCACTGACAGAATACTTTCAGCTCAATGTAGGTACTGTCTCCAGTCCATCCACTTTACGGGAAGCCCACAAGGCATATTTCAGGGGGCAATGTATCTCAGAAAGCTCCTGTAGAAAGAAAGATGCCGCCTTCCTGAAATCGTCCTTACTGGCTGAACTGCAAACAGCTGAGCGCTCTCTAGTACACTCTCCCACAATGGCCCGACTGTGGATGGTGACTTTGCTACGGAACAGTCTAAAGTCCCTGGAGATGTCAGCTATTGACAAATTTCTCCTATGGGCTAAGCAAAAATTCTACGAGTTCTCCAACAAACCACACAGAATGTTAGTTTCCAGGCTCAACCCTAGGCCCTTCTATTAATTTCTGGACCACCTTAAACAACCTGATGGGACCTCCACTTACCGCCCACAAACCATGGCTCAGGTCTTTGGTGGGTTTTATGCTAAACTCTACAACTGTCTAGCCCCAGAATTCCACCCCCCATTTGTTCAAGAGATGTTTAAGACTTTTTAATCAGACATTAAACTACCAAAACTGACCAAACCGGACCTACTCGTCTTAAACACCACCATTACAGGAGAAGAATTAGCTAATACAATTAGACACCTACCACTGCGCACATCCCCTGGCCCAGATGGCCTCCCCTACTCCTGCTACAGGACTTTCCTACCGATCTTGTCACCTCACCTATTATCTTTATACAATTCCCTTCTACAAGGCAAGGCACCCCACCAACCCTTTCTTCATCTACATCTCAGTAATTCCTAAACCTGGTAAAGACCCCACCACCCCAGGCAATTACCGCCCAATCACACTCCTCAATTTGGGTTACAAGCTCTTCACCAAGATCCTGGCCAATCGTTTATCCCAATTCCTAACCAAATGAATTGATAGAGACCAAGTGGGCTTTGTCCCTACTAGACACGTAGGGGACAACACTAGGCGCATCATCGATATCATTGATATTCTGAACAGAGCACGCAGACCTGCACTGCTGCTCAGCCTAGATGCCCAAAAGGCATTTGATAGACTAAGTTGGCCCTACATGTTTGCCACCCTATCCAAATTTGTATTTCATGGTTCATTTATATCTGCCTTATTGGCCCTCTTCTCCAACCTCTCATCTCAGGTTCAAATGGCCTCAAGACAGACCTTCCCTATGTCCAACGGTACCAGACAGGGCTGTCCCCTATCCCCCCTCCTATTCATTCTATGTCTGGAACCCATTGCAGAAGCAATACGGTTCCACCCTGATATTCGATAGGTTCCAATGCACCACAGGGAATATAAATTATTCCTATTCGCGGATGACATTCTGCTGACCCTCGTCCACCCTCACAACTCCCTCCCATCCCTACATGCTCTCCTTTCTTGGTTTAGCTCCCTATTTGGTTATAAAAGCAACACCTCTAAACCAGAGGCCTTGCCTTTACATATTTCCCTGGAAGATCCAACTTCTCTAAAAAACTCATACACATACCACTGTAAATAAAGAGATACTAGCCACGTGGGCTCCCACGCTTCTCAGGGGGGACTCGGTGTACCCAAACCTTTAGCACGCACCCCGCAATACCTCAGCTCCTGGGACAGATTCCTGCTGGTTTTGACTCTGTACCTGCCACATCTCCTTGTACTGACTGTATGTAAGTACTTCAGAGTGGCTTTCCCGCCTCTCCCTGGCAGTATTAGTTATCAGTAGATTTACCATATGTTTTATAATATTTTCTAGAAATCCCCGATCATCTGGCCCTTGATGAGTGTATTTCACACGAAACGCGTCAAACAGACTTATGTTTACAGTACAACATCCTCAGAACATTGTTCATTCTTCCATCATGGTTTTAATATCATATGAATTTTATTTTTTCCTTTTCCCGTGCTGTGGTGTTGTTATATGTACATTTATGGAATCTTTGTAATGCATAAATTATCTAACAAGTCCACGATGTGGCGCCAAGTTTGATTTACCCTTGATGCAGTGATATCCTGGTCTTGCCTTTCACCGCCAAATAGGTGGTCAGAGATCAAGATGGGCTCTTTGTTTCTGAGAAAATGGGCCCATATCACTCAAACATCAATCTCCCTTTCTCAATGGTCTAAGATCTAGACTTTTACGTCCAAAGTATCCAGGTGTGTGACGCAGACAGAGAGATAGCACTTAAAATACTACTCTTCTGGTACAGGACCCCAGAACTACTACATAATTACAGTCCTTCACTCTCTCCTCTTTGTTGGAGGTGTGGTAAGTCCAGAGGCACCCACTACCACATCTTCTGGCAATGTGAATTGATTGTGCCTTTCTGGTCCATGGTGAAGTCCCTGCTTCAGCGTATATCTGAACACTCTTTTCCGCTGGATCCGGTACACCTCCTTCTAGGTCTCCCCTTTCCTAAACTAGGGAAAGCTTCCAACAAATTAGCCTCCTATATTTTGCTGGCCGCCAAGCGAGTTATCCCAATCTGTTGGTTGTCCCCCCCCCCCATCTCGGGATCAGTTTCTACAGGTTATCACCGAAATACGCAGAATGGAACACATGACAGCCCAGGTAGATTATGCAGTCGACAGATCTGATAAAGTTTGGGATCTGTGGGATAAATCTGAGTTCAGCATCACACCTCTAAACCCAACCTGATACCCACACATCCACCCAACATCTCAGTCCATCATCTTTAGTCTTCAACTACCTCTAGGTTATAGCCCTCTGATATCGCCCTCTTGTATTCTCCTTAATAGAGTTACATATCTTGTACTAGATCTGTTTGTTGTTACTAGATCTACAACTGAATTTTTTGAATTTCACTGTACTAGATGTGCTTTTCTTTGCATTTCTCAATTTCTGTACTTTACCATGTTTTATATTCAATAAAAACCACAATTAAAAAAAATAATAATATTCAGTACGTAATGTAAAGAAAGAAACATTTTATAAATAGCTTAGTAGGCTAAAAAATAATCTGTAAAATATATATACGATGTTCCGAAAAAAAAGGCAGCAAAAATCGAACTTTTATAGCAGCAACATATAGGAAATCTAAAGTATAAGGACCCCAATGCATAAATAAGTCAATCAGGGAAGTACAATGGGGGTTTGATTCTGCCCCTTGCTGCTTATCACCATTTTTAGTGGGCAGTAACCAGGTAAAAAGCTCCTGAAAAGTTGAGAGGCCTGGCATACAGATAAATTTCTTTGGTTGTATCAATAGAACTAGTCTAGCTGGCACTGGTGATATGACACAAGCTAGTGTAACTAGAGTTGATATCAGAACTTGATGCAGGAGAAAACGGGTTAATGAGAAATGAAAAATAGCAATCAGAGAAGGTAATAAGGAAATTTATACTAGTCCCTAGTAACATTGTAGCACAGTCATTCATTGTAAAGATGACCCCCAAAAAATGCTTTCAAGAGTGTGGTCATCTATGTAGGCTGTAGAATTCTGACCTGAAGGAGAGGGGGTGCAGCAAAGGTAACCATTAATTAGTTCAACTAAAAGAATCAATAATGTATAGAAAAATTGTATTTTCAAGTGGTTTATGCTTTGTGAGTGACAGCAACTCAGTACAAGATTCTTCTATACTTTGCATCTACTTTGTTCAGCATGTTATGATATGCAGTAGGGAATTATAAACACATCTGCACCTGTAATGACTGATCAATCTTTTAAATAGTACTAAGCAGACGGGTCAATTCATACTTGGCAAATCTTTTAAACAATTATGGTGTTATATAATGACCATGAGCTAAAACTGAATACCAATGTTTGCAAACGCAAATCTAATTTAAACATGAAAATCTTATTTATTCTTGTGGTATTTATTCAACTGTTTTTTTTTCAAGTTAAGCAAATAATAAACAATAAAAAGTTTCAGCTTGCATGCACACATCAAAGAGTATTTTTGGATACCACTTATTTACTAAATAAATTACCCTTATCATTTTAATTAATAAAGCATGGTACAAATGTATTTATTTATAGCCAAAGTTAAGTTTTATGAAATGAATTGTTCCAGCCAGAGAAGCTGAACTAAATGCAATCACACTTTAAAAAAGCAATTGGCAGGTAGAGGCATGCACACTACTTTTTGAGGTGAGGCATTGTTCTGAATTTTGTTCTAAAATAAAAAATCTTAGCACAAATCAGCAGGGATGCCAAGGGTCAATGAGTGAACAGTTCTATGGTGCCAACATAAATCACATTCATTTCATCTTTTTCCAGTACAATGTTTCGCAGTTGTGTACCATATATCTGTTATATCTACAAAGAAAACAGAAGCCAACCCAGCAAAGTGGACACGTTTTTAAAGTTTAATATAAGATCATTATCACAAACGGGAAGGCTATATTGGCACTTACAGTAGGAATTGGTCAATGAATATGTGTAGACCGGAAACCCTTGTCATACTGTCTATTATTGATTTTCTCTGATTTCCAATGTATGCTATACACAATATCTCTGTATTTTAACCACTTCAATACCAGGCACTTTCTCCCCTTCCTGCCCATAACAATTTTCAGCTTTCAGTGCTGTCGAACTATGAGTGACAATTGCACGGTCATGCAACACTGTACCCAAAAATTTTTTTTATGATTTTCTTCCCACAAATAGAGCTTTCTTTTGGTGGTATTTGATCACCTCTGCCGTTTTTATTTCTTGCACTATAAAAAAAAAGACCGACAATTTTGAAAAAAAAACCTCATGGGCACTGATAGGCAGCACTGATCGCACTGATAGGTGGCACTGATAGGCGGCACTGATGGGCACAGATAGGTGGCACTGGATAGGCAGCACTGATGAGGAGCTACTGACAGGCATGACTGAGTTGCAACTGAAAGGCACTGACAGGCACTACTGATGGGGCACTGATTGGCACTTTTATGGGCAGGGGGCTGAGGGGGCTGAGGGGGCTGTGCTCATAATCAATGTGCTGATTATCAGAGCAGACCCCCCCTCTGACAGAGAGAGCTACCGATCGGCTCTCCTTGTCAGCATGAACCGAGGAAAGCCATTTACCAGCACTTCCTGGATCACGCGATGATCAGCTGTGATTGGTTACAGCTGATCACGTGGTAAAAAACCTCCGTCAGAGGCTCCAGACCACGATCATAGTTGCGGTGTGTCAGACTGACACACAGCACCTCTGATCGCTGCACTGCGCGCCCCCCAGCTTGATATCCTGATCTCGTTGTATGAAGTCCGATCAGGATAACTAAACCACTTTGCCACCGTCATATTGCTAAATATGTTCAAATATGCAATCAAATTGCCCTTTTCTGTAAATATCATAAAATGTATCAGGTAAGAAGGAACTATTGTATTTAAAGCCTAACTCCAGTCATGACATTCTTTTTTTAGTTTTGAATAGGGTGGTGTAAGATAAAACTTTGCCATGTTTCTTCCTTTGCCTGTGACCCCATTGAGGAGATCTTTCCTCACATTCTTTTCTTGCAACACCTATACTAGAAATAGAGCAATGGGACAGGACAGAGCAAAGACTAATAACAAAATGTCAGAAGTTCTAACCCTTCCTAATCCAACTAAAAATGATTTTCCTGTCTATGTTGGAGAGATTTTATTGGAGTTGGACTTTTATGAGGCTTTATCAAGGGACATTTCACAGGTGTGAGGCAAAGGGCAGCACGGCTTGCACATGCCGGATGCTCACAGTGAAGATGCTGGCACCAGGGACCAGCTTGGGTGAGCACAGTGCTGGTCCCTGGACAGTTTTTGTAGCTGCTGACTTTTAATTTTCACATACCCAACTGAAGCTCCTCTATAAGTACTGTTACTATTACTTCTAATGCTACTACTACTAGAACTACAGTAAAAATAACAATATATGGAATAACGACCACATTTCGAATGTATGCAGGGTCTGTTCTTACCCTTCTGTGGGAAGCTTTTAGATTTTGTTTCTAGAATATATATTATTTTTGAACAGAAAAGGGCACAGAAAGGGTTCATTTCAACAAAGGGTCAATTAAAGAGAAGTCCATAGTAGTACTAACAACCAGATCAAACCTACCATCCAAGGTGTTAACTATCTGCAAATGCCTCTGCCAGTTTAGCCTCAGTTCACACTGATGCAGTGCGAGTTGAATCCATTTTGCAGTGCACCTTTAAGGAGCAACCCTAGTACGAGTTGATGCAGAAGCGATTCTAATGCGTTTTTATGCAATTTGGATACAGTAAGGCAGTCTCTCTCTCTCCTGACATGAACCAGGAATGGGAGATAAGGAACAAAGCAAAAACTTGCAGAAAGTGTACCGGAATTGTGTTATCTTAGGACAGAGAAGCGATCTGCATACAACTTCCATTCAAGTCTATGTAGTTACAAATCACACCGCGCTGCACTAAACTCACACAAGACCCTTTTTAAAATCACATCGGAATTGCACAGCATATATGTGAAACTCACAGAAACTAATTTTATTTCATGTGTCATACGATTTTATGTGTTCTGAAATGCATCAATGATTACATTAGTGTGAACCAGGGCTTAGTGATTACACTGCAAGCTTAGAGTCTGCATATAGACAGAGAAAGAATTTTTCTCTAATGATGTGCTGACATGTAAACCCCAGCACACACAGAATTTAGAGTTCTCTTCCTCCTCCCTCTTACTCTTTCTGATGCAGGCAGAGCATAGAAAATAAAAAATTGGAATGGAAGGCTTGGACTTTTTAGGCACGACCACAAAGGGTATATAATATATAAAACATTTTTTTATTGGAAATAGAAAATACATATAAAAACACATATCATCAAAAAAGCAAGTCAAAATAACAGAGTTCTAGAAAATGAAACAGGTCAATACAAAAATAAATTGCCTCCTTTTGTTAAATGGGCTCAAGATCTGCTCCATTTTCTCCGTTTAGGAGAGTGGTACAGGCTTTATGCCTGTTTCACCCTTTGTTAATTCACCCCAATGTTTTCTCCAAATACTCATGGATGTTGTAAAGATGCACACATATTGCCTTATTAGGAAAACAATTGTAAAGTGATAAAATTGTATCAAATTGATTGTAAAGGCACGGTTTTTATTTTATAGAATAATAACATGTTGTACAGTACTTACCTGCTCTGTTCAATAATTTTGCACAGAGCAGCCCCAATCCTTCTCAGGTCCCCTGCTGGCACTCCTAGCTCCTCCCCCTTCTGAGTGTTCCCATAGCAAGATGTTGGCTGTGGGGGAACTTGTGCGTGCTCGCCCGCAAGCCGGCTCTGTGTGTTTATAAGTCACACAGAGCGCGGCTTGGTCCCACTTCCAACTCCCTCCTCACTGAGAGCTGCTACTCTTGTGCACGTCGTTAGATTGAGTACAGACTCAGGTAAGTATTTGGGGGGGGGGCTGAGGGGGAGCTGCTTGAAGAAGATTTTTTTACCTTAATGCATTGAATGCATTAAAAACCACTGCCTTTAGAATGACTTTAACATAGCACTAACTCAGGCGCACAGCAGGCTCCCCACTCATTGCACTCGATAAGGATTGCAGGTCTTGCCATGCAATAATGAGATCCACTAGCTTTTGCGTCACTGCTTATGACAGCTTAAGCTTTTAGCTAGCTCTTAGAGAAAATATCTCTCCACAGGAGATGAAGTTACTAAATGGACTTGCCGATTCAGTACTGAATCCAGGTATTCAATGGTTTACAAATTTTTATTAAAGAAATGTAATAGGTTTAACTAATTCTTCAACCTTAATATCCCACCCTACAAACCAAATTGTGCATCGCTGATGATTATTAACTTTTTTAAAGTGATCATCATAAATGTACCTTGATCTGAATGTTACAGTTTATGTAAAGATCACTCATGGAAATAAGATCCCAGTAATGGGACTAAACTAAATCAGGGGGGTGCACATAAGAGGATTTTCTGTCTAATAGGGGCTTTAGACGGCATCTTGCAGTATTTACTCTTTGGCAGGTTTTTTGACTTTGAAATATTTAAAATGGAATATAGTTTTACTTTCATAAAAGAATTGCTGTAGTTGTAAACATGACATTGCACACAGAAAGTAGATTTATACACAGCTTTGGGAATCTGGCATCACTTAAACTTATGTAGCCTCAGATTTTATTTACAGAAGAATGAATAATGTACTATCTAAGCCCAGTATAAGCAGAAAACAAACTTTGTGCACACATCCTTAAAATATGTTTTGTTACAATCTTCTGTTGTAAATGAGGGATAAAGCAGTTTTCCTTTTTATCGTTAAAGTAGAACTTTGCTTACCTCCACTTTAGTAATGCAACATTGGTAAGCTCCCTAGCTGGTACCAGCATCTTTTTGCCAATTTCTTTTGGGTTTGATATCATCAGCCATCTTGATCGGGCTGGCTGGAATTATTTAACTTCTATGTATGCACATATGAATTCATTCTGTCACCTTGCAAATCCCAGAATTTTACACTGTATAGTTTAAGAAGTTGAGTGGCTTTCTGGGTTAGGTGTTTTATACATTGAGTTGCTAGGGCACAGCTTAGTGTACAGTGAAGAAGTTTATGAGGAGGAAAGTTGGGTTCTTTTATGGCAGCAGAGATATAGTATGTCCCTTTTACAATAAAAAAAAAATCTTAATTCTGAAAAATGTTCCATTTATGTAGTGCAGGTAGACTATGAGACCATGATATACTGTATGACAGATACTTCTTGCTATACCAGTATTCTAACATAGAAAAAAATGATGTTTGAAAGGTAGTTTAGAGCTTTCAGAGTGTTCTTTCACTGGATTATCCAGATGGTGTAGGGAAAAGAAAAGACACTTAAGGTACTACAGACATGGGGATCTTTGATCTCAGTGATAGTCATCTTCTTTTGTTAATAGATAAACTGTTTGGTGAATGAAAAATGAAAATGAATGAAAAAAAAAAAACATATTTCTTCTGGAACCCATAGAGTGTATATCTGCAGCAGATGTGTGCTGACAAGTACATGCTTTCTTACATATGGATCCAGGAGTGAGAATGTACTTTGGTAGCAGTCATCTGATTGTACACATTGTAGCACAGAAGATCAAACTAAAAAGAAACAAACGCAAACAATGCTTCTTATTGACTTTCATGTACTAATGAATTATGCTGCTATCAGTTTAAGAGTTTTTGAAAATCAAATCTTTCATAATAATTACCACATTTCTGTGTGTTGGCTGATTTGGCAATATTTATAGGGTACCAGGGTAAGGTTTTAATGACATGCATGCTACATGGTATTTACAGTATATTATCCAGCCTGACACATACCTTTGTGGCTGCACAGTTCTATGTACATTTGCCATGGTAGCAGGCATTTTCTAGCTGTTTTTAGGGGTTTTGGGTACTCCTAAATGTATTTATCATAAAAACATAGAAGGATCAAAGGTGGAGCAGGTAAAGAACCATGAGCACAATGCAGACAAATAGAAGAATCAGCACAAACCAGACAAAGAGAAAAATATGCATTGTCAGATGGTGGTAAATGACCCTCACTAGAATGCACGAACCAGGAACATCTGTCTACACCAGAGCTGTTAAAGGTACAGATTAGCGTTTGTGGCAAGAGACAACTCAAAGAATGTAACCCACAAGGTGGCCTAGATGGACAACTATATACAGACTACATAAGAGTGCCAGAATACAGGACAGAGAAGCAAGACAACTTACTGACTGCAATTGTCATAAAATAAATAAAAGAAAAAAAAATGTAAAGTGCCCCCCCCCACTCCTGCCCAAATTCGAATGTGTACATTGGTATATGTAAATGATGATTGCACCACACATGTGAAGTATCGCTGTGAATACCAGAGTAAGTGCAAAAATTCCAACACCAGACCTCTTGTGTAACTCTAAACTGATAACCTGTAAAGGCTTTTAAAGTGTTGCCTTTTAAAATTTTTAAGTACCATAGTTTGTCACCATTCCACGGGCATGTGAAGTTTAAAAAAAAGTGTTTCATGTTAGGTATCTATTTACTCAGAGTAACATCATCTTTTTAGATTTGATGAAAACAATGGGGTATTATATTGTGTTTTTATGCACTAAAATTCATTAAAGTGTATTTTTTCCCAAAACTTTGCATTTGTAAAAATGCTGTCCAAATATTATGTGACATAAAACATTGCACCAGCATTTATTTCTCCAGGGCCTTTGCTTTCAGAAAATATATAATGTTTGGGGGTGCTAAGTAATTATCTAGTAAAAAAAATGCTGATTTTTACATGTATGAGAGAAGTGCCAGAATAGGCTTGGGATTCAAGTGGTTAACCCTTGCTTTTGCCAGCTGAGGAGGGGCATGAACAGACACAACAAACACAAACTTCTGATTGAGTAACATGCAAATTTGGAAACCTGTTCAAGCAATTCTTACCCCTAGTGAAGGGCTGGTTGGCAATGCCAATTTGTGCCCTGAACATAAGACTGTAACCTAATCCATAGGGTTGATTTGCCTGGATTTGGATTTGCACTGATCAAACTATTTGCCCTGAACTGACAATGTTCCCAGGAAAGTCAATCCTTTGTTTTCTGAGCTGTTAGAGGTGTCAATGGTTTCCATCCTATTTCACCTGTAGGTTGCAGCTGAAGTATATTGTACATACTGTAAATTGTAGCTGAATTACATTTGGTTTGCTGAAGCTTTGTTTATGATACAAGTGCTATTTTTTTTGTTTACATACAGTATTTGTTTTCAGCTTTTTGTCATATTTTATTGCATCTCAGCACTGCTGCAGCCTCTCTGCAGCCACTTCCTGCTTATATGCATTCCAGGTGGTGACCAATGTGGACTATGCTTATGTAGTGTGTCTTGGCACAGCCACTTGGAAGTTTGTATGACAGGATGATAACACAGGAGCACAGTCAGGAAGCAGGAACAAAACATTGTCATCCCACAACAGGAAGTGCCTACATATGGACCTACATGGCAGGATCACTTAATATCCTTTTAATGAACGCTGCATATTTAAATTAATAAAAATTACTTCTGAAATATCATTTACCTGTTGCAACTTTTATAATGTAAGGTAGAGATGAGGTTTTACATATACAGTAGTTTATAACAAAATGGCTGCATTCCATCCTGGAGAAGAAATAGCAGTGCACAGAAACCAATGAGGATCCTAATTTTGTTTACTGATAAAGGGTTCAAATAAAAATCTTCTTAAACCACTAAACACTGTGAAGGATGTGGAGACCAAGTTTTAGCCCAGGGATGTCAAACTGGCGGCCCTCCATCTTTTGTGGGAAACTACAAGTCCCATTATGCCTCTGACTTTGGGAGTCATGCTTGTAACTGTCACCCTTGCAATGCCTCATGGGACTTGTAGTTTGGCAACAGCTGGAGGGCCGCCAATTTGACACCCCTGTTTTAGCCCTAGTAAAGCAGTAACTTGTTCACAAGGGTGAATAAGGAGTATTGGCCCTCTCTCTTCATTAAGCAACAACCTCAGAATATGCCCATGTATTCAAAATATAGTTATCTTTTAAAGGTAAGCAGCTGTGATTGACCCCACGTATCCAACTGACATGTTGTGTCTATATCCAGCATTAAAACACAACTATGAGAACAGTAATTGCCCTAAATTATCATTGTATATTTTGAAGTGTAAATACACCATATTGTTCCCAACTAGCAAATATAATGCCAATAGTCTTATGGGAAATGTAAGAGCCATACAGACACCTTAGTGACTCTAAAGGGCAGGTTATCAATAGTAGTTTATTAATTAGACCCAGTAGAAAGAAAAAAGGAGAACAAGGTGATTTTCTGATTTGTACTAAAAACGACAAACAGTTGGAAGGTTTGAAATACCATGGTAACAAGCTGTTTGCCTTTAGTTACGTTAGTTAGTGAGCATGAAAAGAGAATTAGCAAACCACCTCTCCAGTGCTTATCTCTGACATGAGAACAACTAATTTCTGTAGATGTAGGGTGTACTTGTATGAAACAATGCGCTGTACATGGAGAAAATAGCAATCATTAGTGAAATGCTGCATAGATCTCTGTTCTAGGACTGATTTGAGTATGCTGAAAAGATTTTGCAGTGGATGATTAGATTATATTAGACATCACGTAGCTCCCCTCCGAGCTGCTGGCTCCCCTTGTTTTACATTTATTCCTAAGACCGATACCTGATGCCATGGCAACCAGTACTATTACAGCAGTTCATACTAATGCGTACTACTGCAGTCACACATAATACAGCAGCATAAATGCTGAAAAACATATGCATTAGACAAACATTTCACGATTTAAAGCGTACCTTTTGTCATGTAATATCAACAATGGTTTTGTCAAGTAAAACAAAAGACCAGCAACATTAAAATCATTTCTACCTAATAACAAAATCCTTCTTGTTGTGTTGATACAAGCAGAGCTAGGAAAAGGAGTGACACTACGGAAGCTAAAGCTTGCTGTGTATGGGTGCACTGCGTGGGTTTCACAGATAAACAGACAAAATGCAGCAAGTCAGAGGTCTTCTTGCAAATGGTTTACTTTTCATTCGATTTAACATTTTGTTCCTAAGTGCTTTTGTAAGGAACAAACAATGATCCAGAAAAGCACCAGCAAAACAAAGGATTAACAAGTCTAAAAAAAAGTAGACATCTGCAAAGCAACACCATTCCAGTACTGCAGTGAAGTAGGATAGGGAACTTTTAAGCAAATACTTTACAGTAACAATGCAATACAACCATATGCATGTATAGTGAAAGGCTCAGTGTGGCACATAGGAAGACGCACTCAATTTATTTATTTATTCTGATGATCAACAGCATACAATAGCAAATGTGTTCATTTTCGTGACCTTATAGAAGATGCTTTAGAGCTAAAAAAAACTGGGATGCTTTAGTTCTTCCTCTACAATATTTAGTCCTTTCATTTAAAAAAACAGTGAGATGCTGGTAGGTGTGCCAGCTGCTCTGTTAGGGCAATTCACAGATACTTCCAGTTATTGTATGCCCACTTCCTCCCACCGCTCAACATTTTTATTTGCTTTTCATGATGATGGGTGCTTTGCTGGGGAATAATGTGTGGGAGAAGGGAGGGTGTGGAAATATTTTATTACTATACGGACATGCTAGAACTTTGCCTGTTCATGGCATTCAGCCATAGCGAATGTGAATGAAAACTGTTGCAGGTATGTGCACATACTTTTGCACCTTATACTGTACATGCTAGTAACTCTCTTAATTTTTTACACTGTCACTGTTTTTTTCTTCAAAATAAATTTTTATATGACTGCAAGATGTTTAAAGTCCATCTCTGGGCGAAACTAAATCCCCTCTCCCAGAGTCTGGAGATAATCTTTAATGTGGAACTGTACTCACTGCCCAACCAGCTACATGACATTTGCAAGCTACCTTGCTGGTTCCAGAATTTTCTCCTGGTCTTTTTCCCGACTCTGGATTTTTGTCCATCTCCAGTGTTCATGCCAGGATGATGTAATTTTAGTGCATGTGCACAGAAGTTTATTCATCCTGGCAGATGCCAAAAATGTATGCTGAGCTGGGTATGCACAGATCAGTGTACATTGTAAAGAAAATTGAGAAAAGGCAGGCAATAATCTTATTGCAGAAGTAACATAAACATTGTTTTACTAAAGGCAAGCAAAATGTTCACTTTGCGAGGAAAGTTACACTTTGCAAGATCATTTAGTAAATGACAGCTTAGTGAATGAGGTAAAGCTCACCTGACTTCCATCATTCAATCACATGCAAGCAAAAAAGTATTTTTATATACATTTTCCTTGTACTCGATTGGGTATTCTTTCCAAAATGAAATTCCACCATATTTTATTAAGCTCTGGGGTAAGATGAACATATAAACAGTTTTATGAAATCCTCAAAGAATATTAGTTGCATTATTTTAACATATAGGAGATTAAGCAATAACATATGATATTTTCCTAAAACATTAATGATATAGCTCAGCTTTAAGAATTTAAATTGTCTATTTTTTTTCTATTTTCGCTTTATCCTCTAAAGTTTTAGTGTTGCCATTAGTCCTCTAAATAGGCAAATTAGCACGCCTTTAAACTCCACTCTTTTAAACAGACCAGTAATATAATTTTAAACTAGCATTATAATAGCTATACGATAATTTGTTAAATATCCCAATAAAGATTTGTGTAGCATACAAACTGACAGTGTCTTCCAGCAGATGGAAGTCTTAGCATTGTAAGTACTAAATGTCAAGTTAGTAGGTTTACTGCCTTATGTTTTTAATGTACACATTTTCCACAGTTATTGTGCGAAAAGATCTGCAGTCAAACAGAGGACTATCTGACAAGATATTTTGTCAGTATTAGTATTATTATTAGACCAGAATCTGATTACAAAATTCCAGTACACTAAAAATTAAGAGCCTTTGTGCTGGGTCAGATTATTTGGATTATTTATTTAAAAGCACACTATTGGAGTGCTTTGCAACATATTTCTTGTTAGTGTTAGACATTATTACTACACAGGAACAAGCAACTGTTGCTAAATAATTTGGTGTAATACACAGCATAGCCAATAGCATTTCAGGGGTCAAGTCAGCAAGTCTTACATATAGGTGTTAAGGCTGAATAAAGACACCAGCTCATCCAGTTCAAACTGAGAGCGTGTATGTGTGCATATGTGTCTGTGTGACTATAGTTTTCTTTATCCCTGTACACTGTGTTCACTAAGAAACATGTGTTAGGCTCGGTTCACACTGTGAACCACATGTGAATCGCACATGAACTGCACCACATTCCTGTTCAATTCACATGAGATTCAGTGTGGTGCAATTTCAGCTGATTCATTTAGAATTTCACCATATTGCACCAAAGAAATGCATGTACCTTTTTTTGAGCTGCACCACAACTAGATTGCATGGCCGTTTTGTACCACTGTGTTTGTAACCTGCATTTGGGGTTTCGTTAATTTTGTATTGACACCCGCAGCAGATTGCAAGGGAAGTGCAATTTGCATATAGAGCAGAAAACACACACAAATCGTGGCATTTTCTGTACCACATGCCTAAACATTTTTTAAACTTATCTGCACTCTCCGCTGACATCATCATCTGTGAAGGGGAGCTCCACATCCTTACCATCCTAACAGTGAAGAACCTGTTACGCAGTTCAAGATTGAACCACTTCTCATCTAACTTTGTTGTGTTGCCACATCTTCTTTAGATACCTAGGAGTAAAAAGTTTCCTTCTAATGCTAAAGTCACCATTTAAGGATTTATCTATCACTATCATATCCTCTCTTAAGCATCGTTTCTCCAGGGAGAATAAGTCTAATGTTTGTAATTATTCTTCATAACTGAAGTCCTCCAGCCCCCTCATTAGCTTTGTTGCCCTTCTTTGAACTCTCTCCAGTTCAAGCACATCCTTCCTGAGGATTGTTGACCAGCATGAGCATACTCAAGATGTGACCAAACCAAAATGTAAAGTGGTAGAATTATAATACTCTTTTTAATGCATGCTAATAGTCTGCTGGCCTTGCTTGCTGCAGTTTGGCAGTGCATGCTTTTGCTGAGTCTGTCAACTTACTAGGACCCCCAGATTTCCACCCCTTAATTCCTCCAAAGGTTCTCCAGAGGCATGTTTTTAGCTTCCAAGTGCATTACTTAAAAAATGTTTTACACTAAACCTTGTCTGCCATTTAACTGCCCATCCTTCTATTTTATCTAGGCCTTCCTGGAAAGTTGCTATATCCTGTTGTTAAAAGAAATAATAAAAACCACACAAATGTGCTAAAATCCCCCAAAAAAAAAAAAAAAAACAAGCTGCAAACACAAAAAGAAGATATCCTTCCCAGTATCAAAAACAAGAATATACTGTGTTGAGCTAAAAAAAAAAATCATACATGAATTAATACTAAATATTCAAATTAATATAGTTCTACTTTAAGTTTACTTTTAGCACAATTTCTATGCCCTAAATGTTTGAGAATCTCACACTTATAGTGCCCTTCGGTACTCATGTTGGCCCTCAGTTATACCCAGTGACCCTCGGTTCTCTCACAGTGCCCCCTTTGTTTTCACAGTGACTCCATCAGAACTCATGGTACCACATTCAGCATTCACTGCACCCCTCAGCACTCACCGTGCCCACCCAACACTCACAGTGCCCACTCAGCACTCCCTGCACCTGCTTAGTACACATGTGAGTGTAGCAGTCAAGATAATATATGAAATAATGAACAGAGTGCTACAAAAAGGAGTATATGTCATTGGGCCCATTACTGGTCAGTGGGAAGAAAGAAATCCTCCAGTACCAGTTGAGAGAAAAAAATAATGCCCTAGGACCAATGGAAAAATGCCATAGGTTTGTGGCCAGGGAAAGAAAAAAGGCTTGACATAGTGCAATACTAATTGTTGGTGATCAGTGAGAGGAAAAAATGCCTGGAGGCGGGGGTCAATAGAAAGTAAAAATGCCTAGGGTTATTGCTGGCAGGAGGAAAACTGCCCTGAAATTTGTAGTTAGTGGGAAAAAGATGCATTTGTGCCAGTGGGGCATCATAGTGGGCATTGGTGCTCAGTGATGGGTACTAGGGGCAGCACAGAGGCTTGGGAGAGTTGGGGATATTGATTCTCAGCATAGAGGAACATTTGTGCTTAACAGGAAAAAATAAAATACTACTGTGCAGTTCAATAGACAACAGAGTGTGTACACTTGATAATCTAACAGACCTTGAAAAACACCCACCCCCTGTGAAAATTAGTGCTCAAAAGTAAAATAAAGCTGCAAACACAAAAAGAAGGTATCACTTTCAATACTGAACACAAAGTTACCTGTGTTGCGCTAAAAACATATAATGGTGTATAGTTGAATCAAATATAAACATATCAATTTACAATCCAACTATATGTGTTACACTAAAGAAGACGATAATGTGAATCTACATAACAATGTGTTAAGATACATACAAAATGTGCTAAATACAAATACAATAAATCAAAAAGGAAAACAGATAGTGTCCATCCAGTCCAAATATAGTGTCCAAAGTGGAAAAACTTGAATATGTGAAATTGAATTTCTTCTTTCTTCAATTTAAATAGTGCCAATAGTGCCAAACGTATTTACCACCACCAAAAAGTGAAGTAAGGATGCAAGGATTACCAGATTGTTATGACCCCCTTATTCAGAGTGGTTGTAAAAAGCTCTATCACCAATAGCAGACCTCAGTGACTTCTGTACACACAAGTCCAATGGCATCTCATAAGGGCCGCTGTTCTATCATCCTATTAAGTCTCCTCACAGCACAAATTCATGCAGGAGCAAACATAAACACTCCTCATAGTGTAATAGATCCAAACAAGGTTTTATTAAGCACTTCCTGCCCGGCCTATAGCAGAATGATGGCCGGGCGGTGGTTCAGTTATCCTGACTGGGTGTCATATGACGTCCTGCAGGATAAAAGCCGCCGCGCGCATGTAGGGGCATGCATCGTGTCGATCGGTGGCCATCCACATGTGAAAATGAATGCCCAACATATGCCAATCAGTGCCCACAAATGGGCACTGACTGGCACCTCTATGGCACAATAAAAATCAATCACACAGCAATGCAATCATCAGTGTCATCAGTGCCACCCATCAGAGTCCATCAGTGCCAATCCATGCCCAACAGTGCCCACCTATCAGTGCCACCTAACAGTGCCACCCATAAGTACCCATCAATGCCACCCATAAGTACCCATCAGTGATGCCTACGAGTGCCCATCAGTGCTGCCTTTGAGTGCCCATCAGTGCCACATATGAGTGCCCATCAGTGCCGCATACCAATGCCACCTCTCATTGCCCATCAGTGGCACCTATCAGTGCCCATCAGTGCTGCCTATCAGTGCCCATCATCAGTGCCCACCAGTGCCACCTCATCAGTGCCACCTCATTGGTGCCACCTCATCGGTGCCCATCAGTGCTGCCTTATCAGTGCCCGTCAGTGCAGCCATATCAGTGCCCATCATTGAAGAAGAATACATACTTATTTACAAAAAATATTAACGTAAACAAAGAAAACCTTTTTTTTCCAAAATGTTTGGTCTTTTTTATTTGTTGTGCAAAGGTGCAGAGGTGATCAAATACCACCAAAAGAAAGCTGTATTTGTGGGAACAAAATGATAAAAAATGTGTTTGGGTACAGTGTAGCATGACCGCGCAATTGTCATTCAATTTGTGACAGCGCTGAAAGCTGAAAATTGGCTTGGGCAGGAAGGTGTATAAGTGCACGGTATTGAAGTGGTTGAACTTTAAAATCACACGTACATAAGTAAAAGTTTCAATGTGCATTGAATATAATCACCAAGCCAGCATGCAGCATACACTTCAGTGTTCACAGGTCACAGGTTCCCACGGACATTATTGCGCACGCTGTGAACACAGGAAGTGTGTATATGGAAGATACCATAAAAACAGCCTTTGCATTGCTCAGAAAATTTTGAGTGACATTCATTTAATGCCTATGATGCATTATTTAGGTGAGCAATTAACTGTTTGCTGTGTCACTCAGCAACTAAATATTATATGCTTATTCAAAAACGCTAAGTACCTTAAACCAAAGCAACAAATTATCTTTCAGCAAATCCCTATAAGTAAACAAAAGCTGCTTGGTTACCTTGGGCTACTACACTTTTCATTTTTGCTCTTCGCATTGCCTAATTAAACAAATCTGACTGTCTATAAACATTAGCATAAAAGATGTTTTTATTAACAGTTATCATAAAGAAAAAAGTACCAAGATCTAGGCCAACACATCACATTAATTTTAGAACAGATTTGTCACATTCATTTTGCACATGAATCCAAGTTTACAGAATTTATTGCTGAGCTAGAAGTCGACCTGCTGGCAAATAGAGAAACAATTCATGCATAATATAAACTCTCTAGTCTAACAGAAGTGCTCATGTTTCTACGCTTGGGAGGATATTGAATATTCTTGTTGTAGCATCATGAAATAAGTTCTTCATCTTTTGTATGTTTCCCTTAGAGTTTCAATTATTTAATAATAAAGCAGAAAAAAAGTAAAATTTTACTTGTCCCATTTATTTGTAAAGAACATATGCAATATATAATGCAAGGACTCGCCATAACTGAATAAGAGAAAAATAACACTATATACTATCCAAGGTGGTTAAAATACTTGACATCTTAAGAAAATGGTAATAAAGAACATTGTGAGTTAAAATATTCTTGCATATATACATATCTTTCCAGATAACTCCGCCAGAACTAATGTGATGCCAATAACAGGGTGGTAGCGCTGCCATAAGGACTATATTGGTAGTGGGAAGGTTAATGCATTCCAGAAGCATTTGTTAGTAAAATTAAGTGGTATAGTTAGGATTAGGGATGAGCAGAACACCCCCCAGTTCGGTTTGCAGCAGAACATGCGAACAGGCAAAACATTTGTTTGAACACGCGAACACCGTTAATGTCTATGGGACACGAACGTGAAAAATCAAAAGTGCTAATTTTAAGGGTTAATATGCAAGTTATTTTCATAAAAAGTGTTTGGGGACCTGGGCCCTGCCCCAGGGGACATGTATCAGTGCAAAAATAGTTTTAAAAACTTAAAAAAAGTTTTTTTAAACTTTTTTCGGGAGCAGTCATTTTAATAATGCTTAAAGTGAAAAAATAAAAGTGAAACGTTCCTTTAAATTTCATACCTGGGGGGTGTCTATAGTATGCCTGTAAAGTGGCGCATTTTTCCCGTGTTTAGAACAGTCCCTGCACAAAATGACATTTCTAAAGAAAAAAAGTCTTTTAAAAGTAATAGCGGCTATAGTGAATTGTCTATGGGAGAAATCAAAAGTGCTAATTTTAAGGGTTAATATGCAGGTTATTGTCATAAAAGTGTTTGAGGACCTGGGTCCTGCCCCAGGGGACATGTATCAATGCAAAAAAAAGTTATAAAAATTTCAGTTTTTTTGGGAGCAGTGATTTTAATAATGCTTAAAGTGAAGACAATAAAAGTGAAATATTCCTTTAAATTTCATATCTTTGGGGTGTCTATAGTATGCCTGTAAAGTGGCACATTTTTCCAGTGTTTAGAATAGTCCCTGCACAAAATGACATTTCTAAAGGAAAAAAAGTCATTTAAAAGTAATACCGTCTATAGTGAATTGTCGGGTCTCAGCAATACAGATAAAAGTCATTGAAAAAAATGGCATGGGATCCCCCCAGTCCATTACCAGGCCCTTTGGTATGGTTATTAAGGGGAATCCCGAACCAAAATTTAAAAAAAAATTGTGTGGGGTCCAATTTGGGGATACCCCAAAGCACCCTCCCCATGTTGAGGGCATATGGCCTGGTACGGTTCAGGAAGGGGCGCTCTCTCATCCCCCCTCTTTTCCTGTGGCCTGCCAGGTTGCGTGCTTGGATGAGGGTCTGGTATGGATTTTTGGGGGGACCCCCACGCCATTTTAAAAAAAATGTTGGCGCGGGGTTCCCCTTAAAATCCATACCAGACCTGAAGGGTCTGGTATGGATTTTGAGGGGTACCCGTACACCATTTTTTTTTTAAATTGGTGCAGGGTTCCCTTTAATATCCATACAAGACCTGAAGGGCCTGGTATGGAATTTGGGGGGACCCCCACCCAATATTTTTTTTAAATTTTGGTTCGGGGTTCCCCTTAATATTTATACCAGACCCAAAGGGACTGTTAATGGACTGGGGGATCCCATGCTGATTTTTTCAATGACTTTTATCTGTATTGCCGAGATCTGACAATTCAATATAGCCACTATTACTTTAAAAATAACTTTTTTTCCTTTAGAAATGTCATTTTGTGCAGGGACTATTCTAAACACGGGAAAAATGTGCCACTTTACAGGCATACTATAGACACCCCAGGTACGAAATTTAAAGGAATATTTCACGTTTATTGTTTCACTTTATGCATTATTAAAATCACTCCTCCCAAAAAAAGACCATTTTTAAAACTTTTTTTTTGCATTCATACATGTCCCCTGAGGCAGGACCCAGGTCCTGAAACACTTTTTATGACAATAACCTGCATATTAACCTTTAATATTAGCACTTTTGATTTCTTCCATAGACTTTTAAAGGGTGTTCAGCGGCTTTTGAATTTGCCGCGTACACCCCAAATTGTTCGCTATTCCGCGAACAGGTGAACACACGATGTTTGAGTCAAACTTACCTTCGACTCGAACATCGGGCTCATCCCTAGTTAGGATGTTTAACAATCTATTAATTATGCTTTTCTTTAACACAGAAATACTATAATATTTTAGAAAATAATCTGAAATATAGATTTTATATTAAACTGTTCACTATATTCTCATATTAGCTGCAAATGTATTGTACATAACACTGTAATGTAATTAAAATGAATTGTGTTTTGTGGTTTCCTGGGCAGAGGTTTGTAATTCCAGTGTCCACCAGCAGGTGTCTCCTAGCAGCCAACAGACCCCAGCAATCAGTTTACACCTGTTGCTGGCTGTTGGGAGGATATTTAGGTCCTACCCTACTAAGCGCCTCTCGCTTCAATATTTTGCTTGCTGCCAGATACTGCTAGCCATTATCGTGCCCCTGCTCCTGCCCTGTTCTCTGTACCTTGTATCCTGCTGCCTTGTACCTGTCCCCCCTTGTTTTTAATCCCAGTTTCGTTTCCCCCTTCCCATTTGCTCCCTGCACCTCCAGTTTTCCTCTGTTTTCAGTGTTCCTCATTTTGTAATTTTTGAATATATTGTATATAGTTAATTGTTAGTTAGGCTTTCTGTGTGTTAGTTATTAGTCAGGTATTATGTCACTGGGTTTTTGGTTCACCTACACTTTTATGGTTGCTGAGCGCTGGTGTTTGGAAGGATTTTGTTTTTTTGTAAATACATCTCACTTAAAGCATATATTGTACAGTCTAGTCCCAGTTTCCTGAGTGTAATCACTCAGATCTGGCCATCTCTTCTGGTGATTCCTGACACTTGACAAATCAGCAGGCTTGGAGGCTGATGGGCTTTTGCACTGTGAGGATGCATCTGTGACATCTGTCCTGTCTATAGGCCTTAGGGCCTAGGTGTGGGAAGCAAGGATTCTCCCTTCTGGGAGGTCAGTGGAAACAGACTGTGTTTATCCCCCATGTGGAGCTGATGAGTAAGTAAATGAGTTGGAAAGCAACATAGAAACTTTTACATTGCTGTCCTGTTTGAATTCTAAGATTGAGATACCACTAAAAACTTAGTTGTCAAGTATATCCATGTAAAAAAGGGACTCATAAGGTTAGAAAGATATATAGAATTCTGGGACTGATGTAAATGTATAATAATTATGTAAATCGTTGTATAAATTTACGATGCTATATAAGTACTTGTAATAAATAAATAATAATGTGACTGCCATCCCTCAGTCTGACCATTCAGAGACAAAAAAAAATACTGAGAAGATAGTACCTTGAACATTTATTGCCAAGTAAATGGATCTGAGGCAGTAGTTATTAGGTAGCTAAATAGCCATAGTCCTTCAAAATATGTCTGTCTGGTTACCAATAGGTCTAAATCTACAAAGAGTAAAAAGCATTTCAGTGATTCTAGGACAAAATATTATGCATGAATGAAACTCTAGCAGGCTCACCAAGTTCACATATTTTCTCCTTTCAGAAATGCTTAAGTGTAATCACTAGTCCCCATGCAAAGATTATTTAAAAATGCTTAAATCGCAGTTGTATCGATTGAAAAATCCATAAATCCAAAGTAAACATTAGTCATCAACATATAAAACATTCTATTTATTGTAGGCAATGCATATCCCTTTCCTAGAAACCATTTAAAGCCTAACCTATTGATAGTGACTTAGGGCTAGACTCCAGAAAGCTCACTGCACATATTTCTCTAGCTGGAAGAAGTTTTGGAACAAACTCATTTTCCTGTCCTTGAGATGTAAAACAATATACTCCTGAGTCTTGATGCTTCATGGATAGTGAATTTCTTTTATTGCTATGTGCATGCTTGGAAGATAAAGTTCTGTATCACTGGCCAGCAAGACTCTTTTTATTCTGTTTCCTATTCTGCAGACAAAGTAGAATACTACACCTTGAGAAGATAAATCAGTCTTTTAACTCTTGGTTGGGCTCACATGCTGTGTAGAGATCAAACAACAGCTGAGGTTGTGTTCAAAACATGCAGCCAGTATGCAAGCTGAAATTGGTACTTTTACAAGGAAAACATCAATAAATTATCATATTTTTATGATATTTTATTAATTATATTTTGATATTTTTTCATATTAACTGGATTTTTGTTCGTTGTAAGGGCTAAGCAACATGGCTGACTTTATGCTGTTTCTACTCTCCAGCTGCTCTCCAGCCACACCTTTTATTTTGTTATGGATGGAATGGGTTTTTATTGCTATTGTGTCTCCTTTAAACCATTTTTTTCCTTGCCACAGCAAAAAGTGATGGGAAATCTCTTCAAGGGCAAATAAAGAAACAAAAACACATTTCAATAGACTGAGGAAGGAACTTATGGCAATGTATATTAAATGATGTCTGTGCCTTTCTATCCAGGTGACATCCACCTACCCTTGTAGGAGTGTCACAGAAACAAGAAGTGAGAGAAAATGGATTTGATGACAGATATAAATACTTGACCGAAATGTTTAAAATTGCAGCGCTACTCCACTGTATCCAAAAATAAAAAAAGGACAAATATTTGGCAAAAGTTGGGGTTTCACATCCCGTTAGTCATTACCCAGTCTGTCATTGAAATGTGTAGAAGACAAGGAGATTTCCAGCTAGCAGTTAAACTCTTAAAAAGCAAGTTTAGTCAAATATGGTACTCATTCAGAATACCAGGGTGGTACTTTCTGGCAGAACTACTTTCTTTTGGCTATAACCAGAAACCTTAAAATGCTCTGCACTTCTCACCAAATTTTGTAAATATAATTAATAATGAATAATATGAATAATGCAATATGCCCCAGTACAACACCTACAGTACATATTCTTAAATCATACATTTTAAATGAAAAAAGGTCCAATACTTGCAAAACAACCCCTATACCATGTGCCAATTGAACAATACAAAAATGATAAGTTTAACTACAAAAATTCCTTCTGAACATTTAGGAGTGCTTGCATGCCTCACATCCTACTGAACCTTCCCACCTAACCTACCTGGCTAGTAATCATGATGGCCAGTCTGACTGACTAATAGAGAAATGTGACAGGGAAAAGCAAAGAAGTGAGCTTCAACTTCTGGAACTGAAGACAGTGCTTGTACATCAGAGAACCCAAGCTTTTTGAGAATGTCAGGGTGCTCTGTGAAGTGGTAATGCACGTATTTACATCTAGCTGCTTGCACCTAATTCAGTTTAGCAGATTATGCCTAATGTCCCCTACACATGAGTATCAGCTCTGAAATATAAGTGACAGCATTTTGGTAAAACAGGAAGATCTTTACTTACCCATTCTTTACCAATGAATGAGATGACTGCACAGATGCAAATGACATGAACTTGGACTGCAATGTCATCACAGTCCAGTGCTGTGGTATACATTAATTTCCTCATAGCATATCACTGAGTGTATTGATACAGCTCTACTATCCTTTGCAACACAATGTTGGTAAACTGGATTGGCAGGACCATGCAGTGTGGCAGGAGCGCAACCTAAGAGCTGACTTCTCACCCATGTGTGATAGAGCCCTAATTCAGATTGGGCAATGGCTTGAATGCTTTCTTGTCTAGATGATTTGGAAAAAAACTTAAGGCATGTGATACTTTCAGAATGTTAATGTTTTTGAAGATAATTTTAAAACTCAATTTTCTATACAATATGTCTAAATAGATAATGCAACATATAGTATATTTGCCACCTCTGCTAGTATCAGAATACATTTTATAAGGCATTAATAAAATTAATATATTATTTACCTACAGCACCTGGACATAGAGTACTGTCTGACTCCATTCAGCATATTTAAAGCTGATAGGTTTTAAAAGACTTAACCTCTTGCCGACTACACTATAGCAAAATGACCCACTTTTCCTGGAGGGCATCTATTGATGTCCTCCCGAAAACATATTTCCCTCTCACCCCCTGGGGCATGCATCATGAAGGATTTGTAATCGCTGTGTGCCTTGGGCACAGCATATCACAGATTGGAGTGAAGGGCTAATCACAGTGGCCCTTTACCATGTGATCAATGTGTTCAATCACAAGCGATCACAAATGTAAACAGAACCAGTCATCAGGAGTTGACAGTTCTCCTTCTCTCACACAGAGATCGAGTGCAGCCCTATCAGTGCTGCCCCATCTGTGCAGCCCAATCTGTGCAGCCTCATCAGTGCAGTGCATTAGTGCACATCAGTGCAGCTTTATCAGTTCATATCAGTGCTTATTAGTGCAGCCTAATCAGTGCCCATCAGTTCAACCTGATCAGTGCTGCCTCATCAGCACCCATCAGAGCAGACTCATCAGCGCCCATCAGAGCAGCCTCATGAGCACCCACCATGGCAGCCTTATCAGCACACATCAGTGCAGCCGTATCAGCACCTATCAGTGCAGCCTCATCAGAGCAGCCTCATCAGCATCCATTAGTGCAGCCTCATTAGCACCCATCAGTGCAGCCTCATTAGCCCCCCATCAGTTCAGTCTCATTACCACTCATCAGTGCAGTCTCATCAGCACCCATCAGTGCAGACTCATTAGCACCCATCAGTGCAGCCTCATTAGCACCCATCAGTGCAGCCTCATTAGCACCCACCAGTGCCGCCTCATTAGCACCCACCAGTGCCGCCTCATCAGTACCCATTAGTGCAGCCTCATCAGCACCCATTAGTGCAGCCTCATCAGCACCCATTAGTGCAGCCTCATTACCAACCATCAGTGCAGCCTCATTACCAACCATCAGTGCAGTCTCATCAGCACCCATCAGTGCAGTCTTATTGGTTCATAAAAATATAAGAATTTGGAGTGTTTTCGTTCCAAAATGGGATCATTTTGAAGGTGTTTCCACTGTCTTTGTGCTCCAGGGCTTTCAAAAATGTGATAGGTACTCAGGAAATTAGGTGCTACTTGGTTTTTAGGCCTATGTATGGGACCTGGCTGTGGAAAAGTCTCACATCTTTGGTGTCACGATACTAAGGATGAGTAGCAGAATGGATTTTGGGTTGTAATTCTTGGTATGTACGTGCTATGTGTTAGAAATATTTTATAAATTGACAAAATTGTGTAAAATAAAATATTTTTTTATTTTCTTTCCATGTTTTCCAAAACAGTGGAAAAAATGACATGTTCAAAAGACTCATTATGCCTCATAGAATATACTTTATTTGATTTCCAAAATGGGGTCATTTGAGGGTGTTTCCATTGTCCTGGTGCTCCAGAACCTTCAAAAATGTGATAGGTAGTTAATAAATTATATGAGTAATTTATGTCCCTTGAATGCTTGAAGGTGCTACTTGGATGTTGGCCCTCTCTATGTGGCTAGGCTGTGAAAAATTCTCACACATATGGTATCATCATACTTAGGAGGAGTAGCAGAATGTGTTTTGGGGTGTAGTTGCAAGTATGCCTATGCCATGTGTGGGAAATAACTTGTTAATATGCTAATTTTGTGAATAATTTAAAATAACTCACCGTGTCTCTTACTAATTACCTTGGAATGTCTACTTTCCAAAAGGGGGTCATTTGGGGGTATTTATACTGTCCTGGCATGTTAGGGCCTCAAGAAATGAGATGAGGCAGTCAGTACATCAGGATTGATCAATTTTCAATGATATGTAGCATAGCTTGTAGACTCTCTCACAAAGGCCAAATAATATACATTGATTTGGGTTATTTTTTTAATGTGGCAGTATACATTTCGGTCTAAGTTTATGAAGAAAAATTACTTATTTGAAAAATTTCGTAACAGAAACTAAGAAAAATTAGTTTTTTTGCAAAAGTTTCAGTCTTTTTTTGGTCTCTTATATCACAAAAAATAAAGTGGTGATTAAATACCACAAAAATAAAGCTATATTTCTGTGAAATATATTATAAAAATTTTAAAAATGTAATTTGGGTACAGTGTTGCATGACTACATGAGTAATTGTCATTCAAAGTGTGAGAACACTAAAAGCTGAAAATTGCCCTAGTCAGGAAGGGGGTAAAAGTGTCCAGTAAGGATTTGGTAAATAAAAGATACCAAAACTGCTGAATGTCATGATTACTTGCAACATGCATTTAAAATTTAAAAGCAATTTCTTTAGTGTTCCAGTCATCTCAGGCTACAGCACTGTGATCTGGCTGCACATGTGACAGTTTAGGTTTATTCATAATAATATTCATGATTTATTAAGCCTTCTGATTTTTTTTTTAATGAAAGTGCAGTATAACTGCTGACATAGACCATTGGGCAATAAAGCTGTGTCCTTCAGCTGTAGTAATTTTATGTCACTAGTTTTCTGCTGGAGATTAGCTGTAACACAAAACATTAATTGTTACAAATAACACGGATCTAGAACAGTAAATCTTTCATGGTGAATGGATATGAGCTGAGGGCTGACAAGTTCGCTCTGCAGATTGCACTGAGCATGACTACTGTGACCCAAAAGAGCAATTCATTTTAAAAGACCGTCAAAGTCCACAGTTTGACTGACACAAATAAAAGCCTTCAAGCATTCAAAGGAGAACAGGCAATGTTTGACCTGGGGGCTAGCACAGCTAAATGGCCTCTGGTAAAAAAAACATCCCATTTCACCTTCACCTTAACAAGGTATTGTATAGTAAAATACACAAGAGAAAATTTATTTCTACAGCTTTTAAATAAACATGTGAGTGTGACCCTCCTAATGAACATAATCAAATTAAATTCTTAATGTAAAAGGAAACTAGTTTTGGTAATAGACTGAAACATTTTTTACCTGGAGGCAGCCATGTTTGCTCATTAATTATGAAGGTCCTTTTTTGTGCTTTGTAGTGCAGCACAATGACTGTACTTAAAAGGTGTTGCAAATGCTAAGGTCTCATTCACACAGGCATACCAATCCATTTTCCCATGTGAAGGGGCCATCTTCACCTGCGCAGGTTGCACAGGTGTTCTATTCAGACTCATGCTGGCAGCCTGTTGAAAATCAATGATAGATGGCTGGCTACACAGACCTGCAAAAAATCTCCACACACATCCCGGAGTACATCTGAGCAGGTCCGATGTACAAATCAAGATGCAAACAGACTGCATTCTGATCTGTGCATGAAATTCACACGGACATACAGCTTGGAAATCCATGAAGGTCTGAACACCTGTGCTCCTCGCACCTGTGAAAATGGCCCCTTTGCATTGGCGTATGGATCAGTACTCCTGTATCAATGAGGCCTAAGGGAGTGATTTTCATGTCTTTAAAGTATACCTGTCATTAGAGGAAAATTAGTTAATTTTTATTCTGAAAATGCAAGTTCTCTGAGTGTTTGGTTTCAATATTCAGGGTCACAGATCCAGGATTTTGCAGATGAAAGTATAAAAAAAAATCATAAATTCCTTATGTCTATATTTCTTCCAAGTCAGCCACTAAGAAAAGTACTGAACTGGAGGATCTGAATGACAGCCAGGCAACTAACAGTATTATTAGGGGAGGTTAGTAATTAAAACCTATATTTTTTTCAGAGGACAGGTGGCCTTAAAAAGTAAATGTGCTGTATACCATTGTTGTGCTAATTTTCAAAAAGTTCAAGACTGCCAAGATTAGACATGATCTGGAACAAGTAAGAAGATCAGGAGGTCTTAACTAACTGCATACACATTCATACAAGCAGATGCACATACACACATTTTTAGGAAAGTATTTAGGCCATAAACTGCCAGGTGGCAAGTATTATATTTTTCTTAGTACTGGCTTCCTTTAAGCAGAGATGTTCACATAATACTCTAATATATGTAGATGAGAGCTAGAACGAAATGAGTTTGCTCTGTGGACTGGTGAAATAGTACTTTGGATCACTGACCTGTTCATAAGTGTTTAATTTTTTAAGCATTTTACTTCCTTATGGAATAAATGAGATATCTGGGGGATCCCTGTGTCACAGTCCCCTGCACCCTGTGCAACTCAATAATAGTGGAGTTTCTACTGGATTCTGTGCATTCTTAAAACAAATGTCATGGGTTAAAGTGGAGCTTCACCCAAAAAGGAAAGTTCCACTTTAAGCATTCCTAGTTTTAACAGGTACCTGCTCCCATTTCCGGTCAGATCGGCTAGGCCAGTGGTTCTCAACCCTGTCCTCAAGTACCCCCAACAGGCCATGTTTGCAAGTTTTCCTTTACCTTGCACAGGTGCTTTAAATCAGAGTCAATGGTATTTGGTATTTTGGACAGCTATTTTATCTAAAAGAAATTCCCAAAACTTTGCCTGTTGGGTTACTTGAGGACAGGGTTGAGAACCATTGGCCTAGGTGACTCGAGCAGAAGTTCTCTTCTCCCCCTCTCTCCCTGCAATCATCTGGGATATGTCACAGGTCCCAGAAGATTGCCCGACCATTAAGGAGGCACAGTGTGCATTCAGCTGTGATACCGCAAGCTGTGATAGTCGAATGTTCACAGTTGTAATGTCAGTGTCGGGGAGAGGAGAGGGAGAGAATCAAGAGTTCAGGTGGCCCATCACTAGACCATGAGACATGTGAGTGTGTGTTTAAGTCAGCGGCTACACTTTTTGTAGCCGCTGACTTTTAATAAACACAAAAAAGACTGGAACTCAGCTTTAAGGATGTGGAGCCCACATACCAGTGAAACATAGATGAAGGAGTAAAGGGTGCATTGCATCCCTTTACTAGTTCACTACACTACAGGTGACTTGTAAACATCCATTTGGCCAGCCAAATTTCAGCATCATTAAAAGAGCAGATTTTTCTAGCTTCTCTTATAACATTAGAGGAAGATTCAGATAATTTATTCTACCAATGATAGATTTATTAAATAAAGTATCATTATTTACACGTGCATGATTAAAACAGACCTTGTAATAATAAACGTGTCTTTAATGCTCCTTGAGCATCTATCACAAGACACTTTTGTTACAATTGAGTTGGTAAATCTCATGAATAGCATTTGAAAACAAAGTTATGTTTTATAAGGAAGCAATGTTTACTATGCAACATGATTCTTATAATAAAAATATCACAGATACCAAGGGTGAGAGGTACGGTGCAGGTAACCAATGGGAGTTATATGGTTGCTGCTACTTTGTCAGAAGGCTGGAAACAGCTGGCATATCTACTGATATGCCACTTCTCTTATCCTTAGTATGCATGAGATGTAAAAAAAAGTTTTAAAATAGTTCACATTAAAGGAGGGAAAAGCTCTCCATTAGAGATATTTCTTGTTGTTTCCTGTCCAGTGAAAAATGCTGTACTAGACAAGAAATTAGGAAAATTTTCAAACAGCAACACAGACAGAAAAAAAAACAAAAAAAAACAAAAACAAATTGTGGCATATAAGAAAGCTAGCCTCACAGTGAGATTTTTATTCCTGTCTCACCTTGTTGCAGATTTTACCCCCACTTTTTGTCTGGTGAACCAGGGCAGGGAGTAATGCCGCGAACACACGGTCAGACTTTTCGACCGGACTGGTCCGACGAACGTCGACGGACCAAATCCGGCGGACAATTAGACCATGTGTGGGCTTCATCGGACCTGCAGCGGACTTTTTGGGTCAAAAATCTGACAGACTTTAGATTTGGAACATGCTTCAAATCTTTCCGACGGACTCGAGTCCGGTCGAAAAATCCGCTCGTCTGCATGCTAGTCCGACGGACAAAAACCAACGCTAGGGAAGCTATTGGCTACTGGCTATCAACTTCCTTATTTTAGTCCGGTCATACGTCATCACGTACGAATACGTCAGACTTTGGTGTGATCGTGTGTAGGCAAGTCTGGTCGTTAAAAAGTCCATTGAAAGTCCGCCAAAAGTCCGTCGAACGTCTGTCGGACAGGCTGTCGGACTTTTGTAGCTGAAAAGTCCGACCGTGTGTACGTGGCATTAGGGTATATCTTTCTTACGGAACCCTAGATTGTAGTAAAATCTAAATGGGGTTGAATTCTTCCCTACTGTTTCTAAAACTTAGCATGACCTAAACTTTAAAGCTGCACTCCAAGCAGATACAAAAGACACAAGAATAATATCATCAAATTATTAATTAAGAAATCATTAACCACTTCAGCCCCAGAAGGATTTGCCCCCTTCCTGACCAGGCCATTTTTTGTGATAGAGCACTGCGTTGCTTTAACTGACAATTGCATGGTCGTGCGTCATTGTACCCAAACAAAATTTATGTCCCTTTTTCCCCACAAATAGAGCTTTCTTTTGGTGGTATTTGATCTGTGGTTTTAATTTTTTGCGCTATAAACAAAAAAAGAGTGACAATTTTGAAAAAAAACACAATGTTTTGTACTTTTTGCTATAATAAATATCCCAAAAATTAAAAAAAAAAACACATTTTTTTACTCAATTTAAGCCAATATGTATTCTTCTACATATTTTTGGTAAAAAAAATTGCAATAAGTGTATATTGATTGATTTGCACAAAGTTATAGCGTCTACAAAATAAGGGATAGATTTATGTCATTTTTATTATTATTATTATTTATTTTTACTAGTAATGGCGGCGAACTGAGATTTTTATCAGGACTGTGACATTGTGGTGGACAGACTGGACACTTTTGACACTATTCTGGGACCATTGACATTTATACAGCGATCAGAGCTAAAAATAGCCATTGATTACTGTATAAATGTCACTAGCAGGGAAGGGGTTAACACTAGGGGGCACTCACTGTTCTAACTGTAGGGGGATGGGACTGAGTAGAGGAGGAGACTGATCGGTGTTCATACTTGGTATGAACGCACAATCCATCTCCTCTCCCCTGAGAGAACTGGGATTTGTGTGTTTACACACACAGATCCCAGTTCTCACTCTGTCACAAGTGATCGCGGGTGCCCAGCAGTCATCGCGCCTCCGGTGGCGCTCACGTCTGCTGGGATGTCTTAATGGAGCGACGTACAGCTACGGCGGTTTGCACAGCCGTGCCAACCTGCCGCAGTATAACTGAAGTGGCTGGTCGGCTAGTGGTTAATAACATTATAAAAAAATTACACTCGTACCGTGTACTCACATTCATTAAACCCGCTATGTACTGCTCAGCTACTCCCCTTGTTACCGTAAATGTACAATTGTAATATTAATGTGATGCACATGTAAACATGTTAATTAAATGTGCCAAATAAATAGAATAAATATTTGAAAAGATTCTGAGTGTATTTTTTGTGTCTGTTCCCTAGCACTATAATTATTCATTTGGAACCACTGATCAATATTAGGATAGGAGTTGCCAATCTATAAAATTTCCAAGACACCCTACAGAGTAGACATGTGCATTAGTTTTTGTCTGAATGCATTTTCATCGGAATTTCGGGTATTTTCGTTATCGTTTTAATAAACGATAATGAACGTGCAGAATTCGAAAACCGAAAGATCCAACATAAACAAATGCTTTATTTTGTTTTTTTGCGACAACAGTTCGATGTGGAAAGGAGATTCGACATGACGCTGACAATAGCGATCTGTGTCCATCGAACCTGTGGTCGAATGTGCCTAACCTTAGCTCTATTAGTCCAAGATTATTCTACATAGAGGGAAAAGATTCGACATACAGAGAAAGGATTTGACATTATAGAGACAATAGCAAAAAAGGTTGAATGTGCCTAACCTAACTCTATTAGTCCGAGATTATTCAACATGAAGAGAAAAGATTCAACATGAAGATTTGACGAAGCAGTCGTCGCAAGCGGACATTTATGGTCAAATGCTCCGCCTATAGGCTATAGAAGAATTCTAATGTTGGTTGACTAGTAATAATAATTAATAAATATAATTATTACTAGTGTCATTACAACATTAGAATTCTACTATAGCTTGTAGGCGGAACATTCAACCGGAAATGTACGATTGCGGCGTCGTACAGTTTAGCTGCTCTGTCGAATCTTCTTAGAACATTCGACAGACACAATATGCCTTCAATGACAGATTTAATTATTTTGGATTTTCAGACTAATGCATTTTTTAACGAAACAAAATAAATAAAAACGAATTTTGGGAGTAACGAAATAAATTTATTTTTCGGACAAAAACTAAAATCCGAAACGAAATATTTTAGTGTGTACATGTCTACTACAGAGTAGGAATCAGACAAAGAGAGGAAAGGGTGGGACTAAGAACCAATCAGGTATGCTGCATGCAAAAGTGCTGACAAACAACATGCCGATTGGAGGAGAGAGCAGGAAGATTAAATCATTAGTCTCCTGTTGCTCTTTCACTGTCCTATGAGCAGGATATGGGTGGACCAAGAACCCCTCTGCAGTCTTTCTACAGTCGATATATTGTAACAGAAAATATGTTTTTGTATCTATATGGCTGTTCAGTGTAGCACTCTTAGAACTAGATGGACAAAAATATACATACTTTAGTAGGAAAACACCTTTTTATACATATTTCATCTGATATTTAGCTCTTTTTCTGAAGCTCATCTTTAAGAGTTATATTATTTTTTTTTTAAAGATTTATGATAGTTTTATTGTTATTTTATACTTTATAAGAGCACTGTTGCTTTGTAAGCACCTTCTAGATAATTACAACAAATACATTTATGATACTTTTGTACTGAAATACCAGACTTCAAAAGGTGTGTACTGAGGTTCACAATACTAATCATAATATACAACTTAGAGACCATGTATTAGTACATATAAATGTTATCTTCAATTTAACACTGCTGTTTCTATCAGTCATAAATCATCAACAGATACATTTTAATTAGGAAACAGCTGAATAACTATCATACGAATACATTAACATGCACAATCCCACAACATAAACTGCTAATTGTAATGTTCATAGAACTAAACCCATGAGAGTAAAGAATGTAACAATGCATTACTTTACATCCAATTTGTAAACCAAGCTCTTAGAAGTGACTGAAACATCCCCTTGAGAAATTTCACTATTCAGTGTGATATGTATAATGTTGTTAATGTTAGCATATTTTGGTAATATATACACAATTGGGACATTACTAAACCTATAGAAACTAATTTATCCTTCTATATAGTACTTTAATGACCCATTTCTACCTTCCCCTTTTAAAAAAAAGTATGTGATTTGCTGTTGTTCACATGCAATACTATTAAAGCTGAACTCTAGGAAAACAACTTGAAGCACATAAAGGGTGTTATTTTACATATCAAAGGATTTCTATTATTGTTTTTCTAATCTTGAGATTTACCCAGCCCCATCATACAGCACAGCCCTGTCTGGCAGGGCAGAAGATCTCAATATTATTTTCTGCAGTTAAGTCACATTTACAGGTCTCCTCCATATACTGGTTCTGTGATTGGACAGTGAATGAAGAATTAGTACACTGATCATGTAATTGTTGTCACTTTACTCTCTCCTTCTAGCAGCATAATCCTTGAATTCTTATTGGCTCCTTGTACTGCTCTTTCTCCCCTGTCTGAACTCTGCTGTGTAGGGACTGAAGATGTCTAAATCCATGCCGAATGTAGATACTCACACTTTCTGCATTTAAAAGTTGTATTTAGTGATGTATTAGTGATTAACTAAATACAGAGCTACAATAATGAGTATGTTTTGTAGTTCTGTTTTAAAATAAAATGGTAAATCACATGAAACATACATCATATCCAGTGTTAGAAAACCCTTCCACTTGACCTCTGAAGGCTTTACCCCTTGATGACAGGGCAATTTTTTGCTATTCGGCATTGAGCTACTTTAACCGCTTCAGGCCCAGAAGATTTTCCCCCCTTCCTGACCAGAGCACTTTTTGCGATTTGGCACAGCGTTGTTTTAACTGACAATTGCGCTGTCGTCCAAGGTTGCACCCAAACAAAATTGACGTAATTTTTTTTATCAACAAATAGAGCTTTCTTTTGGTGGTATTTGATCAACTCTGCGGTTTTTATAAACAAGAAAAGAGCGTCAATTTTGAAAAAAACGCAATATTTATTACTTTTTGCTATAATAAATATCCCCTAAAAATATATCATTTTTTTCCCTCAGTTTAGGCCGATAAGTATTTTTCAACATATTTTTGTTAAAAAAAATCTCAATAAGTGTATATTGATTGGTTTGCGCAAAAGTTATAGCATATACAAAATAGGGGATAGTTTTATGGCATTTTTATTATTAATTTTCTTTTTATCAGTAATGACGGCGATCTGTGATTTTTATTGGGACTGCGACATTATGGTGGGCACATGGGACGCTTTTGACACAATTTTGGGAACATTGTCATTTATACAGTGTTCAGTGCTATAAAAATGCACTGATTACTGTGTAAATGACACTGGTAAGGAAGGTGTTAACCACTAGGGGGCAATGAAGGGGTTAAGTGTGTCCTAGAGAGTGATTCTGTGGGGTGATGGGCTTCAACTCACATGACAGCGATCACTGCTTCCGATGACAGGGAGCTGCGATCTCTGTCATGACACAAGGCAGAATGGGGAAATGCCTTGTTTACATAGGCACTTCCCCAGTCTGCGGCTCTGTGACAAGATCACCGGGAGATCGGCAGACATCGTGTCCGCCAGTCCCACGGACACGGTCATGCTGTGCACAGCAGGCGCGTGTGCGCGCCTGCTATCCCCGCCTCTCAAAGTGGATGTACAGGTACACCCATTTGCCCTCTGCTGCCATTGTACTGATGTATATCAGCACGCATCGGTCGGCAAGTGGTTAACTGGCAATTGCTCAGTCATGCAACACTGTACACAAATGAAATTTATATCATTTTTTTTTTTAGAGAGCAGGAGGGTCCATGGTCATAGCATGGCAGGAAGATAGCTGGAGAAGCTTGGGACAGTGTTTACCAGAACACAAGATTTGATTTGTGCAGGAGTAATAAATCAAAATGAGAAGCCAATCTGGTATGATGTGTAGGCTCACCTACATGAGTCCACAAAAACGTCGGCTGAAGCCTGTTGAAAATGTGCTTGCCTTTTTTTTACAGAGAAGATATCATAAGAGCAAAATTTTATGACACCTACTGTACGCTGGAATGCTTAATTTGAACAGATGGGATTAAAAATCCACATTCCAAAAGTTTGTGGAGAAATATTTAGGACTTCAAAAATCTGGAGTAGTAAGTGAAGATAAGTTGTTTGAAGAGACAGGAAAAATTCTACTTTCTCAAGGTGTCATTTTAAGACGGCCAGGAGTAACAACAGTATAATATCAGCCATCTTCTGCATCACAAGAATTGTCAGAATCAAGGGTTGTATCAATAATAGATCAGATGAAACATTCAGATGAGACTGGCGAGTCACAGTCTGCCCCATAACTCCTAAAGAAGAAGGTTTATATGGAATATTACAGAGCCTAAGGACTGTACAGGTGTCAGTGAATGCACTTAAATAGCATTTGAAAATAAAAAGGAAAGTCCAACATCTTTAATATTTTTCACACAAATGGAACTTTATTTTTGTGGTATTTAATCACCACTGTCTCTCTATTTTTTGCTATTCAGCACTGTGCAAATGTAACTGGCAAATGCTCAGTCATGCAACATTGTACCCAAACAAAATTTATATATTTTCTTTCACACAAATATAACTTTATTTTTGTGTTATTTATTCACTACTGGATTTTATTTTTTTGCTATCTAAATGAAGAGATAAAAAAACATGTTTTTCTTAGTTTCTGTTATAAAATTTTGCAAACAAATAATCTTTCTTCATAAATTTAGGCCAAAATGTAATCTAACCAAAACCCCCCAACCAAAAAAATCCCAAACCCAACAAACTATGGTATATATATTTGAAAATTGATCTCGATCCTGATGTAGTAACTGCCTATCTCATTTCTCGAGGCCCTAATATTCCAGGACAGTACAAATACACCCCACATTACCCTTTTTTTTTGGAAAAAAAAACTGTCCAAGGTATTTAGTAGGAGGCATGGCAAGATTTTTTGAAATTGTGATTTTTTTTTGTCACAATTTTTTGGGAAAATTAAGAAATGAAATAAAAGTATTTTTCACATTTCTTTTTTTTACAAACTGTAACCAGTGCAATATAGCACCATCATATGACTGGTGTGGTGGTAATCAGAAATACTGACTGGTGACAGTATGTAATAAATACATAAATCATTTTTATTCCATTTTTTTTAACTTTTTTTCTTTTTTAACATTCTTTTTACATTTTTTATTGTATTTGTTTAAGCTAATATTGCTTGTTACAGTGATGATCACTGTATCAGCAATCGTTTGAACTGTCATGAATGGCTTTCATTCATGATTCATTGTTTACTAGTGTAATGCAGTGATTGGTCACAACTTTCACATGATACAGGGTGCTGTGATAGGCCCAGGTATCATATTATCACTGGGGACCAATCACAGATCACACACAGTAGTAAATAATAATGTCATGATTGTTTTTTACTAGGTGTCATGTGATCGCACAGCACATTACATGGTATCTAGGCTGATCACAGTGGCCTGGTACCGAGCACCACAATCATAGCAGCCTGTACCATGCGGTCGCAGATAGCAACACCCCAGGGGGCATGCAGTGCACATGAGCTGGGCAATGTACTGGTACATTGCGGTGACTGCTCAAGCCACTAGTAAAATTACTGATGGCTGGTCAGCAAGTGGTTCATATTAATTATAACTTACATTAAAATAAACTCATCCGCTGAATTCCTAAATAATTTCAAAATCATTTAGGTGCATAACTCCTAATACTTATGTGCGATCCCTGTAACAGTCTTTTATATAAATTTGTGTATACAGGTGGATTTCTCCTTTAACTCATTTTATAGAAAAAAATAACTCAATGTACTGTATATGTAAGCATTTAACAGGCTGTTTGTTTATGCCCAATTTCTGAGCTGTGTGAATGGCTCTTTTGCTTGAAACCTAAGGGTATTAATAGCCACTGCCAGCATGAATCCTGGGCAGGCAAATTGTTTGCCCCAAAATCAACTGCAATTACAAGCTTCAGCTGTCATTTTGCCAATCACAACTGCTTTACACCCACAAATAAATGTACACTCGCAATATAAAAAAAAAGAACTCACCACAGCAAAACACAAAAAATAATGAGCTAAATTTAATCACAAATTAGGAAAGATCGCGTTGCTATATCTAACAAGATTCCACAAATGTCACTGCAGTTGGCAGTCATATTAGTGTTGATTCTGTCCTTGCAGACCTGACATAACTGAGTCAGAATTGGTATGTTTCCCTTTATTAAAATAAATATGATGTTCCGCGCTATGAAGGTATAGTATTGGCATCAGTTACTGACTGCAAACAGATAAAGTGCTCAAGTGCTAATAGTGCAAAGCAATAAAAAACAAATTAATGTCTGTTCATTGAAAGAGTGTTCAATATACAAACAAATGTATCAACAAAAAGTTTCATATCATAATTCCACTTTTTTGACTCTTTTTGACTTTTCACTTGGCCTCTGGTCTGTGAGCCTGGATTTTTGTTTTTAGCATAATTCCACATAGTTGATCATCCTCAAAAAAGTGACTGGTGCTTGAATGAATACTGTGATATAACAAATCTTCACACATGCTCCCCCCCTCAGGTCCGCACTCACCGAAAAGATGTACCACTGCAGGGGTGAAAAGCCTCACAATGGAGTCAGCTCTCTGTCTTGTGTTCCCTCCTAGTCATCCATGATCTTTGTATGCAATCACAGATGAATGGGTAAAAAAAAGGACATCCCATCGTGTAAATGCATATAGTTAAATTTATTTAAGTAAAAGTTTATAAAAAGCACTTTCAATAGTGCTGGGAGTTAGTATACAGCTTTATAATAGTTTGTCTGGGATGCCTTGAATTCCACAGACCAGAAATTCAAAACAGGAAGTGACGTTGTAAGCTCCACCCTGGGAGTTACATTCTTTGTCTGGTTCTTATTGTTGACCGTGTTCCTGTTACGTTGAAATACCACTGACAACATTTGTGACTGTAACAGGAAAAAAAGGTAAACCTTTCAATGAATACATTTAAGTAACAAGTGTGTGTCAAATGTTGGATATTCCTTCACACAACAGACACAGCAAAAAAATTTAGTGAGGGTGCAAATCGTTAATGACTAATTAAAAAGGAAACAAGAGTTCCATTCTAAATAAAACAGATCTTTACACAGATAATTTAAATCTTTGCACCAACTCAGTAGCTTTCAAACAAATTTAAGGGAAAATATATGCCATATTTTTTTTTCTTCTTAACCACTTGTTCCCTGTAAGACTTACCCCCCCCCCACCCTCCTCATGACCAGGCCACTTTTTCTTATATGGCACTGCATTACTTTAACTGAAAATCGCTCGGTCATGCAACACTGTACCCTACTCTACCCCACTGCAATAAAATTGATGTAATTTTTTCCCACAAATAGAGCTTTCTTTTGGTGGTATTTGATCACCACTGCGCTTTTTATTTTATGCACTATAAACAATAAATCACTGACACTTTTGAATATTTAACCACTTCAGCCCCGGAAGAATTTGCCCCCTTCCTGACCGGGCCATTTTTTGCGATACGGCACTGCGCAACTTTAACTGACAATTGCGTGGTCGTTCGACATTGTACTCAAACAAAATGGATATCCTTTTTGTCCCACAAATAGAGCTTTCTTTTGGTGGTATTTGGTCACCTCTGTGGTTTTTATTTTTTGCGCTATAAAAAAAAGGAGCGTCAATTTTGAAAAAAAAAACCACAATATTTTTTACTTTTTGCTATAATAAATATCCCAATTTTTTTAAAAAACAAAACAAATTTTTTTCCTTAGTTTAGGTCGATATGTAATCTTCTACTTGTTTTTGGTAAAAAAAAATCACAATAAGAGTATATTGATTGGTTTGCGCAAAAGTTATAGCGCCTAAAAAATAGTTTTTTTTTTTTAATTCTTTTTACTAGTAATGGTGGCCATTTGCGATTTTTATCGGGACTTTGACATTGCGGCAGACAGATTGGACGCTTTTGACACTTTTTTGAAACCATTGATATAAATATCAATGACAGTGTATAAATGTCACTGTCAGGGAAGGGGTTAACACTAGGGGGCGATCAAGGGGTTAAATGTGTTCCCTCACTGTGTGTTCTAACTGTGGGGGGATGGGACTGACTGGGGAAGGAGATCGATCGGTGTTCATATATACTAGGAACACACAATTTGTTTCCTCTCCCCTGACAGGACATGGATTTGTGTGTTTTTACACACACAGATCCACGTTCCTGCTCTGTCATGAGCAATCGTGGGTGCCTGGCGGACGTTGCGGCCACCGGGCACACGCATCGGCTCCTCAGTGATACTGCGGGTGTGCATGCGGGCCTCCAGTGGTGCTCGCATGCCCCCTATACCCCTTAAAGCGACCACTGTACAGCTATGGCGATTCGTGCAGGGGAACCATTCCGACGGAGGGTGGTCAGCATGTGGTTAATAAAAAAAATGTAAAAAAAAATCTAATTTCTTCATAAATTTAAGCCAATATCTATTCTGCTACATGTTTTTAGTAAAAAAATCTTAATAAGCATATATTGATTGGTTTATGTGAACGTTATAGTGTCTACAAACTATGGGATATATACTGAATTTTTTATGAATGTATTTATTTTTATACTAGTAATGGCAGCGATGAGTGACTTATAGCAGGACTGCGATATTGCGGTAGACAATTGGACACTAACTGGCACTTTTGACACTTTGTGGGAACCAGTGACACTAATACAGTGATCATTGCTAAAAATATGCACTGTCACTGTACTAATGACACTGGCTGGGAAGGGGTTAAACATCTAGGGCAATCAAAGGTTTAAATGTGTGCCTAACCAATGTTTGTGTCTACTATGCGTGCTGCTTTTGATAGGGGAAGAGATGGATGGAAGAGAGGCCCTGCTTTGCAGGAACACAGAATCCATAATTTCCCCCCTCTCAGAACGAAACTCTGCCTTGTTTATACAGGCAGAGCTTCATTCTGGGTCTCTGCCTGATGATCTGAGGGTGTCAGCGGACATTGAGTGCCTGACACGTGCAGATCGGCTTCTGCTGTGAATAATTACAGCAGAAGTGGCTCTCCAGCAGCGTGCTCAGGGACATTTTTTCCACTGGGCACGCTGGGCAGTTGCCTGGGGCCCCACTTGTCTGGAGGGCCCCATCCAGGGCCGATCCTCAGCGCTGCAATCTGCTGCTTTAGTTGACTGACTGCACTGGTTGCTCACTTGCTAGAATCGCCAGCTGCCCGGCGTCTAGCTAGCAACCAGTGACGTCAGTCAGAGGCCGCGGCCGCCCCAGCATTCATAGCGTGCCGCGGCCACCCCAGCTGCTAGTGAACAAGCTCCGCCCACCTCTGCCATGTTCTTCAGACAGCGTGGAGAGGGAGCGGAGCAGAAAGACGGCCCTTGATAGCTGGTTCTGCCTTGCTGCTGTGAGTGACACACTGTACTGCACCAGGCCTCAAGTAAGTCTAACACTGTCTACTTAAGTAAGTTCAAGTTGTGCATCAAACACAGCCACTGTCTGTGCCCCTAAAAAGCTACCACTGTGCCCATCAAACACAGTCACTGTGCCTATTAAACCTGCCACTGTGCCCATCAAAGCGCCACTGTGCCCATCAAAGCGCCACTGTGCCCATCAAACACAGCCACTGTGCCCATCCAAGCTGCCACTGTGCCCATCAAAGCTGCCACTGTGCCCATCAAATGCAGCCACTGTGCCCATCAAAGCTGCCACTATGCCCATTAAATGCTGCCACTGTGCCCATCAAACACAGCCACTGAGCCCATCAAACACTGCCACTGTGCCCATCAAAAGCTGCCACTGTGCCCATCAAAAGCTGCCACTGTGCCCATCAAACACAGCCATTGTGTCCATCAAAGCTGCCACTGTGGCCATTAAATGCAGCCACTGTGCCCATCAAACGCTGCCACTGTGCCCATCACACGCTGCCACTGTGCCCATCAAACTCGTGTTATATTGTCCAAACATTGTGTTAGTGTTTAAACACTGATTTTGTTGAAAGTACCAAGAAATATAGCCTTATTGATAATTTGCATTTTTATTCTCGTGCGTTATTGTGTAGACAGCAGAACTTAATCTCATTTATTAAGCTCTGGGGAAAATGTGCAATGTGCAATTTCCCTAGAAATGTGATCAGTATATTTGCCTTTAGGCAAATCAACCCCACAGTTCCCTTTTTTTTTAATCTAATTTTGCCCACAAACTTGCTTTGGAAATTACTTATAAACTACAAAATTGAAAACATGGTCATGATACAGACCTTCAAGTATGGTAGTACTGGATAAATACTGCTAACAATAACACCACAGAAATTAATTGATAAGTCTGATGCGCTTCCAGAATGGAATCATTTCAATGAACATAATAATGTTCAAGATAGTGATAAAAAAAAATTGAGATTAAATAGATAGGAGGGTAGGTGAGATGATGCCTAAAAAATCAAACCTTAAGAAAATATTTTGAATAAAATAAAACTTATTCTGTGCTTAGTGCTAAAAATTGTGTGTTTAGAGCTGCACCATTTATCATTCGAATACCAGATGTCAAACTTTCAATATATACAAATAACACTGTAAGTGAGCATCACCACAGAACAAATCAAAAACAATAATGCTTAAAATATGTGTAATGTGATAAAAGTTCAATAGTGAATATTTTTTCTCATCGTACAATAAGTTGGTAGTATCCCTTTAAATTAGAGCATGCACCATCCACCGATAAAGTGACTTAATCTTGAATAGGGACGGAAAAAAAAACTGGTGCACACCATCGGAAGTAAAAATGGCCTCTTACCAAAAGGAGTGGATCCCTTTAAAAGAGATCACACCAGCATGTTTGAATGAAACCAGACAACCAACGATATCCACTGTAAACTGCTACTACTAGGACTCAGCGATTCCAGAGGTCAGAGAGCCAGGCCAGCACATTGTGGTTTAAAAACAGGAACACAGGCCGCACATAGGGGGTTATTTACGAAAGGAAAATCCACTTTGCACTAAAAGTGCACTGCAAGTGCACTTGGTAGTGCAGTCACTGTAAATCCGAGGGGGACATGCAAGGAGAATAAAAAACAGCATTTTAGCTTGCACATGATTGGATGATAAAATCAGCAGAGCTTCCCCTCATTTCAGATCCACTCCTCAGATTTACAGCGACTGCACTTCCAAGTGCACTTGCAGTGCACTTGTAGTGCAAAACGGATTTGCCTTTTGTAAACAACACCCATAGTGTATAACCGCTAAAAACTACCTAGTTAAAAATGTTCCAGGTACTGTATTTACAGAGGTAATTCACAAACAGCACAAAACACCTCGCCCCCATTCACTCAGTGGGTGTGATAATGGCACCATTTAGGCTCCACCCAATGCATCATACAGCGTAGTAAGGGGAACAGGACCACAACAAGTAGCTATTCCTTAAGTTTAAATAGACTCCCATGTCACTGCTGCTGCACGTATTCAGTGCTTCCCAATCCTGAGAAAATGATCTTGGTAGATAGAAGTCAGCTGTTCTACTCACTCTAGAGACTGACCAAAATGTGGTCTTTATGGGAATCGACTACCAAATGAGCATAACGATGAATAAGGAATTCAACCTTAAAAAAATTACCTGGGACACAGGGATCAAACATCAAACATATAGATGAATACCAGCTGACACAACAGGACAATGTGTTTAATATGTGTGAAGACACACTGGTTATTGGTAACATCTTAGTTCATATTATATAGGAGAATACAAGTTAATGCTTCAAATAGTCTCATGTGTTCTGATTGTCCCTAGATGTCAGGGACAAAACCTAACACATAGAGATTTGCAACTTTCTCTATGAAGCCATTTCATACTTCAAGTATGAATACTGGAGATTTTTGGTTGTGGACAACTAGATATTTTCCTAACCTTAACCATTTTTTCTATACAAGGAGATATACAAGTTTGAAAAATCAATATGCTGCTACAAACTTGCCTCTTTCCACCACCAGTTCTCATCAGGTGCATGCCCAGGATCCTAACCCCACCTCCAGCGGCATCACTACCTTTGGTGTCACCTGGTGCGGAAAAACATGGTGTCACCCCCCTCTTGTCAGACCATCTCTGGGTTGGTGGCTCAGCTACTATATACATATATATATTATAGCTGTGTCCAGCAGCACCCCCATTATCAGACCAGCTCAGGGGGGCAGTTCAGCTACTATGTATTTAGTTATATATATCTATATATAAAATATAGCTGTGTTCAGCAGCAACCCCCCGCCCCCCCTTAACACACCAACTCTGGGTGGCTCCCCCAACCCACCCCCACCTCCCACGTATCACAGCAGCTCCCCTCGAGTTTGGGCAGCAGAGGACATCCCCATCGCAATCCATCACCCACCTGCCCATTACACAAGCTCAGGGCCAGGGCGGGCGACTCAGTTCAGGGCAGTTGGCAGCTGGAGAGGACACAGTGTGCGACAGGCTCAGCAGTGCAATACTGAATTCAGAGAAAAGCACAGCAGGCCAGGTGAGGCCGCGGCACCGGAGGTGTTCCAGCTGGAAAGAAAAAACTGCCACAGGGAGCTAGGGCCACCATCAGCATGGTGTCACCCCTCCAGTGGTTGTCACCCGGGTGCGGACTGCACCCCCTGCACCCCCCTAGCAACGCCACTGCCCACCTCTGCTTGTCAAGTAGAAGTGAACAGGCCACACAATGATGCCATCACTGATATCTCCATGATTAATCCATTTTTGAGGTGGTTAAATATGTTGGGCCAGGAGATGGACAGGCAAGATGAAATGTTGTGCATCTTCTACTTATTTTCTTAACCACTTCAATACAGTGCACTTACACCCCCTTCCTGCCCAGACCAATTTTCAGCTTTCAGCGCTCTCACAGTTTGAATGACAATTTCTCAGTCATGCAACACTGTACCCATATGAAACCTGCATCTTTTTTTCACACAAATAGAGCTTTCTTTTGGTGGTATTTAATCACCAGTGGGTTTTTATTTTTTTGCTATTAATAAAAAAAGACCATACATTTTGTGAAAAAAATGCCTTTTTCTCTGTTTCTGTCATAAAATGTTGCTAATTAGTTACTTTTCTTCATAAATTTTGGCCAAAATTTATACTGCTACATATCTTTGGTAAAAATAACCCAAATTAGTGTATATTATTTGGTCTTTGTGAAAGTTATAGAGTCTACAAACTATGTTGCCAATCATTGAAAATTGATCACATCTGGGTGTCCGTTTATGAAGCAGTGATCAGCGGTGATCCCAAGGATCGCCGCTAATCACAGTCCTTAAACAGTTTATGAAACAGAGATAATCGAGGGGAGAAGTGTTTGAACATGTTCTCCCGCCGATGATCTCCGCACACAGAGAATCCTCATTGAATGACACAGTAATGGCCAGTTTATGAAGCGGTGATCTCACCGCTTCACTGGCGATCTGTATCAGAATTCACACTCCCCGATTCACCAGCTCAGAGGTGGTGAATCGGGGAGTGAAGAGGAAATCTCGGGGGATCTGAGGGGGAAGGAGGAAGATTTTTAACTTCCTTCTACCTTGTTCAGACCCCACAACACTGTAACCATGTCCCCCTGTCATATTTATGTGTATATATATATATATATATATATATATATACATATATATATATATATAATGTGTATATGTATATATATATAATGTGTGTGTATATACATGTATATATAATGTGTGTGTGTATACATATGTAGATAATGTAAGGGGACTCGTTATTTTATTAACATTAATCCATGCCATCTGTCCATGTATTGAGAGGTGATAATTTATCACTGCTTATTAAACTGAAATCTCTGTGTTTCTGTGAATTTCTGGTACTATAATCTCGTAAAGTCTCACGAGATTCCAGTATCAGGGGACGTTCTCTGCTGTTTGAAGCGTTTGTAGATCGCTTCACTCCTCTGAAGGTGAAGCGATCTACACCTCTTCATAAACTGGCATCCAGAGGAGAAAGATCTCCACTGTGAATGCCGGAGAACGAAGCAGTGAATAGATTTCACTGCTTCATAAACGGACACCTTGATCAGGCCTTCAGTACATCAGGTCTATCTCATTTCTTGAGACACTAACAAGTCAGGAAAGTACAAATACCCCCCAAATGACCCCTTTTTAGAAAGTAGACATCCCAAGGTATTAAGTAAGTAGCATGGTGAGTTTTTTTAAGTTGTAATTTTTTCCCACAATTCTTTGCAAAATGAAGATTTTTTTTTTTTTTTTTTACAAAATTGTCAAATTATCAGGTTATTTTTCACACACAGCATATGCATACTACAAATTACACCCCAAAATACATTCTGCTACTCTTCCCGAGTATGGAGATACCACATGTGTGAGAATTTTACACAGGCTTGCCACATACAAAGGACCAACATTGAAATAGAACCTTCAGGCGTTCTACGAGTATAAATGACACATCTCATTTCTCAACCACCTATTACACTTTTGAAGGCCCTGGAGCACCAGGACAATGAAATTGCCCACAAAATGACCCCATTTTGGAAAGCAAACACCCCAATGTATAATCTATGAGGAATAATGACTCTTTTGAACGGGTCATTTTTTTCCAGAAGTTTTTGGAAAATGTGGAAAATAAATGAAAAAGCATTTTTTTTACACAAACTTGTCAATTTATAAGATATTTCTAACACATAACATGTATATAGCAAAAATTACACCCCAAAATACATTCTGCTACTCCTCCCGAGTATGGCGATACCACATGTGTGAGACTTTTACACAGCCTGTTCACATACAGAGGCCCAACATTGAAGTAGTACCTTCAGGCATTCTAGGAGCATAAATTACACATCTCATTTCATTCCTACCTATCACACTTTTGAAGGTCCTTGAGCACCAGGACATTGGAATTACCCACAAAATGACCCCATTTTGGAAAGGAAACACCCCAATGTATATTCTATGAGGCATGGGCTGCAAATAGGTACTCGAGTACTCTGATGGGCTGGAGACAGGTACGTGGGTAACTTGATGAGCTGCAGACAGGTACTCGGTTACTCTGATGGGCTGGCGACAGGTACTCAGTTACTCTGAGGGGCTGGTGACAGGCACTCGGTTACTCTGATGGGCTGGTGACAGGTACTCGTGTACTCTGACGGGCTGGTGACAGGTACTCGGGTACTCTGTTGGCCTGGTGACAGGTACTCGGGTACTCTGATGGCCTGGTGACAGGTACTCGGATACTCTGATGGGCTACAGATAGGTACTCCGGTACTCTGATGGGCTGGTGACTGGTATTCGGGTACTCTGAAGGGCGGTGACAGGTACTCAGGTACTCGGTTCTCATATGAACTGTGACAGGTACTCATATGGATTGTGACAGGTACTCAGGTACTCGGGTATTCATATGGACTGTGACAGGTACTCAGGTACTCAGGTATTCAGATGAACTGTGACAGGTACTCGGGTACTCTGATGGACTGTGAAAGGTATTTAGGTACTCAGATGGACTGTGACAGGTACTCGAGTACTCTGATGGACTGTCACAGGTACTCGGGTACTCTGATGGACTGTGACAGGTACTCGGGTACTCTGATGGACTGTGACAGGTACTTGGGTACTAAGATGAACTGTGACAGGTATTCATATGGACTGACAGATACTCAGATGAACTGTGACAGGTACTCAGATGAACTGTGACAGGTACTTTGATGGGTGGTGACAGGTCCTCTTTATGGGGGGGTAATCAGTGTGATTGGTGTAAACTGTAAGCGGTTATGAGATGTTACCGCAATCTCCTTCTCACACACAATCGGTGTGTGAGGAGGAGAACCTGGTAACATCTCGTTACCGTGGTTTGTTGACATTTAGTGATTGGCTGTGAAAGGATCACAGCCGATCACGTGGTAAACAGCCGCCGGCCAATGGCTGTTTACCAGCGTCGGTGACGAGCAGTGTTCCCAGGAACACGCCGCCACCGATGTGCATGCGCAGCATGCTCGAGATGGCGTGCATGCACCGTGCAAAGTGGGGCGGTACCATCTGTGATCGGGCGTGACTTCATCACGGCTGATCACGTGGTAAACAGCCATGCCCAATGTCTGTTCACCCCCTCGGTGGCGAGCGGTGTCTCCGTGACATGCCACCACCGAAGGAACAGGGATGCATGCGCACGATTGTGCGCATTCCCTGTTTAAATGGAGGGCTGTCATATGACGCCCTCCCAGAACGAGAGCCGCGCCACCTGGCCGTCCTATGATGGACGGCAGGCGGCAAGCGGTTAAAGCTGATTTACATCGGTGCCAGCATTTAGTAAAATAACACACAGGACTAAGCACAGATCCAGTATAGAAGATCCATCAAAACATACAAACTGGAGTTTATTTACTAAAGTGAGAGTGCAAAACCAGACTGACTTCTGCATAGAAATTAGCTTCTAACCTCAGCTCATTAAGCTTTGGCAATAAAACCTGGAAGCTGATTGGAGTCTATGCAGAAGTCAGCCTGATTTATCACTCTCCAGCTTTAGTAAATATACCCCACTGTGTTCTAGATATAGCCATCTCTAAGATATAAAACATATTGAAGGTATAGGATTGTAACTTACAATCAATAAAAACAACAGCTATAGTAACATTATAAAAAACACAAAAAAAAGAAAAAAATGAAGGCGGAGCAGTACAATACACAATATAGCAGGCAGATGGGCAGCTCATTTCTACTTGAAAACATGTGCTATACAAAGATGGGCGTGCATGATATATGAACAGCCATTTTATTTATCATTCCTAAAACAATTTTAAAAAAATCACAGGAAAACTGAGACTAGCCAAGCGTTTCTTTAGACAAACAATGTCAGATGTTATTTGACTACTTTTCTAAAGGTTGTGTTCAAAAGCAAACCTGGCATACAGTATGTAGACAAGTGGAGATTTTTTTTTTAATTTTCCACCATAGAGTTTGTCAAATTATGTTACATATTTTGTCAATCAGAAACATATTTATTATGTATGTGATATTAAGGGATTTATAAGAATCACTTCTCTGTTAATTAGGCAGTTTGTGCACATTGTTCTCTCAGTGACTGATAGTCAGGAACTAGGTTAAAGTGGTTCTGAAGGTTAAAGGCTTTTTACCTTCATGCATTCTATGCATGAAAAAAAAAACCTTCTGTGTGAAGTGCCCCCCCCGATCCTTACCTGAGCACCCTCCGATCCACCAATGATCACATCCTGGATCAAATTCCTGTATGGGGACTCTCCCTCCTAATTGGCAGAGACTGCTGTAAATCACAACCAGTGAGCCAATGAGGAGAGAGCGGCGGGCAGGCCAAGTCATGGCTCTATGCGTCTTATGGATGCATAGAGCAGCGGCTCGGGAGCAAGCAGGCAGTGGTGTCCCCAGGCACAGCGGCTTTCTCTAGGGCACTGCTCGAGGGGAAAGAGCCCCTGTGGGGGACCCTAAAAGAAGAGGTTCGGGGCTACTGTGTGCAAAACCATTACACAGAGCAGGTAAGTATAGTATGTTTGTTATTTAAAAAAATCACTGAAAAAAACATATTTGAATTTGTTGTCCACCTCAGAATGCCAAATTAAAAAATAAATAATTGAATGAATTGTTCAGTCCACAACAATAAAAACGTCACCCAAAATATTGTTGCTAGATGCAAACAAAACAGTAAACTTATGTAGGTTAGCCATGCATGTATAGATCTCTCTAGTAGGCTGAATGAGCAAAATTGAATAGATGCTGGGAGTGGATGAAGGAATTGCCACCATCTGATAACAATTCTCCACTAGCTTCTTTGACAAAAGCTGAAATGAAAAAAATTGCTTTTTTTAAGCTGGATGGGCCACCAATGGCTAAAATTTTGTCTGGTTCAGCAGGAATCAGCTGAAATGTAAGCCACATATTGCAGGCTAAATTCCTATACTGTCTATGTTTAAAGTAAAGTTGATAAGGCAAGAAATAAGCAAATAATATTTTCCCTGAAAAAATAGATGGTCAGTAACTTAAAAAAAATTGAATGCTGAATTATATGCAAAGTTTGGCCCCACCCTTCCAACCTCCTGAGCCTCTTGGTAGGGCTTATTTACCAAAATGTAAGAGGGTTGGATAACACCTTCCTGCCACAGCCTCCTGGCCCTTGACTCTTTTGACCACTGTGATTGGCTGTCACAGCGCTCACATGATCAGAAAGCTCCCGATCGCAAGTATGCTTCGGGAACTTTCTGATCCCCTGATTGTGCTGGGAGTGTGCAGGGAATGTGCTCTCAGCACAAAAAACTGTTTACATAAGGGCGCATATATGCGCCCTATACGTGGCTCCTGCCGGTGTGGAGCCACATATATGCTCCTCACCGACAGGAACTGGATAAAGATTTGCCTGAAACTTCAGCTACCTATGTTTATGTATTACAGATGTTAACAATTTAAACAGCACTTAACATATATTGTACTGTCACATCAGTCCCTGCCCTGAAAGAGCTTACAATATAAGAATCATAGCGTGTGTGCATACATACTAATAACATAAACAGGAGCCAATTAACCTACCAGCATGCATTTGTAGTGTGGGAGGAAACCTATGTAAGCACAGCAGAGTGTGCATACTCCCTCAATGTAGTGTCATGGTTGGCATCTGAAATGATGACCTTAGTACTGCAAGGCAGAAGTGCCAACCACTAAGCTCATGTTCTGTCAATATTGCCTAATTTACTAATCATTTGGATATGTATTTTTCCCTGAAGATATTTTCAACAGTCTCTAGAAATGCAGCACATAATAATTTATGTTGCTAAGATGCATTTACTGTAATAATCTTAGATAACCATATTTATCGAGCACTGCTTCTATTTGTTACAGAGATGTTGCCCAAATCCTGTATATCAAAATTCTATAGATCATCGTTTTTTTTTTTTTTTTTTTGGGAAGATACCATGTTTATGTATACATTTTCTTTGCTTAGGAGTAAAACCAGAGTTGTCTTGAAATGCTGCAGTTTTCCATTTGCAATGATATACAGTAGTTGCGTAGTTACACAGTTGGTAAGGTTGAATATTGACAACAGTCCATCCAGTTCAACCTGTGATGCCCCGTACACACGGTCGGATTTTCCGATGGAAAATGTCCGATCGGAGCGTGTTGTCGGAAATTCCGACCGTGTGTGGGCTCCATCGGACATTTTCCATCGGATTTTCCGACACACAAAGTTGGAGAGCAGGAGATAAAATTTTCCGACAACAAAATCCGTTGTCGGAAATTCCGATCGTGTGTACACAAATCCGACGGACAAAGTGCCACGCATGCTCAGAATAAATAAAGAGATGAAAGCTATTGGCCACTGCCCCGTTTATAGTCCCGACGTACGTGTTTTACGTCACTGCGTTTAGAACGATCGGATTTTCTGACAACTTTGTGTGACCGTGTGTATGCAAGACAAGTTTGAGCCAACATCCGTCGGAAAAAATCCTAGGATTTTGTTGTCGGAATGTCCGAACAAAGTCCGACCGTGTGTACGGGGCATGAGAGTGTGCGTGTGTGTGTGTTTATGTTTATGTTACTACCATTTCCCATATCTCTGTATATTGTATTCGTTAAGGTGCAAAAAGATTTTCTGAAATTATCTACATATTCCTTGCTGACACCACCAACTGTGGGAGGGAGTTCAACGTCCATACCATTTTAACAGTAAATAACCCCTTACACAGTTTAAGGTTAAACTAATGAGTGGCTGTGTGTCTTTTTAAGAGACTTAAAACTGAATAGTTAGATCTAAGACCTGAGTAGTTATAGTTATACTAGAATCACCATCTAGATATTTTTATTTTGGAATCACATATACTCGTATGCCCCGTACACACGGTCGGACTTTGTTCGGAAATTCCGACAACAAAATCCTAGGATTTTTTCCGACGGATGTTGGCTCAAACTTGTCTTGCATACACACGGTCACACAAATTTGTCGGAAAATCCGATCGTTCTAAACGCGGGGACTATAAACGGCGCAGTGGCCAATAGCTTTCATCTCTTTATTTATTCTGAGAATGCGTGGCACTTTGTCCGTCGGATTTGTGTACACAGGATCGGAATTTCCGACAACGGATTTTGTTGTCGGAAAATTTTATATCCTGCTCTCAAACTTTGTGTGTCGGAAAATCCGATGGAAAATGTGTGATGGAGGCTACACACGGTCGGAATTTCTGACAACAAGGTCCTATCACACATTTTCCGTCGGAAAATCCGACCGTGTGTACGGGGCACTAGTCTCTCTTCTCCAGTGAGAATAAGTTTAATGTTTGTAGTAAATTCTCATAATTTTGGTTCTCCAGCCCCTTAATAGCTTTGTTGCCCTTCTCTGGACTCTCTCCAGTTTCAGAACAGCCTTCATGAGGACTGGTGACCAGAACTGGATGGAATATTCAACATGTGGCTGAATCAGATTTTTGTAAAGTGAAAAAATATAGTTTTATCTTTTGAATAGATACCCTTTTAATGCATGTTAATAGTCCACTGACTTTGCTTGCCAAAGCTTGGTATTGTATGCTATAGCTAAGCATGTGGTCTACTAGGACCCCCAGTTCATTTTCCATCCTCTATTCCCCCAAAGGTTCTCTCCCTAGTGAGTCATTTTCATTCATATTTTTAGTCCCCAAGTGCATTACTTTACATTTTTCAATATTAAACCTCATTTGCCATGTAGTTGCCCACCCCTTTATTTTATTCAGATCTTCCTATAAAGTTACTATATCCTGTTGTGAAGTGAATACCCTGCTTAGCTGTGTATCATCAGCATACACCGAGATTGAACTATTTATACCAACCTCTGTATCATTTATGAACAAGGTAAAGAGAATTTGTCCCAGTACAGAGCTTTGGGGAACCCCACTTACAACTTCAAACCATTCAGCAGATACACTATGTATCGCCACCCTTTGAACATGCCCCTGTAACCAGTTTCTGTCTAGTTACACGACACACTATCATTAATGCCAACAGACCTCAATTTGTATATTACAAGTTTATGGGATACTGTATCAAATGCTTTTGGTGAAATCCAGGAACACCATGTCAGCAGGCCTTCCTCTTTCCAGATTACAGCTCACTTCCTCATAGAGTGTTACAGGTTGGTCTGGCAAGAACAATCTTTCATAAATCCATGCTGGTTACTAATCAAACTATTTTCATTCAACAAATATTGAATATGGTTCCTTATTATCTTCTCCAATAATAAATGCTATTAATGTTAGGCTGACCGGTCAGTAGTTTCTTTCAGCCCTTTTTTGAATATTGATACCACATTAGCTTCTTAGCTATCTGCTATTGTCAGGGTGAACATCTGAATAGTCCTAAATGAGTGGCAATTATATTGCCAACTAGATACATTTTTTAAACAGGCAATGAAAATAGTAAAATAAAGCTAACGTTTGATTCTTACCTACATTTCCTGTTGTGAGGTATGAATTCTGAAAATCCATCATTCCCATTCCGACAATGTGTATGAAATCTTCAATGACCTGCATCAACTCCACAGAGCCTGGGTAAATCTAGAATTAAATATTGCAGCAGCAATAGCAGACAATAGGTTACACATGTCAAACAGTTTCACATCATTCGACAGTATTGATCAACATATCTGCCTTGTTCTACAACATAACAAGGACTTGTTTTAATTTAGTGAAACTCCAGCCAAAACCTTTTTTTTGCTTGGGCAGAATAGGGAAGTTTAGAACTTCTGTTTGGATTATTATGTGCTTGTTGGGTGGATGTTGTAGCACAGCCCCATTCACTTGAATGGGTCATGTTTCATGGACGGGGTAGTCCCAACTGAACATGACAGGGATTATTTTATTTTCTGCCATGGCCTGTGTACACCACTGGCCCCTACCTTTGAAGCTTAAGGGGGAAGGGGGGCCAGTAAAAAAGCATCTCAACCACATGTTTCACAAGCTCTGACAGTGACACAACAGTAATAAAAACACTATTTTAATAGAGAAGGCTATCTATAGCTCTCTGGGTCCCCAAAGGAGATTTTCTCTTACTTCCATTCTCAATGGTTACATTGTCACCAGGATAGGAGGCAAAGGAAAAAGCTGCCCAGACTATAATAAACCCTTAACAAGGGATCTAACCTTTGACATTATACATTAAAATGTATGTCCAGCCAAAACTTTTCTTAGTTTTGCCTTAAGTAGGGAAGTTTTAGAACCCCTGTCAAGTTTTAAAGTGGAGTTCCACCCACTTTTACAACTCTTCGGCATCCCTCACTAAACTGTGCACTGTAAACGAATTGGATATTTTTTTATTTTTTTTTCTCAGCACCTACTGTATATCTGCTGTATTCATTTTTCACTTCCTCCTTCCTGGCCGTGGCCCATCGCATCATTTCCTGTTTGCAATGCCTTCTGGGAAGGGGCGGCAACTTCCTCTGACACTGCCGTTGCTATGGAAACCTGACCTGAAACCTATTACACTGCTTGTGCTGCACTGAGCATGTGCGAGATCTGCAAGGATGAGATCCAGGAAGAAATTCAGTCTGGCTTTAGATGCCCACACTTAAGATGGCCACGGCCTGCTGTAAGTTTATAAAATAACAAACTACTGCTATAAACTAACAAAACAGACCTTAGTTTACAGACTAACTTTACTAGAATACATTAAGCTTGTGTATTATAGGGGTATTTTTATTTAAAAAGTATAATTTCGGCCGGAACACCACTTTAACTGCTATCTGGAGCTCCATTGAAATTATCACCTTTGCTTCCTGTGCTGCTGAGAACTTTCTACCTGACATAAAATGAACTCTCCAATAAAAGCACAGACATGTGTAAAGACACTTTTTAGGTAAAGTCTGGAAGGCTAAAATGTCTATCAGATGTTTATTTATGTCTGTGCCCTTGTTTTAAAGTTTGCCTTGTCTAGTTAAATGATTATTACCGGTACAGAAAGTGAGGGGAAATCCTAGACAGCTGTTAAGAACAGAAAGAGATTCTAATCCTTCCCCAAAGTATCTGAAATTAAAAATATAGTTTTTGGCTGGACTCACCCTTTAAGGTAAAGCAATTGGTAAAATTTAGTAACCTGTGGCCAAGCCTTACCTTCCACTGGTTTGACTGCAGTTCATCAAAACATGGTTGCTACAGGCTTTGCACATTCATAATGTCCTCTCATATACACCTATATCCTGCATGATTAACCCTTATGTAAATGAGGAAAATATATTTGATGTATTGGATATTTAGACAACTTACTTGTAGATTCTAGTTCATTGAAAATTTCTATGTTTCAACATGAACAGCTGCATTACTGCAGTTTTGCGGGAAATTGGGTGCTGCCATACATCCGATCCATATATAAACCGTAATTGCTGGTTTGTTGCTCCGGCAATTAATTTGAAAGGGTTGTTCTATCCTCTGCAGCTGCACTCCATAAAACCTAGTCTATTTTTCTCAGACAGGAAGCTAACATTTCTGTTGAAAAACATACAAGCAAATACTAGAAGCAAAGGCACACTTTGCAGTGATAACACTTGTATCTTTTAGTACAGAGTGTTACCATTCTGAACATGTAGAATGTACACTGTTGTTAACAATCTTTTTTTTTTCCTCTTTCTTTTTCTAATCCTGCAAAATAATTGTATTGGGAACAACAAAGCAACCCTTTCCACCGCAGTACACATGCCTGTTTCCATGACAACACAGGATGCCTTAAAGCTGACTCATACACTCAGGCAACGGCTTTGCCATCTACACTATCTTCTTTTTTTATACATATTGGCCATTTATTATCAATATAGCTGCCACATTAAACAGGTAGAATTTTCTCTAACAGGATTCATAAAACTTAAACATATACAGTATATGGTAATTTCGATCCATTCATCCCTTGTTTCAATAATTTGTCTTTGCTGAGCCTTAACAAACATAGGCATAGCCAAAGATTTCATTGTATACAAGACTATTTGAGCAATATAATGGTTAAAACATGAATTAAGGATTATTTCAAATGTGCTCAATAAATCTTCTGTGAATAGTTACTTAATATTCATCCTGTGCTAAGCAATTTTAATGCAGCTAGGTTATTTGTGGACAAGCTAGATGGAATTAGTTGGGGCATAGTGAGATTAATATTATATTGATATTGCTACCTATGAATTGACATCATTCCAGCCTAATGCACATTTCAACTACTGAGATTCATTATTAATGAAGCTTTATGCATTTAAAAACTGTATAAAATCATCTTATCTTTACATTACTGTAAGCAAACAAAGCTCATCATTTTATTTTCCATCAGACAGTGATAAATAAAATATATTGTAAATGCATCAGTGAGTTATCGGAGGTGGCATAGTAAGAAATCAAAAGTTTAATGATCTTTTTGTAAAGTAATTTGAGTACCTTGCACTAGCTGCCACTTCTCTAGATCAAATTTATGTCACAAGGCACACAGTGGTTGATTTACTAAAGGAGTAAAGACTGTTCATTTAGCAAAGTCAATCTTCAATTTTTAAAGTCACTTTTTACTTTAGTTTAGTAAATAATAATGTGAATGTGTTTACAATCATCCAGCCACATGCATGAAAATATTCTGCTATTTTAATTCGCCAACTGGCAGGTTAACTTTAAAGGACAACTGGTGTTTAAAAAATGTGGGAAGCACACAACACCAGTCTAAAAAGATATCTTTAATAAAGCATATCTCAAGCCATGGTGGCTGCTAGTTAACCTGATAATCCTCCTGTCAGTGATCCTAGATACTCCAAGACATCACCACCCCACCTTTCCACCTTTTCCACTCAGAAAATGCTTTGCATTCTCTGAATGGTTCCCATGCCCAACAAAGCTTCCTTTGTTAAAAATGCAGCAGGGCAGCCACTCAGCGAAGGACCTAGAAGTAATTGAAGATCCTTGGAGTAGCAGTGGTTATTTCAGTGATTTCCAGCTTCCAGGGTCATCAGTCAGGTATAGTATAAACATAGTTACATTTGTGCAAACTGGACTATTGTAACTTTGTATACAATATCTACACATGGAATTTATCCTTATCTCCTAAAGCTTAGCTTTAAGAAACCAAGCAAAAAAGTGCCAGTGCTTGTATTACTGCCGTCATTTACAATGAATATATTTTTTACTGTACGTTGGAAAATAAAGTAAGCTTGTAATTGGGTAAATATGCAGCATCTCAGCTTTTCAATTTTTTTTAAGTAGTGATCATGTCATTCTAGATAAAAAAAAATCCACATTGGTTTAAAATCCTATACTTATAGGTGGAACAAAAATACTTTTACCTATAGTGAAGAGGTTGTATTTATTATCCACCATATACACATACCTGATCACAGGTTTTATGATGTGCAAAATGTATAGTGCCATTCCTTATTTTGTTTGCTACAAAATTTAAGTGAGTGTCAGTGTATGATTCTAACTCCACTGTTATAGGGTCATTGATCTGACAGTAATTGCACATTATATTTTTTTCTTGAGTATAATACTGTGTACATGTACCCTGAAGGTAATTCTCTGCCCTCATAAATATATATGTTTTAAAAATATACTATCAAGACATCTTCAGTCAGGAACCAGGCGTTCAATCTAAAGTGAGCCTTTAAGGCTAGAAGTAATGAAGATCGCTTCTTACTTGCTTTTAAAAGGTATAGACTTCTGAACTGTCATCCTAATTATAGTGTTACTGCCAGAGCAAGAGTGGAAATTTTGAAGCCTCTAAATTTTAATAACTCGTCTGCTTGCTTGTTACAGGTTGATTACTTGCTAGCGATGGTTGTATAAAAGTGACAGCTCTGGCCCCTGTGCATTAAAAAATAAGTATGGCAGCTTACATATTTCTACCCTCCTAGATTACCTTTACAAATACTCGCCGGTGCTTAAAGAACCTTCAGAATCTGTCAATCATGTCTTGGTGTTAGGATTATTTGAAAGTTCTATCATGTTACATGTTCAAGCATTTATTTTTTTCCACATATAATGAGCTAAATTGTCACTTTAATTTACTCAAATAGTATATACACAAAGTTAGGGATTTTTTTCCTTTTTTTAAATATTGTAATATAGCAGCCAGTTTGCTAACTGCATCCATCCAGGAATGTTAATGGATGTTTTAGTCAGACAGCTAGATGCCTAAGTGGCTCATTCTATTTATGCATATAGAAAGACTTTCATGAAACCAAGTAGTAGAGGTCACAGCAGGTGAATATGAACAATAGGATTTTTCAATCATTGGTTCCAAGGGTGCAAATTGACAACTTGTCTTTCCACAATGAATAGTGTTACAGATTTGTAAGAAACTGGTGGCACAAAAATATATACATTCCCTTGCAAACATCTGTAAGGCGGAAAGTTTTGAAGACTGGTTTGTAGACAACTCCCAATATCTTCCCGATTCCCCATTTTTTTTGGTTTTAAAAGGTGTACAAGAAAGTTGTATCTGCTGAATTTACACATTAAAAAGGGATGTGTTGAAAAAACCTGGTAGCCACTGTGTCCTGGTAGGCTCAGGTCTGGGAAAAACACCATAAATCAATATTTCCATATGCCATGATTTCTTCCAAACAGGTTGTTAGATTCCATTTAAGATATGATGATTTCTAGTTGACAACTGGATTCCATTGGAGTTATAAAAAATGCCATAAATCCATAAACACGAGCTTCAAAGATCATGCAGGTTCCTGATACCATTTAAGCTGTATTTGGGTTCCACTCTCTACTTTGTTGCTAACCAGAGTTATCCCTTGGTCTCCACAGCAGTACTTTATGACAGAACAGTAAGATGTAAGTCTAAACTTTTAGTAGTAATGTAGGAGTTTGACGATCACAGTATTGACCTGTATGTAGTTATACATGAGATCCTAGTATTTAGGGATTGGTGGAAAAGCCTGTAAATTCCATCTTCCAAACTACAGAACCTAAAGAAAAGTATCATGTAAACTAGGAAGCAAAACATACAAAGAGCCCATGGTAGCAAAAAGGAGGAAAATTCCTGTACCGGGTAGATGTACATAATAAAACAGTGATGTACTGTCTTTTATGGAAAGCATAATTCAGTTTGTTATACTGAACCAAAGTGCTATGATATGAGTAAATCCTTGAATTTGAAGCATGAGTCAACTTCCATTAGGCTAACTGCATTGACGAGACAAACTGATATTCCATTAGTTGCCAAAGTATTGTGCAATTAAATAAAGCCAACAGTTTAAAAAAGTTAATGTATGGTAAACATCCCTAAACAAAACAATATACTCTGCTTCTTTTCTTTGTCTCCTAGGATTCCAGTTGGTGTCAGATTTCATTTCAAATGGCACTCAAAGGTTGCCAGTTTCTTTTTGACTGTCTGTAGTAGGTGGCATACTTTTGGTTTTGCTTTTTGTCTCACCGCCTAGTCACAGCAGGGACTTTGTTCACCTAACCAGCATTACATTTTAAGTCTTCAGAATGTAATTTTGTAATACATCCTTATACACTGGAATCAACTGCAAAAAAGATCACCTAAAAACTATGTTAATGCATTAGCTGTATGTATATCTGTGAGAAATTAGTAAATAGCGATGACATGCTAGGTTGCATCTAAAGCCTTCATTATTTTAAATAACTGGATTACATCATATTTTTTTTTTTTAAAGTAGATAAACCAGATAACATTATTAACTATGAGCATGAGAACAATGTTGAATCAAGCTAAAAGATGTTTGCATTCAGAACAATCCTTCATGTATAGCTTATCTTAAAGGCACCATACCATTAAATAAAGTTCAAGTCTTCAACAGTAAGATCTATCTTACCTGTTGTGCATCTTCCCACTTTTCTTTGTTTTCTTCATCCAAGATGTTACTTACTATTTGGAAGAAGTTCTAAAAGCAAAAAATTATGTGTTATGCAAATAGATCTAGAATATAAACTGTATTATGCAATAGTATATATTTATCAGACATCAATAATACATGGTTTGTATAATAATAAAAATCCCTCTGCCCTTTTGTCTAAGTGTTTTTCTTTAACCACTTCAGCCCCGGAAGAATTTACCCCCTTCCTGACCAGTGCCTTTTTTGCGATTCGGCACTGCATCGCTTTAACTGACAATTGCGCGGTCGTGCGACATGGCTCTCAAACAAAATTGATGTCCTTTTTTTCCCACAAATAGAGCTTTCTTTTGGTGGTATTTGATCACCTCTGTGGTTTTTATTTTTTGCGCTATAAACAAAAAAATAGCGACAATTTTGAAAAAAAAAAAATTATTTTTACTTTTTGCTATAATAAATATTAAAAAAAAAATCATTTTCTTTCCTCAGTTTAGGCCGATACATATTCTTCTACATATTTTTGGTAAAAAAAAAATCACAATAAGCATTTATTGATTGGTTTGTGCAAAAGTTATAGCGTCTACAAAATAGGGGAAAATAGGGGATAATTTTATGTAATTTTTATTGATAATTTTTTTTACTATTAATGGCGGCGATCAGCGATTTTTATCATGACTACGACATTATGGCGGACACATCGGACATTTTTGACACATTTTTTGGGAACATTGTCATTTATTCAGCCATCAGTGCTATACAAATGCACTGATCCCTGTGTAAATTACACTGGCAGTGAAGGGATTAACCACTAGGAGGCAGTGTAAGGGTTAAGTATGTCCTGGGGGGGTTCTAACTGTGGGGGGGTGTGGCTACGTGTGACACATCACTGATCTCTGCTCCCGATCACAGGGAGCAGAGATCAGTGACACTGTCACTAAGCAGAACGGGGAGATGCTTGTTTACATTAGCATCTCCCCGTTCTTCCTCTTCATGAGGCGATTGTGGATATCCCCGCGGCGATCGAGTCTGCGGATCCCGCGACCCGACTCGTGGGGCTCCTGGCCGGCACGCACACCGCCGGTGGTGCGCACGCAATTTCACAGCGGCAAATTTAAAGAGACGTACGGGTACGCCCATTTGCCCAGCGTGCCATTCTGCCGACGTACATGCGCGTGCGCTGGTCGGGAACTGGTTAAATAAAAAATAGAACATTTAAAAGCCAGTAAGCCTACCTCCAACCTAAATGTTTTTGTTTTGGAAACTATGGGGAGCCCTTTCAGTTTTTTTTAAATACCATCTACACCAGTAATGATTCTAAAGCTATGACCAGAAAAAAAACATATGGTACGTTTGCCTTACCCCTGTTGACTATTTTAAAATGTTCCTATTGCAAAGTTTACCAACACTTTACTTGTTGTAACTGGGTCATATGCACCTCAGAACGTAAAAGGTCTCAAAGGTCACTTTCTGCTCAAGTAACAATAGTAACTGAGAGAAACAGAGCAGGTAAAACAGAGGTTCTACCCCTAAGTTAATAAAAAAGAAAAGTTGTGGCTAAACATATACTTTTTAACAAAAAATAAATAAAAAGATGAGGCAACACTTCTTTAGGTATTAGCATTTACTTTATTGTTCATAAAAGGCCAGAGCATACTTGCCAACATCTTTATCTCAGTCCCCAGGACACTGTCATTCCTGCCCACCACTCATATCAAGCCCTTCTTATGGGCAGAGTGCACCCATTTTCTGGTCAGTCCTGTCCCTAATTTGTGGGAATTGCTCATTTGCAGCAGCAATTCACTCATTAATATACTGTTTTTTTTGAGTTACTGTTCATGCTCAACAAGTCAAGGTAAATATTGTGATCTCAGGATGTAGCCTGCGACACAGCAGCACTGGGACAGAGCATCTAGATCCAGGAAATCTGGGACAGTTGGCATCTATTCCAGTTTTGCTCCAAGAAAACTAGTTTTCTATGGATTTTATCATAACCCCGTTTTATGTATTTCCCATAGCTCATGTAAAAAAAGGAAGAAATTGAGTACAATGCTGTATCACTATTAGCAATTCAAATCTATGTTTACAACAAGCGTATTTATAAGGTCCTGGAATATTTAACGGCATAATCAATACAGTACGTGCTATGGTCTAATTAGCATATTTGAAAATAAGTTGCACACATTTTCTCTATTTATGTTGGCAGAATTAGTGTTGAACAAGTAAGCACTGTTCAGATGTCACATAATAAATCACTGAATACTTTTTGGGCCTAATTTGGAGAACAGCCAGAATGTACAGGATGAGGGAAAGTTGACATTTGCCCATACTGAATCTCTAACCAGACTGAAGGCTAAATGCATCATTTAACAGCTAATATAATGTAACCTGAAGTGTACTAACATGGAATGGCAATTCAATATATTACTTTTTTAATGGCTTAACAATGCTTTAGCACATGTAAGTCTCATGATCTTAAACACCTGCATTATGTGAAAGTATGTATTCAATCCTCCAGCCCCTGGGAATGTTTTCCTATATTCCTTTCAAAGGGACAATGTTAAGATTTTAGCTTTTTCACGCTTCTAGTTTACAGATCCCTTGATATCTCCATTCCTATTTCTGTTACTTGTAAGATACTAACAATTTCAAAGAACCACAAAGCATCTGTTGCAAACTAACTAAGATGCTCTTAAAGGTCTCATAGCATCTGTTAATAGAGAACTAACATTGCATAACATTCAGACAAGTATGCACAGATCAGGATTAGATATTATGCTTGATGACATTAAAGTATACTTGATATTGGTGTCAATATATATAATTATATTTATTGAGTGATCAAAGTGAAATGGAAATCCATTTTCATTTTGCTTTGTTTAAGTTACTTGTACTAGTGATCCTGCAGTAAATCTATCTATCTACGTATCTATCTCTTTGTCATGTTACAACCAAAAACCTAAATGTATGTTATTGGGATTTTATGTGATAGACCAACACAAAGGGGCACATAATTGTAAAGTTGAAGGGAAATTATAAATGTTTTTCATTTTTTTTTACAAATAAATATGTGAAAAGTGTAGTGTGCATTTGCATTCAGCCCCCCTGAGTCAATACTTTGTAGAACCCCCTTTCCCTGCAATCACAGCTGCAAGTCTATTTGGGGATGTCTCTACCAGCTTTTCACATCTAGAAAGTGACATTTTTGGCCATTCTTCTTTGTTAAATAGCTCAGGCTCTGTCAGATTGGATGGAGAGCATCTGTGAACAGAAATTTTCAAGTCTTGCCACAGATTCTCAGTTGGATTTAGGTCTGGACTTTGCCTGGACAATTCTAACACATGAATATGCTTTGATCTAAACCATTCTATTGTAGCTCTGTCTGTATGTTTAGGGTCGTTGTCCTGCTGGAAGGCTAACCTCCGCCCCAGTCTTTTGCAGACCCTAACAGGTTTTCTTCTAAGATTGCCCAGTATTTGGCTCCATCCATCTTCCCATCTACTCTGACCAGCTTCCCTGTCCCTTCTGAAGAAAAGTATCCCCACAATATGATGCTGCCACCACCATGTTTCACGGTGGAGATGGTGTGTTCAGGGTGATGTGCAGTGTTGTTTTTCCTGACACACATAACATTTTGTTTTTAAGTCAAAATGTTAAATTTGACCAGAGCACCTCCTTCCACATGTTTGCTGTGTCCCCCACATGACTTCTTGCAAACTGCAAACAGGACTTCTTATGGCTTTCTTTCAACAATGGCTTTCTTCTTGCCACTCTTCTATACAGGCCAGATTTGTGGCGTGCACGACTAATGGTTGTCCTGTGGACAGATTCTCCCACCTGAGCTGTGGATCTCGTCAGAGTTACCATGGGCCTCTTGGCTGCTTCTCTTAATGCTCTCCTTGCTTGGCCTGTCAGTTTAGGTGGACAGACATGTCTATATAGGTTTGCAGTTGTGCCATACTCTTTCCCATTTTTGGATGATGGATGCTCTGTTAGATGTTCAAAGCTTGGGATATTTTATTAGCACCTAACCCTGCTTTAAACTTCTCCACAACTTTATCCCTGACCTGTCTGGTATGTTCCTTGGCCTTTATTATGCTGTTTGTTCACTAAGGTTCTCTAACAAACCTCTGAGAGCTTCACAGAAAAGCTGTATTTATACTGAGATTAAATTACACACTGGTGACTTCTGAAGGCAATTGGTTCTACTAGATTTTAGTTAGGTGTATCAGAGTAAAGGGGGCTGAATACAAATGCACACCACACTTTTCAGATATTTATTTGTAAAAAAAAATTGAAAACCATTTATCATTTTCCTTCCATTTCACAATTATGTGCCTCTTTGTGTTGGTCTATCACATAAAATCCCAATAAAATACATTTACTTTTTTGGTTGTAACATGACAAAATGTGGAACATTTCACGGAGTATGAATACTTATTTAAGTTTCAATATTTTGATAATTATACATTGATAATGAATACTTATTTAAGCCACTGTAGCTCCATCATCTTTCATGTGCCCAGGATTCACAGGTTCAACTGTCAGCCACCTATCAAAGCCTAAAATATGTGACAGCTGGATGCGGCTGGATGCTGTACTGTGTGGTACTCATGTTTAGGGCTGTTCCAAGCATACGTTCCTGAACTCATACAGCCCTAAATGTACCAATCAGTACAGCGTCCAGCCATCACACATTTCAGACCATCATATATTTGAAAGACAATTGGCTGGGAGTTGGACACTGCACCTGTATGGGATTTAACACACAGGGTCTAAATACCCAGTGTGCATGAGGCCTAAAAGTATTCTTTTAGTAAATTAACCTTTCAGTTTTACTGCAGTGAAGCACAGCATGAAGTTTTCTGAAAATGCTTTCATATTATAATTTACTATCTTTGTCTACTGATGATTTTGGGTATACATAGAAATAACAGACAGACAGGCAGAAAGATAGATACGATCGATAGATAGATAGATAGATAGATAGATAGATAGATAGATAGATAGATAGATAGATAGATAGATAGATAATAGATAGATAGATAGATAGATAGATAGATAGATAGATAGATAGATAGATAGATAGATAGTCTGATATGATTGTTTTTCTTTTTTTTTACCTGTACTCCATCAGATGCGGGGATATAACTTGCTCTTTTGAAAGTGTCTGTGACATTTCTGAGGATTTCCACCGAGATCAGTAGATCTCCTGCATAAAAATGCTTCCTTTGAGTTAAATCGAGCAGTGTTTTGGTCACCTGAGACATTCCTTCTCCTGCCAGTGTTCTTTGTCCCTTAGCAAGATGTTCTTTAATCTAGATCAGTTAAAAAGACAGCATATGTTTACATTTTTTACGAACAATGCATAACACAAACATTATGAATATGATAAAAAAAATTGTCTAAGTTGTATATGCTATATTATTTGTAGACATTTGTATTTTTAGTATTTTTTTCCTACTGGAGGTGATTGAAGCCGTGTTAGTGCAATTGTGACAGAGAAAATTGAGTACTGTCCATGATACTTTTTTTATTTGCACTAACATATCATTTTTCATGGACAAGCTTTTGGGGTGTGTCCCCATTTTCAAGGTTTCAAGTACTGATTTACAAAAGTTTCAGCAGAAGGTAAAATGTTAAAACAAAACAAAACAAAACAAAAAAAAATCTCTGAGGGAAAGAGATTTTTTTTAGAGATTTTTTCTTTTTTTTAACATTTTATCTTCTGCTAAAACTTTTGTGAATCAGTACTGCTTGGACCTTGAAAATGGGGACACACCCCGCAAGCTTGTCCATGAAAAATGATAAGTTATTGCAAACGAAAAAAGTATCACAGGCGGTACTCAATTTTTTCTTACTGGATAAACATTTCTTTTTGTTTAGTAATGAATAGACATGTGCACACTGAAATATTTTGTTTCGGAATTTCGTTTTTGTCTGAAAAATAAATTTATTTAGTTACTCCCAAAATTCATTTTTATGTATTTCGTTTTTCGTTAAAAATTGCATTCGTCCAAAAAATCCAAATTAATTAAGGCCGAATCTGTCATTGAGGGCTCATGGTGTCTGTCGAATGTTCAAAGAAGATTCGACATAGCAGTGAAACTGTACGACGCCGCAATTGTACATTTCCGGTCGAATTTTCCACCTACAAGCTACCTGTAGTAGAATTAGTCAACCAACATTAGAATTTTTCTATAGCCTATGGGTGGATGCATTTGACCAGAAATGTACGATTACAGCGTCGTACAGTTTAGCTGCTCATCGAATCTTCTTAGAACTTTCGACAGACACCATAGGCCAAAGATTCAAGGTTTGTATGTTTTTCGTTGCTTTGTCGAATCTTCGTCGTTCATGTTGAATGGTCTACTCTACCCCAACAGTCAGCCAACTTTCACATTCGTTTCTCAATCTCCAAGTGCAATGGCGGGCACGGCATCCGCCATTGTGTCAGATATTGATATGGCATTATAATATAGAATCTATAATAATAAATCCCCTTCCACAACACGGGCAGCCTCTGAGGCTATCACAACACTAGCAACACTAGTATCACTATCAAGTTCACAACACTAACACAATAGCAGCAGATTATGAAAAAGTTAAGTTGAACTGTAGCTTGCTTCACTATTGTTCTGGTGCTGTCCTTATGCTTAATTGCTAAATAATTCAGGTTCTCTGGCAAACGGACCAATTAAGATTGACTGTCTTCTGAAATGATTCAGTGTGTGTGTCTTTCTCTCTCTGCTAGCAAATCGTAAGTGAAAGTAAGTTGGCTGTACGTGTGTACTTAGTTCTAGCAATTTTACTGCCCCTCCTCTTTGGTTACAATCGGCCAATAACATTCATCATCATCATTATTTAATTTTATTTCCCCCACCAAATTCCAGCAGCGATCTTTTCTCTCTATGTCGAATCTTTTCTCTCTATGTAGAATAATCTTGGACTAATAGAGTTAAAGTTAGGCACATTTGACCACAGGTTCGATAGACACAGATTGTTATTGTCAGCGTCATGTTGAATCTCCTATCTACATCGAATTGTCACAACGAAAACGAAAATAAAGCATTTGTTTATGTCGGATCTTTCAGTTTTCATATCCTGCTCTTTCGTTATCGTTTGTTAAAACGATAAGGAAAATACCTGTAATTCGGACGAAAATGCATTTGGACGAAAATGAATGCACATGTCTAGTAATGAATAAAGATTTAGGAACTTACGTCAAATAGTCAAATATACATACACTAGGTTTAGCTTCTCTGCCATTTTATAGTTTTACAATTCAGGTTAAGACATTATTGCACTGAGCACATGCCTGTCAGTTTCAGAGGGCACTGTTTTTCATATATATATACTGTATATACAGTGCTGTGAAAAAGTATTTGCCCCCTTCCTAATTTTTTATGTTTTTGCATATTTCTCACATTTTAATGATTCAGATCATCAAACAAATTTTAATATTACACAAAGATAACCCGAGTAAATTCAAGATGCAGTTTTAAAATTATTATTTAATTTATTAAGGGAAAAAAGCTGTTGAAACTTGCCTGGCCCTATGTGAAAAAGTAATTGCCCCCTTCCATGTTGAATCATGAATGAATTGTGATCAACCAAATTTTTTGGAAAGCTGAGTTAAATTTCACTTGCCACACCCAGGCCTGATTACTGCCAGACCTGTTGAATCAAGAAATTACATAAATAGAAGCTGTCTGACACGCTAACAGATCACAAAAAGCCACACATCATGCCACAATCTAAAAAAATTCAAGAACAGATTAGAAACAAAGTAATGTACATGTATCGGTCTAGGAAGGGTTTCAGAGCCATTTCTTAGGCTTTGGAACTCCAGTAAACCACAGGGAGAGCCATTAGCCACAAAATGAAGATAACTTGGAACAGTGGTGAACCTTCCCAGGAATAGCCGGCCTACAAAAATCACTCCAAGAGCATGATGACCACTTATCCAGGAGGCGATAAAAGAACCCAGAACAACATCTAAAGAACTGCAGGCCTTACTTGCCTCAGGTAAGATCAGTGTTCATGATTCAACAATAAGAAAGAGACTGGGCAAAAATGGCATCCATGGGAGAGTTCCAAGGCCAAAGCCACTGCCGACCAAAATTCAAGTGAAGGTAGATTGGGTATCTGGCGCTCCAGAAGGCAATGCCCTTTGTTTGTAATAATGTACATTTGATTAGTCAGTCTTTAGGTAAAAACAAAGTTGAACCACAGTAAGGGGGTGATTTAAAAAGATGCAGCCATCCTCAGAGTGTGTCCACCAGCTCTGCAAAACATATAAAAGAAACAAGGGGGGTGCCCTTATAATTTTAGTATTAAAACAGTAACATTTATTGCACAAGATTAAAAACACTTACAAGATATAAGTGGGAGTCATGCTCATCATAAGTATGTAGTCCTGGCAGTTCTGCTGTGTCCCACAGGCACCTCACACGATCCGGGTAGCTGGGAAAGGCTCTAGTGAGTAGTGAGCTCCATGCTGACCAGCTTGAACCGGAAGTAGAAATGATTTTCATTCCGCAAAGACAGTCCTGACCCCTTCCTCCCGCCCTGTGCTGGTGACATCATTTCCGCTTCCGGTTCAAACTGGTCAGCATGGAGCTGACTACTTCCTGGTTTTCCTGAATGTACAGCTATTCAGCACAACATCACACCAGAACCTTTCCCAGCTACCCGGATCGTGTGAGCAGCCTGTGGGATGCAGTTGAACTGTCAGGACTAAATACTTATGATGAGCATGACTCCCATTTGTATATTGTAAGTGTTTTTAATCTTGTGCAATAAATGTTACTGTTTTAATACTACACTTAGAGAGGCCCCTCCCCCCCCGGTTCTTTTACTGCTGACCAAAAAGAACAAAAGGCAAATCCACTTTGCACTACTTGAAAGTGCACTGGGAAGTGCAGTCACTGTAGATCCGAGGGGGACATGCAGGGAAAATAAAAAACAGCATTTTAGCTTGCACATGCTTGGATGATAAAACCAGAAAAGCTTCCCCTCATTTCAGATCTACCCCTCAGATTTACAGTGACTGCACCTCCATGTGTACTTTCAGGTGCACTTCCAGTGCACTTGTAGTGCAAAGTGGATTTGCCTTTCGTAAATAACCCCCAAAGGCTCATTTCACATTTACCAAAAAACATCTTGATTATCCCTAATGCCCTGTACACACGATCGGACATTGATCGGACATTCCGACAACAAAATCCATGGATTTTTTTCCCATGGATGTTGGCTCAAACTGTATTTACTCGGGTTATCTTTGTGTAATAATAAAATTTGTTTGATGATCTGAGTCATTTAAGTGTGACAAATATGCAAAAAAATAAAAAATCAGAAAGGGGACAAATACTTTCACAACATTGTAGATATGTATATATACAGTATATTGCTTTTTCCTCTTTTTTTCTGTTTTAGGGTTCTTTCGTGCAGGGGCACATAGATCCATACTCTAGGAAGAGGTGTTTGTTTTGCATCCAGAATAGCATACAGCCACACTCAGAAGGCTGTATAAATGAAGAAAACGCAATAAAAGTCTGACAGCTACAGCACCTGTAAGGACCTTTACCCACATCTGAGCATTTAGTGTCATACACATGTGAATGAACAGCGCTAGACACAGATGGACTGCAATTAAAGGCCTCTCAACCATACCTGTATGCAAGTGCATACATAGATGTGTGCACAGATCCCTATAGCCACTGAGTCTGTTGAAGTGTCATTGATTTTTAACAGGCTTCCAGGCGTGGCTGTATGCTACTTTTTTTTCATAAATGCTTTTATTGAAAATACAAATTACAGTTTATAGGGGATAGTCCAAGTGGACATTCTTATGATATAATCAAGTATATAACAGTTATAGGGTATGGTCCAAGTGGACACTCTTCTGATATAATCAAGTTATATAACAGCAATAAGAAGGTATAAGCACATAAAGTCGACATGTCTAAATAAACGTGCATTTCTGCAAAAGGAGCTTTCAACTTGTGGTTTAGGCATGCTAAGTTAGAAGTTCAGTTTTTGGCTATGGGTATAAATGGGAGAAAAAGTAGAGAAGGGAGATAAGATAGAAAGGATGGGAGAGAGGAATAGGGAAGGAAGGGGAGGGAGAGGGGGAGAGAAAAGAAAAAAAACAAAACTGTATGCAACTTTGAGTGCATACCAAACACTTCATCAAATGTAGAAGTCTGTGCCTCCATGTAAATGAGGCCTTCAGCCCAAAACAGTTTAGAATTCACTTTTACTGTTTCATGCAGATATTGCCATATAGTCAGTAAGGCTTATGGTGCCTTTAAGTGTAGTTATACTGTCAAATTATGGAAATCACCACTTTATGTTTGGTATGTGTTCCCATTAACCTAAAAATAATGTTAAAATAATGTTACCATACTAGCTGTTTAGTTGCAGGGGGCTTTTGGGCAGACTGCAAGCTACTCCAAACAATTTCAAAGTAAAAGTGGAGTGACAAAAAAGGGGATAGGATGAGTTTCCTGTCATTGCCATACAATGTAGAATCTAAGCCTTAAGATCTTTTACCCTTTGTAAGGATAGACAATGCTTAAATCTAGTTTACATCTGATGATAAGATCTGCCAGCACACCACATATGAGGTTAGTCCCCTCCTTAACATTACATAGCAGGTGGAAACTTGCGTTTCTGAGTATTCACAAAAGAGCAAGTAAGAATGTAAGCAGCATTTTTTCATCTATTTATTTTTTAAGTTTTGCTATGTGAATGAGAACCTGTTGCAATTATAAAGTAGTTATCTTTCCAACTTGGCTGAAAAGTGAAAAAAAACTTAAAAACACTCTAATGTTGATTTACTAAAATTGAGTACAAAAATTGGTGCCACTCAGCATGGTAGCCAATCAGCTTCTAATTTCAGTTAGTTCAATTCAGCTTTCCCAAAAAAATGGAAGCTGATTGTTTTCTTTGCAGAGATGCACCAGATGTTGCACTTTTTAGTTTAAGTATATCAACCCCACTGTGTCTGCCTGCTGCAGATGCCATTCAATACAGCATGACCTTTTTTTTTTTTAACTATAATGGCACTTGTAGACCAGTGCCCCAGAAAAAAAGCCTCAAAATGTACAAACCATTGTAACATTTTCTTTATTTACCATCTGTCTTTTGGCCACCACTTGTGACTAAACTCAGCAAGTAAACTGTAGGAGAATGCTTAGGGGAATCAGGACTGTTTTTTGTTCAGGAAGCATGGAACTTTTCCTTCCCATGTTTGGTGGTTTACACAGTTAAGACTCAGTTTTTCTGACATAATTGTACCTTCAGTACACCTTTTGTTCTCATTTTAACCAAAATATTCTTGACATTCTTCAACATTAACTGAAGCTCACAGATTCAAAAAGAAGGGTTTAGTGCTGCTAAAAGAATGTGTATATATTTGTAATTTCAAAGGGTTTCAATCTTTTTAGGTAAAAGGCTTACATTACAAAAATACCTGGTGATCTTACCAGGAAGGTCCTTGTTCAGGAAGTTCCTGGTATAGGGTGACAACAGTTGTGTTCCTGTATTGCCATCCTGTCACATGTGCATTGGGTGGAGACTGCAAAGAACCATGCCAGCACACATTGTACCCATCCAATGATGCAACTGCACATAGACGGACAGTGGCTGAAACAGACTTGAGGAGATCAGCAGTACTGAGAAAAAAAGAATTTAAAATTTTGGAAAAATGGTACATTTTTTAATACATAGTGCTTTAGCAAAGTGAATTGCATTCAGTTAAGGTTCAGATCAGGGGTGGACTCATACAGGCACTGCCCCATGAGAGCCTCCTGTCCTGGACTTCACTCACTCCTACTTCCTATAAGGGACAAGGTGAGACGGAGCGGGGTGACATGGGAATGGGGTGGTGTGTATGTGGATGGTCTAGGGGGGTGCTGGGGTCCCAGATTTCAGTGGCGTCCCACCTAGGCTGCTTCAGGTGTTGTGCAGTTCTAAGTGCTCCTAATTCTCCTCCATCCTGCCGATAAAACTCACAGCAGAGCTCCCCTGAGACATGGGGGTAGGGTAGCTGCAAGCGCAGGCACCCAGGACATGTTCATGACACTGTGCTGGCTGCTGCCTAATAGAGCGGTGTTAGCTGCTGTAAGGAGGATGGGTAGTAAGCCCTAGAAGGGAGATTTGTTTTCTAGTGTGAAGCACCAAAAGTGAGAGCTGTTGAGGGCTGGTGAATTCAGAAATGAGAAATGTAGACGTCAGGGGCTGGGTGCAAAAGTGACAGCTGTGTATTAGAGATGGTTCTAGGTGCAGAAGTGACAGCTATGGATGGGTGGGGACTGGGTGTAGAGGCAATAGCTGAGAAGGAAGAGGAGATGCTAGGTGCAAAAGTGAGAGCTGTGGACATGGACACATGGATGAGCTATGGACATGGACACAGAGATGAGCTGTGGATATGGACTCAAATGTAAGCTTTGAACATGGACACAGAGGTGAACTGTGAACTGGGATGCAGGGGTGATCTGTGGACAGGGACGCATGGGTGATCTGTGGACTGGGACATAGAGGTGACCTGTGGACAGGGATGCAGAGGTGAGATGTGGACAGGAACGCAGAGGTGAGCTGTGGAGAGGGACGTAGAGGTGAGCTGTGGAAAGGGAGGCAGAGGTGAGTTGTGAACTGGGACACAGAGGTGAGTTGTGGACTGGGACGCAGGGGTGAGCTATGAACAGGGAAACAGAGGTAAGCTGTGGACAGGGACAGGGAGCCGATGCTGCCCGCAGGCCGAGTTGCCATGTACACTGCTGCTGTATAAGAGAGGTAGAGCAGACAATGTGCTGTGTGCTGTGCCCATGCTGGCTGCTGCCTAATAGAGCAGTGTTAGCTGCTGTAAGGAGAATGGGTTGCAAGCCCTAGAAGGGAGATTCATTTTGGAGTGTGCAGCACCAAAAGTGAGAGCTGTTGAGGGCTGGTGAGTTCAGAGATGAGAACTGTAGATATCAGGGGCTGGTGCAAAAGTGACAGCTGTGTATTGGAGATGGTTCTTGGTGTAGAGGTGACAGATATGGATGGGTGGGGACTGGGTGTAGAGGTGATAGCTGTACAGAAAGAGGAGGTGCTAGGTGCAAAGGTGAGAGCTGTGGACATGGACGCTGAGGTGAGCTATGGGCATGGTCACAGAGGTGAGCTGTGGACATGGTCACAGAGGTGAGCTGTGGACAGGGATGCAAAGGTAGGCTGTGAACATAGACACAGAGGTGAGCTGTGAACTGGGATACAGGGGTGAGTTGTGGACAGGAATACAGGGATGATCGGTGTACTGGGAAGTAGAGGTGAGCTGTGGACAGGATCACAGAGGTGAGCTTTGAACATGGACACAGAGGTGCACTGTTGACAGGGATGCATAGGTGAGCTGTGGACAGGGAGGCAGATGTGAGCTGTGGACTGGGACGCAGGGGTGAGCTGTGGACAGGAACGTGGGGGTGAGTTGTGGACAGGGACACAGAGGTGAGCTGTGGACAGGGAGGAAGATGTGAGCTGTGGACTGAGACACAGGGGTGAGTTGTGGACTGGGATGCAGGGGTGAGCTGTGGACAAGGACACAAAGGTGAGCTGTGGACTAAGACACAGCAGTGAGTTGTGGACTGGGATGCAGGGGTGAGCTGTGGACAGGAACACAGAGGTGAGCTATGGACTAGGACACAAGGGAGAGCTATGGACTGGGACACAGAGGTGAGCTGTGGACAGGGACAGGGAGCCGATACTGCCTGTCGGCCATGTTGCCTTGTACACTGCTGCTGTATCAGACAGATTAAGCAGCCAATGTGCTGTGCCCATGCTGGCTGCTGTCTAATAGAGTGGTGTTAGCTGCTGTAAGGAGAATGGGTAGTAAGCCCTAGAAGGAAGATTCGTTTTATGTGCTGCACCAAAAGTGAGAGCTGTTGAGGGCTGGCGAGTTCAGGGAGGAGAATTGTAGATGTCAAGGGGTGGGTACAAAATTGACAACTGTGTATTAGAGATGGTTCTAGATGCAGAGGTGACAGCTATGGATGGGTGGGGACTGAGTGTAAAAGCAATAGCTTTGAAGGAAGAGGAGGTGCTAGGTGCAAAAGGGAGAGCTGTGGACATGGATACATAGGTGAGCTATGGACATGGAAACAGAGGTGAGCGGTAGACAAGGACGCAAAGGTGAGCTATGAACATGGACACAGAGGTGAGCTGTGGACAGGAATGCAGGGGTAAGCCATGAATTGTAACGCAGAGGTGAGCTGTGGACAGGGACACAGAGTTGAGCTGTGGACAGGGACTCAGAGGTGAGCGGTGAACAGGGACACAGGGGTGAACTGTGGACAGGGAGGCAGAGGTGAGCTGTGGACTGGGACTCAGGGATGAGCTGTGGACAGGGACAGGGAGCCGATGCTGTCTGTCGGCCATGTTGCTTTCCACACTGCTGCTGTATAAGAGAAGTAGAGCAGCAAGTGTGCTGTGTGCTGTGCTTGTGCTGGCTGCTGCCTAATAGAGCAGTGCTAGCTGCTGTAAGGAGGATGGGTAGGTGGGCGGTAGACATGGTGAGCTATGAACATGGACACAGAGGTGAGCTGTGGACAGAAATGCAGGGGTAAGCCGTGCACTGTAACGCAGAGGTGAGCTGTGGACAGGGACACAGAGTTGAGCTGTGGACAGGGACTCAGAGGTGAGCTGTTGATAGGGATGCAGAGGTGAGCTATGGACAGGGATGCAGGGGTAAGTTGTGGACTGGGATGCAGGGATGATCTGTGGACTGGAACGTAGAGGTGAGCTGTGGACAGGGACCCAGAGGCGAACTGTGGACAGGGAGGCAGAGGTGAGCTGTGGACTGGGATGCAGGGGTGAGCTGTGGACAGGGACACAGAGGTGAGCTGTGGACAGGGACGCACAGGTGAGCTGCGGATTCGGACACATGGGTGAGTTGTGGTGACAGAGGTGACAGCTATGGATAGGTGGGGACTGGGTGTAAAGGTGATAGCTGTGTAGGAAGAGGAGGTGCTAGGTGCAAAAGCAGTGGTGTCCGGCAGCACGGCACTACCCCCCGGGCATCCGGCGGTCTGGCACTTACCCCATCTAGGTGGTGGGTGGTGGGTGGCGGGCTGCGGGCAGTGGCTCCGGTGTCCTCCAGCACAGCAGGCAGACCCCATTTAGGTGGCGGGCGGTGGAGTGTGGGTAGCAGCTCTGGTGCCCGCTCCTCCAGCGGCTTCCTCCATGGCTTCCGCTGTGGTCTCCACTCTCTTACTCCTAATCACGAGCTTCAAAAAAACATTCCCCCATTGGAATCCATAGCCTGGCGCCCTGTATGTAGTTCAGGGGGCCGGATGCATTAATGGGGGGGCACCCATGTGCCCCTAATGGATGGGCCGCCACTGTGCAAAAGTGAGTGCTGTGGATATGAACACAGAGGTGAGCTGTGGACATGGACACAAAGGTGAGCTATACACATGGACACAGAGGTGAGCTGTAGACTGGGATGCAGAGGGAGGTGATCTATGGACAGGGATGCAGAGGTGAGCTGTGGACAGGGACACAGAGGTGGGCTGTGTACTGGGATGCAGGAGTGAGCTGTGGACTGGGACGCAGAGGTGGGTTGTGGACTGGGACGTAGGGGTAAGCTGTGGAGAGGGACACAGAGGTGAATTGTGGACAGGGACGCAGAGGTGTGTTGTGGACAGAGGGTGCAGAGGTGAGCTGTGTACACACTTGGGGTGCGTGGCTTCACTACAATGAGGGGTCCATTGATGAAGAGCTTGTCCATTTTCTTCGCTGTGTCCAGGGAAAGCTCTTTTTCTGCCTGACGTGGGACTATGTGGCAGGAAATGCCTGAGTTGGGGGGGCAACACAGAGGCCCAGCCTAACCCCTGGGAGCCACAAAGCACTGATCACTACTGACAATGGCTCACTGACTGGGCGCTGCAGTCCACAGTAAGTGCCTTGCCACTGTGAGTACCCAAGAGGAACAGATACTAACATACTCTTCTCTATCTCCCTTGCCGCTACAACAGCTTCATCTACATCTCATCACATCACATCTGTAGAGAGAGACAGAGAGAGAGAGAAATAGAGAGAAAGAGTATGAGGGATAGAAAGAGGGAAGGAGATAGCCAGATAGAGGGGGAGAGAAAGAGATGGGGGGATAGAAAAAGGAAGAGAGCGAAATACAGAATAAGGAATAGAGAGAAAGAGAGAGATACAGAATAAGGAAGAGAGAGAAAGAGCGAGTGTGAGAGATAGAAGAGGAAGATAAGGGAGAAAGAGGGAGAGATACATAAAGAGAGAGAGAGGGAGAAAAAGAGAGAGAAAAGAATACAGAGAGAGAGAGAGAGAGAGAGAGAGAGAGAGAGAGAGAGAGAGAGAGAGAGTGAAAGAGAGTGAGAGAAAGAGAAAGAGAGAGAGAGAAAAAGAGAGAGAAAGGAATACAGAGAGAGAAAGAGAGAGAGAATAGAGAGATGTGGGTGTAGCTTGAGTGTGGGAGGGGCCACGTGGGACCCCATGATCTACAATTGCCCGGGGGCCCCATGAGTTGTCAGTCCAGGCCTGGTTCAGATCTAGACAGCCCATGATTATTTATATAACTAATAGGGCAAATATTTTCCACATTTTACTATGGTACACTAAATATGGTTGCTTGCTGTTGGTTACTGCCATTTCATATGTTTTCTACCTATTGAATAAGCCTAATAAGCTATATAAAATATTAACATACTGTACACATATTACATACACAATATAAACACTGGCTGAAAGGGAAAGACTGAAGTCTCGCACACTGTACGGGGCCATTCAGGTGGCTGATTAGTACCATCCTCCATGCAGAGCCACTGCCAGATGCATGTTCATCCAACTTGGAGCTATGTGAAGGCAGCCAATAGAAGTGGATTCACATGCAGCGTCAGCACAGACATAATCGCATGTCAAAGTCTGACATAAGGACAGAAGCGGGTGCATGGATCCGAATGCAGAGACTCCTAAAAAAAAAGCATTAAAAAATCTGATCCACGTGATCCACTATTGTTCATCATGCAAAAATGCACACTTACTTGAGGATTAGAGGAACCTGGTTCACATATGCAATGTCAGATTTTGTCTAGTACGTTTTCCTTTCAACTGGACTTGTTCTGCAATGTTGAAGACATTTTTTATCTTCTACAAGACACTTCTTCACTTCAATTAGTATTAAAGGAATGATTTGGAGAAGCTATGAAACATTTTCAACATTACAGAACAAGTCCAATTGAATGCAATTAACTACTAGTAGCTATACAATGACTTGAATTATTAAGATCCTTCATAGACAATTTCAGATTTGCTGATCCAGAAAACTAAATTGCTTATCTCTTTTTAGTACGGTGAAAACGAACACACATATACTGTACATATGCATAAAGAGAAATAAGAGGAATAAGTAAATCTCTTATAAAAGTTCTGCCAGTAGGTCTTATAACAGAAATACACCTTAACTGGCAGAATTGATATAGTAAACCTTCATTATCCATGTTCATTTCCAGTGAAATATTTGAAATTACTTTTCAGTGATTAAGGATTGGCACTAATAATGTGCATGTGCAGAATGTAATGCTGTATTTTTCCTATGCAAGAGCCACATTTCTGACTAGATATGAATGAGTTACATTTTCAGCTCAGCTACATAATAGGAAATAAACATAACAAGGACAAAAGCTGGCTTTGCACCTACTGAAAGCTGCAAGTGTCTGTATTCAGCTGATATGCATCTTGCAAAGCTCGGCTGTTCCCAGAAGGCTACACCATGAAGATTGAGCGAGCAGCGTCTGCTAGTGGTGCCTATGAGTCACACAGGATGCAGAAAATATCTGTTAGAGTCTGCAGCAATGCTGAAATCATACAAAAGCAATCTCATAAATTAGTCTATTTAGCTATATAACATTGGGAAATGAGATGCACAATATATATCCCATTTTCTTAAAATTCCATTTGTGTAAATGATTATTTGAAATGCTCAATCATGATCTTCCAAACAGCATTGAAGACAAATAAACATGTTTGATCATTACTTATCTAGTTATATATAAATGTGTACATCTCTTAATAGAAGAGCGTTTACCAGTAGCGTTAAGAGGACATCGATTGAATGCCAGGTCTCCAGCTGGGGTTCTTTTCCATACCATAGACATCAAATAGTCCTCGGGGCAGATTTCATAAGGAGCTGTGAATAAGAGTGAGAGATTTATATTAAACACACACACATCTAGGATTCGGAGATTATTTGTCACGCTACTCAGTTCTCTACATGCCTGAGGAAAAAAACCTTAGTAGTCCAGAATGTTTGTTTCTAAAAACATTAGCTCTGTGGTAAAAATAGCTCACACAGCAGTTTCTGCCTGTCATTTTTTTTTTTCTTTAAAACGTAATATCCTGCAGATGTATGTGCTGTTCACTCAATTACTCTTGCAGTTTTTAAACATGGTAGTTAACTAGTTACTTCATGAATAATATTTTCCTTTTATGTCACCTCGATGAGGAATTATTCTAAGCACTATTAGCATTTTCAGGAAACAACAAACCCTTTCATGGAAAAGCAGTAGTAATAGAATAGGATTCAGTACAAACTTAAAACCCAAGAAAGAAGGCTTGGACCTGCAAGCATTTATTTTAACTGAGAAAAAAAATAATTAATAATATGATATCTCTCTGACTCACCAGCTTACAGATTACAATGTCTTCATAGCTCACGTTCAGCAGGGAGGGTTTAACAGTAATTACTATAAAAGCTTGTTTGTGTTTTTCTTAAGACCTTTAAACCTTTGTACGAATGCATCTACATGGGTGGCAGAATGCTGTTGGGTGTTCTAGAACCAAGATCTTACCTGCGGGGCAGGTGAGGTTACTAAGGGACAGACTAGTACATGCAGGAAACTTGCTATAGCAGTTGGAAAGGCATTTTTTAGTTTGTTGAGCTCTTGCGTGAGGCAAAACCTTAAACTATGTATTCTATTAGTAGTAATTAGTAGTACATCTACTAGCATTTCTGTTCTGTTGGATGTTAGTAGGGTCACACAGGCCAAATGTTCCTCCCCGAAGGCTGTAGGCACACAAAACATTTGGCATCCTAAATAACTGTTAGGATATCCTCTTTAAACTCTTAAACAAATTTATCTAAAATAATTATTGCTACTGATAATAAAAAGGCAACAAATTATTAAGGGAAAAGCTGGTTGTTTGCTTTGTAACCCATAGGTATGTGCTAGATTATACTGTGGCTCATGCAGGATTTTTTTTTAGCAGGAATGCGGGGGGAATGCAGTTTCAGCACCTCCAGCACTGAATGCATGTAATGACAAGAGATGCTGGGGTGTGCTGCAGGGTCTACTGATGCTGGCTGCTAGAGGATCTATTTAATCTAAAGAGGATCTATTTTTGGAGGAGGACGGGATCTATTGTTGCTGGGGAGGTCTATTGTTCCTGGTGGGGAATCTATTGTTGCTGGAAGGGTCAGTTATTGCTGCTAGGAGAGATCTACTGTTGAGGGAGGGGTCTATTGTTGCTGGCTGCTGGAGGGTCTATTGAAACTGGCTGTGAGGAGATCTTTTGTTGCTGCCGGGGTCTATTGTTGCTGGGGGATCTATTGTTGCTGAAGGGTCTATTGTTACTGGCTGCTGAGGATCTATGTAATGCTTTTCTTGTTATCATTAACACATTAACACATTCCATACAAATTACTTAGCATGACAAAATGATACTTAATTCTGTATTCTCTAAAAGGAGAAGTACTGGGAGGTGGGTAGGGGAGGAGCCAAGGAATGGTGCTCGGAGGTGGGTAGTGGGGAACCAAGAAACAGTGCTCGGAGGTGGGTAGGGGTGGAGGCAAAGGAGTGACTCAGAAAAGGGGAGTTCCTGCACCTATTCTCTTAGGAAAAAAGCCCTGGGCTCATGGTACATCTAACTACATATATACATATACTGTATATCAAGACAAAAACTTTGAGTTAAGTTCAGGAGATGGTTATGTCTAAATTAGAAACCTGGTGAGTTGAAAGAAAGACTGTTCTCTCTGATAACATTGGTGGTCTTGCATCACAGAACTGAGACCCATTGAACACTTATTAACGCTTTGTTATGAGACAAATACAACACTTCGTGGGGTGCCCAAAACATTTTATTAACATATCAGTAAAAATATAATAAAAAAAAATTCACTGCACTGACTCAAAAGCCCCTGACCATGTTATAGTTTGTCGCAACCCCTGCCTTTCATTTTTTGATGGACAACTTGGACATGTAAATGTGGATAAAATATTAATAAAACTATGGTAATGCATACATACAATATAGAGTATATACAATATAGAAAATAATATTAATGTCATAGACCTTTAAGGTCTGTTTAAAACAAATTACCATACATCATATAAATATCTTGATGTAGTACAATACAAAATAATAAACGCCTCCTTAATTAAAATAAACCATCACAGAACATCCTATACTATATTAATTTAATTAAAAAAAATGTCCATATATTGCAATCCACTGAAGTCCTTCACCTATGTGTTGTGAAACTCTCAATAGCTTCCACTTGTTTTTTGGTGCAATCCGGTCAGTACATGCAACACCCAGTGCTTGTATTAAATACCTTACGCCATTGACCTTAATAAAAAAATAAAGGTCTTGTTGCCCCTCTCTGGGTTGTATGCACATTTACTCCTCTACTGACTCTAGTCTCCTCTGACTAACTCACCGGTGGGTTGTGTGTAGGGATGAGCCGAACACCCCCCTGTTCGGTTTGCACCAGAACTTGCGAACAGTCAAAAAATTTGTTCGAACACACGAACACCGTTAAAGTCTATGGGACATGAACATGAATAATCAAAAGTGCTAATTTTAAAGGCTTATATACAAGTTATTGTCATAAAAAGTATTTGGGGACCTGGGTCCTGCCTCAGGGGACAAGGATCAATGCAAAAAAGTTTTAAAAATGGCAGTTTTTTCAGGAGCAGTGATTTTAATAATGCTTAAAGTGAAACAATAAAAGTGTAATATCCCTTTAAATTTCATACCTGGGGGGTGTCTATAGTATGTTAATGAATTGCCGGTCCGACAATACACATAAAAGTTAATTGAAACAAAACGGCATGGGAATTCCCCACAGGGGAACCCCGAACCAAAATAAAAAAAAAATGACGTGGGGGGTCCCCCTAAATTTCATACCAGGCCCTTCAGGTCTGATATGGATATTATCAAAATCCATACCAGACCCTTATCCGAGCATGCAACCTGGCAGGCCGCAGGAAAAGAGGGGGGATGAAAGAGCGCCCCCCCTCCTGAACCGTACCAGGCCACATGCCCTCAACATTGGGAGGGTGCTTTGGGGTAGCCCCCCAAAGCACCTTGTCCCCATGTTGATGAGGACAAGGGCCTCATCCCCACAACCCTGCCCGGTGGTTGTGGGGGTCTGCGGGCGGGGGGCTTATCGTAATCTGGAAGCCCCTTTAACAAGGGGACCCCCAGATCCTGGCCCTGTGTGAAATGGTAAGGGGTACCCCTACCATTTCACTAAAAAAGTGTCAAAAATGTTAAAAATGACAAGAGACAGTTTTTGACAATTCCTTTATTTAAATTAAATTAAATTTTCTGGCTAGTCCACATCCATGATGACATGGAGGGAGGCTCCCGCTGTGTGACACTTCTCTTCTGACGGTTCTTAAATAACAGGGGGGGTGGGGCCACCTGGTGACCCCGCCCCCCTCTGACGCAGAGTGACTTGACGGGACTTCCCTGCGGCATCATGGGGAATGCCACAAGGAAGTCCCGTCAAGTCCCCTTGCATCAGAGGGGGGCCCGCCCCCCATTATTTAAGAACCATCAGAAGAGGAGAAGCGTCACACAGCGGGAGCCTCCCTCCATGCCATCATGGATGCGGAGCGGCCCGAAAAGAAGATGAAGAGAAGAAGATGAAGAGAGAAATGTCACACAGCGGGAGCCTCCCTCCATGCCATCATAGATGCGGAGCGGCCCGAGGAGAAAAAGGGAAGAAGACGCCGACGCCGCGGAGGAAGATTCCGGACGAGAACACCAGAGGAAGAACCAGAAGAACCAGAAGAACCAGAACCAGAAGAAAACAAAAATGGAGGATGAAACCGAAGGAAGATAGAAGAAAGAAGAAAGAAGAAGCATTTAAATAAAGGAATTGTCAAAAACTGTCTCTTGTCATTTTTAACATTTTTGACACTTTTTTAGTGAAATGGTAGGGGTACAAGTACCCCCTTACCATTTCACACGGGGGGAAGACCGGGATCTGGGGGTCCCCTTGTTAAAGGTGGCTTCCAGATTTTGATAAGCCCCCCACCCTCAGACTCCCACAACCACCGGCCAGGGTTGTGGGGATGAGGCCCTTGTCCTCATCAACATGGGGACAAGGTGTTTTTGGGGGCTACCCCAAAGCACCCTCCCAATGTTGAGGGCATGTGGCCTGGTATGGTTCAGGAGGGGGGGCGCTCTCTCATCCCCCCTCTTTTCCTGCTGCCTGCCAGGTTGCGTGCTTGGATAAGGGTCTGGTATGGAATTTAGGGGGACCCCCACGTCATTTTTTTTTTAAATTTTGGTTCAGGGTTCCTCTGTGGGGAATTCCCATGCCGTTTTTATTAAAGAAATTTTATGTGTATTGTCGAACCGGCATAGCCGCGAGTAGTTTAAATGACTTTTTTTCCTTTGAAATGTCATTTTGCTGTCAGACTGTTCTAAACACAGGAAACATGCGCCCCTTTACAGGCATACTATAGACACCCCCCAGGTACGAAATTTAAAGGGATAATACACTTTTATTGTTTCACTTTAAGCATTATTAAAATCACTGTTCCCGAAAAACGGCTGTTTTTAAAACTTTTTTTGCATTGATCCATGTCCCCTGGGGCAGGACCCAGGTCCCCAAACACTTTTTATGACAATACCATGAATATAAGCCTTTAAAATTAGCACTTTTGATTTCTCCCATAGACTTTTAAAGGGTGTTCCGTGGCATTCGAATTTGCCGCGAGCACCCCAAATTGTTCGCTGTTCGGCAAACTTGCGAACAGCTGATGTTCGAGTCGAACATGAGTTTGACACGAACTCGAAGCTCATCCCTAATTGTGTGTAAAAACAGAATGGGACCGATTGTGCTCTCTGTATAACACTCCTTTATTTAAAAACTAAAAAAAATAACACTTACAGTACATTAAAAAAACTCCCAAAGTGCTATGAATCAGGTGTATTGTAAAAACATGGGCACATCAATCCTCTTCCTTCATACCATGCGGCTCTAAGGCTCTCAGTTATCACATCAGCACCATAAGCATAACTCCTGCTCCTATACACGTTACGTTCCAAAGAACCGAGCTTCATCAGTCATTTACGATATGCCTGATTCATAGCACTGTGGAAGCTTTTTTAATGTAAGTGTTTATTTTATGAGTTTTTAAATAAAAGAGTGTTATACAGAGAGCACTATTGGTCCCATTCTGTTTTTACAGGCAGTGAGTTTAGCGCTGCCAGAGGAGACTAGAGTGAGGGAGGAGTAAACTTCCATACAGCTCAGAGAGGGGCAACAAGACCTTGATTTATTACGGAGGTCAATGGAATTGAGCACTGGGTGTTGCATGTACTGCACGAATTGCACTAAAAAACAAGTGGAAGATATTGAGAATTTCACAACACATTGACGGAGGACTTTCTTCAGTGGATTTCAATAGATGGACATTTTGTTTGATTAACATATATAATATAGGATGTTCTGTGATGATTTATTTAAATTAAAGAAGCATTAATTTATTATTTTATATTCAGCTGCATCAAGGTATTTATACGATTTGTGAGGAGTGTAGTGAAAGGTCTGTGTGATTTTAACAGCATCTATGTTTAAAGACACATTTATATTATTGTGGGTGGTGACTGTGGTGATTGTTTTTGTACTAAGTTAAATTAACACACCTACTTGGCAAAGCACTAAAAAGCATATCAAGTAGAGCTTATATTTATACACCTTTGGGACTGAGCCAATGGCAAACTCATCAATATAGTGATCCAACTGAAAGAACAATGTTTTAAAAGAGTAGGAAAGGAGCTTTGGGTCCCATTAAGAATTCAGGTAAGGGACTATATTGAAAAGTGCCAAATGAAAAAACAAGCACTTGAATTATACATTTTTTTAGAGGACATTTGATGTTTTTAATACAATTCAGTGCACTAACAGAGCCTGTGTTTTAGTAAGAAACAGCTGTCATTGAAATGTCCACTTCTCCCAATGCCTTATGGTTATATGTCTCTGTCCCTCCAAGTTCTTCACAGCATGGCCAACTGGGAGCCATACAACCTGTTCTCCATTATCTGTTGAAATGAATAATAGGAAGCCTTTCCATAGATGCGTTGTTGCATGCACAAAACCTGAACAGAAGAATTTCAGAGAGGCTGGGTACTAACCAGCAGGCCACACAGCAAGGATTTTCAAAGCACAGAGATGGATAGAATGGTAAATATTTGACTGGGGAAAGGACATTTAAAGAATAACTATACAGTTTTCTATTAAAGCTGAGCTCAGACAGATATACAACACTCTTTAATGCAATTATGTGTTCTATTAAATATATTGCTAAATGCAGCTGGTATAAACATCTGAATTCACTTGACTTCATGTTTTTTTATTCCTTACACAGCAGAATTCATTGTAATTGGAGTGGGAGCAGGACTATCTAGTCCTGACACTACTGCATGGCAGACTCAAGTGATAATAAGTGCAGTAAGAAACCAGGTAAGCAACAAGTTAAGGTAGGTTCAGGGCCAAGCTCTACTATATAAATGAGGCAAAGTAGGGATAAACTATGGTATGTGGCAGCTAAAAAAAATTGGACAGTTGCATACTTGAGGTACATTTTCTGCAAGTACATGCAATACATGTTGATCTTGCCAGAAATATTGAGTCCTTATAACTTCCTATATGCTGAAATAAAATTGTATCAGCCCTCTCTGCTATTTCTGTGAACTACAAGACACCCTTTCCTTTGTAAATGAAATGAGAAGAAGGGAATGTGTTTATAATTCAAATGATAAAAAATACCAAGGTTGACGGCCCTGCTCCTCCATTGATAGAGTACAGAGAGAGTGCAGAGAGAAAGTCTTATAACTCAAGGAAGAAAGTGTGTTGCTGGCAGGATCACCAGGTTAAAATGATAGAAAACAAGGTTGAAAAAAGGAAACTAATGCAGCCACCCCAGGTAAGGACTGGTAATCTGTAATATAATAAATTTTTGTTTTTGAGTTTACACTTTAAATATTTTTTTTATATATTTTTTTACAAAGCAGTGGTTAATACCTGAATTAAACAATAGTACATTAGAGCACATACTGGGGAAGGTAGAAACAACACACAAGGGGTGCAGGGTACTGCAATGCAAGTGACTAGCTGATAGACAGAGAGAGCAGAGTGACAGATAGATGAATTTATCAGTCTACTGCTTTTCCTGTTCATTCATAAGCCTGAGAAGAGACAGGACTTGTAATGCCGCGTACACACGAGCAGACTTTTCGACTGGACTGGTCTGACGAACCGAATACGGCAGGCAATCTGACTGTGTGTGGGCTCCATTGGACCCGCAGCTGACTTTTTCGGTCGATTTTTAGTGTGATTGCGTGTAGGAAAGTCCGTCAGAAAGACTGTCGGACCTTTGTTGCCGAAAAGTCCGCCCTTGTGTACAGGGCATAAGAGTTTGCTGTGTGACAGTGCTGTGTAAATCTGTGACATGGGCAGACAGAAATTGAAATATTTTGGCAGTGAAGTGTATAAAAATATAAGTAAAAATATGTATTGGATCTGTGTATTTAGACATTTGCCTGGAGTTTAGCTATAAGCTCACCTGGTTACATTACAGAACTGTAAAGGAAAATCTGTTTTGTCTTTCGTATAGAATTGCTTTTGCATGACAGCAGACATAATAGATCACTGGATCAATGATAGGCATCTTGGTCTTTTTAAGACCTTCACATGTGGCCTTTGATCACTCCAGGAAACCTCATATTACATTTATGGAGAAAGATTAAGAATTTCAAAGGCTGCTTTCCATCAATGTCTGCTATGATAATAACTCAATATGACATCATGGTAACATGGCAACTTGTTGAAGCAATTTAAGTAGTGTCTATTAAAACTTTTTAGTTAATGAGTAAAAAACTCATAACACACTTAGGTTTACAGAGATTTCTCTACTTACACAGATAGAGCGTTTCTCTAGTTTTATTTTATACAAATTTAAAATGGGGTCTGATTGTTAAATCATATTCATGCAGCTAACAGAAACATTGTAAGTCACAGACTGACCTTGCTCAATGTGTCTAACATACTCATTTGTAAATAAACTGGGACATGAATACAATGTAATGGTAAGGCACTAGTAGATGTGAGGTGCAAAATGTTATAAGTGCCCCCTGCAGCTTTCTGTTTCAAACCGTAATGGAAGTCTAAAAGCCTCAACGCAGTTGACAAGAAGACTTCATTATTCTCCTGAAGCAGCTATGAAACAATAGGCTCTTGAATTCAAATATCACTGTGCTTTTGGAACTCATTTATCTGATCCTTTCTAAAAACAATATAAATTTAAAGAGGCTAGGGAATAATACTCACTAAACACTAGGACCAATCTCTGAAATTCAGCATTCATCAATTCTATGCAGCATCTTATGGATTTGAGAGGGAAGCATATTTCTCGTTAAAGTTTCACTTGATTCAACTTGTATAACACGTTATTGTATGCAATAGTAGCAGCTAGCAGTCAGTCAGGAAATTACCATAGTGTATCCACTTATCTGTGTATCCAATTGTCTTTGTGTGCTAAAAACTCTCTCTGCACATTTAAAGTATCAAAATGCCAGTACTTCTTCCTATTTTGTGACTAAACTAAAGGTTTTACCTTCAAATTCATAAGTGTCACCAATCAGAATTTTCTCTTCTGAAGTTAGACCAGAATATGATGTATTCTTTCTGAGAGAAATATGAGGACTGCCAGTGTTGGTCTCTTTTTGAAAATGTTAGCTGTAAGTCTATTACACTGACCTTTTATTACTTTCAGAAATCTGAACAAAGTTTACATATCAGGCAAGCCAGAAAAAAGTAATAAGTCCATATTTGTATTCTTGTCCTACGATAGTGACTCGAAGGGGTTGATTCACGTAAAGTGGATGTAAACCCGCCACTCACCCAGTATAAACTAATGGCACAGTATTAATGTATATATATATATATATATATATATATATATATATATATATACAAGCCTCCTGCATGTATCCCTACCTTGCAAATTTCCCCCTTTTCAGCTGTGGGAGTCCCGCAAAACTCTGGAATTGGTGGGTGGGTCTCTTTGCTAGAGCTCGGTGGGCAGAGTTGTGATGTCACAAGACTCCCCGCCCACCTCTACACTCTCCTACTGTTTCTACTGGCTCTGGGAGCTGACTGCACCATGAAGATCCTCCTCAATCACACTGAACTTCTGCTGATCTTGAGGATCATGCCCCATGATGAGTAACATCCAGTCAAAACTCAGGAAAGGCACCACATAACTTTAGCATGCCCAATCATGCTGAGGTGTGGAGCAGCCAATCCTGAGAGAGCTTGAGAAGGATAGAGAAGGGATGTGAAGCTGGAATCGTGAATCTCTCTCTGCTCTCATGCTGGTTCATGAGATAAAGAAATCGGATGTCAGTCACAGCAGTGGGGGATGTGGCGACACAAACTTATCTGTGTGTCGGTTTTTAATCTTACTAAAAAAAAGACAAGAGGATTGCTCAGAGCTGGATTAACTCTTTGTGGCAAGACTGGGAACAGATGACTTGACATCCTCTATTGTACCAGGTAGAAGTCTTCATTAAAAACATTTTTTTCAGGTTTACATCCACTTTAAGCAATAGAGGCTGTTACACTGTAAAGGGTATAGTAGTCTTTTTTTTTCACTTGCAGAAAAAATGTTTGCGTAAAGAGAAAAAAACAAGAAAGGTGGGAAAAGACAGGGGAGCTCAATATAGCGTAGTTTTACCTTTTAGGGAGGTAGTCAAAGTTAGTAATATGTTGGTGGGAAAACATACATATAATTCTCATCTGGATAAGTTACATTAAACCACTGGGAACGTCTGCAATCTGACCTCACGCTTGTGGGGAATATGTTTACTTCCATGCATTTGTTTATCCTGGATGGTGGTTGCACTCAATATGGGATCTTTGATGGAACTGTTGGGGAAGTATCTAAAAAATTGCAGTAAGCTTTGTGTTGCAGAGGTACTCGGTATTAATGGGTCACAGAGAGCAATCAAGAGATTTAACATTTTCAGAGAAAGGCTGTTTATTGTAATAAAATATCATATAACTAGGACAAATCTTGACAAATCTGAGAACCCAAGATATAGCTCTGAACACCATATGGGAACTCAATCTTATTACTTTTTTCTGTTTTAAAGAGTTATTAAAGCTTTATTTTTTTAAAGGACATAGGTAGCTGGGCACTGCCATGGGGACATGTACCAAATATTGTTTATTTAGGGAGCAGTACAATATGGTCCCCTAAAAGTGACAAGGTTGTGCTTCTGCCGCTAAATGACAAATTCATGGACAACTTCTGTTTGTAAATCAGGTATTTGATCAGGGATTTGATCAATGATGTTACACAGGATCCTTGGCATTTTTGCTTACAAACAGAAGCTGGTAGGGATATGTCATTACAAGGTGGCAGTGATACCAATGTTAAATGACAGATCCTCTTGTTTGCTTGTTGACAAACAGAAGCAGCTGGGGACCTGCCAATTAGTAGTAATGCTGCTAAATGACAGATGCTTACCAGATGACTGTATTTTTACCTATGAGGCAATATTTATAAACTTATTTAAATAGGATTAACCACTTCAATACAAAACACTTTCACCCCCTTCCTGCCCAGGCCATTTTTAATATTTCAGTGTCACACTTGAATGACAATGAGACACTGTACCCGAATGAATGTTATTATTTTTTGAGACAGATAGAGCTATCTTTTGGTGGTATTTAACCACTTCAGCCCTGGAAGGATTTACCCCCTTCCTGACCAGGCTATTTTTTGAGATACAGCACTGCGTCTCTTTAACTGACAATTGCGCAGTCATGCAACGTTGTACCCAAACAAAATGCATGTTCTTTTTTCCCCACAAATAAAGCTTTCTTTTGGTGGTATGCGGTTTTTATTTTTTGCGTTAAACATCATTTTCTAAATTATTATTCAAATTCTATTTCAGTGTCACAAAGATTAAATATTTTGTTTTTCTGTTTAACTCATGGATGGCATTTTGTCTCAGGGCTCTTTTGATCACTGAAAACAATCTCGGACACCTGTGATAATTAGATTGCCAGGTTCCACATTATTAAGCAGAGCACCATTTTCAAGCAATATGGGGAAGAAAAAGGATCTCTCTGCTGCCAAAAAGAGTGAAATAGTTCAATGCTTTGGACCGGTATGAAAACATTAGATATCTCACGAAAACTTAAGCGTTATCATCGCACTATTAAGAGATTTGGGGCTGATTCAGAGCACAGACGGGTTTCGTGCAGATAAAGGCAAATTGAGGAAGATTTCTGCCAGATCCATGCATTGGATCAAGAGAGCAGCTGCTAAAACACCTGGTGGTGCCTCTGGAGTCCCACGGACATCAAGGTGTAGAGTCCTCCAGAGTCTTGCAACTGTGCATAAACCTTCCATTCGGCCACCACTAACCAATGCTCACAAGCAGAAACGGCTGCATTGGGCAGAAAAATAGATGAAAACTAATTTTCAAACAGTCCTGTTCACTGATGAGTGCCGTGCAACCCTGGATGTTCCAGATGGATGGAGTAGTGGATGGTTGGTGGACGGCCACCCTGTTCCAACAAGGCTGCAACGTCATCAAGGCAGTGGTGGAGTCATGTTTTGGGCCGGAATCATGGAAAGAGAGCTGGTCGGCGCCTTTAGGGTCCCAGAAGGTGTAAAGATGACCTCTGCAAAGTATGTGTGGTTCCTGACTGACCACTTCCTTCCCTGGTACAGAAGGAAGAACTATGCTTTCCATAATAAAATCATCTTCATGCATGACAATGCACCATCTCATGCTGCAAAGAATACCTCTGCATCAATGGCTGCTATGGGGATAAAAGTAGAGAAAGTCATGGTGTGGCCTCCATCCTCCCCTGACCTCAATCCTATTGAGAAGCTTTGGAGCATTCTCAAGCAAAAGATCTATGAGGGTGGGAAGCAGTTTACATCCAAACAGCAGCTCCGGGAGGCTATTCTGACATCTTGCAAACATATTCAAGCAGAAACTGTCCAAAAACTCACACGTTCAATGGATACAAGACTTGTGAAGTTGCTATCAAATAAGGGATCCTATGTTAAAATGTAACGTTACCTGTTAAAATGTTTAAAAAGTTAAAATGTCATTCAAAGTTTGATTGAAATAGCTTTTGATTTCAGTAAATATGCTGCAAACACAACAAATGACAATTTTCAGTTCTTTACAAGCTATAAAGTGTTTTGAAACTTACAGTGTCTAATAATTTGGAACAGTGCATTGTAAGTTTTTAGGAGGTTTGTTCAATAAAATTTGAATTGTACTCTTAATACTTTATAACATGAGAATTATGCTGACTGTTGTTTACATCAATTATTTAGGCAAGTGAAAAAAATATCATTGGCATAATAATTTGGAAAAGGGGGTGTAAACAAAGAGCGACAATTTTGAAAAAAAAACCCACACTATTGTGTACTTTTCGCTGTAATAAATATCCAAAAAAAAATGTCTTCATCAGTTTAGGCTGATATGTATTCTTCTACATATTTTTGGTAAAAAAAATCGCAATAAGCGTATATATTTATTGATTTGTGAAAAAGTTATGGCGCCTACAAAACAGGGGATAGATTTATGTAATTTTTAAAATTTTTTTTTACTAGTAAGGGATGCGATCTGCAATTTTTATTGGGACTGTGACATTGCAGCGGGCAGTCACTTTTGATACTTTTTTGGGACCATTGGCATTTATACAGCAATCAGAGCTAAAAATAGCCACTGATTACTGTATAAATGTCACTGGTAGGGAATGGGGTTAACACTAGGGGGCAATAAAGGTGTTAAATTAGTTCCCTCACTGTGTATTCTAACTGTGGGGGGGATGGGAGTGACTAGAGGATGAGACAGATCATTGTTCCTACTTAGTAGGAACACACAATCTGTCTCCTCTTCCCTGACAGAAGAGAGATTACACACACACACATCCTCTTTCTCGTTCGGCTCCCGGGACATGGGTACACATGCCTACAATAGCTTCTTAAAGAGCTGATGTATACCTACAGCAATTTGCGCAGCCATGCCAACCTGCCACAGTATAACTGTGATGCTCGGTCGGCTATCGGTTAAACACCACTGGGTTTTAGATTTTTTGTTATAAAAAAAGACAATCTTTCTTAGTTTTTGTTATAACATTTTGAAAATAAATAAGATTTCTTTATCAATTTAGTCCAAAAATTTATTCTACTTTTCTTTGGTAACAATAACTCAAATCAGTGTATATTATGTAGTCTGTGTGAAAGTCATACAGTCTACAAACTATGGTATACATATTTGAAAATTGATTAGTCTTGTTGTACTGACTCATTTATTGAGGCCCTAAATTACCAAGACAATACAAATACCTCCAAATGACTCATTTTTGGTAAGTAGACAGTCCAAGGTATTTAATAAGAGTAATTGTGAGTTTTTTTTAGTTTTTTTCACAATTTTTTGGAAAATAAAGAAATTAAATGTTTTTTTAAACAAAGTTGCAATTTTAACAAGCTATGTCTAGCACACAGCATAGGCATATTTACTGGATGATTACATTCCATACTTCTATGCCTCCCGAGTATAGGCATACCACATGTGTGAAACTTTTTCACAGCCTAGAACCGTAGAGGGGCCCAAAATCCAAGTATTATCTTTGGGCTTTTTTTTTGCCACAAGTTTTTAGAAAAATGCAGGAATGAAAGTAAAACTGATTTTTTTTTCACAAAGTCAATTAATAAGATATTTATAACATACATCATAGGCATACTTAGACTTACACCCCAAAACACATTCTTCCACTCCACCTGAGTATGCAGATACCACATGTGTGAGACGTTTTCACACCTAGCCACACAGAAGGGCCCACAATCATCTAAGGAGCACCTTCAGGTTTTATAGTGAATGAGGTCGCTTGTGTAGGATCCAAGGGGTTAAAGCAGGTAGTGAAGAGGTGATACAATGCCTCTTCACTGCCTGCCAAATGCTCTCCAAAGAGCAATCAGAACATGGATGGCACTTCAGAGAACACATGTAAAAAAGTTCTTATGGTAAAACTATGACTGGTGTGGTGGTTATCAGGGACTCTGCAGCTAGTGTGGTGGCGATCACCAGTAATTTTTGTGGCGGCAATCATGGAAACTGTAACGGTGTGGCAGTCTTTAGGAACAATATGGCTGCTATGGCGGTGATCAGAGACACTGTAACTGGTGTAGCAGTCTTTAGGAACAATATGGCCGCTATGTCGGTGATCAGAGACACTGTAACCGGTGTAGCAGTCTTTAGGAACAATATGGCTGCTGTGGCGGGGATCAGAGATACTGTAACTGATGTAGCAGTGATCAGGGACACAGTAATTGGCGTGGCCATGATCAGGGAAACTTTAACAGGTGTGGAGGTGATTAGTGACAATATGGCTGGTGTGGTGGTGATCAGGGCATTTGTGATTGGTACAGAGATCACCTAGATCATATTAGTAAACAATACCATCATGGATGACAGTTGTTTAATAGTGGGCATGTGATTTCTGTGATTAAACATATGATACCTGAGCCAATCACAGTGACCCAGTACTGACAAGTATGATCTGCTGTGTCCAGTTGTCACAGATCTCACTGCTGCATGCCCCGGGGGGTGTGTGCAAGGTGTACGAGTGGGAGGAAGTACAGGTACATCCTCCCAGAACTACAGAGCCCCCACCTGACCATTTATATATATTGGTCAGGTGGGAAGTGGTTAATTTGTAATATGCACCTAATTATTTATATGGTATACATTTCTTTATACCAATCATGTATTGAGTATATATTTTCATCTTGATGGATTTTGTTTACCACATGAATTTAGGATTATTATTTTATTTATTCACTGTCTTGACTGCTATAATATAGTTTTCAACTATGAGGCAGTATTTATGAATTTAGACTATGCATCTACCGTATTATATGTATTTCTGTTTCTTTACACATACTTATACAGCCCAACCATCCACTCACATCACTATCAAAATTTTTCCAATTATATTAAGTTATAGTTTCCTCCAAAGTGACACTCCTGCTACTTTTTCTAGCTTTGAATATAGAAGAAAGAGTTTCAACTTGTCAAGTTTTTATTCTCACTTTCGGTCTAGACGACTGTCGTGTGACAGTGAAGAAAAAAATAAATATTTTAGATTTGCTAAAGAAAACAGGTATAGAGGGGAATTCTCCCAATGGGGATACAACAGGGGGTTTCAGGACTTTCAAAGATGGGGTTTTCCCTCTCTTTTTAAAATCCCTCACAGGTAGTAAGTAGATGTTTCCCAAATTAGGTCACACATAACTACAAAAACCTATGGCTTTAACCCTTCCCCCTCTATGTAAAACTAGACAATATGTTTGGGTTGGAGTTCCATTTCAAACAGAATGTCTTCTGAGGGTATTACACACTTTACTGCTTTTAGAAACAATATTGTTTCACCAACACAGACAACAGTACTCTGTCCTTTATTTACATCTATACTTTTTATTGATTTCTGTGTTATGACAGTATACAGCACTCTATAAGGCAAATAAAACCTCTTGCTTTAGACTCTAAACCAGAGAGATAACAGAATTATGGGGCTTATTTACTAAAGTGTGACATGCAATGAAATGATCCTATGCCAAAGTACGTGGAAAGTGAACTAAAGAGAATTATGCGCAGTGTAATTTAAAAGAAAAATAGAGAAACGAACGTAGGTTTGCACTAGTTCACTTTACACTTTAGTAAATGTGATCCAATTTTATTTCAGTTCACCTAATTTCACTGCACTTCATACTTAAGCAAATCTTTCCACCTGTCATATGAGTACACAAACAAACTGTATCTTATATGGTCAGTAAGGACAAAGTATGTTTTTATATCTTTGCTAGTAAACTGAAGTACTTGGGTGAAAGCCACAACGTCTTAAAGAGAAAATCTAACCCATTTTCTCTAGTAAGGAAAGAAACCATATCACATTTCTGCAAAGTAATAGTAATAATTACCAAGATAATACACTGATATTTTCCTCTTTTTTGGGAAGGTTCTGTATGTGAAAACATCCTGACATTTTGCTAAGATAAGAACATTCTTGCACATTCAAGGACATGAAAACCTACAAATGACAATTGAAAATCTTCTTAGTTACAGTTTTTAGGTTGATTGCTGATTCTGACTACTTAATAGTGCTAAATAAATGAACATAATTGTGGTGTAAATACTTGTAAAGCTTACCAGATTTTGAATATATTGTATGTATTTGCTGCATAATCCAAAAGTAGATTTAAAAAAGCTTAAACCCAATTTGAATGTAATGAGATTGCTAAACTAAAAACAAATGTTTATTCAATGTTCAAAGCACTAATGCTAATTTTCATGCCTTGATGAGTTTGTTGTCAAATGCAATTCCCAAAGATTTGATTAATGATTCCCTTTACTCCGATTAAGCTTACAAGGTTTCTTTTTTTTGTGAATGGAAATAAAAATATAGCCTTGCTAATTTCTTACCTGTGTATTTATTATTGAAAAATGTATTTGTTTACTGCAAGAGTGGCACCAGAAAAGCCAAATGTATTATTATTATCTTTTTGTAAAAAAATTGCACACATATACACATTGAGACTGACAATGGCATAGCTGAGCTGATCTGTAATGCCTTCATTGACAATAAAAAAAAAACAAGCAGCTTTGTCTCAGTGAGATAAAGGTGCAGGAAAAAAATGAATAAATGTAAAGTTGCAAAAATTGCAAAAGTTTCAAAGAGAAAACTGTAAAAATAATTCAGAGCTTTTACTTAATCGTGTAAGGTGTCTGTAGCTGTGTGTATAAACACAAAACTTTCTTGATCCATAAGAATTTCACTGTGCAATACGTACAATGCATTTTGCTACACTGTTGAACAAAGTTATGTAATACAAATGACTAGTTTCCACTTAGGTTACAATTTGCTTGTGTGACATCACCTCTCTATATTCACTAAGTTAAAGCACATGTACATTTGCCAGTTGTGGTTTTGAGATCACATTGGCTTTAATCACTAGAAATAATGGATCTTATAGAAAATAATTATAGTTGTATTGAAGATAAATCTATCCTTATCTCAGAACATAAGTTAACAAGATATACATGGATATCACAGATATCATAGTCAGGAAGTTTAAAGAATAGGTTCACCTTTCATAACATGTTCCATGTTACACCCATATTTGGGGTGTAACATGGAACATGTTATGAATGCACTGGCCCCCGCACATCCCCGATCCCCACTGTGCCAGCTAGCAGGGGTTTTTCTCCACCCGCTAACTGTCAAACTTTTAAAAAAGAGTGACATGGCCACATCACTCATTCAGAACACTCTGTGAATGGAAAACTAAAAGGTCCAACAGCCTTTGCAGCTGTTGGCTTGTAGTTTTCAATAATCTACCACGGTGCTGTAAGCACCGTGTAGTTCATTCATTCTACCTGCCAGCATGTATCAGCTTCCTCCTATGAGGTATGAAGAAGCAGATATACTGACAGGCCTGCAGGAGACCTGTATGGCATTAGACAGGCTCTGCAACAAAAAAGTAAAAAATGCACATTTTTTTAACTGCAAAAAAATTGTGCATTTATTATTTTTTCCTAAAAGGTGAACTTATCCTTTAAGCAGCTAGGCCAATTAAATAGGAGAGTACAAAAAGCAATAATGACATGCAACTATTTAGGTCACTGGAAGTTTCATTCTGCTTGGTTGCAAACTCAGATTTGAGATTTACCAACCTTTCTCAGTGCTTTAAAAACATAGAAATAATACTTAAAAAAAAGAAAAAATATATATATAGATATATATATATAGATATATCTATATATATATATCTATATATAAATATATATAGATCTATCTATCTATCTATCTATCTATCTATCTATCTATCTATCTATCTATCTATCTATCTATCTATCTATATCTATAGATACATGTATCTATATATATATATATATATATATATATATATATATATATACTGCTCAAAAAAATTAAAGGAACACTTTGAAAACACATCAGATCTCAATGGGGAAAAATATTATGCTGGATATCTATACTAATATGGACTGGGTAATCTGTTAGGAAGGAAAGGATGCCACATCGTTTGATGGAAATTAAAGTTATCCACCTAAAGATAGACTTGTGCATTCGTTTTCGTCCAAATGCATTTTCCTCCGAATTTCAGGTATTTTCGTTATCGTTTTAATAAACGATAACGAAAGTGCAGGATCCGAAAAATGAAAGATCCGACATAAATAAATGCTTTATTTTAGTTTTTGTTGCGAGAACAGTTCAATATAGATAGGAGATTCGATATGATGCTGACAATAACAATCTGTGTCCATCGAACCTGTGGTCGAATGTGCCTAACCTTAACTCTATTAAAAGATTCGACATAAAGAGAAAAGATTGCTGCTGGAATTGGGTGGGGGAGGTAAAATAAAAATGATGATGATGAATGTTATTGGCTGATTGTAACCAAAGAGGAGGAGCAGTAAAATATCTAGAACTAAGTACACACGCACAGCCAACTGAATAAGCGCTGAATGATCTCCCTGAGAAAGGAAGATCGCTGGTGATCAGCCTTGATGTGTCAGAAGGTGTGGTATTGCCAGAAGGGTCATGGTTATCTGGAATCAGGGAACCCATACACCAACGGCTCACTTGGAGTATTTACAGTTACTGAAGAAAATTGCTGGTGTTCTTTTGATCCGGCTGGAGTCAACTATGGTGAAGTGCTGTGTCTAAATGCTTCCTTGTGATGTGCTCTTTTGATTGCTTTAACAATGTACGTATAATGTTTGTAGGGGGGTCTTTGTGTGATGTGAAGGGCTTTTGTATCAAATAAACAGGATTACGCTATGTGCGCTTTTCTTTTGTTGTCTGGTGATTTATGAGCCCTGACCATCTTGGATTCCTCTGGAGGGTTGCTGACAGTGGCTGGTGGCTTGGATTTCTCCTTTCTTGGATGCTTATAATTATTTAGGCTTTGGTGAGTTTAACCCCCTCAGGGGAGTGTGTTCTCACAGGGTGGAAGTGGATGGATCGGTGGAAGGTGCACGCTGAACTTCTCTACTTTGATCACCTATGAACACTATCTGAACCATTGTGCTTACTGCTCTTCTCTCTTTAAGGACTTTTTTTGCATGTGTAGTTGGCCACATTATCCGTTTAGCTCAACACTAGCGCTGTTTTTAGTGTGTTACAATGATCATTTTGTTGATTTTGTTATGCCACTATCTATGATGATATTACTTTCACTTACGTTTTGCTAGCAGAGAGAGACACACACACTGAATCATTTCAGAAGACAGTCAATCTTAGCTGGTCCGTTTGTCAGAGAACCTGAATTATTTAGCAATTAAGCATAAGCACAGCATCAGAACAATACTGAAGCAAGCTACAGTTCAACTTAACTTTTTCATAATAATCTGCTGCTATTGTGTTAGTGTTGCAAACTTGATAGTGATATTAGTGTTACTAGTGTTGTGATAGCCTCAGAGGCTGCCCATGTTGTAGGGGGGGATTCATTATTATAGATTCTATATTATAGATTGAGATTCTATATAGATTCTATATACCCTATCTTGTTACCTGTCTGATCAGTGATCACTATCACCAGTCCATTTTCTGTTTGAATTATATACATTCAACATGAACGACGAAGATTCGACAAAGCAGCGAAAAACATACAAACATTGAATCTTTGGCTTATGGTGTCTGTCGAAAGTTCTAAGAAGATTTGACGGAGCAGCTAAACTATACGGCGTCGTACAGTTTAGCTGCTACGTCGAATCTTCTTTGAACATTCGACAGACACCATAAGCCTTCAATGACAGATTCGACCTTAATTAATTTGGATTTTTGGACAAATGCAATTTTTAACGAAAAACAAAATAAATAAAAATGAATTTCGGGAGTAACTAAATAAATTTATTTTTCAGACGAAAACAAAATTCCGAAACGAAATATTTCAGTGTGCACATGTCTACCTACAGAAGGCTGAATTCAAAGACACCCTGGGGGCATGCTCCTAATGAAACGAGGGATGGTGTCCTGGGGTATTTCCTCCCAGATCTGGACAAAGGCATCACTGAGTTCCTGAACAGACTGAGGTGTAACCTGGCAGCATTGGATGGACCAAAACATAATGTCCCAGAGGTGTTCTATTAGATTTAGGTCAGGCGAGCGTTGGGCCATTCAGTAGTATAAATTCTTTCATCCTCCAGGAACTGGCTGCATACTCTCACCACATGAGGCCGGGCATTGCACCAGGAGGAACCCAGGACCCACCGAACCAGTGTAGGGTCTGACAATGGGTCCAAGGATTTCATCCCAATACCTAATGGCACTCAGGGTGCCATTGTCTAGCCTGTAGAGGTCTGTGCATCCCTCCATGGATATGCCTCCCCAGACCATCACTGACCCACAACCAAACCGGTCATGCTGAATGATGTTACAGGTAGTATAACATTCTCCATGGCTTCTTAAGACCCTTTCACATCTGTCACGTGTGCTCAGGGTGAACCTGCTCTCATCTGTGAAAAGCTCAGTGCGCCAGTGGCGGACCTGCCAATTCTGGTGTTCAATAGCAAATGCCAATCGAGCTCCATGGTGCCAGGCAGTGAGTACGGGGCCCACGAGAAGATGTTTGGCCCTCAGGCCACCCTCATGAAGTCTGTTTTTTGTGATTGTTTGGTCAGAAACATTCACACCAGTGGCCTGCTGGGGGTCCTTTTGTAGAGCTCTGGCAGTGCTCATCCTGTTCCTCCTTGCACAAGGAAGCAGATACCGGTCCTATTGATGGTTTAAGGACTTTCTATGGCCCTGTCCAGCTCTCCTAGAATAACTGCCTGTCTCCTGGAATCTCTTCCATGCTCTTGAGACTGTGCTGGGAGACTCTGCAAGCCTTCTGGCAATGGCACGTACGGATGTGCCATCCTGGAGGAATTGGACTGCCTGTGCAACTTCTATAGGGTCCAGGTATCACCTCATGCTACCAGTAGTGACTCTGACCATAGGCAGATACAAAACTAGTAAAAAACAGTCAGTGGCCTCCACCTGTAAAACCATTCCTGTTTTGGAGGTTGTCTCATTGTTGCCCATCTAGTGCACCTGTTGTTAATTTAATTAACATCAAAGCAGCTGAAACTGATTAACAACCCCCTCTGATACTTAACTGACCAGATCAATATCCCATGAGTTTAAATGACTTTATACTATGCTCTGATCGAAAAGTGTTCCTTTAATTTTTTCGAGCAGGTGTGTGTGTATATATATATATATATATATATATATATATATATATATATTTTTTTTGCTGGAGTCCAAAGTCAGTAAATATAGCTTTAGATAAGATTCAAATAAAAAAATGCATGCTAATATATACATTTATAGATGCCTGTTCTGGTACTATGCAATATCCGATGGAAATACAGGCATTAAAGTAAGCATAATTTTCTTATGTGTGCTATACAGTTTTAAAAGGCCTCAGGAGTGAGCATCCTATTAGTTTGTAGAATAAAAGTTACTTGTACATTACCATGGTTACCACATTCTATCTTTTAGCAGTGGACGATGAAATGAAAGAAAAGCAGAACTCTCAGGCACTGAGGATTTACAATTTACAACTTTTGCTTTTGAACGATGAAAAAAGAAATGCAATATGTGAAATGACTTTGGAAGTGTGAAATTCACTGACAACTGCAGCCTTGATCAATCTCGGGTTTTGAGTCGAATGTTGTCAGAACAGCATGTGCACATATGTTATCAATGGGCTGCTAGTTGTTTTTCAAAAGATCAGAAAAACTACAGAATAAAATGTCAGTACAAAAAACATTGGTAGTGTGATTTACTCAAGTAATTCAATTTGTGTAAAAACTATTTCAAATGGTTCAGATTGTAGGAAGCACATTATCATACATTAACTAGGTGACATGAATTATCAAAACTGAGCATCTCAAGTAGCAAGCTGGGGTTAACAAAAGACAAGACAAAACAAAAAATGTGCCCAAAAAGATGTGGTCTTCATCTGTTTATCATTGCCAGATAGTCAGTTTTGTACCCAAAACAGCTAAAAAATAGAATGCATTTCAATGAACACGTTAACATATACTGTATAAGCACAAAGTAACAGTAAATAAAAACAAAAATCTTTTTTTTTTGTTAGGAAACTTTAGTACTTTAAATGAACACGAGTTCATTATGTACTAGTCCATAATGCATTAAATACCCCAATGCACCCCACGGGAGTGTTCTTTGTGATTTTGAAGCATTTCATTTTTTAAGGTTTTTTCAGGCAAATACAGGTGTATTACAAGTATTTTTGTAGGTGAATCAAGCTTCTAAAATGTGTTTCCTAAGCTGGGCAAAGGGAATAAAGAAGTTCTACAGGAGTAGAGGAATTCATCTGGTATAAAAAAGTCACAAAAACATGCCAAAACGTGCGTATTGCGTATTTACAAGTAATCCCACTGAAGTCTATGGGATCCAAAACACTTGCATATGCTAAAAAAAGAAGAAAAAAAAACTTTTTAGAGCACGAGGCATAAAAGGCTTAAAATGTAGAGGGGATTGAGTGTACAAGTATGAACAGTGTGAATAAGGAAAATTAGAATGCGTGGAAGAATTCTGCAAGTAAGGCATAGTTAGCCATAGAGAAACAAGCAGACAAATGCTCAAGTGTGAATGGGGTTCAGTGTTCTGATGAGGAAAACTGCAGTGTCTGCATTTCTTTAAACATATTTAACTCTTGGAGAGTCTCTCACCAAAACTGAAATTCCTATTGCAGGGGGTGCCTAAAAGTAGACTTGAAACCTACTACAGATGTCTGAAAAAATCAGTGAGCCAATCACACAAGCAGGAAATTACATTTATGGTGACATTACATATATAAACAGCATACATAACACCTCCAGGTTGCCATATTGCATCACGTTTTTGTGACAGTTTTAGAAAATTATGGCAGCTTCAGCTTGAAATTGAAAGATAACTTTTTTTAATGTTTAATTACAAAAAAATTTGTTTAGCAATTGTATAGGCTATATTCTTTTTTATAATGAAAGGAGAGTTTTAAAAGTTCCCTTCGGAACAACATGAAGGTTATTTCATTTTTTTTCTCCTTCAAATATTTCTGCAAATACATACACACTCGGCTATTTATATCTATAGAGCAGGGAAGAAGGAATCCAGTTGGCTTATATTGAAAAAGAGAAAGTAAATGACTAATGCATTGCCCAGATCAATAAGGTGGGCCTATCTGGTGCCCTCTCCTGGTACATGTTTATGAGAGTCAATTTCTCATCAGGACATAGACACTTAGTCCCAGTGCCTAGTGCCCACCACTGTTAGCTATTAGAGGCAAGCCTGGATTAATTGCTGATTTGAATAAATTATATTGGTGGAACCATTTTAAGAAAGCGTACCCAAGACAATCTGTCTCAAAAGTACTTTCGACTTATTTCACAAAGACTGATAATAGTAGTCAAAATCAGAATGAGGCTTAGGTCAATATCCTATAATACCTTATAATGCATGCGTTACATTAATAGACACAAATCACATCTAAAATGAATTCATGGAAGTCAAATGAATTATCAGGACCGAAAAACAGACATTTACTAATCCATAATCTTAACTAAATACCAAAATCTCTAAATCTGAATTTAACCCGTTAACATCAATGCTAAAAGGTGAATTTTATACTATCACAATGCTAAATGTTGTATTATCATTGCAATAAATACTATCTAGAAATTAATAGTAAAAGAAAAGATTAAAACTTGCGCTCAGTGTATGGGACTGCAGCAATCACAAATGTTTGCATAAAGGACATAAAAAATAAAATAAAACAAAAATAAGTGTGCGTGTTCCCTTTAAATGCAATCACTTATGCCCTGTACACACGGGCAGACTTTTCGGCAACAAAGATCCGACAGTCTTTCCGACCGCCTTTTGATGGACTTCCGACGGACTTTTGAACGAACGGACTTGCCTACACATGATCACACCAAAGTCTGATGGATTTGTATGTGATGACGTACAACTGGACTAAAATAAGGAAGTTGATAGCCAGTAGCCAATAGCTGCCCTAGTGTCGGTTTTCATCCGTCGGACTAGCATACAGGCGAGCGGATTTTTCGACCGGACTCGAGTCCGTCAGACAAATTTAAAACATGTTCCAAATCTAAAGATCGTCAGATTTTCGACCAAAAAAGTCAGCTGCAGGCCTGATGGAGCTCACACATGGTCAGATTGTCTGCCGGATTTGGTCTGTTGGACCAGTCCGGTCGAAAAGTTTGCTCGTGTGTACGCGGCATAAGTGAAACAAAACCAAAAAACATAAACATGAATAATAAGAGCAAAGCATAAATATATGTGTGCCATAAAATCAAAAAGTTATATCAAAAGTTATATCAAGTTCACCAGTGAATCAAGGTGCTTTAAGTGACATTCAAATGAATATAAGTGCTTCCAGTGATCACGTGCCGCTCCCCCATGCACAGCCTCTTACCGGAGAAAAGATCACAGAGTGCTTTGAATAATACTGAAGATCCCACCAATCAGCTTCTGTATGATAACAACAGAGGATATCTGTCTCCTTAGCCCACACTCAAATTCACAGATAGTGAATAAATTATACAAAGGAGACGTCTTATAGTGCAGTACAGATTAAAACATTTATTGTGTTTAAAAAGTATTGTACTCACACATTCAGAAAGTACAAGCAAACGGTGAAGAGTATACACAGCGACGTCACAGGACCAGCTGATGTGCAAGTTGACGTCACAGAGCAGCTCCACATGACAAGCTCCCTGAACAAGCGTCCTCAAAAAAGTGCAATACTTTTCAAATAAATGATGTTTAAGCTGTACTGCATTATGAGATCTCTTCTCTGGTAAGAGGCTGTGCATGGAGGAGCAGCAACTGAACACTGGAAACACTTATATTCATTTGAATGTCACTTAAAGCACCTTGAGTCACTGGTGGACTTTTGATATCATTTTTGGATTATAAAGCACAGATATATTTATGTTTTGCTCTCGTTATTCATGTTTATTTTTTTTGGTTTTGTTTCACTTAGTGATTTTAGCATTTAATCACTTGTCGATCATATATTGTACATATATGGAGGCAAGGCGGCTCCCCTGGGCAGGATCATTTACCTGTAGGTGATCCAGCACTTTCGGGTCTGAGGCGTGCATGTGCTCCGCCGGCAACCTGCTCCACTGTGATTGGACACAGCGGAAGCCAATCGACCAACTATTCATAAACAAGGCAGATCACCATTCTGTGAGAAGGGAAGGTTGTGATCCTGTGTTTCTACAAAGCAGGAACACCAATCTCTGTTTTCCCATAGTAAAAGAACCCCCACACAGTTAGCAAGCACTCTCTAGGCACACATTTAACCCTTTGATTGCCCCTGATGTTAACCCCTTTCCTGTCAATGTCATTAGTACAGTGACAGTGCATATGTTTAGCAATATTCACTGTATTAGTGTCAATGGTCCCCAAAAAGTGTCACTTAGTGTCTAATTATTCCACCGCATGTCGTAGTCCTGCTATAAGTCACTAACCATCGCCATTACTATTAAAAATAAATAAATAGATAAAAATTCATTATAATTCATTATAACTTTCATTATAACTTTTGCGCAAAACAAACAATATACATTTATTGGGACTTTTTTTTACCAAAAACATGTAGCAGAATATATATTGGCCTAAACTGATAAAGAAATTCGTTTTTTTTCCATTTTTTAATTGGATATATTTTATAAAAGAAAGTAAGAAATATTGTTCTTTTCTTTTAAAATTGCCTGTCTTTTTTGTTTATAGTGCAAAACACAAAAAACGCATAGGTGATCAAATACCACCAAAAGAAAGCTCTATTTGTGGGAAAAAAAAAGGACATACATTTTATGTGGGTACAGTGTTGCACAACTGCACAATTGTCAGTTAAAGTAATGCAGTGTCATATCACAAAAATGGCCTGGTCATGAAGGGGGGTAAACCTTCCAGCAGGCAAGTGGTTAAAGGGAACACACATTCTTACTTTTGTTTTAATTAATAAATACTATCCAAAACTAATGGCGACAATACTATTATATTGAAAATGTCACGTGTTGCAGCTATGGGCAAAAACCAAAAGAATGCCCTCTCTTAGAATAATCACTTGGTTTACTATTATTTAATTCACCAACAGCCTTCTTTAATCAGTGTGACTTGCCATACAAAATAAATAGAGCTTTCACAAAGAAATTTCACTGAATAAACTTGCAAATTCTGGTAATAAGATCTCTGTAGTTTTTTTACTTGACCAGAAAAATAGTTAGTTAGAACATGGTATACATTGCTTTTGTATTATTAAAGAATAACTGCTAGATTTAAATAAAGGGAAAATCATAAAAAATATAGCAAAAGTATCTTTACGTGCCGGTTCACACTGGGACGACTTGTCAGGCGACTTAGCTGCCTGACAAGTCACGTCCCATTCTGTACAATGGAACCGTTCTAATCGGAGTGACGCAAGCCGCTCCGACTTAGAAAAAGGTTCCTGTACGACTTTGGGGGTGACTTGAGGTGACTTGCATTGACTTCTATACAGAAGTCATTTTGCAAGTTGCCGCTCCTGTCGTGTCCAGGTCGCCTGAGGCAGTCGCGCTGCAAGTCGTGCTGCCTCAGTGTGAACCGACGCTAAGCGAAAATAAAATATATTGTGTATAATTAACTTTTAATTCTTGGCAGATTGTTCCCAGGGGAATATATCAACAGCCATTTCTTTTGAAAATCTTTTCAAAATTCATTTGTTTATGTGCTAAAATGCACATCATAATTTAGGCTACTATCTGCTATCCGCTGAAAAACGCATTTGCATTTTGGCGCTTTTTTAAAATGCTTGTTGTGCAGTTTTTAACTCCTTTACGCCTAAGAGTAAAACAAGGGATGTAGTCACACCCTGGGTAAGATCTTACACAGCCTCTATGTGATCAAGCATATATTCTTTCTATTATGTTGTTGTTATAATTAATATTTTCCTTTCTGTAGAAAAAAATATTGTGCTCACTCTCTAAAACTCCTAAGGAAGTGGACCTTCTCTGCGAAACATGTCGAGAAGAATCTGGATACATGTCATGTGATAGGTTTTAAAGTATCAGCCTTTTACCTTTTGTTATATTATTGTCCAGTTAATAGAGAGCATTTGGGTGTCCTCTTGTTTGTATGTGTTTTTAAAATTGTTGTAATAAACATTACCTTTTACACATCTATCCATGTGTTGAAGTCTTTACACAGTACCATTAAAGTCCATGATAGCCTCAATAAATAGTTTTTCTATAAATGAATACAGGACGTAGGTACTTTTAACATACATTTTTTGGCACACTCTCTGCATAAGAGTAAAACAAATCTAAATGCCTGAACACAATTTTGAAACTTTGACATGTGTAGGTTTTTTTTTCTTTATTTTTTATTTTATTTTTTTTTTTATTTATAATTTTTTTACACATACTTTTTTTCCCTCTCTGCAAAGAAAGAAAAAGATACATTATGTCTTTCCTGTGTGGCGTGCTCCCAGCACAAATGTAGACACGCCGGCATATATGTGGTCCCATGAAAAAATTCCCAGTGCAGTGTGGCCACATGTATGTGTTATGTCGGCAGGAAGGGGTTAAAGGGCATGTGACTGTTTTTGCCACAATTTTTATTACATTTTCCATTGCTTTCAATGGAAAGATACATTTTTGGTGCATTTTTTTAACTCCCCAAACATGCTCCAAAAATGCTGCAAACAGGATTTATTTCACTGCAACAGAAGCACACGGTGTGATCACATTCATTGTTTTTACAGAGAATATTTTTTTCAGATACGGGTTGTAAACCCTTGTGTTTTTTCACCTTAATGCATCCTATGCATTAAGGTGAAAAAACACCTGGTGGTGACGGGACCCCCCCAGCCCCCCAATTTTACTTACCTGAGCCCTGGAACTTCATCCGGTGGGGACGCGCTCGTCCTCTTCCTGGGGGGGGTTCTTGGCTCTTGATTGTATAGATTGATAGCAGCGCAGCCATTGGCTCCCACTGTTGTCAATCAAATCCAATGATGCGAGCAGGGCCAAGTCATACATTCGGCGGCTATGAATGCAACCTAACCCCCTGGGAGAGCGCTTCTCCTAGGTGGTTATCTGATGTGTGGAGGAGCCACGGGAGCCGCCGAGGGACCCCAGAAGACGGTGTTCAGGCCACTCTGTGCAAAATGAGCTGCACAGTGGAGGTAAGTATGACATGTTTGTTATTTTTTTTTTAAATAAACAAAGCTTTACAATCACTTTAAGCTTTTCAGACACTTTTAACACAAAATCACTTTGTAAAACCCCTGAGTGTGAAAGCAGCCTTATTGTTAACTCCTTCAGGTCCTAATGCCTATCAAGGTGTATCAATACAGTTTGTTTGCTTACTAACAATACTATTATTAGCAGTCTTGTGTTTTATCTCTGTGGATGTTGTAAGTCCCATGCAGCTACCATTCTCCAATGAATTGTCCAGAACAGCTTTCTGCTTGTTTAGACTTCAGCTTCAGGGTAGGGATTGATGTAAATCCCCTCTGGGAAATGGTTTTCAAGCATATCTAACCTCAAGAACAAAATATATAATATATTTCAGCTTACTAGTCCTCGTGGTGGTGGTTACATTCGTTTTCTATGTTTAGGAATTTTTCCTTTACTTTCCCGTCAATTCTTCCACTAACACAGTAGCTAGAGTGACATTGCTTGTTACCATATTGCATCTATATAGGAGCAGTTTTGTCACCTTAAGACAGGACTTCAGAAAACCTCCCTTTTTTATGTGCTTCTAAATATAGGTTTAAATGCTCTGAGGCTTACAGAGAGAGAGCTGGGAGCAATATTGCTGAGGTATTTTTTACACTTACTAAATTGATATAACAAAATGTTATAATAGTATATTAAATGGACTAAAAATGAGCAAATAAGAGGAGAAAATTATTGGGATATGCATACGCTTTATGTGTACAGGGTGTGTGTATGTGTGTTGAGTCTGACCTTTTCTACACATTTGGACAGAAAAACATTAGATCTTCATTGAAACAGGGAGATACTTGAATAAACTTGAACAAATGGCACATAAAATTAACATATTTATTCTAAAAAAATGAATGAAAGGGCAGTTTTGTCACCTGGAATAAGTATATACACACCTACAATTACCATCCTTTTAAACCTGTGAAAATAGAATTAGGTGTTCTAACTTGGATGCTAATGATTAGAAACTTCTTAGGGAGTATGCATGTGAAAGCTGTCTTTTTTAAACCTCAGGTATCTAGAGTCCGGTGTTTAGTTTGCTATTGACATCTGTGATGTCATCATGCCAAGATCAAAATAGCTCTCTAAAGACCCATGGAAGAAGGTTAAGGATGCTTATGTATGCCTATGACTCTTGCAAGGAATTTTAAAAGCTAATCAAATTAGTTAAAATCAATCAGTCCATTGCAAGAAAAATAATTTACAAGTAGCAGAGGTTTTAAATGCCTGCTATTTTGTCCAAGCGTGTGTGTTTTTGGTTATGCTTGCATAACCAAATACTATACTAGATTGATAAAGCCTACAGGCTTTACACAGTTGATACAGTAGTTTATTACCAAAATCTAGTAAACAATTACAAAAAGTTATATATCCTACTGGGGTTGGGATCCAGCATGGATTAACAGTGAACGGCAAAGTTAATTACCATGTAAACAACATTAATAAATATATTTTTATTAAAAGTAAAAAACATGTTATTGAAATTAATGCCTGCTGATGTACCCCCCACCAAGGATCAAATAGAGGAAGATTAAAAGTTAATTATGAACACAATTTATTTTAGTTATTTCATCTAATTTTATATATACAATATATATTAAAAAAAACTATCATTAAAGAAAGCTTTTCTTAGTTAAAGAAACTACTGCTAAATTATCAGTTAACAAAAACAATGCTCGGTTTTGTTCCCAGAGATCCAGATATGCCACCTTTGGGGGCTGCCAAGAAACCTCTTGCACTACGCAAAGTAGGTGAAGCCAAACTTTCAATCACTGCCTGAACATCAAAGACACCCTGCTCCTTTCTGTGTAGTTACATGTCATTTCTATCTGCGTGTATTAGAAACAAGGTAGAATGGTTAAAAAAAAAGGAGATAAGGGCTTTGCTGTTGACCCTTGACAAAAAGTAAAATGTGCATATCAGTGACTGTGATGTTTAGCCTGCTTGAACCTGGTACACACTGTATGTTTTTGTTTAATTTACCCAGCAGGTTGAACAAAAAAAACCTGGCAAATTTCCCCCACTGTGCTATTGTTCTCTGACAGAGGAATTGCCCCCCCGGCCAGAACACACTGGTCAGAGCTCGCAACCATTGGCTAATAGTGCTGATCGGATGCTGGTTTTCCAGCATGCTCGTTCGACAGAAGCTGGTTGTGAGAATAGCTTCTGTTGAATAGTTGGCTGTACACGTGGGCCGAAAGTTGGCTGGTCTCTACTGTAACGGCTGATTATGGCTGATATATGGCCCGTGTGTACCCAGCATTAGACTGTAGGTTTTTTGGAAATAGTAAATAGTTGAAGGAGCAGATTATGAATGTACAGTGTTAACATACTGGGGAAAGGAAAGCAAAACAGACAGCACAGAATAGTAATTCTTACTATTTATTTTAAGCTGTATCTGTGTTTTGTTCTTGTTTTTTTTGTTTTTTTATATAATGGTAACATTTCTTTGTTTCACTTTCATTTACGTGTTAGAAAAACCTCAAACATGCACAATGAATCATGGAAAAACTGGGGGCCTTTTAATGATTGCATGTGTGATAATAAGGTCTGAGGAACCCCCAAACTGAAAGACATACATGGCTCCCCCATTATTCTAAAATTCTCCACTTAGTGAACAAATCATCTGATTTTTGGTTCAGCATTCAGACACAGCCAGATTAAGATGAGTAGAGATAACTTGAAGGGTCTGTAAGCTTCAAAAGACCGCTATTTAAAGGAGAGGTACAGCCAAAGCTTGTTTGGCTGTACTTCCCCTGTGGATCACAGGAGTGCAGATTGTTCTTCACTCCTGTGTCCCATTTTCAGCATGCAGTGGACTGAAGCCCACTGTCAGCTAATGTCACAGAGCTGGTAAAGGCTAGGGAAAGATCGGTTGTGATCCGCCCACATGCCTGGACCAGCACCTGGCCCTGCCTCACAGCGAGATGCTGAAACCCTAAGTTGGCTGCTCCCACAGCCCAGGACTCCAATGAGCGCAGGGGGGGCAGAGCAGACAGAGGTGACTGACAGTCACCAGCTCTCTGCTAGGGTAGCTCTGAGAACCAAGTGATCAGTTGTGTTTGAACACTCAATTTCAGCCTTAGAGCTGGTGGGGGACGGATGCAGTATCAGAACAATGCTATATCCAGCTAGGTAAGTATGATTTTAAAAAAATCCCATACTTCTCTTTTAATTATTTTTAATTTGGAGTCATAATTTCCTTTGGGCAGAGTTTCTCATGGCTATATATAAGACGTGTTTAAACACCATTGTCTGGTATTTTATGAATGGATATTCAGATGTCATCAGTAGGTATCTGGTAAGCCAGAACTTTAATTAACTCATAAATATCCTTAAGAAAAGGCCTGGAAAACAAGATACCTTTAACTGAGCCTAGCATAAGATCCATTAGCTGAGGCCTGAATGCCTGTCGTAAATAGCTTATAGCAATCTGTATTCCTGTACTCAGAATGGACATATAATCCATAACTCCTGACATGGGAGCTCTACATTAATACTAAGAATATGTTTAAATGTATTAGAAAACATGGTCACATATTATACTAGATATCCATATGTTACACAGTGCAGAAAGATAATGGAGCACACTAACCCTTCTGAGGAAGGCATACATCACAGATACCTTATGATTTTGAACTCTTGCCCTAATTCTGTGTGATATTATGTTGGTTGCTTAACTGTAAATATTTGTAACTTAAACATATCTATAATATAATTATAAGTTACATTAAAGGGGTGATCAACAAAGTATAGTCAAACATTTCAGCTCTACTATACTTCGTACCCCTTATCTCTTTTCATCAGTAGAGGGAAGGCTTAGCGATGCCCTCTAGAATTTCCACAAAACGCTGTTGTAACTTTATTCTGGAACTTTCCTTTTCCATGGAAAAAATGCTCACATGCCATGAGTCATTCTGAGGACCAATGACCAATGACTTACCAGATAAGACGTATGGTACACTACTGCTGGTATTAAAGACCAGGAAAATTGAAGTGCTTTTTAAATGCCCTTAACCAGAACTTAAAGCATCCGCGTCTCTTTGAAGAGTGCAACTAGATTTTTACATCTGTTTTTTTTTTCTGTTTTATGTGACAGTGTGTACTACAGATGCTTCTTAAAAGTCAGAATTTCACTTCCTATAAAACCAAGAAAAGGGGAGTAGCAAATCTTCCTAAAAAATTCCTAACACTACAGAAGTTGGTACATATTTACTGGAACTAGCAGGAACATGTTCAATCTTATCAGCCCATCTCATTACTCAACATGGATTATAAACTCATACTAAAAACAAGGCTGATTGCATCTAAACGTATGCTCTAAAGTTATTTGCTTCCCATTAGCTAGGCTTAAGTCACAATAAATACTCAACATTGGGCATGTGCACTGCCATTGCAGCAACAGTTCATGCAACAATGTTGAACACTAAATGTTTATGTCAAAAAGGCTTTTAATAAAATGTAATAACTCCTCTTAAGTCATATCCTTTCTTCTAGAGACTTTAGACTTACTTTTTCCTCTGTATATACAATATATTTACCATACACCTGCAACTAAATTAATCATCAATAACCAAGTTTTTTCTCCCATACCCATGTCTCAAAGCACTAGATAAGGTTGCCCCTCTCCTTAACCCATGTAAAAATCTATAAATCTATAAATGTAAAATTTCTCCCTCACTACTTTCACTTAACACAACTTAATACTTGTCTTATTTCAATACATTTTGCATAGATATCTAGCTTAATCAATATCCTTTCCTAAACTCTTTTATTTGTTATGGGGCTTCTTTATTCTTCTAAAACACTCTGGGGTTTATTTACTAAAGCTAGAAAGGGCCAAATTAATCACAATTCTGAAGCCTCAGCTTGTTTAATTAGGCTTTAGCAATAAAACCTGGAAGCTGATTGGTTTCCCTGCAGAATTGTGACAATTTTTCCTCTCTAGCTTTAGTAAATAAACCCCTCTGACTTTATGAGTCTGTATAGGAAGTTCTCAGAGTTCATTTGGGGCAGAAGAAGAGCAACTACATTACAGGAGCACCCTAGCAATGGTGAATCTAATTTGCCTGATCTTTAACTGTCTAACTTGGCTTTACTCACTAGAAATCTGAGACTGGATTCATGTGCATAATAATCAAAACTCACTTTTTTATTCTTACTTTGGCAAAACATTGATTTTCAAGAATGGGTACACCTACTCTAAAAGTATGGCACAAAAAAAGGTGCTTGATAAATTAATTTTTTTATCAACACTGCCCCTAAACAACTGTTACAAAATGTAAATTTTTATTTAACAACACAAAACAATATCTTATTTTGTGTCTACAGAAAAAAAAATGGTCTGAAAAAGGCTTGTTGAACGGCGTGCTATTTTTAGTCATTATGCCTCCTTTAGGATTCATGTTTATTGATAGCAACGGTTCTTAAAGTGTTACTAAAGCCACAACAAGAGATGGGCCGAACACCCCCCTGTTTGGTTTGAACCAGAGCTCCCGAACAGAGAAAAAAGTTCTGACCCGAACGGCAAACCCTATTAAAGTCTATGGGACCCAAACTTTAAAAATTAAGTCCCTATTTTGAAGGCTTATATGTAAGTAATTGGCTATAAAAAGGCTACTGCCCTGAGGGGACATGTATTAATGGGAAAAAAAGTTTTTAAAAAAGATCTTTTTTACAGCAGCAGTGCTTTTAATGATACTTAAAGTGCAACAATAAAAATGAAAAATTCCTTTAAATATAGTCCCCTTGGTCTGCCTGTAAAGTGTGCATCTGTACTGTGGCTAGAACCTACTGCAGCAAAACTGACATTTCTAAAGAAAAAGAAGTGAATTAAATACAATGAATTTAATTTGCCGACAATACAATACCATTAGTATATGTTAGAGATACCAATAGAAAAATTTAAAAAAAAAAACAGTGTGGGGGTCCCCCCAATTCTTACCAGCCCCATTTGAGTTTGGTATGGATTTTAAGGGGAACCCCACTCCAAAATTTTAAACAATAAATGGTATGGGTTCCCCCCAAAATCCATAACAAACCCCTATCTGAGCATTCAGCCCAACAGGTAAGGAAAGGGAGAGAGGAGCGAGTGCCCCCCTTCTGAACCATACCAGGCCACATGCCCTCAACATGAGAGGGTGGGTGCTTTGGGACGGGAGGGGCTCTGCCCCCTCACCTCAAAGCACCTTGTCCCCATGTTAATGAGAACAAGGGCCTCATCCCCACAACCCTGGGCTGTGGTTGTGGGGGTCTGCAGGCAGGGGGCCCATTGGAATCTGGAAGCCCCCTTTAAAAAGGGGCCCTCAGATCTGGCCCCCCCATGTGAATGAGTATAGGGTACATAGAAGAACAGACAGGTCGTGTCTGTTGGAGCTCTAAGGTGGGTGAAAAGTAAACAAGCTGCGTATGTGGAGGCTAACAAGTGTTAGACTTAGACAGCTTGATAGTCAGGGTTTGTGATTGTGTAGGGACATGGCTAAGATTTCATTTTTTTTAAGTTTTTGAACTTTTTCTGTTTGCCTCACTGTACAGCACATGTAAATAGCACAAATAAACAGACCATTGTGTGCTACTACTCCACTGGACTGATATCTGTGCCTGAAAGCGTGAGCACCCAACTCACAAAAGATATAAACATATTTTACAGATAGGGTAAGTTACCTTGATAAGTAAGATATTTTTTGCAAAGTTGTTTGAAAATGTTTGAAATTACTAGAAAATGACAATGGGTATCATCAACATAAGAAACAAAATAATGAGGGCAAAGGAAACTTTACAGTTTCAAAGTGAAAAGGGATGGTCTGAAGAATTCATTGTGTGTCAATGTTTTGTCAGTGTACAGTGCTGCTTTATTTTTTACAGTGGTCTTGACAAGGCTATGGTTAATCAACAGCTATTAGTATGTTTTTGTCATATTATGACTGGTACAAGACAAATGTAAATAAAGAGATTATTGGATTGGATTTGCTGATTGCAAACCATTTTGCTGAACTTGTGAACAACAGACTCTAGTCTAACATTTATTGTCAAGAAATTGGTACAAAAGCAAATACAATTCTGTCTGATGTAAAAAATGTATCCATGCAAGGAAAGGCAATATCACTGTAGACACTGTTTGTACAACCTCACCTTGAATCAAAAGTGCACTTCTGAACATCTGTTCTTTAAAGAAATGCATTACAGAATTGGGAAGCGTTCAGAAAAGAAAATGAAATGAGTGTAAGTGTAATGGAAAAATTGGATTATTAGAAAAGACAAGCCAAAGTAGTTTTTTTTTCCCAGCACAAGATGTGACATGAATACCACATACAAATATATGCTGGACCCTTACACAGATATCTAATCATTTAGTATGTGATTGACAGGTGAATGTGTCTTTAATATAGGCTTCAGGATGCCTGATCTTTACTAAAGAAACACATCTATTGAACTGAAGAAGCCTGTCTATCAAGTTGTCCTCAGATCCACAGTCCCAGAGCACTACTTATACATAGTTTGTATTTTTCTACTATTTTATTAAAAACATATATTTTTAACCATTCAGCAACACTGTACTATGAGGTGATGCTGGCGATAAAATGAACCTGTATGCCATTTTAACTCTACTATCTACTGTATAAATCCGCCTGTCACTAGCTATAAAACCCTTCTCTCAGTCTTTACGATTTAGTATTCATTTTCTACTAGAGGTCTGGCTTCCATGACTTCTTCACTAAACCCCATCCACCTGTCTGCACTGCGTTCAATAAAAGTGTACTTACAGTAGATGTAAACCCTAACTGAATGATATTTAGTTTGCTAGAGCACTGTGCATCACAATGCTGTTGATCTCCTGCAGCCTCTTTGCAGTCACTACCTGTCTACATGCCTGTCCAGCAATAGCTACACGGCATTTCTCGGGTTGTGTTTTCTGCATGTGACAACAGTGGAGCATGCCTGCATAATGTGTGTCGGAACAACCACATGGAGCCCATGTGACAGGATGAAAATGCAATAACACAAATAGGTGCTGCAGTGTCCGAACAAGGACTTTCATGGCAGAATTACCAGGTATTATTTTAATGAAAGCTACAAGTGTAAAATATTGATATTGGCTTTTTGTAAATACAGCCATGGCCAAAAGTTTTGACAATGACACAAATATAAATTTTCACAAAGTCTGCTGCTTCAGTTACTATGGCATACTGAAGTGTTGAAAGGCTTTTATTGACAATTACATGAAGTTTATGCAAAGAGTCAATATTTGCAGTGTTGACCTTTCTTTTTTAACCACTTAAGGACCAGCCTTGTTTTGGATTTTAGGTGTTTATATGTTTAAAACAGGTTTTTTTTGCTAGAAAATTACTTAGAACCCCCAAACGTTATATATTGTTTTTTTTCTAACACCCTAGAGAATAAAATGGCGGTCATTGCAATACTTTTTTCACACCGTATTTGAAAAAAAAAATAAGACAACGGTAAAGTTAGCCCAATTTTTTTTTACATTGTGAAAGATAGTGTTAAGCAGAGTAAATTGATACCCAACATGTCACGCTTCAAAATTGCGCCCGCTCGTGGAATGGTGTCAAACTTTTACCCTCAAAAATCTCCATAGGCGACGTTTAAAAAATTCTACAGGTTGCATGTTTTGCATTACAGAGGAGGTCTAGGGCTAGAATTATTGCTCTCGCTCTAACGATTGCGGTGATACCTCACATGTGTTGTTTGACCACCGTTTTCATATGCGGGCGCTACTCATGTATGCGTTTGCTTCTGCGTGCGAGCTCATCGGGACAGGGGTTTTTAAAAAAAAATATATATTTTTTTATTATTTATTTTACATTATTTTATTTATTTTTACACTGTTTAAAAAAAAAATTGTGTCACTTTTATTCCTATTACAAGGAATGTAAACATCCCTTGTAATAGAAAAAAAGCATGATAGGACCTCTTAAATATGAGATCTGGGGTCAAAAAGACCTCAGATCTCATATTTACACTAAAATGCAATAAAAAAAAAGTAATTTAAAAAAATGACATTGAAAAAAATGTGCCTTTAAGACGTATGGGCGGAAGTGACGTTTTGACATCGCTTCCGCCCAGCATTGTCATGGAGATGAGTGAGCGCCATCTTAGCCTCCAGACACAGCATAGAGAAGGACGCGATCACCTCCGCCGCTACCGACGGCTCTGGTAAGTGGCGGGGGGCACCGGATCGCGACGGGAGGGGGGCCCTCTCCCGCCACTGATAAAGGTGATCTTGCAGCGAATCCGCCACAGAGACCACTTTTATCTGAATGCTGACCGCTGCATGAAAACAGGGATACAGGGGTTATGGTAGCTAGCTGCTGCCATAACAACGATATCCGCCACCAAATTTTGGACGTACATCGGCGTGCGGCAGTCGGCAAGTGGTTAAGACCGCTGCAATTCTCCCTGGCCTGGCATGCTGTCAATCAAGACTGAGCTGCAGGGCCACTAATAAGGCACTACAGTCAATCCTCCTGTACAGGGCCCGGGCCTCATCAGTTTAAAAAAGGGGGGCTCTTGGCCAGCTCTACTGTCTTATTGCTGACACTAGTGACTCTTGTGGATTTCCCTGCAGTACCACATTGTTCCTGCTGTTGGGCCTCACTGTGAGCCACCCTTCTCAGGCAATGCTGCTGGATTCCCTCCTCTCCTCTCTCGCAGGCACCTAGGACACACAGGGGGATTGTTTCTAAATAAAGAGTGGGGCAGTAAACATGTCATATTTACAGGCCCCTTCCTTTTATAAAAGAATAAAAAAAGCGATTTGATCACACCTGTGTCCATCCATTATTAAAGCATAGTAAACGGTGTTACTATGCTTCAGTGTGTTACACAGTTAATCCAAAGTCCATACATTTCAACCAACAGAGGTAAAAGAAAAACCAACACACACAATCAGACATTCCCTGCATCAACTTTACATAAAAATATTAGTATCCAGGTATATTATGTGCAGTTAGGAAAGAATCCAGGACTTTCCTAAAATAATCTAATGAGATGGCCAGAACCAGCTCTTGACAGTGTCCACATTGTCACAGCTTTAACTGTTAACTGTGAAGAAGCCTTTGATGTAAAGAGTGCCCCTTGTCCTCTGTGATAACCCTAAAGTGAATAACTCTACACCAAGTTCATTATATAGACCACTTATGTATTTATGTTATTCATATCTCCCCTTAATTGTCATATTCCAAAGGAGGTATTACTAATGATTTGCACAGGGGCAAAATGAAATTTCTCTCTCTGCAGTTCATACCTCTTTTAAAACAAGAAAGGATTTTGCTGGCTTTGCAAACTGCAGCTTGGTATTGCATGCTATTATTAAGCCTCAACTGCAAAGAAAGGAACTGATGAATCTATGTCCTCAGTACCTATCAGTACATTTCCCTACCTCAAATGTGAGACATCAGGGGTCTATATTTAGCCCCCTTCTGATATTTCACCAAAGCCCCCCCCCAACAGGTCAGTTAAAAATGTAAAAACAAAAGCATACACATTACCCTTTGAATTTGTACTATCTAATTTCCTTTGTTGTTTCCTGTACTCCTTTAAACTTTAATAAAGATTTAATGTTAAAAGAAAAAAAGTAAAAAAAAGAAATTCTAAAAAAAGAAAAGAAAAAAAGAAAAATTCTAAAAAGTAATTCAAAAAATTAAGGACTTGTTAAATTGTGCTTTGCTGTCTGAAGAGCTGTCAGCATTTGGATTGCTATTCAGAGAGAATTTGACAAGCAGTGAGAAGGCACATTGCCTCCTCACTGCCTGTTTTAACCCTTACCTTGCCCGCCACAACTACATGCTTTGCACACGGCTGTGGGGTACCTGCAGTGTAGTACTATTCACTTGAATTGGTCCAGTTTGGTGTGGGTATAATTTCTGCCATGGCTGTGAAGCATAGCATCGCGGCTTTTGCATTTTAGCAAAAATATCATTTGATATTTTTGGAGAGGGGAGCCCTGTCAGGGAGGCCATACGGGTCCTGTGATTTCTAACAGCTGTGCCTTTACAACAAGAGCTCTTACATGCAGAGTTCTGTGCTGTCAATCTAAATGGCTTTTGGAAGAGCTAATTGTGGCTATTCCCTCATAAGGCTATTTTAATACCAAGATCTAAGCAGCTACAGCAGCAGCAAGAGTGACAATGCTGCAGTGATTTAACTGAAAAAAAAGGGCAAGCTGTCACTTTATCAAAGGAAATGCCCAGCCTTACTGGTATGGACAGCCTACACGACATATGTGATTTTATAGTTTGACCATAATTTTACTTTAAGGCCTCATATTAAGGTACTCACATGTTTTTTTTTTTTTTTTTAAACAATAGATTTTTATTGGATTTCACATTGTTTCACATGTATTGGATGTTCGAGCTACCCATATGATTATCAATTTGACCTCTACAGGAGGTACAGCCTATCACCCCTTTTGGGTTCACACTGTGAACAGACTTTTTGCTGGGTTTACACATAGTAGCTCTCCTTGGACCTTACGGAGGATCCATATGAAGATAAAAGCAGAAGTAGCAAGTACTGTCAATGCAAGGTTATAATTTAAGAACATAGATATAATTTGGTCATGGGTACAGAGTTATTCCCCACGCACCCAACACACCTCCATTTGAAGCTCACTGGAAAGTATCCAACATTTGCAGGTTGACCGCTTCTGTTGCTATTCACCCCACCGAAATGCATCAAATGTGCTTCAAAATATGATTCATTTTACTTTTTTAATCACATTTCATTAATATGAAGAGGCATACTTACAGGATCCCCAAGTCTCCCAATATTTGTGGAAAGTCGGAGATCCCCCTTTTGTGTAGGCAAGAATTTTTTCCATTGTGTATTGAGCGTTTACTCTAGAGATAACCTCTTCTATCCTAGGGGGTGCTTGTGACCGCCATTCCTTTGCGATTGAGATGTGGGCTGCGAACAGGATATGGATTACCACTTTACTCATTAGCGGAGGGTAGGATTCAATAGCCAAGCTCAATAGTGTTAGTGCAGGAGTGAGGGCGAGGTGACTATTGGTAATATTGAGGATGAGAGATTGGACATCCTTCCAAAAAGGTTGTATGACCTTACAGCTCCAAAAAATATGGAGAAGATTTCCTGTGGACAAACATTCCCTCCAGCACAGTGCTGATATGGAAGGTTTCATCTTATTCAGGCGAGAGGGTGTAAGGTACCATCTGTGTAAAAGCTTTTGTGCATTATCCCAATGGTCTATGCAAGATGAGGATTTGCTATTATATTTTATGGCTACATGCCATTGGTGCAAGGGGTATTCTCTTTGTAGGTCCCGTTCCCACTTTGTCATATTGGGTAGTTTAGATTGTAAATAATTAGGGGGGTACTCACATGTTTTAAAAGGCACAAATTTTTACCATTTTGTAAACATTTTTATTAACAATCTTAACTACTTATCAACCCGCACTATAGCCAAAAGACGGCTACAGCGCAGGCGTGCAGTTTTGGGAGGGCATCAATAGATGTCCTTCCATAATCACGCTGCTCAAGCGCCCACTGCGGCACAAGGGCGGCGCGTTCTGTGATTGTCGTGATCACAGAACACAGATCACAGAACAGGGTAAAGGGCCAATCACGGCAGGCCTTTAATACATAATCAGCTGTCAGCCAATGACCGTTGATCACGGAAGTAAACAGGAGCAGGTCATCAGCTTTTTTTCTCCTCACACTGACAGCATGAGGAGAAAGGAAGAAAGCCGGTAACTGACTTCTGTTACAGGGACATCGGTCCCACACAGTGCCCATCAGTGCTGCTAATGAGTGCCAACCTGTGCCACTTATCAGTGCCCACCAGTGCCACCTATCAGTGCCAACCAGTACTGCCAATCAGTGCCCGCCAGTGCCACCTATCAGTGCCCAGTAGTGCCTCATCATGCAGTGTTACCTATCAGTTCTGCCTATCAAGGCAGCCTACCAGTGCCTATCAGTGCCCATCAGTGCCGCCTATCAGTGCCACCTTTCAGTGTCCTTGAGTGCTGCCTATCAGAGCCCATCAGTGCCACCTATCAGTGCCCATCAGTGCCACCTATCAGTGCAGCCGCATCACTGCCTCTTCATCAGTGCCCACCAGTGCCGCCTCATCAGTCCCCATCAGTGCTGCCTCATCAGTGCCAGCTCATCAGTGCCCATCAGTGCAGCCTCATCAATGCCCATCAGTGAAGCCTCATCAGTGCATGTCAGTGAAGGAGAAGAATTACCTGTTTGTAAAATGTTATAACAAACCATTAAAACAATACAACAACAACAAAATTTTCTAAATTTTCAGTCTTTTTTGTTTCTTTAGCAAAACTGGAAAGCTGAAAACTGGCCTGGGTGGGAAGGGAGTATAAGTGCCCAGTAAGCAAATGGTTAATAGTGGTATAAACCTACTGTTTTCTAAAATGCAAAGTTACACAGTGGCAATTAGCTTTTATGTGATCGTTTTCATTTCTGCTTGGATTTTTAACATTCTGCAATATACTTTTCAAGCAAATTGATTTCATTATCACTAGATGTGACATACATTTTCTTTAAAATGGTTTAAGGTGACTCTCAGCAGTATTGCACAACACAATAAATCATTTTGGATCCTGAAAAAGGTTATCCTTGATTTTAGACATTAAAAGTAAGAAACTTTAATTTTAAATTAAATTGACTATTCATTAACTGATGTCAGTTATAAAGGCTTTGGGATATAGGGAAGAGACTCCAACATGTTGAACATATAAAGTAAATTTCTAAATCACAGGTGTTTGACATTGAGATACCATATTCAATTAACAGTTATGTATAGGTTACAGTCTGCGCTATTACAATATGTTCCTTTATTCAAATTGATGGGCCATTCCTAGGGTTGCATCCTTTAAACAATATAACGGTACCTGTTAAAAACACATAGGGATTGATTTACTAAAACTGGAGAGTACAAAATCTAGTGTAGCTGTGCATGGTAGCCAATCAGCTTCTAACTTCAGCTTATTCAAATAAGCTTTGGCAACAAAAAAAACCTGAAAGCTGATTGGTTTCTATGCAGAGCTGCAACAGATTTTGCACTCTCCAGTGTAAGGGTTCATAGAGTGAGAATTGACATCTGGGGGATTACAAAGTCAAAGAGATAATAAACATCACATGTAAAGACCCCCCCAGGAAAAAAAAACAGACAAAAAAAGAAAGAAAAAAACAAATAAATAAATAAATAAATTCTCACTCTTTGAACCCTGATGAAGGATTTTCTGAAACGCGTTGGTTCAGTTTAGTGAGATTCATTAACCTCTACCTACGGTTCTTTTCCCATCAAACTTCCATTTGTATCCATATTTAGATGTACTTTGTTTCAAGTGTATTTTGTACATAATTTTTTGTCCTGATTTGTACATGTTTTGTTTTCTGATCATGTAATAAAAGTATATATTTTATCTACATTGTAGTGACTTGCATGGTAGTGCCCTAAAAATCCCAAACTGGGGAACTCTCGTTTTCTTATAGATATATGGGATGTGGCACACCTTTCTGAATCTACTTCCTGTCAGATTCTCTCCTTTCCGGAAGATTGGGGTTTTTAAACCTGGCAGCAGGTAGAGTAACCGGCGAGGAGCTGTAGAAGGGGAATGTAATGGCTGGAGCCCAAACTAGTGCATAGGCGGGGTCTGTAATACCTGGTACACATTGTACTTTTTTTTCTTTCAGCCCAGCAGGCTGAATGAAAAATAAAACTGAGGTGCTAGCTGTACTAACTATGCAATGTATTACAGCAATCTCCCCACTAAGTTCATGTGTTCTGACAGGGGGACTGCCCCCTCACCAAAACACACTGGTCAGCGCTCTCAGCAATTAGATGTAAGTGCTGACCGGACACAGATCAGCTGCTGGTTTTCCAGCATGCTCGTGCAACAGAAGCCCGACATTAGGCTGGCTTCTGTTGGACAGGCTGCTGTACACACTGGCTGAATGTAAGCTGGTTTCTGTTGAACTAGCTGATATCGGACAATATTAGTCCTGTGTGTACCAGCCTAAGGCAGACGTTGTCAGATTGTTTTTTTTCTGCCAGCGGGCGTATTAATCAGTTAGGAGATGTGGAGGGGGGAATTGATTAAGTGGAAAAAAAAGCTAGGGGAAGTGAAACTGTGAATGGTGAAAGAAAAGATGGGGGGGAAGGAAGGGAGATGTATTTTGTGCTATTAGTAAAACTATAGAGATGAGTCCAAAACTAAAGTCCAGCAAAAACTATTAAGCCTCCTGGCTAGTGAACAGATCCCAATGGTTCTGCTTCAGACCTGCAGACATGCTACCTCACAGCCTGCTTGCATCCTTTTCTAGTAACAACTCATTACCCATTAACATAGGAAAAGACAAATTATACCCCAGGTGGGGAAAGAAGGTATGGTCAGTGATTAACCCCTGTAACCTGCTATAAACCGTCCACTGCCATCCATTTACCTCATGAACAGCAAAATCCTATGTGGCAGATATACTCCATCCACAACTGACAGGGACTGTTTGTCACATCCCCCCACCTCTTTTTGAACCTGTGGGTTTGAACACCAGCTACCAAACAGTGGGTTCTGAAAGGGCATCCACCCCACCAAGATGGGGTGGGAAGGATAAAGCTTGATCGTTGTACTGAAGCTGTGGGAAGGTTTGCACAGTTGTGCACATGTTATTGTGTTGGGATGCACCTTTGAATGCCTACGGGTACACCATGTATTATATGGCAATAAGTTCACTAGTGATGTTTGCAAAATGTTGCTCTGCAGCTGCCCTTCTGGTCTATCTTTATACTAGTCGAAGCCAAATCCACAGTTAAATTTATGACATGGAACGAGAGGGGTGCGTGACAAAATTAAGAGCACCGCAGCCCTTGCGTATTTAAAATCACAGAGGGCAGATGTCATGGCATTGGTGGAGACACATGTTACAGGACATCTACAGTCTGATCTGAAATGCCCCTGGATTGGATGGGCATATTACAGCACTCACATGAACCTGTCCAGGGGGGTCTCTGTACTGGTTGCTAAAGCTACCCCCTTTGAATTGTTCTCAATAGAATCAGACCAGCAGGGCAGGTTCTTACATGCGGCTATATGAGGAACTCCTTTGTTGATACTTGCCTGTTATGTCCCCCACATACAGCTCGGGAGTAGTCATGGAGGGCCTTGCATATATAGCTCAATATCCGACGGTCCCCGCTGTATGGATGGGGGATTTCAATATGACCATGAACCCCATGCTAGACCACCCAGTGCAGCCTGGAGTACAAGCCACTTTACCACAGCAAACTAGAATGTGCCGTACACTAACGGAATTTGCATTGGTAGATATATGGAGATGTCAAAATCCAACTGCTAGAGCTTATACATGTCATTCCATTAGTTATAATACAATGTTCAGAATAGATGTTATACTTGTCTCTAAAACACTTTTACCTTTAAGTTACAGGATCGGGATTTACACCCAGGGCCTTAGCAAATCATTCCCCATGCTGGATGACAGCATCTTTGCTGGTAACACCCCCTAAGCAAATATGGAGGCTAAACCCCTACTGGTTATCTGTATTACCAGAATATGATTCTATAGTGAGAGAACTACAGTTCTTTTTGGCTGAAAATCAGAAGTTAGACACGTTTAACTCGAACTGGGACACATTCAAATTACATGCTCGTAGAATCCTATCCACAAGAATAAATAGACTCAAACAATCATCTAAACTGGTAATGCAACTATCTACAAACAAACTGCAAGAGCTAGAAGAGACATACAATACAAGCCCCTCCCCTGATAATTTCCTGCAGCGAGGTATCCTGGAAGTGGGGATGGGTACCTGTCAAAAACAGGTACCCACTCCCCCCTTCCCCTCAAAAGGTGCCAAATGTGGCACTAGAGGGGGGGGGGCAGATAAGCGGAGCTTCAAATTTTGAGTGGAACCCAGCTTTAACACAAGGAAAGATAAAACATACCCCTTGTGAGGGAAGAAGGTGTAGTGAGTAATTAACCCCCTGTGGCCTGCTGTAAACCTTCCACTGCCACCCATGTACCTTATTAACCTCAAAATCCTGTGCTCCAAATATACTTCATTCACAACTGTCAGGGGCTGTTTGTCACAACATCTATTTTGCATCAAATTCATGGATGCCTAAGGTGGAATTATATATTTTTTTAATTACATATGACTGCTTCTTTTTAAACAATTTTAATCAAGTCCATTGATGTGTTTTTTATAGCATATTGTAGCCCTGATGAAGGGGAAGTTGTGCTGAATTCTGCATTTAATATACGTCTGAAATAAAATCCAACCTTTTGGACTCCAGTGTGGCACTTTAATTTTTAGACTCAAACATTGCATTTCCATCCTGAGACATCTGTAACAGTTCATCTGTATAGCAGCCCACATACCATGTTGTTATCTTGTTGGGTTATCATTAGTACAGTTGTGATAAAATCATTTTTAACACAAAAGATCTATCTACTCAAGATTCCAGCACCATCAATTCACCACTTGAAATGCTATCCTTTCTATCACTACATTCTCTTTGCCTTCTGTCTGGTTCCTGTTTCTATGTCTGTCATTCTTGGTAATTCTCCTCCTTGATATGCCCTTTATGTGTATGTTTATTATGAACTGATATTACCTGAAGTTTCTTTCTTTTCTCAGCTTCTTGCTTCAGGCTTTCAGCCTCTATCCTTCTGATTACAGTGTTTGCAAACATCTGATCTGTGGTATACTATTTACTTGCTTAGTTTCATATTTTTGCAGCTCTTCTGCTGTCCCTGCTCTAATGTCCATTTGAGGTAATTAATTGCTTTTTGAGTTTCTTGTCTCTCCTGCTAAATTATCCTGTTAGTTTGTTAGTCTTGCACTGCATTTCTACAGTTAACCTTTATTAGGCCTTGGACTACCGTTCAGTTTATATTTTCTGTATTTCTTCGCTTTAGTGTGTTCCTGCCCTTCAGCTTCTCCTCCTCTTTTCCTACTATCCTCTCTCCTCTGCCCATTGTCTCTTGTCTATTAGACATGTGCATTAGTTTTCGTCCGAATTGCAGGTATTTTCGTTATCATTTTAACAAACAATAACGAAAGCGCCGAATATGAAAACCGAAAGATCTGACATAAACAAATGCTTTATTTTCATTTTCGTTGCGACAACAGTTCGATATAGATAGGAGATTCGACATGATGCTGACAATAACAATCTGTGTCTATCGAACCTGTGGTCGAATGTACCTAACCTTAACTCTATTAGTCCAGGATTATTCTACATAGAGAGAAAAGATTTGACATAGAGAGAAAAGATTTGACATAGAGAGAAAAGATCGCTGCTGCAATTGAGTGGGGGAAGTAAAATAAAAATAATGATCATGATGAATGTTATTGGCCGATTGTAACCAAAGAGGAGGGGCAGTAAAATAGCTAGAACTATCTTGGAGGTGCACCTACTCCCCCTTCTTCTTTGAACATTCAACAGACACCATAAGCCTTCAATTACAGATTTGACCTTAATTAATTTGGATTTTGCGGACGAATGCAATTTTTAACGAAAAATGAAATAAATAAAAACAAATTTCGGGAGTAACTAAATAAATGTATTTTTCAGATGAAAACGAAATTCGGAAACAAAATATTTCAGTGTGCACATGTCTATTGTCTATCATTATGTGTTTCTGCCTTGTTCTTATCTGTCTATTCTGATGCTTTTCCTTCCTGCATCACTCAATTTTCTCTGGCCTCTCTTTCCAGCAGTGCTTAAGCCTATACATTTACTGTAAATGCTTTACTAGCAGCTATGTGATGTTAATTTGATTGTTATGCCTGTCCTTCTGTAGCAATGTTGCCTTCAGCCATAGACTTTTCTTTGTGTTTGCTCTGAACTGTCTCATCAGCTTTGTGTTCTAGCACTTACAGTGTGTTTGCTTCTGTCTCTCTGTGTTTTCTTCTTCCATATTATCACAAGTTCCCTGTTGATGCTCCTGTTTGGGTCCTGCCTTCTTTCTGTTTGTCCAGCAAAGTCAAGTCTTATAAAGTCTTTTTTTTTGTAAACTTTATCTATCACCATCCAACCCGTTTGCTATTTACCCCCTTCATGGTTTCCAAGTCTATCTTCCAGTACTCTCCTGTAGGTGTACCAGTTGGCTTGTGAACATATTTATTAGTACAAACTAGACCAGGGTTTCTTGGCTAGGGTTCTGTGGAATCATAAGGTTCCCTGAAAGGCCCCCAGGTGTTCCTCGGCCATTCAAGTATATTTATTTCTGCCCAACAGTGCCTACAGCTAATTTATATTTCAAGTTTTATTGAGTTTTTCATGAGAATCCATACAAAGCGTGTAAAAAAAACAAAAAAGCATTACATCAACATGCCATATTGAGTAATACAATATACATCAATTACGAGTAAGATATTAGTCGCGTAATAGGATGTGGATTATGCAAATTCAACTCTATACTTTTAACTCATACATCAGGTGGGTGGTGTCAGCACTGTCTCTCCACCCTGGCACCCCAAATTGGGCGCTCACTGTGCCACGGGGGGTGAGCCAGCCCTTCAACCGCCAGTCGTGAAATATACTGCAATCAACAGAAACAAATAAAGTAGGCCTAAGAGTGTGTAACTTTAAACTAGTCATGACAAAGAATTGTAAGTCTTGCTTAGTGAAAATAGATTACTGTAAATAGGGGTTTAAGCGAGAGAGTTCAGGTAGAATCTATGAGAGAGCTGTGCTTCTCGAATCGGATATCCAAGGTTCCCATTTTTGGAGGAACAAGGCGGTATTTAGGTTAGCTTTAGCGAAGGCGAATTCCACGTGGAAGTGGTGATTTAAAAGAACAATGAGATCTGATAGAAGGGGAGGTTGTGGTGATTTCCATTTTTTCGCTAGAGCTAAGCGGGCTGCAATAAGGATATGAGTCGCCACTACTCTGATATGTTTCGGCCAGGACGGGACATCAAGACCCAGGAGAAGATCTAGGGGGGATGATGGAGGGGGGACTTTGCACAACGTTGATAGGAGATTTGCAACATCTTGCCAGAATTTGCGAATTACAGGGCATTCCCACCAGATGTGCCTCAGAGTGCCTGCTTCGGTGCAATTCCGCCAGCATTGAGATGAGGTGGTTGGGTATATTTTTGCGAGTCTGGCTGGGGTATAGTACCATTTGTGGAACAGTTTTTGAGTTGATTCCCAATGGGAGGTGCAACGTGACGCTCGAAGTGGGAGAGTTAAGGCTTTGTACCAATTTGCAGGTGGTGGTGGAGTGGTGGTGAGGGATGACCAGAAGTCAATGGAGGGAGAAGATTGATTTGCAGACGATGTCGTTAGTATTTTGTACATTACTGAGATTCCTTTCTGTGCTGGTGCTGGGATGTCATAGAATTTTAATATATCAGCCATTGGAGCATTGTCTGTGAGTATAGTGATTGGGGATATGATAGAGCGGATCCGTAGGTATAGGAAAAAGGTTGATGTGGGAATATCGAATAATTGTTGAAGTTGAACAAATGAGTGGATCCCGGATGTGGTCATCAGTTGTCCAATGTTGACGAGACCTTTCTGTGTCCATAGGTGGACAGACAGGTCAGGCGATATCATTTCTAATGCTTGAATGGGGAGTTTGGAAAGGATTGAATTGGGTATTCCCCTTGCTTGTTGTGTGAGAGCTGTCCAGACCCGGAGAGCCGATGTTGTAGATTGTAGAAAATGGCGTTGTGGTTTTAGGTTTAGTAGGGTAGCTGACAAGACGTGTTTCAAGTTTGGCGTGATAGCTGCGGACTCAATTTGGTGCCACGTTTTCCTGGAAGTGGGAGACCACCATTCTTTTAATTGGTCCAATATTACTGCTTTGTAGTAGGCGTGAATGTTGGGGGCTCCCATTCCACCGTGTTGGACTGGTGACAGAAGAATATTTTGTTTAAGTCTGGGTTTTTTTTGTTGCCAGATAAACTTATTGATCAGTCCTTGTAGTTGATTCAGTTGCGTGGAGAGCATTGGTATAGGGATTGTGCGAAACATATACAGAATGTGTGGGAGCAGGTACATTTTGACCAGGGCTATCCTACCAGCCCATGATACATATGCGTTACTCAGGTCTTTGGCATTGCGCAGAAGCTTTTCCTGTAATATGGCATAGTTTACTTTTAGTAATGTCTTGCTCGGGGAGGTAAGGTGAATCCCCAAGTATTGAAGTGAGGAGTTTTTGGACCATGTGAAAGGTGTGGTTTTCGTTATGGTCTGTTTGGTCTGTTGGTTTATCCCTACGTTCAACATAGTGGATTTACTATTATTGATTTTGTAAAGTGATATTAGGCTGAACTTTTCTAGGATCTCTAAAACATTTGAGAGGGAGATTTCGGGTTCTGTTAGGGTGATAATGACATCGTCTGCATACAGTCCAATTTTGTGTTCAACGTCCCCTGTTTTAATACCTGAGATTGCAGTTGTGGATCTGATGGCTTGTGCCAGGGGCTCCATCACCATGGCAAAAATCAGGGGTGAAAGTGGGCACCCCTGCCTGGTGCCATTAGTGATGTTGAATGGAGTGGACGTTATCCCTGATGTCCAGACTCGGGCGCTGGGGGAGGAATATAAATTTAATATCGCTGTCAGAATAGGTCCTGATAGGCCAAATTTGTATAGTACTTTTTCCATGTATGTCCAGTGAATTCTATCAAACGCCTTCTCTGCGTCCAGTGAGAGGAAGAGAGAAGGCGTTTGGTTGTGCTCTACCCACTGGATTAGGTCGATGAGGCGTCTAGTGCCGTCCGAGGCTTGTCTGCCAGGTACAAATCCGACCTGGTCAGGGTGTATTATTTGTGGAATAATTGTAGAGAGCCGCTGAGCTAGCAATTTTGCGTAAATTTTGGTGTCTGTGTTTAACAGTGAGATTGGGCGGTAGTGTGCTGGTGTGTCAGGGGATTTGCCCGGTTTGGGTATGGTAACAATTAGGGCCTCTAAAGATTCTTTGGGAATTTTACCTGTAGTAGTGTAGTAATTAAAGGTGTTACATAGATGTGGGGTGAGTAAGTCAGAGAAGTATTTGTAATATTCGTTTGGGAATCCATCGGGGCCGGGGGCTTTATGTAGTGGCAGTGTTTTTATTGTCTTGAGGATTTCGGTGGGAGAGAAGGCTGTAGAAATGTTCTCTAGCTGTGCAGTGGAAATAGAGGGAAGATGAATGGAGGAGAGGAATTTGTCAATGTCTTCTAGTGTAGGATGGGCTTCTTGGTCAGAGTCTTTAAGATTATATAATTTAGAGTAAAATGCACTAAATTCGTTTGCAATATCTAAGGGGTTGTGTACTCGTTTACCTTGGGAATTAATTAGGGTCTGTATTTTCGTTTTAGCATTGTGTTTTTTCACTTGTCTGGCCATGAATTTTCCTGATTTGTTGGCTGAGGAGTAGTGCTGGAGTTTAAGGCGTTTAATATAATATTCACATTTTTTATGCAGGTGCTCACTAAGTTGGTGTCTTAAATTTTTTAGATCATCGGAGATGGTACTGGATATTTTGTTTTTGTTGATAATTTCTAACGCACGGATTTGTGTTAATAGTTTTTCAGTGGTGGCTATGTGTTGCTTTTTTGCCTGTGCTCCGAATTTTATGAAAATGCCACGTAAGTAAGCTTTGTGCGCATGCCAAATCATAGATTGATCGTTAATAGAGAATTGGTTGTTGTCGAAGTAGCTCTCAATCTCGGATCTAAGTTCCCTTTCCAGTGTTGGGTTGGTGAGCAGGGATGTGTTCATTCTCCAAATAGTATGTCGTGTATTTTTGTTGCTATTAAATAGTGTGATCGATATCGGTGCGTGGTCCGACCAGGTAATTGTACCAATTCGCGCCTCTGTGATTGTTTGTAGTAGGAATTTATCTGTAAGGAACATATCGATCCGAGAGTAAGAGTGTTGAGAGTTGGAGTAGAAAGTGTAGTCTCGCTCCGTATCGTGTGCGCATCTCCAGGGGTCATAAAGATCTTCATTTTGTATGAGAGAGGAAAGTGTGGAAGGCCTACGTTTGCTTGGGTTAGATGTGTCTAGAGAATTATCAATGATTTCATTAAAGTCCCCACACAGTACTACTGGGTCGGATCTGTAAGGTGCCAATTTGGAGAGTAGTTTGTTGTAAAAAAATTTTTGGCCTGTGTTGGGTGCGTAGAGATTTACTAATGTTAAGCGTTGGTTTTCAAATGTTGCGGAGAGGATCAAATATCTACCATCTTCATCAGTTTCACAGTGGTGTAACTGGAACGAAATGGATGAGCTAATTGCAATCATCACTCCTCTCTTTTTGGCGGTGGCATTGGCAAAGAAGCAGTGTGGGTAACGTTTGTGTGTGCAGTTTGGTGCTTTGTCTTTGAGAAAATGTGTTTCTTGTACGCAGAATATGTCTGCTTTCTGAGTCAGTGCTTCTTTCCAGAGGAGATTACGCTTAAAGGGGGAATTCAAACCTTTGGCATTCAGTGAGGTGATTTTAACGGCCATTTTAGTAGGAGGTGACCTGGGATGCGGACACGGGGAGCGAGACCACACTTAAAAGATTAAGCAACTTTAGATCCTGTCAGAGAGTCCCCAAAAAAAAAAAAAAAAAAAAAAAAAAAAAAAAAAAGGTAAGCAACTTTGTTATGATACTATATATAGAGTATTGTACCTTTCTGAATATATCACAGGTGATTTACCACTATTTGTTACTAGTCAAGCAATACGTAAAGGCAAAATGAACACTAATAACAAGAGTATCAGTGTGCGTGGCACACTATAACCTGAGGGGGTGAGGTAACACTAAAGCAGTGCCCACAGAGGATCCTAAGAGTGGTCGTGACCTAAGGCCTTCGGAATGTGAGGGTGTTCGCCTCTACCAGGGATCTGATTCCGGGATGGAGCGGAGTGTGGATGGGAGCCCATGCGGTCACTCGTGGCAGGGGGTAATGGGAGAAGACCCCAGTTGGTTAATTTTTTGTACCCTTCTTTGGGGGTGTGAATAGGGATTATTTGCTGTTGATAAGTTACTAGAAGCTTGGTAGGGAAGCCCCATTTGTAAGTGATTTTTTTTTCTTGTAAGATGGAGGTGACAGGGGTGAATGCTCTTCGCATCTCCATGGTGGCTTTGGAGAGATCATTGAATAGGAGAACATTTGCATACGGTGCTGGAAGCGGTTTGGCGTTTTTAGCTGCTTGTAAAATCTGCTCCTTAACGTGAAAGTAGTGCACTCTTGCTAGAACATCCCGTGGGATGTCCTGGGACAGGTGCGTAGGTTTGGCGATCCTATGCGCCCGGTCAATGGTGATATCCCGTGCATTTAAACGAGGCAATAGACGTGAGAATAGCTGCTGCAGATAAGGAGTAATTTCATTTGATTTGACAGATTCGGGAATGCCTCTAAATTTTATGTTGTTCCTTCTGGAACGGTCTTCCAAATCTGCCAATTTTAATTTCATGTGGTGTATTTCTGAGGCATGGTGTTGATGCGCATCCAGTAATTCATTATGAGCTTTGACATGGTCATGCATGCTGTCTTCAAGCAGATGAGCTCTTTCTTCTAAGCAGTCTACCCTGTCATGTATTTGGGAGACAGATAGCTGCAGTTCTCTGTGTAGATCTTTCTGCAGTGTGAGGAGCATTGATTTTAACATGGATTCAGTGACAGGATTATCTGATGCAGGGACTGCTGCTAGGGCAGGGACGTGTGTGGTATCAGTGTCCCTGTCTGCCCACTGATGTTTCTTGAGCTGGGGCTCTTTGCTGGGGGAGAGGGCCGGAGAAGAAGCCAGCCTCTTACCTCTATCCATGCTGGTGTGGGATACCGCAGCATCTGGTGAGGGTATGGTGTCCATCTCTTCCCTGATCATGTTGTCTCCGCATGATAGCGCTGGGAAGTCTTCCTGTGAGAGGGTCAGACGGCGCTCCTCATCAGGCGCTGTGCGGGCTGTGCCTGAGGCGGTGTTCCCGGAGCCGGCGCCATCTTGGGCCTTGTTCATGGCTGCGCTGCTGTAGTAGTCTGTAAGGCGGCGTGGAGCTGGCGGTTTGTTCCGCCGTCTTGACATGCCCGGGGTGGTCACGGATCCTTGCCCCTTCCGTGTGACCGGAGCGGGGTCGGAATGTCGCTGTGTGTTGCTGCGGATCAGTGCCTGTGGAACGGAGCTCTGTACTCAGGCGTCCATTCCTCTCCGCGGCAGGCCACGCCCCTTACAGCTAATTTAATATCACCAACTGATATCAGGCTCTCTGGTGATGTCACTTCAGGTGTCCCAATCTCATTGACAACCAAATGTTGGTTCCTGCCACATGCTCTTTTGTCCTAGAACTGAAGGAGAGAAGGTCTAAGAAATGCACAGCCAGGAAGGTGAGTGGGGGTGGAATGTTTCATTTGACTGCTACTGCTGAGGAGTGCTGGGCAAAGGATGATAAAAAAGGGAATGGCAAAGGCCTGGATAGGTGCTCCCTTAATGAGCCTATTTTTGGTCAGTGGCTCCATTCTTATCTGTTACACACCATTAAGTTAAAGTTTTCCCTGAGCTCCAATGCAAAGTTGGGCTTAGGCAGGCAGTAGAGCCATGGGTATACACCTGCTACATCTCCATTGCTTTGCATCATGGCACAGAAAAAATTATCCCCTTGTCATGTTTGGCAGGAGGTGCCACCCACAGAGCTCAACCTATTAAAATGAATAGTTCTGTGCCTCAACCCCCTGTGCAGTTCTGCAAGCTTTTAGTGGTTAAAACAGGCAGTGAGTAGGCAAAAAAAAATCACCTCCTCACCACCTGTCACATATCCTCTGGAAAGCGATTCACTGTGGTTTGCTTTTCAGAGGGTAATATTGGGGGAAAGACAAAGTTTAATGTTTTGGTCTGAGCACCAATTCAAAGTTATTTCTTGAGCACTATTGCAAAATTAGAATGCCATACTGAATAGCAATGTAAGTTGGAATTTTGCAATGAGCAGCAATGCAGAGTGAGTTTTGTAATGGGAACCAATGAAAAACTAGTCTTGCCACAGAGCACCAGTGTAAAGTTAGAGAGACCTTTGAGCACTAATGCAAATTCAGTGTGCTTTATGACAGATATTTAGTATGCACTTCTGTTTTATTAGTGTTTGTATTTGTTATATCTACATATTAATTGCTGTAATTACAAATTGATGATCACTCTAATGTACAATGAGCTGTAGATGGGAAAATTATTAAGGGGTTCCCCAAGATCTTAAAATGGTTTCAATAGTTACTCAAGATAAAAATAATGATAAAGGTTGCTCTAGACATTGATATCATTATCTGCTATGGATGCAGAAAGGAGTCTGCTGGGTAAACAGGCATGGGACAACAGAGTACCGTCCAAGTCTGGTAGTTCATCCAAAAGGGGGCTGAATTAGGCAGAAGAGCTTTCCCAGACCAGGTGGCATTCTTATTGACCTATGATAATTGTCTCATACAATTGAGACTTACATTAAATTGAGCCAATGAGACTTAAGCCAGTACTATAAAATGACAGGGAATAGTCTGAAATGGATTGCCTTCTGGTTGTTAAAAAAAACAGCATTCCCCACAAATATTCTTCTAGATAAAAATCAATGAGACAAGGACGAAAGCTAAGTATATTCTGCACCTTATTCACCATTGGATTTGCCCCTGCCTCATTAGCTTGTTGGCTATCATGAGCAGACTTAAGAAAGTCCAGTAAGCATATTCATAGAATTAGTAATTTAACAGGTGGAGCTTGAAAATCCCAGCTATGATTGGCTGAAAACAGAAATATTTACTGGGGAACCATAGGGATTGATTTACTAAAGGAAAATAGACTGTCCACTTTTGAAAGTGCAGTTGCACTCTGCAAGTGCAGTTGATCCAGAGCTTAGTAAATGAGACAAAGCTTCACTTTGCAAATAGTACCCAATCACATGTAAAGAAAATAAAAATGACAGCATTTTTGCTTGCACATGATTGGATGATAGAAGTAAGCAGAGCTTCTGCTCATTTACTAAGCTCTGGAGCAACTGCATTTGCAGAGTGCACTGTCTATTTGCCTTTAGTAAATCAGCCCCATGGCATGTGTTTAAATTTTTGACTAGAGTGCATTCAAATATTTTTTGAGATTAAAGAAATAAAAAAGCTGTGGATTGTTCAACTTGTCTAATGTGCAGAGATTTGTGTTATTCAAGAGCTAGAGTTTAGATTTGGATTGCCTACTTTGGGTTAATTTGTTCCAGGTCTGTAGACATATTTCAATGCCATTATATAGCTTCTGTAAAAGATGCATGTTAGTTGTGTAAAGGAAAAGGCAGCCTATGCTTTTATCTTTCTTATCGCTTCTCTCAGTGAGTTGAACATCTTTGTAAAATGATTTATGACGAGAGAGGCTGCCGTAAAAGCAAGCTTTTGCTTTCGGTCTGTTAGGGTCTGATCTGAGAGTATTTTTTACCTTTCATCCATTCTTACAAGCATTTATGTGGACACTTTGTAAGACATTTGTGAGGTTGAAACATGTCTCTACCCTTAATCATATAGATACAGTGGTGGTATGGCTCTGCAAAGAAAGCAAGTAGTATATTAGCAGCAGGGGTTCTCTGGTGCTTTGACTGTATTAGATTGCTGCTAGTTCCATTTTATCTGTAATTATATAACATAAGGTATGCTTTACACTGTCAAGAATAGATTTAGCTCTGAGTAATAAGGCCTTACTTTTACTGTTTGTCAATGTATCAGTGAACCCAGAAACTTGTCTGACCACTCCCTACTTATGTTGAATCCTCATTTGGTGATTTGTCTAGGGGAACTATGTGTAAACTTAACCCTTTCTGGCACCTACTGTTCTCTCCAGACAATGATATTCCAGCAGATACAGTATCTTTATTTCTAGACTGTAAAGGGAGCTATCTGCTGCAATCTACTGCAATATTGTATAGGACACACTTAATACATTATTTAGGACCTTTTCAGAAAAGAGGTACAGTAAATAAATTAAATGGCCCATTGGGAGTTGATGTCAGGTGTAAAAAAATCAGAGATGGAAGACATACAGTGCCTTGAAAAAGTATTCATACGCCCTAAAATTTTCCACATTTTGTCTTGTTACAACCAAAAACATAAATGTATTTTATTGGGATTTTATGTAAAAGACCAACACAAAGTGGCACATAATTGTGAAGTAGAAGGAAAATGATAAATGGTTTTCACATTTTTTTACAAATAAATATGTGAAAAGTGTGGCGTGCATTTGTATTCAGCCCTCTTTACTCTGATGCCCCTAACTAAAATCTGAGAGAGGGGTAGAGAAGGAAGCGCCACCTGAGTGTAGTATTAACAAATGATGTTTAATGACCCCAGGTAAAAACACACTTACAGGATAAAAACATATAAAAGGCTCATCTGTATAGGTATGTGGTCCTCGGTGTTCCCTCTGATCCTGTGGTGGTAATGCTGCAGGGATGCTGGGCTGCAGAAGGTGGATTACCAGCCGGGAGCTCCTTCTGTGGTGATCAGGAAGAGACTAGGGGCCAGCGTGGAGTGCACGTGGAGACGTCACAGGTCTTCCGTCCGCTTCCGGGTTCGGTATCCAGTGGAGGGATTGTCAAGGGAGGAGGGCTTGCAGGGAGGTTGAGAGAAGGCTACGCGCTCGGAGTTACTGCTCCTTCGATAGGCCTATTAAAGGATCATGTTGTGGGGATGCTTTTCTTCAGCAGGGACAGGAAAGCTGGTCAGAGTTGATGGAAAGATGGATGGAGCCATATACCGGTCAATCTTAGAAGAAAACCTGTTAGAGTTTGCATGAACTTGAGACTGAGGTGGAGATTCACCTTCCAGCAGGACAATGACTCTAAACATACAGCCAGAGCTACAATGGAATGATTTAGATCAACGCATATTCATGTGTTAGAATGGCCCAGTCAAAGTTCAGACCTAAATCCAACTGAGAATCTGTGGCAAGACTTGGAAATTGCTGTTCACAGAAGCTCTCCATCCAATCTGACAGTGCTTGAGCTATTTTGTAAAGAAGAATGGGCACACATTTCACTCTCTTGATGTGCACAGCTGGTAGAGACATACCCAAAAAGACTTGCAGCTGTAATTGCAGCGAAAGGTGGTTCTACAAAGTATTGATTCAGGGGGGCTGAATACAAATGCACGCCACACTTTTCACATATTTATTTGTAAAACATTTTGAAAATCATTTATCATTTTCCTTCCACTTCACAATTATGTGCCACTTTTGTGTGGGTCTATCACATAAAAAATCCCAATAAAATACATTTACGTTTTTGGTTGTAACATGACAAAATGTGGAAAATGTCAAGGGGTATGAATACTTTTTCAAGGCACAAATCCTAGTCCCTTTACTCAATATCAAGATGTAGTTGGAATTTGTAGAAATTATTCTAATTATATAGAGTAGGTCATATTCTAAACACAGATGAAGCTACTGTATCTTCTACTGAGAAAACTATTCAATCCCCAAACTTGCATAGGATGATAAGGATTTTTTGGACTATGATGATACAATTGACAAGCTCATAGAGGCCTTCTCTACCTGCAAATAAAGCCTCTGGAATAAATGGTCTTCCAGAAGAAGTCTACCAGCAGCACTCTATCATACTATTGCCCCATCTACTGCACACACCAGGAGCAGCTTTAGAATCAGGCTCTCTATCTACCTCTGTGTATGAAGCCATTACTTTTGTCTTTCAGAAGCCTGTTAAGGACCCCTTCAAACCTGTATACCTACCAACCTATTACTTACTAAACACAGACATTAAAATCTATTCTGTTACATACAGTATCCCAGACAGGTGAAGACAAAAATAATAGAACACAGATAGCAAAATGTTTTAGCTAAACAGTATATGCATTTAAAGGTCTTGTTGGATAGACCATGTTCTAGCTAACTAGTAGTGTTTAAATCACAAACGATTTATTATAAGGAATGAAACAATGTGGATAAATAAAATGCAGACTAAACAACCAAGTTGATTAAATCAATAGGCAAACATAAACTATTTAATTAATGTTATGTTACAAAATGTTCATGAGATGAATGAGGACATACATAGATTAACATGATGGAACAATTGTTAGAATCCCACTTCTTCACCTGCACACTGTAGGATTGATTTACTAAAACTAGAGCTTGCAAAATCTGGTCAAGCTCTGAATAGAAACCAATCAGCTTTCAAGGTTTCTTTGTTAAAGATGATCTGAACAAGCTGAACTTATAAGCTGATTGACTACCATGCACAGCTACACTAGATTTTGCAGTCTCCGGTTTTAGTAAATCAATGCCTGTACTGTTTCTTATATTTACCCAGCTCAAGACCTCTAAATAATAGGAGGTCATACAGGCCTAGATCCAACCTGTAAGATCACACAATATACACTGTCCAATTTGGTTCTTCCACCTTTCTCAAGATCCTGGATAATTTCACCTGGTCTTGGGTTTCTCAAAGTAGGGAAACCTCTCCCTCAGAAGAACAGAGAAACAAATGCAAGTGAATGCTCCCTGTGTAGTTTTATTGAGAATACATGCTAGAAAACACACTCACAAGGGTATAGCATGTAATAGTGGATATATGGGGGTACCGCTAAAGGAATGATTCAGCCAGGTATTTGTGGAGGAAGGCATCCATATCTCTTAGGAAGTCCCACCCGGGGACACAATGTGTCAGATCTAGCCCCACCCCTTGTGTGATGTCATCACATACAGCGGTACTCTCATATATGTGCAATTACATGCTGAACCCCTGTGAGTATGTTTCCAATACAACTTTATGGAAAGCATTAGATTGCATTTGTTTTTTTGTTCTTCAGAGGGAGAAGTATTCTCTCATTGGGGAAAAACAGGAACCAGGTGAAATTATCCATGATCATGATCAAAGTAGAAGATCCAAATCAGACAGTGCATGTTGTGTGATCTTACTGGTTGGATCTGAGCCTGTACGACCTCCTATTATTTAGAGGTTTTGAGCTGGGAGAGCATAAGAAGAAATACATGTGGAGGTGAAGGAGTGGGATTCTAAGTATTGTCCCATCATGGTTTTTGAACACTGAAGATAATGTTTTTTATTTTATCACTGATCCCTTCACACTTGAATGTTTGCTTAGGACTTTCACGTGGATGTTGTATATGTCTGATTTAATATTGGGTATTTATTTTGTATCACTTGTTTTGGCATATATATATGGTAAATAGTGGTGCACATTTATTCAGTTTTGTTTGTTTCACATATTGTTTGAGTGCAGCACTGTTTTAGTTTTTGTATTCGGCATATTTTATGTGAGTGAAACACATAATTGGTGCAAGCTGGATCTACATTAAGGAAATATATTGCTGCATGTGGACATTTTGATTTTATTTGGCTTACATTGGCATTGGTGACACTGGCACTTGTGTGGCTGGCAATTCTGGATACATTGGCACTGGTGTGGTTAGCGATCTGGAACACTGTGGCTGGCTGCATTGATCTGGTGACACTGTGATGTGGTGTTGAGGTGATAAGTAACACTGTTGCTGGTTTACACCGGTCTGGTAACACATGGGCTGGTGTAGTGGCAATCAGGAACACTGGGCTGGACATTGGAACTGCTGTAGCAGCAATCAGGGACAATATGGCTGGCTACAATAGTCTGGTGACACAATATACCAGTATAACTATGAATCAGGGACACTGTTGCTGGCTGCACTGGTCTTTTAACACTCCACACTCTACTGATGTGGCGGTGATCAAGGATACTGTGGCTGGCTAGTTTGGTGACACTGTATTGGTCTGGCTAGTAATCAGAAACACTGTGGCTGACCACACTGGGAAGCTACTGGTGAGAGGGAAGAGAACCACTTTGCAGCTGTAAGTTGGAGCACAAGCATCTCTGCAGTTTCTGAGTAGTGTAGGATGGCGTCAGCTGGACTTGGCTCCAACCGGGATCCCTCAGTTGGCTGTGATTTCAACATCCCAAGAGGACATGGCTATGTGTTTTGGGGCATTAGGACTGACCATTTTTCAAACCAGGAAAGAAGGTCAGGATTAAATCCTATTTATGTGAAAAAATAGACAAAAGTGGTGTGTTTGGTTTCTTAATTTACAAGCATTATTCGGCTAGTCATGTGATCTACCCCAAGCAAAAAGTAAACAAAAAAATGTTAAAGGGGAACACAAAAAAAGTTAGAGGGGAACACAAAAGGCTACATGAAGGATAGTAATAGCTGAATAATGCGTGCAAATGGAGAGTCCAAGCACACCATTTCCACCCATTTCTTTACATAAATACAGTGGGATTCAATCCTGACTAATCGCCTTTCCTGGTTTGATAAAGGGGCAGTCCTAATGCCCTGAAACATGTAGCCATACCCTGCATTGATGTCACTTCCAGCCGAGGGATCCCAATTAGAGCCAAGTCTAGCCAAATCCAGCCAGCACCATCCTACACTACCCAGAAGCTGCAGAGATGCTTAACTCTGCATTGGCCAGCTGCTTGCCTGCCAAACTCTGCAGTTATTGATGGTTCCTGGAGATCTTTTCCTAAGCTTAATGACCAGCTGAACTTGTCTCATAAAGGTAGTACAATATTGTTTTTAACCCCTCTAACAAAGTTAGTGTAATATTGTTTTTAACCCTTTGCTCTATTAAACATCTTACACGTAGATAATGGCACCCTCTTGTGTTCTTTTACGATCAGAAGTACTATGGCTGGCTGCATTAGCTTGGTGACACTACTGGTGTGGCAGAAATCAGGGACATTGAGGCTGACTACACTGATCTGGTGGCACTGGAACTGGTGTGGCAGTGATCAGGGAAATTGTGGCTTGCTGTATTGGCCTGGTGACACTTTGTACTGGTGTGACTAGTGACCAGGCACTGTGGCTGTCTGCACTGGTCTAGTAACACTGTACTGGTGTGGCATTGATCAAGGTCACTTTCTGGCTACACTAATCTAGTGACAATGTACTGGTCTGGGTAGCAATCAGAGACACTGTGGCTGGTTGAACTGGTCTGGATACATATCACTGGTGTGGCTAGTGATCAGAGACCCTGGCCGGCTGTACTGGTCTGGTGACACTGTGTAATAGTGTTTCAATAATCAGGGAAATTGTAGAGTGACACCATGTATGATTGTGGTGACAATCAGGGACACTGTGGCTGACTGCAATGGTCTGGTAAAAACTGTGCACTGATGTGGCCAGTGACCAGGGATTCTGTGGCTGGATGCACTGGTCTGCTAACTCTGTGCTAGTGTATATATACAGATATATTTTGGAGGGCTGCACTGGTCTGGTGACACTATACTGATGTGGCAGCGATCAAAGACACTGCTGCCAGCTGCACTGGTCTAGTGGCACTGTAGTGGGGTGGTGGCAATTACTGTAGGGATATTGGTTGGCTGCAATAGTCTGGTGAAACTGTGTACTGAGGTGTGACAGTGATCAGCAGCTGGGCTGTGGATGGCTGTATTTATCTGGTGACACTTTGGAGCCTCAGAAACTCATATGCTCTCATAACCACTGTTATTATTAGGATTTGAATGCTCTGAGTAGAGTAGACAAATGAGTAGACAAATGTCTATATCCATTAGGGGACACTAGGTTTTAAAAGGTGCACTGTCCATGCTCAGTGAAAAAGTGAGTCTGGCACCAGACCATTTGGAATTTAAAGTAATCATTTTATTTCTCCATCAAGACATAAAAATGAATTAACCCCTTGCAAAAAAAAATTCTGCGTTTCAGCCTCTTGTGGAGGCCCTATTCATAATACAATAAACATACAATAAACAAATATTTATGTACAATGACCCACAGCTGCAGCAAACAAAAAAGAGGCAGGGCAATCCAAAAGACAATTGAATCCATGCGTATTTTTAATTACAAGTCATGTGAGTCTTTTGGTAGCACAACATACCAATACAAAAATACAGAAATGCAAAAAAATAAACACAAATCAATAGTAAAGCCAGATATTAAAGTGTTTGTTAACCTAAAATAATAGAGATCCTGTTCCCTTAAAGCACATTAAACAGCACAGTGCTTGTGTTGTATAATCTGCCCATCTCTAAACTGTAAAAAACGTGGCTGATCCTGACACTTCCTGTGTCCCCCTTCTCTGTGCTGGCCATGATAATCAGGGCTGCTGTATGTCCCTCTGTCCTACACAGCTCTCCTCTCTCCCCCTCACCCCCTCCTCCTTGCCTGTCAGTTCTGTGTCTCTGTCCCCGCCACTATTATTAGAATTAAAATATTACAATTGTCACTGCCAGCCTCTCTATTAGAGCTGGACATACCACACTGTATAAATCTTTTATCAAAATCAGGCATGTAAATACCTTTTTAGAGCGATCTTCAGGCCGGTCACATGACTCTTGGCTGGTCTCTAGGGCTACTGCGGGAGGGGCTGAGCAGCCATGTGATCTCCCCGGCTGACATCAGAGGGAGATCTTGGCCCCTCCTGCAGTAGCCATCTATTGGAGGTGTACAACGACCGTGAGTCACGTGACTGGCCTAAAGATCGCTCTAACAAGGTAATTACATGACTCATTTTGATAAAATATTTATACTGTGTGGTATGCCTAGCTCTAATATGCCGCGTACACATGGTCGGAATTTCTGACAACAAATGTTCGATGGGAGCTTGTTGTCAGAAATTCTGACCGTGTGTAGGCTCCATCAGACATTTTCCATCAGAATTTTGGACAAACAAAATTTGAGATCTGGATCTTAAATTTTCAGACAAAAAAATCCGTTTTCAGAAATTCCGATCGTGTGTACACAATTCCGACGCACAAAATTCCATGAATGCTCAGAATCAAGCAGAAGAGCTGCACTGGCTATTAAACTTCAATTTTCTCGGCTCGTCGTACGTCACTGTGTTTTTGACATTCGGAATTTCCGACAAGATTTGTGTGACCTTGTGTATGCAAGACAAGTTTGAGCCAACATCAGTCGGAAAAAAAAACATGGATTTTGTTGTCGGAATGTGCGATTGTGTGTACACGGCATTATAGGGGCTGCCAGTGAATTTCATGTTTGAGTTAACAAACACTTTAACTTTAAGTATAATAATTAACTGAGTAAACTTTATAAACAAAGAAAAAAAATAAATATATATATAATATATACAGATATATTATATATATATATATATATATATATATATATATATATATATATATATATATATATATATATATATATATATATTTGGACACAGGCACAATTTTAGTTTTTTCAGGCATTTACCAAAACATATTTAAGCTATAGTTATATAATGGATATGGGCTGAAAGTGCACACTCTCGGGCTTAATATGAGGGTATGTACATCCAAATCAGAGGAAGGGTTTAGGAATTACAGTTCTTAAGAATAACCACCCCCCCCTTTTTAAGGGACCAAAAGTAATTGGACAATTGAATCAAAAGCTGTTTCATGGCCAGCTGTGGGCTACTCCTCTGTTATTTCTTCATCAATTAAGCAGGTAAAAGATCTGGTAAAAGTGTGGTATTTGCATTTGGAATCTATTGCTGTGAACTTACATCATGCGTTCAAAGGAGCTGTTGACGCAAGTGAAACAGGCCATTGTAAGGCTTCAAATCCATCAGAGAGATAGCAGCAACATTAGGAGTGGCTAAATCAACAGTTTGGTACATTCTGAGGAAAGAAGAATGCACTGGTGAGCTCAGCAACAAAAAAGACCCGGATGTACACAGAATACAACAGTGGTGGATGATTGCAGGATCCTCTCTATGGTAAAGAAAAGCCCATTCACAACATCCAGACAAGTGAACGACACTCTCCAGGAGGTGGGCGTGTCATTGTCAAAGTCTACAATCAAGATAAGACTTCATAAGAGCAAATATAGAGGGTTCATCACAAGGGGCAAACCATTCATAAGCCCGAAGAATAGAAAAGCCAAATTAAACTTTGCCAAAAAACATCTAAAAAAGCCAGACCAGTTCTGGAAAAGCATTCTTAGGATGGATGAAACTAAGATCAATCTGTACCAGAATGACAGGAAGAAAAAAGTGTGGAGAAGGCTTGGAACAGCTCATGATTTAAAGCACACAATGTCATCTGTGGTCACATGGTGGAGCTAGCAGTGTGATGCATGGGCATGCATGACTTCCAGTGGCACTGGGTCGTTGGTGTTTATTGATGATGTGACAGAAGACAGAAGCAGCCGGATGAATTCTGCAGTGTTTAAAGATATACTGTTGGCCCAGATTCAGCCAAATGCAGCAAAGTTGATTGGACAGCACTTCACAGTACAGATAGGCAATGATCCAAAACACACTGCAAAAGCAACCCAGTAACTTTTGAAGGTAATGAAGTGGAATATTCTGCAATGGCCAAGTCAGTCACCTGATCTCAACCCAACTGAGCATGCATTTCATTTGCTTAAGGCAAAGCTAAAGGCAGAAAGTCCCTCAGACAAAGAACAACTGTTGACAGCTGCAGTTAGAGCCTGGCAAAGCATCAGAAAGGAGGAAACCCAGTCTTTGGTAATGTCCATGGGTTCCAGACTTCAGGCAGTCATTGCCAGTAAAGGATTCCAATAAAATATTAAAAACCCCTTGAATTAAAGCTGACAGTCTGCACTTCAAATTCATTTGGATTGTTTTGTTTTAAATTTATTCTGGTGGCATACAGAGCCAAAAGTATAAAATTGTGCCTGTGTCAAAATATATATGGACCTAATTGTATATATATATATATATATATATTATATATATATATATATATATATATATATATATATATATATATATATATATATATATATATATATATATATATATATATTATAGATCACAATAAAAAATAGGAAAGTAGTTGGGGGGGGGGTGTAAAGAAGAAAGGAAAAATGAAACATATAGAAGACTGCAAAAAGACAATGCAGGAGGTTGGTGCATCAATTGGGATGCAGATTCAGGTCCCACCTGTGATAGAGCACACCTTCCATGCTGTTTGATAGTTTCGAAGTATGGATTGAGAATGATTTGGGGCCAATGTCACTGTTCATACTATTCTGATTACATTTAAAGATTGGGGATGATTTACTAAAGGCAATTTTCCCTAGAGCTTAGTGGATGAGGTGAAATGTCACATTGCAAAGAATACCTGATCATAAAAAAGAAAATAAAAAACAAAATTTGTACTTGCACATGTTTGGATAATGGAAATCACCAGAACTTCACCTTATTTCACAAAGCTCTGGGGGAAAGTCCCTTGCAAAGTAGACAGTCTATTTGTCTTTAGTAAATCAATCCCAATATCTTAAATCAAATTTAAAGGGTTTACATACATTAAAGGTTGAGAAGGGAGAGAGAGTCTGCTAAGGTGTGTCACAAGAGCTACATTTTAGTAATATTACTGTAACTAGGTTTTGGGGCTCCAAAGGCAGTCAAAAAACTGCCCTTATGGAGGTGGTCCAAACAAATATTTACTATAATATATTATCAAACCTCTGCTCATCCATAATATAACCAGAACAAATATTTTTCAAAAATATCTTGAACCATACTTGGTAATAATAATACTAATCATTCAACCAATTACTAATCTTTACCTCGGTCAAATTATTGCTCACATTTGTCCAACTAGACTGATTTCTCTGTGCAAGCAGATTCAGCTGTAATTGCTCTGATTTGTACACAGGATAGAAATATGTCCTTTTTATTACCAAGATGTTAAAAATAAATCATAACTAATTAAAAATTCTCCTTCAGTTTAACCTGCTCCCTTCTCAAAGTATTTTTCATTTGATTGCCCTTTACAGTTATGCTTCTGTTCAGCTTTATGGGAGAAGCTGATCATCCAAGAAGTTTTCAGTTTGAACAATGGAGCAATGTACAGCTGCAAATGTGAAAACAGCATAGACACAGTGAGACGTTTGTGAATGAGGATATATAAAGGAAGGACTGTCTGCTCTAGAATATAACCTCTCACTTAGAGATAAGACTAAATCTATCTTATCTTGGTGGAAACCTACATTAAAAGGAGTCTTATGGAATCTTTTTTCAAAGTATGTTTGCCTTATCATTTTTTTTGAAAGATATTAAGATTGACATGAGTTGACCTTAGTTATTTGCTGTGTTATTATAAAAAATAAAAATAAAAAAAAATAGAGTTTTTTTTTTTTAGAAAAAAAAGAGTGTGTGTATGTGTGTGTGTGTGTGTGTGTGTGTGTGTGTATAAACTGGAAAATGCACCCCCTCTGCTTTTTCAGGCAACCATTCACACCAGGGAAATAATGGGAATGATGGGAAATACAAAATGTTACCGTTTTGACAACATGAATAGAGAAGAATTTCTTCTAATATGACATCTGTTTTACTGAGAACTATCTTTTTTTTTTCTTCAGTATTCTTTATTGAAAAAAAAATAAATTTACATACAAACCATAAAATAACATTTACCCTTTCAACCCTTCCCCACCCCTTTCTCTAAGGGAATATATTACTAACATAGTTTTCACTTTATAATACATGCTTATTCCAATTACCGGTACTATATTCCCCTAGTTCCTCACACCCACCAAAACTTACCAACCATGATCCCTATTTATGGTATTATTGTCTTATTAATTCATACTTCACTCATTCTGCAATAACCCCTACTTCTCTCACTCACTCATACATTCCCATTGTTTGTTTCTCCTTATTAATACAACACACCTCATCTATTAACCCATTTGTTGTTACCTTCCCCTTATATCTTAAATATACCTTTTACCTTAGATTAAAATGGTATGTCCTTCTACCTTCTATATATATATATATATTATCCTTTATGTATTCTCTTCTCTTTCTCTAGTGGGGCTCTCCCTTTGCATCCAAGCAGAGTCTCCAAATATTTTCAATTCTTTTTAAGTTGCCCCTTTTAATGTATATACACTTTTCTTTCCTTATTGCTTCCTTTATGACTGGTACTCATTCTCCACATGTTGGGGGCATCACTGACTGCCATCTCTGTTCAATTAATTTTCTTGCTTGAAATAAGCATCTAAGTACTGCTATCTGTGTGTTACCAAGGACACCCTTTCCTTCCACACAACCCAACACACATATCCTTGCCTCTAGGTCTAGAGACATCCCAAAGACTAAGTTTATGGTGCCCAAAATGTACCCCCCAGTACCGATGTAACTTTGGGCATCTCCAAACTATATGTATGGGATCCCCTCCTGCAGCCGGGCATCTAGTACATTTGGCATCCAGTCTTTGTCCGAATAAAAACAACCTCTGAGGGGTATAATACACTCTGTGCAACAAAAATAAATGTGACACTATCTGAGAGGGGGACACCGACACCAATGGGCCCAGTTCCAATATTCACCTCCATTCTTTCTCTGTTATCTTCCTCCCACCTCTTCTTACTTGGGAGCTCTTCATTCCCAGCTATTGCCTCCTTACATAGTTGCAAATATATAATACATTTAAAAAATACAGCGCTGTCTGAAGAATATTTCCAGGAGAGACAAGATTATGATCACTCGTCTGTTCTATAAAATATAAACACTGGGGTCTTGCTGCAGTTTAAAATGTGAGATAGCCACAATCAGCAAAATGTTAAATGAAGAAACTGCGCTATATGAGACCAAATCTAAGATGTATTTCACAATTGGTGCTGCATAACTTGAATAAAATAATACAATGATCTAAATATAATTACTATACTTCACAGTAATCTATCTCTACAATGTTGCAAATAATCGCATCATAAAAAGAAATCACATCTTGAAGTAATAAGAAGTACATGTGGGAGTTGTTATTTTCAAAGAGAAGTGAGCTGGTAATGCTGTTGATCGATCACTGGTCACAATATAGGAAAGTCTCTCCTTCATATAAAATAGTGACATCAAACTTGAAAAACACCATAGAAAATAGTGATGTAAGATAGGAAAGTCCTTCCACCTGGGAAATCACAGCCTCTTACCAGCTTCCCAGATCTCTTATCAGGAGATCAATTCCGCTTTTTGGCCTATGACTCAGCCACAGTCTCTTAATAAACCGATTAGATAACACTTCTCCTTCTCTCCAGTCTTTCCCAAGTATCTCTCAGTCAGCCATCAACCAAATGAGAAAAGAAAAGAACTCCCATAGTGTAAAACTGTAAACTTCTTTAATGGTAATAAAAGTATTGCACTTACATAAAAAACGAAAAAGGATAGCATCTGACAAACATCCGAGCTGGCCGGCTCTCTTGAACTAACGCCTTCCTTTCGGGACTACACGCTGTGTTGGTGGCATATCTGCCTAGAGTTCAGCTTGCTCAGCAGATAGGCAGATACGCCCTTTTATTGGAATGCATGATGCATTTTCCAGCCTCTTCTTATGTTTCTCTCATTTCCTTCACCTGCACTCTAATGTCCTATTCCTTCCATGCCATGACCTATCTCAATAATCTTTGGTGTTTAGCATTTTTAGCTCCTGCTACTGCCATCTTATAAAACTGCTGCTGCTGTTCTGTACTTGTGACCTTTAATGATTGCATCTTTCATCAACTGCACCAATGAAGGGTTCAAGTAGAATTTAACTTCTCTAAGTTAATCACTCATTCTGAACGTATGTATGTTTCTTTTACTTGTACAGAAACTTTTTAGGAGAGCACAACCAATACATAAAGAATATTTTTTACTAAATACTTTTTTTTAGTAAGTTCTCATTTCTTTTTCTTTAAAAAAGTACCATTCCCTTTAACTTTTCAGTCATGTCATCCAATAACATCTCAGCAAGTCTAAAATATATGCATCTTTATTCTTTAACAGCTTCAAATATAAATGCTTTTCTTCATGCAACAAATGACGTAAGCCTCATCACTATAGGTATTACAGAACATTTTCTCAACAGCACAATATCAGCCTCCTCTTCATTTAAACATAGATAAAAAGCAGACAGGGATCATTGTGGTGTGCATGGGCATAGAGCTATATCACATAAAATGGTCTGTGAATCCTGCTTTAGAAAATCAAGAGAGGCAGAGAATAGGACAATAGAGAGGTGATGTCTCTCATTAAACAAACAGTGTGAGATGCATGTAAGAATTTTTATCTTGTTACAATTCTCCTGAAACTTCTTAACAAGTTCAAAGCTTACAAAAGAGTGAAGAAAATGCCACTGCATTTAGATAAACCTTAGAAAATGAATATCTAAATCAACTCCTTGTCTCTTCATTTGATTTTGTTTAAGGAGAACTATTTGCCACTACTGTTAGAACAACTATTTAGTAGAAAAAGGCAGGATAATTTTCATAAAGATGCCAAAAACGCATAAATGATGCATTGATACCCAAATCATATCCTTATAGTATTTACTGAGTTCCCTCGACACAGGCACACACCACAACAATTCACTTAGAAGAGTAGTTTGTTATGGGGTATATGGTCCAGAATCCAAATGTCAGCAAAGGCAAATTTAAAATAAAAATGCAGTTTATGGCACATACAGGATTTCAAATTCTGCTACTTGGAATTGAGGTTTCAAAGATAAATACCATATTCTGCTTCGTTTGCTCCGACAGCCTGGTGTTCAGGTCTTATTGACCTACAGTTTTGCTTGGTGAAAGTGCATTTCATTGCTTGTCACATTACTATTGTTTGTTTTTTCAAGTAAAATGTTGACGCACACAGAAACATCTTAGTACACCTTATCAAACAGAAGGCACAAAAGAAACATCATTTGGAGATGTGATGCGCAAGCAAACTAGCACAACATTGAACATCATTACTGTTATGAACAGTTGACCACTGGATTTCCAGAACAGCTAGCCTAATTAGGCCTAATTGTACTACAGGTGCGGTTTCACTTTATTGAGGAATCCTTGGGGTTAAACAGGCTATTCTGGCCTGTAAATAGTTTTCTTGATATATGTGCATGCAAATTAATCCAGTCTTTCCAGTTATTATGCAATTCATAAATTTTAATTGCATTCCTGAGTTGCATGATTCTTCAGAAATCAGATAGATCTGCATACAAATATTCAGGCAAATGAAAGTGTCAATGGAGACAATTTGGAAGACAGTTATCTAAGCTTCCTATGATAACTCTCTGTTGTCCATACAATGGTGAAATTTGTAAAAAATATATACTATATCTGTAAGTATTTAACTTTTACATTCCAACATGTATGTTGTATCAGGAAAAAGTAAAATGTTTCTGTTATATAGTTTCACTTTCCTTATCTGGTGCATCTCCATAGAAGCATACCATTCCTTTCCTGATTCTTGCTAAGTATAGAAAAAATATTTTGAAAGATTGGTCCTATGAGAACCCTTAGAAAAACATATGTACATATACAGTACATGTACACTATTTTGCCAAAAGTATTGGGATGTCTGCCTTTACATGCACATGAACTTTAATGGCATCCCAGTCACAGTCCGTAGGGTTCAGTATTGAGTTGGCCCACCCTTCCCAGCTATAACAGCTTCAACTCTTCTGGGAAGGCTTTCCACAAGGTTTAGGTGCATGTCTATACTAATGTTTGACCATTCTTCCAGAAGTGCATTTTTAAGGTCAGGCATTGATGTTGGACAAGAAAGCCTAGCTCACAGTTTCCACTCTAATTCATCTGAAAGATATTCTATTGGGTTAAGGTCATGGACCTTGCTTTGTGCACTTGTTGTTTTTAGGGATGGGCTTGGCCCCTTAGTTCTAGTGAAGGGAACTCTTAAGGCATCTGCGAGCCAGGTCTTCTCACCCAACATCAGTGCCTGACCTCACAAATGTGCTTCTGGAAGAATGGTCAATAATTCCCATTAGACACACTCCTAAACCTTGTGGACAGCCTTTCCAGAGGAGTTGAAGCTGTTATAGCTGCAAAAGGTGGGCCAACTCAAAATTGAACCCTACGGACTAAGACTGGGATGGCATTAACGTTCATGTGTGTCTAAAGATAGGCATCCCAATAATTTTGGCAATTATTGGCAATTATTGTATATTAGTGCATATTATTGTATAATTAGTGTATATGTAATATAGCTCAAAACCAGTCAAATATTAATATATCATTACTGAAAATGTAAATGTCAAGCAGTTTTCTTAATATCGGAATACTGTATGCCATTTTAATGAAGATTCCCAAAATTATCATAATGAAAAGTAATCTTTTAAAACATACAAAAATATTGTAGTACAAAACTACACGGAGGTTTGTAGTAAACAAATTTATAAACAAGTATATTGTATGTTAGCCTGCCTTTGTTCATGCTTACTTCCTGAGCTCTTCTGAATTGTCTCCTTCTTGCTGAACATGTTATTTTGGACACAGTTTGCCCTAAAGATCATGCTACTCGATGTGAAAAAAGGACCTCTTACCAGTTCCCCTAATTCATGGTAAAATACAAAGTGGACACTCACACCATGTAATGCATACTATTTTATGCTAGTAACAACTTAAATTTTAGTTTTTTTTCCCTTAAATGCAATCCTAATGATAGTGGGAGCAGTGGGTGACTACATAGACTGTAATAACAATCTGAAAGGATCAAACTCTGGCACCACTCTTATCAAAACTAAAAAAAAATGCTTTGGCTAGGTACACTTTCAGTCAGTTTTTGGTTTAATGGTTTTGCCAGTGTGAAGCATTTAAAGGTAAATATTTTAATAAAAATGTCTTTATTCATAATGTAAAAAGAGAAAAATCACACAAATGACTAGGCTGAATATTATTCAGGCAATTTAAGCTATAATACAAGAGTTTATGTAGTTTTATACCAAGCATTTTAAATGATTAAGGCAGATGCATGCTTTTAACAATGGTCTACTTCCCGAAGATTCTATAATTAATTCAGGTTACTTTTACGACTAAAATAAAAGATATAAAATCTCTTGCTAAAACATTTACTAAGATCATCTGGCATTGGATAAAATCCAAAAAAGTACTAAAATTTGAGTAACATAACAGAATAGAAAGCATCATGCAGAAATATTTGATTGTCTCAATATACTGTAGGTATTGCATTTTTTAAATTCTACATTTATATGCATGGGGAATAGGAGAAAACATAATCACCAGGTGTTAGGCCACCCCATGGTAAGAGACAAGAGCTTACCCAGAGTTAAGACCCTTAGGATTGCCCCATTACGCAGTGGACAGGACAGAACAGAAGACGAAAAAGTAGTCAGTCATTCTGGGTCAGCAAAAACCAGACAACACCAGACTTCAGTATTATTGCTCTGGGGTAGCTTGGAAGAAGACACAGCACAGTCTTTTTGCAAAGGCTGGTGTCTAAATATCCGCCTCATCAGTGCCCATACGTGCCACCTCATCAATGCCCACCAGTTCAGTCCACCAGTGCCCATCAGTGCCGCCTCATCAGCACACATCAGTGAAGGGGAAAAAATACTTATTTACAAAATTTATTGACAGAAACAAAGTAAAAAAAAGTTTTTTTTTAAATATAATAAAACGGCAGTGATTAACTACCAACAAAAGAAAGCTCTATTTGTGTGAAGGAAATTAAAACAATTTCATTACAGTGTAGCATGACTGCGCAATATTCCATTCAAAGTGCGACAGTGCTGAAAGCTGAAAAATTGCCTGGGCAGGAAGGGGGTGTAAGTGCCCTGTAGGCAAGTGGTTAAATGATGGCAGGTGTGTACTGACTCCTATTTAACATGAGTTTGAATGTGATTGCTTAATTCTGAACACAGCTACATCCCCAGTCATAAGAGGCTGTGCACACTTATGCAACCACATTATTTTTTTAAATTTTTTTTATTCCCCCCCAAAAGATTTACTGTATTTTTTGCTCCATAGGATGCACTTTTTTCCCCCCAAAAATGGGGGAAAATGTCCCTGCGTCTTATGGAGCGAATACTGACCAAGCCTCCCCCCCTGTTGCCGTTGCCGCCGCCGCTATTTCTCAATAGCGGGCGGCCATCTCCTGCAAGCCTGGCGATCTCCTGGCTAAGCCTGTCATTCACAGAAGACAGCAACCCCAGTGGCTGAATGGAGTACTGCCGCTCCTGCTGCTCTGTCTTCTATCTGAGTGACAGGCGGGTATGATGACGTCCTCGCTGGGCACAGGTCAGGCTGTGTTGTTAATGGGCACAGGGCAGGCTGAATTCTTAATGGGCACAGGGCAGGCTGAATTTTTAATGGGCACAGGTCTGGCTGCCTTGTTAATGGGCACAGGTCAGGCTGCATTGTTAATGGGCACAGGTCAGACTACATTCTTAATGGGCACAGGGCAGGCTGAATTCTTAATGGGCACAGGTCAGGCTGCATTGTTAATGGGCACAGGTCAGGCTGAATTTTTAATGGGCACAGGTCAGGCTGCATTGTTAATGGGCACAGGTCAGGTTGCATTCTTAATGGGCACAGGTCAGGCTGCATTGTTAATTGGCACAGGTCAGGCTGCATTGTTAATGGGCACAAGTCAGAATGCATTCTTAATGGGCACAGGTCAGGCTGCATTGTTAATGGGCACAGGTCAGGCTGCATTGTTAATGGGCACAGGTCAGGTTGCATTCTTAATGGGCACAGGTCAGGCTGCATTGTTAATTGGCACAGGTCAGGCTGCATTGTTAATGGGCACAGGTCAGGTTGCATTCTTAATGCGCACAGGTCAGGCTGCATTTCATGGCACTGGTCAGGTTGCATTTCATGGGCACTGATAAATATTTTATTACACCATTGGGTTCAGAATATTTTTTTTCTTGTTTAACTCCTCTAAAACCTAGGTGCGTCTTATGGTCAGGTGCATCTTATGGAGCGAAAAATACGGTAAGTTTGTTTTTCAAATGAGTTGTACAGTTTATAGGTCACATTAAAGGTGTAAAAAGTTCTGAAATGATCCCATCACAGAAATCTGACATTTTAACAGGGGTGTGTAGACTTTTTATATCCACTTTATATATACAGTATCTCACAAAAGGGAGTACACCCCTCACATTTTTGTAAATATTTTATTCTATCCTTTCATGTGACAACACTGGAGAAATGACACTTTGCTGGAATGTAAAGTAGTGAGTGTACAGCTTGTATAACAGTGTAAATTTGCTGTCCCCTCAAAATAACTCAACACACAGCCATTAATGTCTAAACTTCTGGCAACAAAAGTGAGTACACCCCTAAGTAAAAATGTACAAATTGGGCCCAAAGTGTCAATATTTTGTGTGGTCACCATTTTTTTCCATTTTTTTTCCATTATTTGTGAAATAGACAGCAACTGTACAGTTTCGAGTATACCATGCTCTTCATCAAGCTGTATATATTATATATATATATATATATATATATATATATATATATATATATATATATATATATATATATATATATATTTGATCTGCGGTAAGCAGTTAAACAAATGTAAAGTCTTTTCCACTAACACTATATGCTTACTCTATATTGTGTTCATAACTGTCTAATGAAATGCTCTATTCACTTCATTTTCATAGTGAATCACAATTTATCAACCAAAGGATTCTGACCATCCTGAAAAATATTTAATCTGATAGCTAACTTAACCAGTTGCCTACTGGCCACTTTCACCCCCTTCCTGACCAGCAAATTTTCAGTTTTCAGTGCTATCACACTTTGAATGACAATTGCACGGTCATACAAGACTGTACCCAAATTACATTTTTTATATTTTTCTGAGACAGATAAAGCTTTCCTTTGTCAGTATTTGTACACCACTTGTTTTTTTATTTTTGCAAACGAGACAAGACCAAACATTTAGAAAATAAAAACCCTTATTCTTTGTTTCTGTTGCAATTTTGCAAATAAGTAATTTTTCTTTTTTGCTAATGTGCAATGATGAGGCTGCACTGATAGGCACTGATAGGCTGCACTGATAGAGCTGCACTGATGGGCATTGATGAAGCTGCAATGATGAGGCTGTACTGATGGGCACCGATGAGGCTGAACTGATGGGCACTGATGAGGTGGCACTGATGAGGTGGCACTGATGGGCACTGATAAGCTGCACTGATGGACACTGATGGGGAGGCATTGATATGATGCACTGATGGACACTGAATTGCTGCACTGATGAACACTGATTAGCACTGATGGGGCTGCATGGATAATCAGGTCACGGATGATCAGTGCCCTAAATTATCAGTGTTAATGTCTGCTGTCGCTGTATAGCCAATTATCGGCTTTCCTTTCCTCACACATTGACAGCATTGAGGAAAGTAAATGTTAATAACCAGCATTTGTTTACATGTGATGAGCTGTGATGAGTGTTTGGGGACCTGGGTCCTGCCCCAGGGGACATGAATCAATGCAAAAAAAAGTTTTAAAAACTGCAGTTTTTTTGGGAGCAGTGATTTTAATAATGCTTAAAGTGAAACAATAAAAGTGTAATATTCCTTTAAATTTCATACCTGGGGGGTGTCCATAGTATGCCTGTAAAGGGGTGCATGTTTCCCGTGTTTAGAACAGTCTGACAGCAAAATGACATTTCAAAGGAAAAAAAGTCATTTAAAACTACTCGCGGCTATTAATGAATTGCAAACCGAAATTTTTTAAAAAAATGACGTGGGGGTCCCCTAAATTCCATACCAGGCCCTTCAAGTCTGGTATGGATATTAAAGGGAACCCTGGCCAAAATTTAAAAAAAAATGGCGTGGGGTCCCCCTCAAAATCTATACCAGACTCTTCAAGTCTGGTATGGATTTTAAGGGGAACCCCATGCCAAAATAAAAAAAAAATGGTGTGGGGGTCCCCCCAAAAATCCATACGAGACCCTTATCTGAGCACGCAACCTGGCAGGCCACAGGAAAAGAGGGGGGGACGAGAGCGCGCCCCCTCCTGAACCGTACCAGGCCACATGCCCTCAACATTGGGAGGGTGCTTGGGGGTCCCCCCAAGCACCTTGTCCCCATGTTGATGGGGACAAGGGCCTCACTCATCCCCACAACCCTTGCCCGGTGGTTGTGGGGGTCTGCGGGCGGGGGGGCTTATCGGAATCTGGAAGCCCCCTTTAACCAGGGGACCCCCAGATCCCAGCCTTCCCCCCCCTGTGTGAAATGGTAAGGGGGTACAAAAGTACCCCTACCATTTCACAAAAAAAGTGTCAAAAATGTTAAAAATGACAAAAGACAGTTTTTGACAATTCCTTTATTTAAATGCTTCTTCTTTCTTCCAGCTTCTATCTTCTTTCTTCTATCTTCTATCTTCCTTCAGTTTCTTCCTCCATCTTCTTCTTCTTCTGGTTCTTCTGGTTCTTCCTCTGGTGTTCTCGTCCCAGTGACCCCGCCCCCTCTGAGGCACAGGGACTTGACGGGGACTTCCCTGTGGGATTCCCCGTGACGTCAGAGGTGGGCGGGCCCTGTCAAGTCCCTGTGCGTCAGAGGGGGCGGGGTCACCGGGTGGCCCCACCCTCCATTATTTAAGAACCATCAGAAGAGGAGAAGCGTCACACAGCATTAGCCTCCCATCATGGTGGATGCGGAGCAGCCTGAGAAGAAGAAGGGAAGAAGACGCTGCGGAGGAAGATGCCGGACGAGAACACTGGAATTTAGGGGGTCCCCCACGTCATTTTATTTAAAATTTTGGTTCGGGGTTCCCCTGTGGGGAATTCCCATGCCGTTTTTATTAGTGAACTTTTATGTGTATTGTCGTACCGGCAATTCATTAATAGCCGCGAGTAGTTTTAAATGACTTTTTTTCCTTTGAAATGTCATTTTGCTGTCAGACTGTTCTAAACACGGGAAACATGCGCCCCTTTACTGGCATACTATAGACATCCCCCAGGTACAAAATTTAAAGGAATATTACACTTTTATTGTTTCACTTTAAGCATTATTAAAATCACTGCTCCCGAAAAAACTGCTGTTTTTAAAACTTTTTTTGCATTTATTCATGTCCCCTGGGGCAGGACCCAGGTCCCCAAACACTTTTTTATGACAAAAACTTGCATATAAGCCTTTAAAATTAGCACTTTTGATTATTCGTGTTCATGTCCCATAGTCTTTAATGGTGTTCGCGTGTTCAAACAAATTTTTTGCCTGTTCGCATGTTCTGGTGCGAACCGAACAGGGGGTGTTCGGCTCATCCCTACAGTTTGGGGATAGCCCCTCCCTGTTCCAACATGACTGTGTACCAGTGCATAAAGCAAGGTCCATAAAGACATGGATGATGAGTTTGGGGTGGAGGAACTTGACTGGTGTGCACAGAGTCCTGACCTTAACGGCACCAAAATCTAAAAGTAAAACACATACTATACATACAGTACACTGTAATCTTACAGATTACATTACTGTATGAAATTATTTCACCTCCCTTTTGTCCCTAGTGGTCTGTCCAGTGCCCTGCATGCAGTTTTATATTATAAAAACTGTTCTTTCTGCCTGGAAATGGGAGGTTGTCCATAGCAACCAAAACCGTCCCTTTACATCAAAGTGGTTTTAGACCAGCTAGAAAACAGTAATAATAAATTAGAATCACTCGCAGAATTGAGCGATAGTGATTTTTGGGGAGATCCGTCATTAAACACTGAAAAGTAATGACAGCGACAATTCTGCAACTGAGCAAATTTCAGTGTTTTTTCATTACATTATTGAATCATTTTTATTATTATTATATTATTATTTGGTATAATTATTTATAGTTATTTATTATATTATAATTTATGATTTCGTGTTTCAAACTTTATCATACCCGAGATTTCTACTAGACTCTGGTTTGGACAGATTTAAGTGAGTTATTCCTAAGAATTACAGGCCCACAATATAAAACGCCAAATTTCCATGCAAAATAATTGTACCGCTTTCAGCATCAAAAATCTGAAATAATCATACCGCCAGGGAGGTTAAAGTTCATGTGTGTGTAAAGGCAGGTGTTCCAATACTTTTGACAGTATAGTGTATCTTGCAATAGAGAATAAACACGATCAAGTAACAATATTTTTTTTTTAAAGTTTTGATTTGACTAACAAAAAAACAAAATATCATGTGTCGAATTAACAGAAAGGTTCCGATTTTACAGAAATTTTAAAATAGGAAATATAGTTCATGATTCTGATACCTGGAATCCATTATAACTAACGCTTTAGGTGTGTAGGTATGTGGGAGGTATGGGTTATTACAAACACATGAGCTGGGAGGATTCCCCCATCCACCTTAAATGTGTAGATGGAGAAATTGAGCACGTTTTTTCCTTCAAGCTAGAGCTATGATAAGTTTCAAACCACCAAAACTTGATTGCCGAGTAGTAAAATATTATGTTGATAATCTGCCTATACATCAAAGAAGAAATAGGTGAAACTGACTATAAACTTCAAGTATGTATAGATATGGGTTTAAAACTAACTAACTAACTAAAACTAACTAAAGCTAACTCCACCTTTTACATCATGTTACATCCATATTCAGGGTATAATATGTATCATGGTTGCAAGCAGACACCACCCAAACCACCCCCAATAGCATTCGGGAAGATTTTTGATCTGTGAGTGAATGAACTAAAAGTCCCTTCTGGCATTGCGACAGACAGACTTGTAGTTCTAAATGGAACACAGTCACAAAGATTTGTGAATGAATGAACTTCAAGACCCGTCTGCCACCACATCAGATGGTGTTGTCAGTTGAACACAAGTGCAGTTATTACTGCCCTCATAGTCCATTGACACTTCCTCCAGCTCCATATATGAAAGTGGAAGGAAGAGTCTGCAGAATCCTATTCACTCAATCCCGACCCACTGGTCACAGTTGCAATGCTTTGCAGGCTCAATTGCACAAAGCAATAAATGCCAATTTTTTTGGACTTAGGTGGACTTAGACTTTAAATGAAATGTTTCTAGTTAGAATACAGCACAGGTAGCCTTCTCTTAAAAAAAATAATAACATAAATATATATATGTATATATATATATATATATATATATATATATATATATATATATATCATCCTTTTTGGATGAACACTTTGGCTTCGGTATGCAGAACATATCTTCTGCTTATCTAAGTAGTAATAACTGTATAATGAATGGTTTGGAAAATAAGAGCTCTGCATTGCCACCTGGTGATCTTAGCTGGTTATGCAGCATTTTTCAGCTCTATTTAGCTTGTATTGAACACTATTTATCTGCAAGAATGTATGTCACCTGTAAAAACTCCTTTAAAAGTGTCAGTGCAATCTAGCTTGCAGTCACTGTTAGGGAAGACGTTTGCATTCAAAACAACATTTCAACATCATGTATCACTAATTTAGAGCTAAATGTATGATGTATTAAATTGTTAAGAAACACTCTACTCTGCAATGCAATTTTTTGTTTTGAATGTTAAATAATGATGTTCTATATTGATTTGCCATTTTAACAATCAAGAAACAGGCGTCTAATGTTTTGTAGATGTATTATTTCTGCATTATTAGCGGCTTATACAGATGCCCACCTGGTGTTCATAAACTGTACCTGTAGCCTGATCAGTGTTCTGTTGTGAAGTATTCAGTGAAGACAAATATTCAAACCACAGTTCTAGTATATCTGCGTACTTTGTTAACTGGATCCATACAATACAGGTATCCTGACATTCTCACGTGAGCTGCTACTAGAAGTTAACATGCATGCAATAACGCAATGCACCAGAATGGCACAGTTGGACAAACACAAACAACATGACTGTATCTTACCTGCAGAGCTGATTTCTGGGGCGGCGGAGAAAATTTGCATCCTAATAACTGTGAAATATCTAAGGGGAGCAGCACTCAAAGATGTATGTGTGTATGTGTATGTATATATATATATATATATATATATATATATATATATATATACACACACACATTATAAAGTATTGGGACACCTGCCTTTACACGCACATTAACTTTATTGGCATCCCAGACTTAGTCTGTAGGGTTCATAGGGTTCAATATTGAGTTTGCCCACCCTTTGCAGCTTTAACAGCTTCAACTTTTCTGGGAAGGATGTCCACAAGGTTTAGAATTGCGTCAGTGGGAAAGTTTGACCATTCTTCCAGAAGCGCATTTGTGAGGTCAGGCACTAATGTTGGATGAGAAGGTCTGGCTTGCAGTCTCTGCTCTAATTCATCCCAAAGGTGTTTTATTAGGTTGAGGTCAGGACTCTGTTCAGGTCAGTCAAGTTCCTCCACCCCAAACTCACTCATCTATGTCTTTATGGACCCTGCTTAGTGCCCCTGTCCAGTTAATTTGGTGGAGGAGGATTATGGTGTGGGGTTGTTTTTCAGGGGTTGGGTTTGGCCCCTTAGTTCCAGTGAAAGGAACTCTTAAGGCGTCAGCAGACCAAGACATTTCGGACAATTTCATGCTCCAATTTGGGGATGGCCTTTCCTGTTCCAACATGACAGAGCACCAGTGCACAAAGCAAGGTCCATAAAGAAATGGATGTGCGAGTTTGGGGCAGAGGAACTTGACTGGCCAGCACAGAGTCCTGACTTCAACCCGATAGAACACCTTTGGGATGAATCAGAGCAGAGACTGCGAGCCAGGCCTTCTCGTTCAACATCAGTGCCTGACCTCACAAATGCATTTCTGGAAGAATGGTCAAACATTCCCATAGTACAGTGAAAAGTGTCTAAAAAATATATGTATCTTACCACAAACAACCATGAATGATTTTTATCTGTGATTCATCAACAATTATAAATAAATTAATCTGTCAAAACTAATTATTCTTAATCTTAAAAAATATAATAACTGAAAAAGAAAATCATGTGTTTAATAAACAAACAGTCCCAATAATCCTATTCACAAGCTGATTATCTGAATCCCAAGTGCACAAATTCTCATCCGTGATTGGAAAACTTTTCATCAATCCATGAGACACCACCACATTCTAAAATGGACACTTACCAGAAACAAGGAAAAAAATGCGCCTTTGGTTTATGCTGAGTTAACCACTCCACTCATATAAATATGTCTGAAAATTCCCAAATTGGTTCCCACATTTCCTAACTGCCCCACCTCTCCACCGTGTTCACTCGGAGGAAGCTTCCCATTTATAGATAAAAACATAAGGAGTTCTATACCTAGCCCATGCCAAGCAAGTGTCCCCCTGTGGTTACTATGCAGCAGGGAGCCGTTTGGCATGAAACTCTCTGCTTCCTCAGGACCAGCCAAGTATGGAATAAGTATTTTTTAATTGGTTGAAGGTGGACCAATCTTACTATGCAAGAAACCCATACCTGCAATTCAGCTTGAATTATTTGTGCTTCATGTCAGTTAACAGCAATGCTTTTATACAGCCACACATTTACTATTCCATGATAGTATTACATAATATTATTGCCTTCAGAAAGGCCAATTCCATGGAACGTGACTGCCAAACATGGATAGCTTTGCAAAAAAAAACTTTTGAATGAAACACACATCTCTGCCCAGAATGCTAATCCTTTGCAGTATGCAGAGAGTGTCTTGATGGTTTTCCTACACAACCCATCACAGCCCCATTGACGGAAAGGAAACAAAATTCACAGCCACCAAATAAATGACTAGTCTTTCAATCTTTTCCATCCATTTTTAAAGAAGATCAGTGTTCAGTGTCCTTTTGAAACAAACGGTGTATAAACTATTTCTAAATGCTGTATTTAAGGAAAGACAGATGGACAATGTGGCACATATAGACAGAAAATGATTTCAACAGAAGTAGGCTAAGATAAAATGCTATGTGCTACACAAGTCACACTTTAAAAATCCTAAGATGTCAGCAGTGCAGTAACAGCTGATGACAGAATAAATCACAATAGTTCACTGAATCAGGCAGATTAATCTGGCCCACTGATTATCAAGCTGACAGACTGACTGCCTCTAACTGTTAACTCCTTTGTGAAAGGACATCACATAGAAAACAAGGTGCACTCTCTGTTCTCAGCAGCACAAAGCCTGTGAAGGATTCCATCAACTAGCTTACAATTGGTAATTATTAATCCTCTGTTTCTATTCTTGGTTGTTTTCCACTCTGCTCTTCCTTGGTGCAGAAAAAAACATGTTTTACAATACATGCATATTTTATGACAGTTATATAAGCATTTTTATAGCTGCAATATAAACAATAGAAGAATAACAATGGAAAACGAAAAACACAATCTAGTTTCCTCTTAGATTTTTGATATGTTAAGCTAGATATGTCTCTTTGGCTAAAGCAAAATTTCAGGTTACCAGCAAATTAAAGAGTTAAAAAGCATATATGTTTACTCTGTCATTCTGTACAGCCAGTTTTGTGGTTGTCCAATACTGCACTGTCAGTCAGATGAACCCCTTTTTTTTTATTCAAGTTTATTTTGTTATTTATCTGTTTAGCCTCCTATTTTACCATTCCACCTCCAGCCTTCTCACTGGGCATCATCTCCTTACCCAGAGAACTTATCCAGGAAGTATCAGAGTGACCTTACTGACTAGCAGAGATGTGTGTTTATCAGGAATGGTTATGCAAAACTACAATTCCCATGGCCGCTAAACCAGTAATAATATATTATATTTCAACCATGTATTTGGCTCTTTACCTTTGATTGAATATGTCTAGAAGACCTGTCTATTATACTCTTCATAATCAATACGCTTTTTTTTATTTTCTAGTGCAAATTAGAAGTCAAAAGGCAGAAGCTAGCCAGAAGCTGAAAGCAACATAGTTATTCTTCTAGTTACTTTCAACTATGAGGCCAAAGGCTACTGTTTGAAATACCAAAAATTATTATACCAAAATTATTTCCAAGTTCTACATACAGCAAGGAGCATGTGTGTATACTACACACATACAATTTTAAGGAAACAAGTATGCACCTCTGGCTCTTGTAATCTGCCGTCCTTTCACACACAACATTTTGTTTCAGTGAGGTGTGCTTTGGAGGGTTTTTCAGTAGTAGTAGTAGTAGTCATAGTAGTATTAATATGAAACCTTGTCATATGTAGTCATATTTGTTATATTGAAGAATGGATGTTTGTTGGACACTTCATTAGCTTTTGCTGGAAGCAGGATGAGGTTTCACCAGGTGTATGATGAATGACAATAAATTGAACACTGTATGGCTTAGTCTTATAGGCTTACTATTGTTGTATTTATCTGTGCATGTTCTTGTCAAGCTGCTGGCTTGAAGCAGGGTGCCGGCTGGTACAATTGTCCTGAGGACTTCTTCAGCTTGCTGTTAGCTGCACCACTTGCAAAAGTCTCTTGTAATTATACCTTTGAGGGACCATTATATGCAATAGTTTAAGATAAAGATAGCATGTGGCCCCAGCGCAGCTTTTCAGATGGATCCTATTTTATTTTGGGAAATCTGAATTACTACAAGCTACATATGCATCATGTCTAACCAGCCCTTTAACTGTAAGGGTAATGCTGGTCAAATGCATATTTTCCCAACTCCTTTAAATCTTTACATTAGGATTTTGACAAGAAAAAATTTGTCACATGTAAGACAGGATACTTTACATGTCATAAATGAATATTAGTTGGCTGATGTCATCAATAGCATCCTTAATCTGAATGCTAAAGCCTTCATTTTTTTTAGTGTCTGGGTCCCTAAAAGGAATGGTACATATGGCATCCTATTCATTTTAGTAAAGTAAATATATTATGAGTACCTTTATTCCAATTTTTGAAATTAAGAAACACGCACAATGAAAATATTACTCTTTTAAATGTAACACAATGCAGCATATAAAACTACATTGTTGTGGATAGGATTAACAGCACAAACTCTATTTAAATTCATAATGCAGGCAGTTTAGCGGCATGAAGTGTGAATTGGTGGAAAAGGTTAATGGGACAATAGTGGTTGAATATATGCAGATCTCTCAGTCTATATATTATCAGAGCTATTAAAATTTATATATGCATGACATATTCTGTAAAAGCTGGGTACTGGCAGAGTCAGGTCTAGAAAAATGGCTAAGAAGGCCAGAGGGAGATGTCACACTGCCCTTGTGTCTCTTATTAACTACATGAAATTTAGTTTTAGAACACTGGTGAGAAAGTCTTCAGTTTTATGTGTATACTTTATGCAAACAAACTTATTTACGGAATAAAAAATGTCCCTTCTCAGTTCGTTTAAGAAATCATGACAAAAAAAGGTAACATATGACCTTGAATATTTCCCAAAGTCATTTAAGAAGTGCATGGCCACTTTTCTATCTCCGATTATTTTCCTGGTTAAAGGATCTCTGGCTTTTCATTAAAACTGATTGCTTCAAAATGCATTGATTTTTTCAATATTACAATGCACAGTATTTATTTAGGCTGTTGTAGTAGGAAAATATTGATCTTCCTCTGTGTTTATTAAAATTAATTTATACAAAATAGGATGACAATATGTTTATTTTGAAAAAGTCATTCTTAAGAAAAAAAATCCAATAAACATCAAGGAAGCATTTTTTATTTCCACATAACCTGACAGAAGGAGTATATCCAATAAAATGTATTGGCTTCTTATAGTATATGAACAAGGTTTGATTTTAGAAGGATATTGGTATTTTTACAAACTAAGTAAAACTTATTGTATATTTTTTTGGCCAACCTGATTTACCAAATTGATCTATGCCCATGGCATTTACCATTTGTTGATGATGTGTGTAAATGTTTGCATGCAGGATCTAGCAAATATACAAAGACTTTATTGAAAAGAGTGATTTACTAACATCCAAACCAATGTCAGCTAAAATGTTGCCTGCCTAATATAGAAATAATTTAGAAATATAAAAGATTGTAAAAAAACTTTTATATTTTTTTTAAAATGAAGCATAGCACAGTAAAGCATCCACATGTCTTATTTTGTCACATATCCCAAAAATAAGAGGATTATTCCTCCTTTCAAGACAGTGAGTGGAACAATGCAAATCATTATTTTACACCCCGACAGCCAAATGCCCATTCAAAACCGCTGATGTATAGTGTAAATATAGCCTAAAAATATTGAGTAATTTATGTCATATTGCATACAGCTTTTTCATTCTTTGTTTGCCAATTGCCATCATCAGTGCAGTTTATGGAAACCATAGCTTTTGTGAAGTAAGACTTGGAACCCACTAAGACAGTATAGCCATACAGGTTATGATGAGGAGGGACAAAAGCAAACAAAATTCTCTAAAACTGAATTAGTGCACCACACAGTAAAGCCTTCATTTCTATTGCTTTAGTTCCTTCACACTATAACCTGCAAGTATATACTGTTTCATTGGGTCTCAAGTCCAACTCCATAGAAGCTATGGTTTCCATACCCTGCACATGTGGTCAACAAAATGCATGAAAAAGCTGTATGCAGTTTGGAATAAAGAACTCTATCATATTAGGCTATATTAATACTACACACCAGAGGTTCTGGATGGGCATTTGGCTGATGGGAGGTGAAGCAATGATTTGCGTGGCTCCACCCACTGTCCTGACATGAGGAATTGTTATTTTATTTTTGGGATATGTGAATGAGAAATGTGAATACCTTCTGTTCTTAAAGGCTTCACTGAGCTATGCGCTGATTCAGTTGGAGGACTTTATGATTACTTTTGTCCTGTCTCACCATAATGATACCATTATACTGCCTCTAAAAAGCGACAATGAAACATACACATGGGGATATTGTACTGTACATATGCAAATATTTTAGCACATTTCTAGAAGTTCAAACACCAGTTATACATGGAAAATTTGGATCATACTCTGTGAAATAAACATCAGTGTACAATCAGCTACACATGCTCATAGATTGCAATTGAATGTGTGAGTGAATGTTTATGCACATTTATTTGTTACAGGTATTATATAGACAGGAGCCAATTAAACTACCAGCATGTCTTTCGAGTGTGGGTGGAAACTTAAGTTCTAAAAGGAAACCCACGCAGGCACAGGGAGAGCATGCAAACACCAGACAGATAGTGTTGTTGTTGGGATTTGCTCACCTATGAAGACACATAGTCCTATCCTACCCTCACAGCTTATCCCTGCTTTTGCTTATTTATTTAGTAAATCGGCACATTCCTTTGTCAATAGAAAGCCAGTAAGGTATTTACTGCCATTTTTTGGCACAGGTTAGAGGATCGATGTGGAAATATAACTAGTTATTAGATGCACTGTGGATTTTACTTTGTCTGTAGGTGTGTTACAGAAAATGGGTTAGGCATGCACTCCTGCCTTATAACTTCAAAAGCTACCATGCTCATAACACCCATGTGTTTTCCAAACATCAACTGTGACAGTAGCAAGGGTTTGTATATGTATACATAATACATATGTATGTGTTATTGTGAATTTATAAGAGTTACAAATGCACTTATGCTAAATGAGATGGGTGTGTTTGCCTGTAGTGTAATGATAGGAGCCAAAGAAACCTAATCAGAATAACAATCTGGTTTTAATGAACACATTAAATATGTTGCTGTCAGGGCTGGGCTCAGCCCTTCCTTCTCTGAGCTGGCCGCTCAGCTGTCGGCTAATTGCCAGCTCCTATCTCTCCACAGTGACTCACCTGTTGATGATATCCTGCTCGTCAGTCCTGCCTACTTAAACCGTCCAGTCCAGATGATCTCTACCTTCGCCTTGGTCACATCTTTAGATCCTGTGCTCTTGTTAAAGACTTGCTTGGCTGACATTCCTTCTGGCTCCAGATCCTGCTTGCTGTTCTATTATGCTGTTCTCTGGCTCCCTAACGTTTTGGCTTGTCTGACTATTCGTTCCAGTTCCTGAACTCTGGCTATGTTTTGACTACATTTACTCTGTTTATCTTTTTTTATTATTATTAAACAAGTGTGATTTAACTGTACTTCTGTCTCAGTCTGATTCATGGTTTCTTACAGTTGCTTTTGCCAACTATTTTATTCATGTATGAGCTCTGGTCTAAAAACAATAATTTCCACGATTATTTGTGTAGATGAATAAACCTGTACAACTATAGGAAAAATTGTCTTTTAGAGATAGAGTACAATATATGATCCTGACTTCAAAGCGAGCATACAATAACTGCTAGCGTTGGGCTTTCTTTGTGCGGTATTTAATATTATTCAAATTAACTGGCTTCTTTTATTTTTACCTAATATCTGACTTCATTAGAATTTGTTATCATATTTTAATGGATCACATTCAATAGATAAGTAAAATGCATAAACAATTAAAGTACACTGTATAAAAATGGGTAGAGTAATAAAAGAGACATTTAAATTGTAATCCTCAACCAAATATAATTTAGATATGAACACTGATAAATAAATTAAGATTCATTTTTATTGAGGGGATTTACATTTTGTCTGCATAATCATCAGTTTTGTATATGTTATCCTTAAAGCAACCATGCCAGTCAAATAAAAAAAAATCCTATTGCAAGTCTGATACAATAAAAGAGCTAGTGTGCTCACCTCTCCAGTTGTCCATATCTCGTACCTTCTCTCTGTTGCAGCACTCTAGCCTCAGTCATTGTCTTAATATTTGACACTTCCATTAGTGTTAAATATCTGTGTCCCTAAAAAAAAAAAACTATGGTTCCACCCTCCAGCTCTTACATCAATATAAGGCACTACATTGATATAGGTATCAGAGGATGAAAACACAGTGCACAGTAGAGGATACAGGCATCCAAAACTCCCAGAAGTGTGGAATACTTAAGAGTTTAAAGGAGAATGCAGCACTGTAGAAAAAGAATGGAATAAACAAAGGCTGTCTGAGAGGTCAGTATAACAGCATTTCTATTGCAGGGGACTTGCATTAGGATTTTTTTTCATGCCACTAATAGGGTAGTGTTAAGGGTACCACAGAAATGTCCATATGTGTTTAGGAGACCGGGGTTGGATATATTATGGAAGCCAGCCTGTTTCTCAAAATATGCTTCTGATCCTGATTACAAAAGAAATGTATTTAAGACCTCTTTCTGAGAATGAATTTCACTTTATTTTGGTCAATAGAAAGAGTAGTGGCTGTCAACATTGTTCCATTTTCACGTATAGGTCAAATACACTCTAATTCCACTGGGGAATACAGGCTACATGTATAAGAAGTGTTTGTGGCTTTTATAGAAATTTTATGGAATTTGTATTGTGAATAAACTTTTGTATTTTTAAAAATGTCCTCAAGTACTAATTTCCTTTACCTGGGGTAATGAGTGGCAACCTTTTAAAGTCCTTTTTTCTCTTCTTTTGTTGTTTTGTACTTTTTTTGGATGTGGTGCCACGTAAGTAATTTGCGCTTCACTATGTTTTAGGTTGTTCCATTTTTGCAGATGACCTTGTTTAACCTTTGTTCAATATGAGCTAGATTAGGAGAGTCCACATTAGGTCTGAACACCAAACCTGCATACTTGTTCCAAAACAAAGGGGTCAATTTACTAAAGGAATCAAGACTGTTCACTTAGAATAATACATTTTGACTTTGCAAACTGAATGGTGAGCTTTGTAAATAAGGTAATGCAGTGTTCACTTCAATCATCCATGCAATTAAAAAAAAATCCATATTTTTTTACATTTTTCTTGCACATGAATATGTATTTAAAGTGAAGGCAGCTTGAACCTACACTAAAGTGTATGTTAGCTAATTATATCTACTGTATGTAAGAAACAAATGAAAAAAATTAAAGAACAGCCTCTAAATCTAATTATAAAAGTATCACAAAAATATTGTGACACACCTTTGTTCGAGCTCTGTAATTTGTGGTCACTTGATCTATGCAGCTTATTCTACAACAAATCATGCAATCAATTGGTGGAGCTAAGAGAAAGCCTGTGATGCTACCACAGAATTGTCTTCAACACCTGCTGTCATTTACCCTGCTTGTAAATTTCCGAACATGGCCATTTTAGCTAGCTTGGGGAGTGGCTTCAGCAAGGTAAATGACAGTGGCTCCCTGTCCATAGCTAGCTCTCCCACGTGACACTCTTTGTTAGAGGTCCTGAAAGCCAATAAGGTTTACAAAGGGTGGCTAGCTAACGAGAAAAGAGAAGGTTTATGGATTTCTTACAGAGGGCAACTGGAGCATGCTCAGAGAGAGTGGCGACACAGAAGATGTAGTAGCGTTGCCACTATCAATAAGGAAATCCGGAGAACTGGCAAGATCAATCAGGCATTTACTAAGAAAATATTTTGTAAAGAAAAATTAAGCACACAGCAAGAAAAGTTTGTTTTAGAGCCAATGTATAAAGAAAGTAGGGCTACTTTTTTTTCTGTACAGAGTTCCCGTAAATATAAAACTAATTTACAATTAGGATGCTTGCATTTGATTTGCAGTTGACATCAAGCTGATTTTGCATTCCCATTGTTTTAAACAGGAAGTTAAGCAGTTCTTATGCTATCAAAACCCTGTTGATACAAGCCCTTAGAACTTCACCTAGATCAATGGTTCCAAACTCCTGTCCTCAGGACCCACTAACAGGCCAGATTTTAAGTATTACCTTGGGAAGATGTAGATTAGAATACTGCAATCAGAGAGCAACAAATTATATCACCTGTGATGTATTACAGTTATCTTGCAAACCTGGCCTGTTGGTGGATCCCGAGGACAGGAGTTGAGAACCACTGACCTAGATCATTGTAGTCAAGCTCTACCTTCTGAAGAGGGGTGGAGTTTGATTGCCGCCTTCTAGATCCAACAGTAGGACAGTCGATTTAATCAGTTGTATAATAGTTAAACCACAAGGTCTGGTTTTAGTTCTTTTTTTTTTTTTTTCAATCAAAGAAAATGTTTATTGTACAAAAATAAAAGTATATAATAAAAACATACAAGTATAGACATCATATGCAGTTATTGATTTTTCAAAGGTACGTTTTACTCTACATAAAGTATGAGCTTGCTTGCAAAGAGTCCATACTATTCAAACATTAGTATTTTCCTTTCTAGGAGTGGTACAATAAAAAAAAAATATTAAAACAAAAAAGGAACCAAAACCGAAGTCAAAGGGAGCACATAAAATCATAAAGAAAAATAGGAGAAAAAAAATACTCAAAATCAAAACTCCTGCAGTGTATACATCTCATCCCTACAGAAGTATATGTTACCATAAATCTGCCTTCGACCATCTGTCTCACCCTGCATAGTGATACAGTAGGTGACCGTGATATTGTGTCAATCTCGCCGCATTTCTTGGCGAGATTTGACACCTGCGAGCCCTGTTGCAGGAGCCAGCACCGAGATGGCTCACTCATCGGGAAAGGAAAACTTTGTTTTCCTTCCCCGATGAGTGACAGACAGTGCTGACAGCTGTCTGGTATGATTCCTGAGGCGGGAACACCGCGCCAAATTTTAAATGAAAAAACCAGCGTGGGTTCCCCCCCCAGGGGCATACCAGGCCCTTAGGTCTGGCATGGATTGTAAGGGGAACCCCCTACGCCGAAAAATCGGTGTGGGGGTCCCCCCCAAATCCATACCAGACCCTTATCCGAGCATGCAGCCTGGCCGGCCAGGAAAGGGGGTGGGGACAAGCGAGCGCCCCCCCTCCTGAGCCGTACCAGGCTGCATGCCCTCAACATGGGGGTGGGTGCCTTGGGAGAGGGGGGCACCCTGCGGGCCCCCCCACCCCAAAGCACCTTGTCCCCATGTTGATGAGGACAAGGGCCTCTTCCCGACAACCCTGGCCGTTGGTTGTCGGGGTCTGCGGGCGGGGGGCTTATCGGAATCCGGGAGCCCCCTTTAATAAGAGGGCCCCCAGATCCCGGCCCCCCCACCCTGTGTGAATGAGTATGGGGTACATGGTACCCCTACCCATTCACCTAGGGAAAAGTGTCAATATAAAAAAACACAGTACACAGGTTTTAAGAATAATTTATTAGTCAGCACCGGGATCTTCTTCCGACTTTGGGGGGTCTCCTTCCGACTTCTTCCGGTGTTCGGCCTCCTCTCCCGGGCCCCGCCGCTATCTTCTTCCAGCTCTATTGCCAGCGAGGGGCCCGGTCTGCTGCCGCTGTCTCGCCGCCACTGTCTCGCCGCCGCTGTCTCGCTGCCGCTGTGTCGCCGCTTCTTCTCTTCTTCTCTTCTTCCCCGATGTTGACACGGCGCTCTCTCCGGCTCGAATGCTGTGTGCGAGCTGCAGAGCCATTTATATAGGCGGTGACCCCGCCCCCTTACGACGTCATGGTCCCAGCATGCGCAGGGACTCTGGGGTCATGCCCCCTTAAGACGTCAGAGTCCCTGCGCATGCTGGGACTCATCAACATGGGGACAAGGTGCTTTAGGGTGGGGGGGGCCCGCAGGGCGCCCCCCTCTCCCAAGGCACCCACCCCCCCATGTTGAGGGCATGCGGCCTGGTACGGCTCAGGAGGGGGGGGGGGCGCTCGCTTGTCCCCACCCCCCTTCCTGGCCGGCCGGGCTGCATGCTCGGATAAGGGTCTGGTATGGATTTGGGGGGACCCCCACACCGATTTTTCGGCGTAGGGGGTTCCCCTTACAATCCATGCCAGACCTAAGGGCCTGGTATGCCCCTGGGGGGGGAACCCACACCGGTTTTTTCATTTAAAATTTGGCGCGGTGTTCCCGCCTCAGGAATCATACCAGACAGCTGTCAGCACTGCCTGTCACTCATCGCGGAAGGAAAACAAAGTTTTCCTTTCCCGATGAGTGAGCCAGCGCGACATGCACAGTACCCTGTCGCCGAGAACCAGCGCGATGGTATTGCGCTGGAAACACAATCTCGCGGTCAGGTACTGTATATGGCCTTCTGAAGTAGCCTGGTAAATACTAGTTGGGATGGAGCTACCTCAGGAGTGGCCAACCACTCTTGCCATATGTTTTGAAACTTCTGAGGAGTCTTCCTCTAAATGTATGTATTTTTTTCATGTATTAGAATATAATTTACCTATTGTATCCATTACCTGCAGGTAGGGATGTGTGGAGATAACCAGAATTTCGCTATTAGTTTCCTAGCTAGGTAAAGCAGTCTGAGTAAAGCTATATAAGTACATGGGGGGTATAGGTCTTCCATCTGTCAGGAAGGGCTACCCAGTACCCAAGATGGCGGCCAAAGAAGATGACTTGTGACCTCAGCCTCTGTCAGAACACCATTGGTGCATCTGCGTGCACCCGTGCGTGCATCTGCACGTGCACGCGCGCATTGTTGGATAGAGCATGCCAGTACCCAAGATGACAACCAAAGATGGCCTGTTTCTGCAGTCAGAATACCACATGTGTGCCTGCACGCGTGCACACTCTGTGACAACTTTTGCTGCCCAACAAGCTATTTAAACTCAGCCAGTACCCGGACTCAGTGCTGTCTGCTCTACAGCGTTCCTGTGTGTTCCTGTTGCCTGTATCTGATACCTGTTCCTGTTATCTGACCTGGCTTGGCTCTGATGTTCCTGCTTTCTGCCTGCACCTGACCTGGATTGTTTGACCACCGCCTCTGCCTGCTCCTCCTGCTACCTCGCTGCCAGCCCATCACTGTTCCGACCTTTATCCTGACTACGCTTCTGCCTCCACACCTGTTCCTGATGTGCCCACCAGCGTATGACCCGGCCCACCTGTTCCTGCCTTCTCTACTGCCTTGAGAATCCTGCTTAACTGCTGTTCCTCCTGCAGCTGCCTTACTCCACTGTCTGTGACCCATCAGGCACTTGTGCGACTCTGCACTCCTACTCCCCCTGTCTTCTCTACCAGGGGGCCTTGAGTCAGAGGTGTAAGAGAGGTCATCCTCTGCATATCAGGCTCTAACGTCAGGTACGTGACACCATCAATCCACCCAAAATACATGTAACTGGGTTAAAATCAAGTTGAACCTGATATATGTTGTTATTCACTTGGACCACATCCTGCCAATATCTAACCAGTTTGGGGCATCTCCATAGCACCCCCATAACATATGAATAAGAGTGCCTTGATGTATTTGGCACTTTGGACATATAGGTGAATCCCTTCTACCTCACCTATGTAGTTGGACTGGCGTGGGGTACGCACAATGTAGGATAAACAAATGAGATAATTTATGTGATGCCGATACTGACACCAAGGATTCAGTCACCAAAATATGATCCCATGTGTCCACATCTATAGGGCCAACATCTACTTCCCATTTTGCTCTACAAGGCAACAAATCTGGGGCCTGAATAAGGGACAGCAAGAAAGCGTATATCTTAGAGATAATCCCCTTCTTACTGTGGACGTAAAAAATATCATTAAGGAATGTGGAGTCTTCTATCCGTAAAGTGGAGATCCTAACCTGCATTCTGAGGGCATGGCACAGTTGTATGTACATATAATATCTATTTTGAAGCAAGGGGAACTCTATACAAAGTTGGTCAAAGGATTTCACTTCCTGTCCGACAAAAAGTTGTGTCAAATGTTTAACTCTGGCTGCTATCCAGGTTGAATAGTTTCCAAGCTTAACAAGTTCCTGGTAGGACTTAATACACCAAATAGGGGCACATGAAAGGTAACCAGTGAGACCCAGTCTTCACCCAAAGTTTCAGTAAAAGCTGTATTGCGGGACAGTGGGGAGGTAAGTCTGGCAGGCACATTTCCAGCTGAGACAAAGCGAAGAAGTCCACCAAAGATCGTATGAGCAAGGTTCTTGGGGGGTCCACCACTAATGGAAGGTCCCAGCCCGTCAAATGCTGCAACTGGGCAGCCAGAAAATACGTAAGGAAGTGAGGAACCACCAATCCCCCTGATCCTTGAGATATTGCAAGGTAGTCATTTTAACCCTAGCTACTTCATATTTCCAGAGCAACTCCCTATCCTGGGAGTCTATATGATCAAACCAATATTTTGGAATCCATACAAGGGCATTATGGAGTACATACAACAACTAGGTAGCCCATACCATTTTGATAAGATTGGCCCTGCCAGTAATGGACAAAGGTAATTTGCATCAACTGGTGCACTTCTGCTTACATTTTTGCAGAATGGGTTTGAGGTTTAGTGTTATGCCCCGTACACACGGCCGGATTTTCCGATGGAAAATGTCCGATCGGAGCATGTTGTCGGAAATTCCGACCATGTGTGGGCTCCATCGGACATTTTCCATCGGATTTTCCGACACACAAAGTTTGAGAGCAGGATATAAAATTTTCCAACAACAAAGTCTGATCGCGTCAATTCTGACCGTGTGTGGCCTGTTCCGACGCACAAAGTGCCACGCATGCTCAGAAGAAATTCCGATACGGAACAGCTCGGTCTGGTAAAATTAGCGTTCGCAATGGATACAGCACTTTCGTCATGCTGCAATGTTAAAAATGGTTTAATACAGCGCACTCTCTTCTTCTTTATAATGTGACAAGAATTAAGTAGTTTTGCTGCTCATATTCACACAGACTTCTCACAAACTTATTTCTTTACTATTTATCGGGATTCCCTAAATATATTTTAATTTGTCACATCTGACAACATTATTTTGGTGTATTTTTTTTTTTTTTTTTTTTAAGGCCGATTATTTTTTTTTTGGTTTGTATTTTTTTCAAGGCTTATTTTTTGTTTTTGGGATTTTTATTTGTACTCCTGAAAATTTTTGTGTGTGTTTTTTTGTGTCAAGTTACCACAACACCATTGATATGTTGTTCTATTTAATCTGTAGGAGATTGTTTGGTGTTGTTGTCCCTTGTTAATTTCACATTTTATGTTAGAAATGTACCTGAATCGTCACCAACAAACTGTCCTTTTTGGATGAAAACACACATAGGAGAGTATAATTTTCCAAAAAATAACTTTTATTAAGGGCTCACAACTAAACAAAGAGGGAGGCAACGCTGGAGAAACTGCAGAAATGGGTGAAGCCTTGGACCCCCAAGGCAGACATCAACTATTTTCTAGCAAAATTGGTGGCCTGAGGAGTCCTTATCTAAGGGAGTGCAGTCTGGTCCAGAAGTCCCAGAGATCCGGAAAGCAGCAGATGACATCTGTGTCCCCAGGCTGTGGTCATACGAGAGACTGCAGCTTTTGTCAGACCAGACTGAACCCAGGGTCATCACTCTCTTGTCTTCCTTCCACGCTTCCTTCCACGCGGTGGCTCTGGTGGTGGAGTTGTGGCAGCAGGAGGAGGAGGAGGGTCCAACTCAATCACGTCGGTCTTGGGTGTTAGTTCCCCACTCACCCCCTTACTTAGGACTTTATAAATAAGTTGCTCACACAGGAGGCGTTGACCCTCCTGCATGCCCTGCAGTTTTGTGGCAGCCATGCAGGCAAAGGCCTCTTCAGGAGTGGGTAAGGCTCGGAGGGACGCAGAAGCCTCCTGAATGAGCCTGAGCACTGAATCCTGCATGGGAGTCGCCTTCCTCGCTCTTTTATATGAAAGGCGGAGGGGAGGAACCTGCGATTCAGTCAGGCTGCGACTGGTCCCAGGCTTCTCTTGGCTGACACTTAGCCCCGCCTCCTCCTGGCTGCCACTAATCCCCATCTCCTCCTGACTGCCACATTCCACAACCTCCTCCTGGCTGAGGTCTTCCTGTGTATGAAAAAGGGACATAGTTTTATTTTTTTTATTCATCAAAATTTTCACCTCTTGACTGTTGCAAATTGAATCTTAACAAATATAACAGACTATCCTTTTGAGCCCAGCATTTTTCATTCTTGTCCCAATTATTTTTGCCCACTACTGTCTATTGATATGTAAAACACTTTTTTCAATCAGCAATTACTGATCAATAATAACATCTAATAAATATCACTTATTTATAGATCAAATCTGTAGAAGAATGCTATACCTGGCTCAAGCTGGGCTCCTCCACTTCTTCCTGGCTGGAAGGCCCAGGTTGGACATCGGAAGCCTCATCTGGGGTGGAAGGAAGAGTGGAAGGAAGGGTTGAGAGGGATTCCCTGACTTCAGTGTGGTCTGACAGAAATCGCAGTCTCTCATAGTACCACAGCCTGGGGATATAAACGTCATCTGCTGCAGCTCCGGATCTCTGGGAATCTGTGACCTTCTTGCGCTCCCTAGGATAAGTGCTCCTCAATTTTGGTTTTTAAATAGGGGATGGTTGCTGTGGGGACCACTGGCTTCACCAACTCCAGCAGTTTCTCCTGCGCTGCCTGCCTCTTTTGTTTATTGTTGTAATGGGGGTGTCTCACCTGCCACAGACAGGGCAGCTCCCTGTATTTGTCTATGAACAGGGGGAGGAAATTGTGGTCGTTGAACCCATCCATTTTCTCTGCAAGACACAACACAAGACAAACCTTAAGGTCAGGCCAAACTCTCCTAATCTTGTTACAATATAGGCTTCAATTTCGAAGCAGTATAGGCCCAAGTTTAGATCTTACCTTCGTCATCACGATCGGCGCTTTCGATGCTCCTTCCTCCACTCACAGATCGTACGTAATACGCACGCGTGTTACGCTTTATACACACTGCGCATGCGTGTAACTCCGCCCGCCCCTGACGTTCTTTCTAGTCTATTCCCCGCCCCTTTTCGTTCTGCGCAGTGGGGGAAGAGCACATGGTGGATACACAGCAGGTGCATGCTAATTATAGCAACGAGGAGGAGGAGGAGGAAAGCCCGGAGCCTGAAATGTCTGGATCCAGAAAGAGATTTAAGGCCTCAAATATGTCCTTTGGGAAGATGTTGGAGATGGTGGACATCCTGAAGAGGGCCGACTATGTGGGGAAATATGGACCTTATCCCAACCCCAATATCAGAAAGGCCAAGATAATGGCGAAAGTGGTCAAGAGTCTGCACCGGCATTTCGGGGTACAACGATTGAAAGATCAGCTCAGGAAGCGGTGGTCAGACCTGAAATTACGAGAACATGAGCAGTACAGAAAGATCCAGAGAGTGCTGCAAAAAAGTAAGTAGTTGTGCTGTGTTCCTATTCTTTATGTTTCTTACATTCATGCTGCTCCATGTGCTTTTCTTACAAGTGTACATTTTTAAATGGCAAATTTCATGTTCATGGGTACATTATTCGTTCGTATCAAACATTTTTCTTTCGGCCTATAAAACACCATTGTTTAGGCCATATGCATTTGGCCACAATTTTTACGCCCTACTTGTCAGAAACTATTTTGGTTGGGTAGATGGCTTTGTTACTAGAATGAAATGCAAACTAGATTCTGTGTAAGGAGAGGACACTCAGCAGCTGTTTTCACATCCGGACACTGGAGCACTAGTGTGGGACACAAGAACACCATTTTTATTAGGGGGCCACACAGGTGCTCCAGTGTATACTATAGGGGGGCTACATCTGTGAAGCTTGTACCAAACAGGTAAAGTATTGAAGCTTGACAAAGGACACTGAAAATGCTATATTTTGGAACTCTGCCAAAATAGACAATTGTACCCCACTTCCAAGCAATGTTTTATATTTATAGTTCTGCCATCAAATCACTGTGTGCTAAGTAGGGATGAGCTTCGAGTTCGAGTCGAACTCATGTTCGACTCGAACATTGGCTGTTCGCAAGTTCGCCGAACAGCGAACAATTTGGGGTGTTCGCGGCAAATTCGAATGCCGCGGAACACCCTTTAAAAGTCTATGGGAGAAATCAAAAGTGCTAATTTTAAAGGCTAATATGCAAGTTATTGTCATAAAAAGTGTTTGGGTACCTGGGTCCTGCCCCAGGGGACATGGATCAATGCAAAAAAAAGTTTTAAAAACGGCCGTTTTTTCAGGAGCAGTGATTTTAATAATGCTTAAAGTCAATCAATAAAAGTGTAATATCCCTTTAAATTTCGTACCTGGGGGGTGTCTATAGTATGCCTGTAAAGGGGCGCATGTTTCCTGTGTTTAGAACAGTCTGACAGCAAAATGACATTTTGAAGGAAAAAACTCATTTAAAACTACCGCGGCTATTGCATTGCCGACAATACACATAGAAGTTCATTGATAAAAACGGCATGGGAATTCCCCAAAGGGGAACCCCGAACCAAAATTTAAAAAAAAAAATGACGTGGGGGTCCCCCTAAATTCCATACCAGGCCCTTCAGGTCTGATATGGATATTAAGGGGAACCCCGCACCAAAAAAAAAAAAAAAAAAAACGGCGTGGGGTCCCCCCAAAAATCCATACCAGACCCTTATCCGAGCACGCAACCTGGCAGGCCGCAGGAAAAGAGGGGGGAACGAGAGTGCGGCCCCCCCTCCCTCCTGAACCGTACCAGGCCACATGCCCTCAACATTGGGAGGGTGCTTTGGGGTAGCCCCCCAAAACACCTTGTCCCCATGTTGATGAGGACAAGGGCCTCATCCCCACAACCCTGGCCGGTGGTTGTGGGGGTCTGCGGGCGGGGGGCTTATCGGAATCTGGAAGCCCCCTTTAACAAGGGGACCCCCAGATCCCGGCCCCCCCCGTGTGAAATGGTAAGGGGGTTCTTACCCCTACCATTTCACTAAAAACTGTCAAAAATGTTAAAAATGACAAGAGACAGTTTTTGACAATTCCTTTATTTAAATGCTTCTTCTTTCTTCTATCTTCCTTCATCTTCTGGTTCTTCTGGCTCTTCTGGTTCTTCCTCCGGCGTTCTCGTCCAGCATCTCGTCCGCAGCGTCTTCTATCTTCTTCTCCTCGGGCCGCTCCGCACCCATGGCATGGGGGGGAGGCTCCCGCTCTTCTCTTCATCTTCTTCATCTTCTTCTCTTCTTCATTTTCTTCTCCGGGCCGCTCCGCAACCCATGCTGGCATGGAGGGAGGCTCCCGCTGTGTGACGGCGCTCCTCGTCTGACAGTTCTTAAATAATGGGGGGCGGGGCCACCCGGTGACCCCGCCCCCTCTGACGCACGGGACATGACGGGACTTCCCTGTGGCATTCCCCGTGACGTCATAGGGAAGTCCCGTCAAGTCACCGTGCGTCAGAGGGCCCCCCCCCCTTATTTAAGAACTGTCAGACGAGGAGCGCCGTCACACAGCGGGAGCCTCCCTCCATGCCAGCATGGATTGCGGAGCGGCCCGGAGAAGAAAATGAAGAAGAGAAGAAGAGAAGAAAAGAAGAAGAGAAGAGCGGGAGCCTCCCCCCATGCCATGGGTGCGGAGCGGCCCGAGGAGAAGAAGATAGAAGACGCCGCGGACGAGATGCTGGACAAGAACGCCGGAGGAAGAACCAGAAGAGCCAGAAGAACCAGAAGAACCAGAAGATGAAGGAAGATAGAAGAAAGAAGAAGCATTTAAATAAAGGAATTGTCAAAAACTGTCTCTTGTCATTTTTAACATTTTTGACACTTTTTTCGTGAAATGGTAGGGGTACTTATGTACCCCCTTACCATTTCACACAGGGGGGGGCCGGGATCTGGGGGTCACCTTGTTAAAGGGGGCTTCCAGATTCCGATAAGCCCCCCGCCCGCAGACCCCCACAACCACCGGCCAGGGTTGTGGGGATGAGGCCCTTGTCCTCATCAACATGGGGACAAGGTGTTTTGGGGGGCTACCCCAAAGCACCCTCCCAATGTTGAGGGCATGTGGCCTGGTACGGTTCAGGAGGGAGGGGGGGCCGCACTCTCGTCCCCCCCTCTTTTCCTGCGGCCTGCCAGGTTGCGTGCTCGGATAAGGGTCTGGTATGGATTTTTGGGGGGACCCCACGCCGTTATTTTTTTTTTTTTCTTGGTGCGGGGTTCCCCTTAAAATCCATACCAGACCTGAAGGGTCTGGTATGGAATTTAGGGGGAACCCCACGTCATTTTTTTTTTTTAATTTTGGCTGGGGTTCCCCTTAATATCTATACCAGGCCTGAAGGGCCTGGTATGGAATTTAGGAGGACTCCCACGTCATTTTTTTTTTTTTAATTTTGGTTCGGGGTTCCCCTTTGGGGAATTCCCATGCCGTTTTTATCAATGAACTTCTATGTGTATTGTCGGCAATGCAATAGCCGCGGGTAGTTTTAAATGAGTTTTTTTCCTTCAAAATGTCATTTTGCTGTCAGACTGTTCTAAACACGGGAAACATGCGCCCCTTTACAGGCATACTATAGACACCCCCCAGGTACGAAATTTAAAGGGATATTACACTTTTATTGTTTGACTTTAAGCATTATTAAAATCACTGCTCCTGAAAAAACGGCCGTTTTTAAAACTTTTTTTTGCATTGATCCATGTCCCCTGGGGCAGGACCCAGGTCCCCAAACACTTTTTATGACAATAACTTGCATATTAGCCTTTAAAATTAGCACTTTTGATTATTCATGTTCGTGTCCCATAGACTTTAACTGTGTTCGCGTGTTCGAACGAACATTTTTCCTGTTCGCATGTTCTGGTGCGAACCGAACAGGGGGGTGTTCGGCTCATCCCTAGTGCTAAGTATAGCATTTTTGTTTGACATAGGAGAGAAAAGACTCAGAGGACACCCCTCATCCGAGGAGACCAGAGACCCCCCCACCTCTGGAAGAAGGGGAAATACCCCCAACCCAAGAAGTGCAGGAGGAGGAAGAAGACATGGTGGAAATTGTCACCACAACAGGTTAGTGTCTGCGACCACAGGCTCAGGTAAGAGATGGATGCCGGCAGATTTTTGATACCTTTTTTTTTTGGATTTCTCTCTTTTTAGGTGATCGTGATGTTGTGGATCCAGATCCTTTCACATCAGAAAGTGCCCAGATCCTGATCGGGGAGATCATGGGGTGTAATTTAGAATTGGAAAACCTCAAGAAAAACATCAATGATGTTATTCAAAAAAATAAAAAAATCATTGATGTTTTGGGGCGAGTTTAAAACCCCTCCCAATCCCTTTGTTTTTTTATGTGCTCCAATGTTCAAAATGTTTGAAAGATTTGTCGAAAAGCCTAATTTGGAGGATGCACACAGTGTGCCAACATGTGCTATCTGCCATCACGGGAGATCAATGGACGCATTTTGGGGGTGCAACCCCTTCCTCAATAATAAAGTGGCTGGGAGGAAGGGGTTTCTCCCCCAAAACACGTCCCTTGATCCCCCGTGATGGCAGCTAGCACATGTTGACATTGGTAAATTTGTCTGCATCTTCCAAATTTGGCTTTTCCTGGGGTGACTTCACCCCATCTGAACGCAATATCAAACACAGTTCCTAAATACTCATGTCTGATATTGCCTTCAAGTTCTACCAAATGTGAACTTTGTAAGTTCAAGATTTGTGTCTTTCTTGTTGGTTTTACACATGCCTGTTTTATCTTAAATGGACATTTGTCTGTTTTATAATGCTACCCCAAAAATTGTTATACACCAAACATGTTGGTTTGTTAGAAAAACCTTTTCTAAATGCACATGTGATTGTGCAGGTATTAAAGAGATTGTTAAGCAAAAATGTGTGGATTATTGTGTCAACGCTAAAACACTTTGTTGGTGATGTCATTGCTGTTTTCTGTGAAAATGGGGGTTATTTCCTAAGGGATACAGATCATAGTAAAAAAAAAAAAAAAAAAAAAAAAACGCAATGGGTGGGGTCCTGATGACCAGTATCGTTAGTCAAATCAGGTAACAGGTTACCGGCTCACCTAATAAGGTGGTGTTCCTTGTCAGAACAGGAGAAGTAGTCAAAATAAAAGGAGATTGGGGATAGGACCCAAGGTGTCCTTACCTTCAGTGAAGGAAAAGGAACAAACTGCGGTTTAACCTGATATAACTTTATTAGAACAATTAGTAGAAAAACATTTTAATCATTGAAAGGAAAGCATAAACAATAGGAGATTGCATAAGGTAAAAACTGACAACGTTGTCACTTAAAAACGCATGCCCATGAGCTCAGCCATATCCAAGTCATCCACACGTGTCAATCATCTCAAGTCATTAAGTGTGACTTAATATATAATGCTTACATATGTTTAGGCGAGGTGAGTTCCGGGAAACCTTGGTAGCACAAGTCGGTACCCGTATTGTGCTTAACCATGGACCTCCAGACTCCCTATATGCCTATAGAGTTGCTGCATTGAGTCTTTACAATGTTAAAGAAAGCTTTAGTTATCTCAGACAAATAAATGCAATTCTGGCTAGAAAGTATTCCTGATAGTTAGTGAACAGGACAGGTTTGATTTCTGGATGTAGCACTATCAATCATAGAGATAATATATATATAATAAAAAAAAAAAAAAAAATGCAGCACGCTGTGATGCAGGCATGCGACTTGAGTCCAGGAGAAACAATAGATCCACAACAAGCTTGTTAGTCATTCAGCACCATGTTTCCATGAAACATTAAAGATTGCACCGCATATGGATTGGATCGGAAAATATAGTCAGCTGAGTCAAAATACAGAGCCTCCAAAGAGAGAAAAAAAAAAAAAAAATTAAATTCTCTTTCCCTTTCCTTCTTCCCTTTCTATTCTTTAAATGTTCAGGCTGTGATTGCTTGCTGGATATACCAGTTGAAAAGAGACTCACTGTTTAGATGATATTAGATTGGTGCTCAATAGCAGCGACAAGGTGGTGAATCCAGAGTCCTTTGCAGGGGTCCACAGGTGTGCAGGATGCAAATCTCTGTATTCCTAGTCCTGGTGACACGCACAGGATGTTATCCACTCAAAACCAGCATGGGGCCGCCTGGCCATTTACTTCCAGTTTTCAGTTGTTTGTGGATTTCCAGTTTGCGGAGATAGGATGAGGGCTAAGGAGTGATGAAAAGCCCAAGTTGGCTATCAGCAGAGGGCATGCGTAGGCACACACACCGACATGTTTCACCCACTTGTGACGTGGGTTTCTTCAGGGTGAAGTGTTTGCATGAACAGAATCCTTTTATAGGCAGAGTGACACTCAGTGAATTACTTCCTGTTACATCACTTCCTGCCTAGACATGGTCATGTTAACCCCATAGGGGAATTCAGACTGCTGTAAGGAAAAAGTGTTTTTACACAGCTGCCATCTTGTGGCAGTATATGACTATTGCAGTTCATAGTATAATCATTGATGTAAAAGGTAAAATCGCCATTCACAAGTTGACATTTTATGCTTTTAATCACATCTATTAAATTCAATAGTAGTTATATTAAGATATGAATGTAAAGCTAAATACAGATAGATACATTTATACAGACTGAGGCTTATTATGATATTTTGACAATCGATCAATTCAGTGGAGATCAACTTATGGAGTCAGGAATACCTGTAAATTCAGCTCAGTGTTTAATCCATTTGGCGCGAGCGTCCCCAGCCGAAAAATCCACTCCTTTTCTTTTTGAAGTAGTATCAGGTCGAAGTCACCTCTTCTTACTGGAAGTTTTAGAGCATAGAACCCCTTAATTTTGAGTCCGTTTGTTTCCCTATTATGATATTTTGAAAAGTGTTCTCCTATGGGGGTATCATCATCTGGGGATCGAATGCTTGAGAGGTGTTCCCCTATACGGACCTTTAAAGGACGCTTTGTTTTGCCTATATACAATTTATGACAGGAACATTCCAGCATATACAGTACTCGTGTAGTATTGCAGTTAATGAAATGTTTAATTTGATACACCTTTCTTCCTGTTGCATCTGTAAATGAGTCAGATCTATCTACAAATCTGCAAATATGGCATTTTCCACAAGCATACATCCCTCGCAATGGAGGCAGGTCCGTGAGCCAATTGCGTGGATTGGGTCTGGTATATTCAGATCTGACGAGTTCATCAGTCAGATTTTTGGCTCTTCTTGCTACCATGAAGGGTTTAGGGCCAACTATAGAAGCCATCTGGGGAGCTCGAGTCAGTACGTGCCAATGTTTAGTCAAGATCGTTCGCACATCTTCCCACTGTGTACCAAACGTGGTGATGATTTTCACTTGATCAGAAAGGCTCTTGTTGGCATCTTGGTCATTCTTTGGTATTAGCAGTTCTTTCCGGTCAATTGCAGATGCTCGTTTTCTTGAGTTCTTTAAAGATCTATGCGGGTAACCCCTTTCTCTAAATCTTTTATAGAGTTGCTTTGATTCAGCCTGATAGTCTTGATCCAGTGAGCAGTTGCGTCTAATTCTCAGAAATTGCCCTGTTGGTATACCTCTGACCAGGGACTTGGGATGATGGCTGGTTGCCTCAAGAAGGGTGTTTGCTGCTGTTGCTTTACGAAATGTTTTCGTGGACAGATGGTCTCCATCAATCCTTATTAGGAGGTCCAGAAAAGAAATTTCGTTCAAGTCGTAGGTAAATGTTAGGCGTATATTACGACTGTTTTCATTCAGTTCACTCAAAAACCCTTCAAGAGATTCGACAGACCCCTGCCAAAGCAGCAGGACATCATCGATAAATCTTAGCCACAATTTGGCATGGTCTAGATAAGATTCAGAGCAATAAACAACTTCCTCTTCCCAATAACCAAGATGTAAACATGCGTAGGAAGGTGCCCAAGGGGCCCCCATAGAGGTGCCTTGTATTTGTCTGTAATAGACCCCTAGGAATTCAAAGCAGTTGTTAGTCAGGGCAAACTGCAGCATCTCAAGGATGAACTCATTCTGAGGTCCCATACGTGGAAATTTCTGGTCAAGAAAGTGTGCCACTGCTGCCAAGCCCCATGCATGGGGTATAGATGTATAAAGAGACTCTACATCAATGCCTACCAGGAGAGTTCCAGGAGATACGGTTACCTCTTCAATTTTTGCTAATACATCAAGGGTATCTCTAATGTATGAGGGTAACTCAAAGACCATTTCTTTCAGTAGGGCATCTAGGTATCTTCCAATTTTCTCCAGAGGACCCTTCACCGCTGAAACGATTGGCCTGCCTGGTGGGTTCATCAGGGATTTATGGACTTTAGGAATGATGTAGATTGTAGGGATATTAAACTCCTTCACTTTCAGATACTCATACTCATTCCGAGATGAGAAGAGGCTGGCTTCCTGTGCAAACAGAAGTTTAAAATTCAGTTCATTGATTATAGAGGTAAAAGGATTAGCAGGAAGTTTTTCATAGGTGGATCGGTCATTTAACTGTCTCTTTATCTCATTTTCATAGTATTCTGTTGAAAGCAATACCACATTGCCCCCTTTGTCGCTTTTCTTTATCACCAAATTTGGTGCCTCCTTCAGCTCTCGTAAGGCCCGGCATTGTTCAGGATCCAGGTTGTCTTTTCTTCCTCTTTGCCAATTCACCTTAGTAAGGACATCTTGAACCAGATCTAAGAAGACCCCCAACCATCTATTTTTTCGGAAAGGGGGCATTTTTGTTGATTTTATAAGTAGATTGGCATCTCGTTTCAATGGGCTAGAGGGAGTAGAGATGGATTGGTCATCATCCTTACTTTCCATTAGTAAGGAGGTAAGTATATCCAGATCTTCATCATCTTGGGATTTAGTTGGCAGGTTTTCATCTTCGTCTTGGGTAGGTCTTTGATGTAACTGTCTTAGATAGACTTTTCGTAAAAACAAAGTGATGTCTTTATATACCTCAAACTCGTTCATTGACCCAGTAGGTGAATAAGAGAGTCCTTTTTCAAGCAATTTTCTATGCCTTTCTTCCAATTTAAATTCTGAGAGGTTGATAATAGTCTTGGAGTGTTGATCAGGATGAGGGTTTAAGGAAGTGATGTCTGATGATAGTGGGGAGATTATTTCTGTCATTTCTGCTGGCTCCGGGTATTGGCCCTGGTCGTTTCTCCTCTGTCCCCAGCACTCTTGTATTTTCCTTTTCCTCTTCCTCTTGTTCCTCTTGTGGGCTTTAGGATCCCTTTGGTAGCAGTTGTCTCTTCCAAAGGTGAGCGTTCTTCTCCTAAAAAACCAATCATTCTTTCTGTATCTTCGTCGCTTTCTGAGGTATTTGGTGTTCCTCTGGTTGAGGAGCGTGACCATTGTCGGCCTTTTCTTGAGGTGCTTCTACCCCTAATCTTAGTCAGATCAAAGATTTCTCCCTTGGCCCAATCGTCTAAATCCCTTTGGAATTTGGATTGTTTAGTGTGTCTTAAATTTTTTTGTGTTTTAATGACTTCTTTTTTCAAAATTTCATTTTGTTTTTCAAATTCCAGTTGGTCCTTGAAGGGTTCAAGTTGTTGCAGACTAGCCTCAATTTGTGACTGTAGCTCAGAAGCCTGTAGTTTTTCCTCCTCCACTATGAGTTTCATTACAGACAGACCATGATCAATACATTCCTGCTTCCATTTAGTTAGAAAACGTTCATTATGTAGATGTTCTGCTGGAATGACACGCTCACGTAACCCTCGGGGGATTAAACCTTTAGCAATATAGGTTTCTAGAGATAGAATGTCCCATTTCCTATTTAGTTGTTTTATTGTGAGCTTTTTATGTAGTTTAAATAAATTTTTTATTGATTCATCAGCAGAGGGAGTGGCTTCTTCCCCTCTGTCGCTGAAAGTGAGTCTGATTTCCTCCTCGATGTCATCTCCAATTACAAACGCCATCAGTGTGCAAGTATCTATCTGAGCAGTTACACTTACAGCAGTAATAAATGCAATCCTATTGTAAGGCTTTCTAATGTCAAATAACACTTCCCGCCTCAGGAATGATCCAAAAGATCACAAAGGCATACAGATCATAGTAAAAAAAAAAACGCAATGGGCGGGGTCCTGATGACCAGTATCGTTAGTCAAATCAGGTAACAGGTTACCGGCTCACCTAATAAGGTGGTGTTCCTTGTCAGAACACTATCATCAGACATCACTTCCTTAAACCCTCATCCTGATCAACACTCCAAGACTATTATCAACCTCTCAGAATTTAAATTGGAAGAAAGGCATAGAAAATTGCTTGAAAAAGGACTCTCTTATTCACCTACTGGGTCAATGAACGAGTTTGAGGTATATAAAGACATCACTTTGTTTTTACGAAAAGTCTATCTAAGACAGTTACATCAAAGACCTACCCAAGACGAAGATGAAAACCTGCCAACTAAATCCCAAGATGATGAAGATCTGGATATACTTACCTCCTTACTAATGGAAAGTAAGGATGATGACCAATCCATCTCTACTCCCTCTAGCCCATTGAAACGAGATGCCAATCTACTTATAAAATCAACAAAAATGCCCCCTTTCCGAAAAAATAGATGGTTGGGGGTCTTCTTAGATCTGGTTCAAGATGACCTTACTAAGGTGAATTGGCAAAGAGGAAGAAAAGACAACCTGGATCCTGAACAACGCCGGGCCTTACGAGAGCTGAAGGAGGCACCAAATTTGGTGATAAAGAAAAGCGACAAAGGGGGCAATGTGGTATTGCTTTCAACAGAATACTATGAAAATGAGATAAAGAGACAGTTAAATGACCGATCCACCTATGAAAAACTTCCTGCTAATCCTTTTACCTCTATAATCAATGAACTGAATTTTAAACTTCTGTTTGCACAGGAAGCCGGCCTCTTCTCATCTCGGAATGAGTATGAGTATCTGAAAGTGAAGGAGTTTAATATCCCTACAATCTACATCATTCCTAAAGTCCATAAATCCCTGACGAACCCACCAGGCAGGCCAATCGTTTCAGCGGTGAAGGGTCCTCTGGAGAAAATTGGAAGATACCTAGATGCCCTACTGAAAGAAATGGTCTTTGAGTTACCCTCATACATTAGAGATACCCTTGATGTATTAGCAAAAATTGAAGAGGTAACCGTATCTCCTGGAACTCTCCTGGTAGGCATTGATGTAGAGTCTCTTTATACATCTATACCCCATGCATGGGGCTTGGCAGCAGTGGCACACTTTCTTGACCAGAAATTTCCACGTATGGGACCTCAGAATGAGTTCATCCTTGAGATGCTGCAGTTTGCCCTGACTAACAACTGCTTTGAATTCCTAGGGGTCTATTACAGACAAATACAAGGCACCTCTATGGGGGCCCCTTGGGCACCTTCCTACGCATGTTTACATCTTGGTTATTGGGAAGAGGAAGTTGTTTATTGCTCTGAATCTTATCTAGACCATGCCAAATTGTGGCTAAGATTTATCGATGATGTCCTGCTGCTTTGGCAGGGGTCTGTCGAATCTCTTGAAGGGTTTTTGAGTGAACTGAATGAAAACAGTCGTAATATACGCCTAACATTTACCTACGACTTGAACGGAATTTCTTTTCTGGACCTCCTAATAAGGATTGATGGAGACCATCTGTCCATGAAAACATTTCGTAAAGCAACAGCAGCAAACACCCTTCTTGAGGCAACCAGCCATCATCCCAAGTCCCTGGTCAGAGGTATACCAACAGGGCAATTTCTGAGAATTAGACGCAACTGCTCACTGGATCAAGACTATCAGGCTGAATCAAAGCAACTCTATAAAAGATTTAGAGAAAGGGGTTACCCGCATAGATCTTTAAAGAACTCAAGAAAACGAGCATCTGCAATTGACCGGAAAGAACTGCTAATACCAAAGAATGACCAAGATGCCAACAAGAGCCTTTCTGATCAAGTGAAAATCATCACCACGTTTGGTACACAGTGGGAAGATGTGCGAACGATCTTGACTAAACATTGGCACGTACTGACTCGAGCTCCCCAGATGGATTCTATAGTTGGCCCTAAACCCTTCATGGTAGCAAGAAGAGCCAAAAATCTGACTGATGAACTCGTCAGATCTGAATATACCAGACCCAATCCACGCAATTGGCTCACGGACCTGCCTCCATTGCGAGGGATGTATGCTTGTGGAAAATGCCATATTTGCAGATTTGTAGATAGATCTGACTCATTTACAGATGCAACAGGAAGAAAGGTGTATCAAATTAAACATTTCATTAACTGCAATACTACACGAGTACTGTATATGCTGGAATGTTCCTGTCATAAATTGTATATAGGCAAAACAAAGCGTCCTTTAAAGGTCCGTATAGGGGAACACCTCTCAAGCATTCGATCCCCAGATGATGATACCCCCATAGGAGAACACTTTTCAAAATATCATAATAGGGAAACAAACGGACTCAAAATTAAGGGGTTCTATGCTCTAAAACTTCCAGTAAGAAGAGGTGACTTCGACCTGATACTACTTCAAAAAGAAAAGGAGTGGATTTTTCGGCTGGGGACGCTCGCGCCAAATGGATTAAACACTGAGCTGAATTTACAGGTATTCCTGACTCCATAAGTTGATCTCCACTGAATTGATCGATTGTCAAAATATCATAATAAGCCTCAGTCTGTATAAATGTATCTATCTGTATTTAGCTTTACATTCATATCTTAATATAACTACTATTGAATTTAATAGATGTGATTAAAAGCATAAAATGTCAACTTGTGAATGGCGATTTTACCTTTTACATCAATGATTATACTATGAACTGCAATAGTCATATACTGCCACAAGATGGCAGCTGTGTAAAAACACTTTTTCCTTACAGCAGTCTGAATTCCCCTATGGGGTTAACATGACCATGTCTAGGCAGGAAGTGATGTAACAGGAAGTAATTCACTGAGTGTCACTCTGCCTATAAAAGGATTCTGTTCATGCAAACACTTCACCCTGAAGAAACCCACGTCACAAGTGGGTGAAACATGTCGGTGTGTGTGCCTACGCATGCCCTCTGCTGATAGCCAACTTGGGCTTTTCATCACTCCTTAGCCCTCATCCTATCTCCGCAAACTGGAAATCCACAAACAACTGAAAACTGGAAGTAAATGGCCAGGCGGCCCCATGCTGGTTTTGAGTGGATAACATCCTGTGCGTGTCACCAGGACTAGGAATACAGAGATTTGCATCCTGCACACCTGTGGACCCCTGCAAAGGACTCTGGATTCACCACCTTGTCGCTGCTATTGAGCACCAATCTAATATCATCTAAACAGTGAGTCTCTTTTCAACTGGTATATCCAGCAAGCAATCACAGCCTGAACATTTAAAGAATAGAAAGGGAAGAAGGAAAGGGAAAGAGAATTTAATTTTTTTTTTTTTTTTCTCTCTTTGGAGGCTCTGTATTTTGACTCAGCTGACTATATTTTCCGATCCAATCCATATGCGGTGCTATCTTTAATGTTTCATGGAAACATGGTGCTGAATGACTAACAAGCTTGTTGTGGATCTATTGTTTCTCCTGGACTCAAGTCGCATGCCTGCATCACAGCGTGCTGCATTTTTTTATTTTTTTTTTTATTTTTATTATATATATATTATCTCTATGATTGATAGTGCTACATCCAGAAATCAAACCTGTCCTGTTCACTAACTATCAGGAATACTTTCTAGCCAGAATTGCATTTATTTGTCTGAGATAACTAAAGCTTTCTTTAACATTGTAAAGACTCAATGCAGCAACTCTATAGGCATATAGGGAGTCTGGAGGTCCATGGTTAAGCACAATACGGGTACCGACTTGTGCTACCAAGGTTTCCCGGAACTCACCTCGCCTAAACATATGTAAGCATTATATATTAAGTCACACTTAATGACTTGAGATGATTGACACGTGTGGATGACTTGGATATGGCTGAGCTCATGGGCATGCGTTTTTAAGTGACAACGTTGTCAGTTTTTACCTTATGCAATCTCTTATTGTTTATGCTTTCCTTTCAATGATTAAAATGTTTTTCTACTAATTGTTCTAATAAAGTTATATCAGGTTAAACCGCAGTTTGTTCCTTTTCCTTCACTGAAGGTAAGGACACCTTGGGTCCTATCCCCAATCTCCTTTTATTTTGATTATTTCCTAAGGGCAAATCCTCTTTGCACTACAAGTGCAGTTTCAGTGCACTTGTAGTGCAAAGTGTCTTTGCCTTTAGTAACTAACACCCAACAGTGCTTTGTATAAGGTTACCCAATCACGCCATTTTCTGGACTCAACACATTTCTGTCAGGGTCAGCTAAAACAAACACAAGCAGTAAATGTCCACAAAGATTTTCTTTTTTTGATTTTTTATTTGATAAAGGCTTCACAAATTTGCTGGCATATTGATGGCCCCCCTACCCTCAAAGAACTCCAGGTATCGTAACCGGACATCACGGGCACTCAGGGAGGGCAAGCCAGGACGGCCACTTTCAAGAGCCATCAGTGTTGTTTCATGGATCATTCCGGCCTCAGGCCCAACTGAGCCAGCATAGTTGGCCGAATGTTTGCGTAAAAAGTTATGGAGAATACAGCACGCCAGGATTATATGATTAAGTTTATACTCCGCCATATGGATGGGTGTCAGAAATAGGCGGAACCGGCTGGCCAGGATTCCAAATGTGTTCTCCACCACTCTTTTGGCTCTGGCCAGCCAGTAATTAAAAACCCTCTGTTCCGGGGTGAGGGTCCTCATAGGGAATGGCCGCATAAGATGGTCCCCCAGCGCAAACGCTTCATCAGCAACGAAGACGAATGGGAGTCCTTCCACATTGTCCTCTGGAGGTGGCAAGTCCAAGCTGCCATTCTGGAGACGCCTGTAGAACTCCGTCTGGGCGATGACTCCACCATCACCGAACACCTGAGTTACAAACGACTCCTACTTATGAACGGCCTCAAATGCCGGCCACTTGTGCTCCACGCGGGTCCTGGATACCTTTTCGAGCACTTTCGAGCACTTCCGAACACATCCCATACTGCCGTACTACACCCCAGATAACATAACAAGTGCCTGAAACATCCCACATCCATGCACAGGCGGCAGTTACACTTACAAATGCAGTGTTCCGACCAGAGGTTACACTTACAAATGCAGTGTTGCGACTTACAAACAACTTCGACTTACGAACAAACCTATAGTCTTTATTGTGTTCGTAACCCGGGGACTGCCTGTAGCTCCTTGCTTAACCTATTTATTTTTATTTCAGGTACTTATATAGCACCGTCAATTTACGCAGTGCTTTACATATACATTGTACATCCACATCAGTCCCTACCCTCAAGGAGCTTACAACCTAAGATCCCTAACACACATTCATACATATACTAGGGCCAATTTTAGACAGGATCTGATTAAGATATCAGCATGTCTTTAGAGTGTAGGAGGAAACCGGAGTACCTGGAGGAAACCCATGCAGGCACAGAAACAACATGCAAACTCCAGGCAGATGGTGTCATGGTCAGGATTTGAACCAGTGACCCTTTTTGCTGCTAGGTGAAAAAAGTGCTAACCACTACACCACTGTGCTACCCTTATTATGCAGAAACATTCTCCAAAAATGTAAATATGTGTATAATAATATCAATTACAATAAATTGTTAGAGGATCAACTATATGTGTAAATATTTGGCAGCATTTATTTATATCTACATATTTTGTTTTTATACAAATTAGAAATATTTGCTAATAAACAAATGCTGCAGTATACACATGAAATCATTATACTGTGAAGCTATAAACTAGTTCACAGAGTTGAATAAGGCTTTTCTGCAGAAGAACTATGATTTGTAGAGTCAAATAGGGTGGTGAACACTTTAGTGACAACCCAGTATAGCGGAGAAGTCAGGAGACCTTAGAGACAGTACCAGACACATTGTATCAGAACAAACAATGATGCAGAAAACTGCTCTTAAATTGTGAAATCTCAAAAGAACTCAGGTCATAACCTGCTGTCACCGGGGTGGAATCCATAACTTTCTGACATTTTCAATTGCTCAGCATTTATAAACTACCATAACCTCCCACATCACAAATGTAATTTATTCACTAGCAAGGAGGGGTACTTCATGTTATAACACAAGACAAGCATTGCAGACAGCAGTAGGAATACCCTATTGCTATAAGAGCTCTTGCAGTGAGCAGGCTGCCTAACGGAAAGTACATTGCCAAGCACAATACAATACATTCCAGGTGAATTATTCACACAAACGATATATTACATTTACAACTTGACAATACTGCTACAGTGTTCTTAACACTGTTCCACATTCAGATTTAATGATGACAGTGCAACGAATCAAGATAAATGTCTATGAACCATTTAATAATGTGCAGTTTTTTGCTGAAACACTCCATAATATTTATGCACGCCTGGAAATTGCAGTTGCACAGAATGTATAATGCTCACTGTGTGAATGTAATACTAATGTACACAGCATTTTAGGTGCTATTTAGCTAACAAATCTAGCGTCGTAAAGCAGCATTATAATATTGCTTTCATGGTTGCGTTTGTAAAATGTTCTATTAACAGCAGGTGGCAACCTTTGAAAACAAGATTGTGGTCTGCTTCTGTCTTGCTTTTTTTTTCACTCTTATTTTTCACATGCAGATGTTTAAAATAAAATCTGAAAATGGAAGCCCTGCATGTTTGCTTTTTAGATTAGATAAATATGTCCTTGCTGTATTTTATCTGGGCAAGAAACCACAAATGAATCAAGTGCGGCTAATACCATGGTATTAAAAATGTGCATTGTTCTAAATAGCAGGTGTTAAAATCAACATACTTGCTTCACGTACCCCAGCCTGCATAGTTTCATGTACATCCATCAGCCTATCTACAGTATCTATCTATCTATCTATCTATCTATCTATCTATCTATCTATCTATCTATCTATCTATCTATCTATCTATCTATCTATCTATCTCCTTCCTTCTATTCATCTGTTTCTTTCTGAGGATAGTTTACTAAAATGAGCTTATGCGGCCAAAGAGAGTGGGCAGTGTTCACCCCCCTAACAGGCAAAATGATGCTTATGTTGCTTGTGTACCACTTGCACAATTGCATGGACTAAAATGACCCTACTCAGTGGACAATCTCTGAGATGAAGCTTACTATGGATGATTAACAAATAAATAAATGGAAAATAATTAATTCTGAAAAACTAACACAAGCCACATTCCATAAAAACTCTTTCATTCTTACTGTATATGTATTCAGTTTAGGAAGTCACAATTGTTACTTACATTGTTGAAACACACTTTGACTTCCCCCTGTTTAAAGGAAACTTGTACCGAGAAAATAAGGAGGCTGCTAATGCTGACCTCTGCAACTAAAACTCCAGTGCTGATACAGCTGCTTCAATACTTTCTAAAGTAACGACCTGGAAAAAGCATGCAGATCAGGAGTTTGGTCTTTTTAATCTGTTTACTTTTTGCCGGTCAGTGACTGAGAACATATTGAAACCAGCAACAGCAGCCTTATGTTCAGGTAGTTTCATTTGAGAATTAGATGATTGTGGGGAACAGAGCTGCTGATACCTATGATGCATTGTGTGACAACCCACCGCTTACACCATTCCCACTCAAGAGCTTAGTTTCAAACAAATGCCCCTGAGAGAATGTTACAATTTGATTGAACATCCCCTTTATGAACAATCTGACTGGGCATCCTCCTTACAATCATTTAATTTATCATGGGGGAGGTCATTTAACCAAGGTTAGTATAATGGTCAGTTAAACTAGATCTCTGTAAAGGACAAATTAATAGGGATGGAGTTAATTACAAGGTTAAGGACCTTTTTACAACTATTTGTGTTGTTGTACTTGTGCCCATTCATTAGCTATGGGCCCTCAAAGAGTGCCTGAATAATTTTAAGGTCAGTTTTACACCTATGTGCGCATTGCCATACACATTCAAGTGCATTGTAATGTGCATAACCATGATTGGGATACATGATGTATCTGTGTTTTGGGGTGATCATATTAGTTTATAAAGGTCCTCCAATGCACATGCACACAGTGAATAACCTATGCGAGACTTTAACTCACCACAATTCATAAATGTAAAACCACATACATTGGGTTTTCATGCATTTGGAAGAAAAGATCCAGGCACATTTTTGGTGCATTAATTTTCATTAAGGACCCATAAAAAATGAATGGGCCCATTTACAACAATAATGGTTTGATAAATCAGATATTACAAATCAACTTGTGAATTAATATATGTTCATGTTTAAAACAGTTTACATGCACAATGGCGAAATATGATTTCTGACTTTAAATAACGTTTTCAAAACAATACATATTGTACACTATTATTATCCTTATTAACTGAATTACAAATAGTGCCACTTCTTAGCATATTTGTGAACTGCTTCTAGCAAGAATATTCTTAAAAATGAAAATGCGTTTAAGCACTAGCATGCACATCTGATTAGTTCTCAAATTGAAATTACGCTTTTGTTACCAACCCTGACTTTTTCGCTGTTGTATGAAGTTACACTGAAATTCCATTTCTTTGGGTGACTTTATACTTCAACTCTTACTTACAGATGACACGTTTTTCTAAATGCTTGACTGATTGCAAAATGGGAAGTATGATACTGGTTATGAAAGATTATCTGACTTAGATACCACAAAAGAGGTTTTCACGAATTAACGTACGTTATGTAGGAGTAAAAAAAAATATCATTGAATTATTAAAGGAAAAGAACAAAGTAGGTATTTTTCAATTAACAAGTCACAAACTTACTGCTTAACTTGCAGCTACTAGCTAGCGCACAAACAAAATATCCTTCTACCAGTATTACCTCCAACCAGTACCAAACAAGTACCTACATATCACATTAAAAAGTCCATCTTTTATTATATCCCATCCTTACATTAAAAAAGGCTCAGGTTTTGTACTTGTTGCTTTATGGTGGCAAAAGCAACTCTAATGTTCAGATGTATATCGGATCTTATTCAGAAAAGCGTTGTACATTTGCACTTTACTTTCTATAAGCAGCAACATTGAATATGCTTTTGAAGGGATCTGTTTGCTGAACTATTATTTTGCATCAATAATCACTTCAGCCCCGGAAGAATTTACCCCCTTCCTGACCAGAGCACTTTTTGCAAATCGTCACTGTGTTGCTTTAACTGACAATTGCACGGTCGTGCGACATTGTACCCAAACAAAATTGACATCCTTTTTTTCCCCATAAATATAGCTTTCTTTTGGTGGTATTTGATCGCCTCTGCGGTTTTTATTTTTTGCGCTATAAACAAAAATAAAGCGACAATTTTGAAAAAAACGCGTTATTTTTTTACATTTTGCTATAATAAATATCCCCCAAAAATATATAAAAATGTTTTTTTTCCTCAGTTTAGGCCGATATGAATTCTTCTACATATTTTTGGTAAAAAAAAAAAATCATAATAAGCGTATATTGATTGGTTTGCGCAAAAGTTATAGCGTCTACAAAATAGGGGATAGATTTATAGCATTTTTATTATTATTTTTTTTTACTAGTAATGGCGGCGATCTGCGATTTTTATCGTGACTGCAACATTATGGCAGACACATCGGACAATTTTGACACATTTTTGGGACCATTGGCATTAATACAGCGATCAATGCTATAAAATTGCATTGATTACTGTAAAAATGTCACTGGCAGTGATGGGGTTAACACTAGGGGGCGCTCGAGTGGTTAACTGTATTCCCTGGGAGGTGATTCTAACTGAAGGGCGAGGGGACTGACTGGAGGAAGTGACGGATAGGAGCTAAGAGGAACACACGATCTGTGACTCCTGTCAGAACAGAACAGGGACGTGTGTGTTTAAACACACACGTCCCTGTTCTGTCTCTCCTAGTCACGATCGCTCGTGGCCGGCAGTCATCATGAACGTTGGCTACGAGCACCGGCAGCCCCACTGTTTAGCAGCGCGTGCGCGCTATCCTGACCCCACGAGCCGACGTATAGCTATGACGGCTCACGCAGGGGAGCCAACCTACCACAGTATAACTGCAGCGGTTGGTCGGGAAACGATTAATGGACTTTGAATAGATTGAATGTTTCCTTCGATGCAGTTGTGCAACATCCTCAATATTTAAGTTGACGTTTGACAAATTATAGCCGTGATGATTTATAATATGGAATATAAATTGGGGGGTAGAGACAGTTCCTCAAGCTAGTCTCCACTATAAAGATAAGGACTATCTCGGTAAAGAGATAATTATAGCCGTGATGATTTATAATATGGAATTTAATAAAATTGGGGGGTAGAGACAGTTCCCCAAGCTAGTCTCCACTATAAAGATAAGGACTATTTTAGTACAGAGATAATAAAAGATGGAGTTTTTAATGTTGTATGGTGGTTTTAAATGTACTTGTTTGAGTAGGTTACAGAGGCCACAAATAGGTTTAAATAGATATTTGAAAAAGGGATTAAAAATGGATTTGTGATTATTAGTGATTGTCAAACTTTTTTACCAGGAGAAATTTAACTATAGGGTTCAATTATATATTAACTATACTTTAATCTCTTTCTGACCATACTATAGTAAATTAGTAGCACTCCAACATGTTTCCTGTGCCAGATGGTAGTTAATGTCTTCTTAGCTTACATTTGAGAGCTCCAGAAAGAACACTTAGCTGTGAAACTCTTACTGGCAGTTTGGGATGCTGAATGGAAGATTGAGAGCCACAAAGAATTGTTCATGATCAGTATAATTACCTGTGGATTACATAGATTTTCCAAAACAAGGACATTTTTCTACAACAGAAAATCAACATGTGCACATTTGTTTTCAAGTTATGTACTCTGCGAGAGCACTCTGGAACTGTGTAAGAGCACTTTCACAATGAGGCAGTTTTCAGGAGTTTTAATGCTGAAAATAGCCCCTGAAAATGGCCTCCCATGCCACCCGAGTGTGAGTGCCGAGTGTGAACTCATGTTGGACTTGAACATCAGCTGTGCGCAAGTTCGCACAATTTGGGGTGTTCGCGGCAAATTCGAATGCCGCGGAAAACCCTTTAAAAGTCTATGGGAGAAATCAAAAGTGCTAATTTTAAAGGCTTATATTCAGGGTATTGTCATAAAAAGTGTTTGGGGACCTGGGCCCTGCCCCAGGGGACATGGCTCAATGCAAAAAAAAGTTTTAAAAACGGCCATTTTTTTGGGAGCAGTGATTTTAATAATGCTTAAAGTGAAACAATAAAAGTGTAATATCCCTTTAAATTTCATAGCTGGGGGGTGTCTATAGTATGCCTGTAAAGGGGCGCATGTTTCCTGTGTTTAGAACAGTCTGACAGCAAAATGACATTTCAAAGGAAAAAAAGTCATTTAAACTACTCGCGGCTATTAATGAATTGCCGGTCCGACAATACACATAAAAGTTCATTGATTAAAAACGGCATGGGAATTCCCCACAGGGGAACCCCCGAACCAAACTTTAAAAAAAATGATGTGGGGGTCCCCCTAAATTCCATACCAGGCCCTTCAGGTCTGGTATGGATTTTAAGGGGAACCCCGCGCCAAAATAGAAAAAAAAAACGGCGTGGGGTCCCCCCAAAAATCCATACCAAACCCTTATCTGAGCACGCAACCTGGCAGGCCACAGGAAAAGAGGGGGGACGAGACAGTGGCCCCCCTCTTGAACCGTACCAGGCCACATGCCCTCAACATTGGGAGGGTGCTTTGGGGTAGGCCCCCAAAACACCTTGTCCACATGTTGATGAAGACAAGGGCCTCATCCCCACAACCCTGGCTGGTGGTTGTGGGGGTCTGCTGGTGGGGGGCTTATCAGAATCTGGAAGCCCCCTTTAACAAGGGGACCCCCAGATCCCGGCCCTCCCCCCTGTGTGAAATGGTAACCTACCATTTCACTAAAAAACTGTCAAAAATGTTAAAAATGACAAGAGACAGTTTTTGACAATTCCTTTATTTAAATGCTTCTTCTTTCTTCTGTCTTCTATCTTCTATCTTCCTTCAGTTTCTTCCTCCATCTTCTTCTTCTTCTGGTTCTTCTGGTTCTTCCTCCGGTGTTCTCATCCGGCATCTTCCTCCACGGCGTCTGCGTCTTCTTCCCTTCTTCTCCTCGGGCTGCTCTGCATCCATGATGGCATGGAGGGAGGCTCCCGCTCTTCTCTTCATCTTCTTCTCTTCATCTTCTTCTCTTTATCTTCTTCTCTTCATCTTCTTGTCTTCATCTTCTTTTTGGGCTCCACATCCATGATGGCATGGAGGGAGGCTCCCGCTGTGTGACACTTCTCCTCTTCTGACGGTTCTTAAATAACGGGGGCGGGGCCACCCGGTGACCCCGCCCCCATCTGACGCACAGGGACCTGACGGGACTTCCCTGTGGCATTCCCTGAGACACTGGTGATCTCAAAGAACACCGGAGGAAGACCAGAAGAACCAGAAGAAGAAGAAGATGTAGGAAGAAACCGAAGGAGGATAGAAGATAGAAGAAAGAAGAAAGAAGAAAGAAGAAGCATTTAAATAAAGGAATTGTCAAAAACTGTCTCTTGGCATTTTTAACATTTTTGACAGTTTTTTAGTGAAATGGTAGGGGTACTTTTGTACCCCCTTACCATTTCACACAGGGGGAGGGCCGGGATCTGGGGGGCTTGTTAAAGGGGGCTTCCAGATTCCGATAAGCCCCCCCGGCAGACCCCCACAACCACCGGCCAGGGTTGTGGGGATGAGGCCCTTGTCCTCATCAATGTGGGGACAAGGTGTTTTGGGGGGCTACCCCAAAGTACCCTCCCAATGTGGAGGGCATGTGGCCTGGTACGGTTCAGGAGGGGGGCGCTCTCTCATCCCCCCTCTTTTCCTGCGGCCTGCCAGGTTGTGTGCTCGGATAAGGGTCTGGTATGGATTTTTAGGGGGACCCCACGCCTTTTTTTTATTCTGGCGTGGGGTTCCCCTTAAAATCCATACCAGACCTGAAGGGTCTGGTATAGATTTTGAGGGGGACCCCAAGCCATTTTTTTTTTAAATTTTGGCCGGGGTTCCCCTTAATATCCATAACAGACCTGAAGGGCCTGGTATGGAATTTAGGGGGACCCCCATGTCATTTTTAAAAAAAATTTTGGTACGGAGTTCCGCTGTGGGGAATTCCCATGCCGTTTTTATTAATGAACTTCTATGTGTATTGTCGGACCGGCAATGCATTAATAGCCGCGAGTAGTTTTAAATGACTTTTTTTCCTTTGAAATGTAATTTTGCTGTCAGACTTGTCTAAACACAGGAAACATGTGCCCCTTTACAGGCATACTATAGACACCCCCCAGGTACAAAATTTAAAGGGATATTACACTTTTATTGTTTCACTTTAAGCATTATTAAAATCACTGCTCCCGAAAAAACAGCAGTTTTTAAAACTTTTTTATGCATTGATCCATGTCCCCTGGGGCAGGACCCAGGTCCCCAAACACTTTTTATGACAATGCCATGAATACAAGCCTTTACACACAATTCTATAGAATTATAAGATTCATCCCTAGAGGGGGAACCAGCAGGAAAAATAAGGTACTGATTCCTCCATATAGATCTGTATTTAGACCTCATTAGAAATATGGTGCCCAGTTCTGGAGACCTTACTTACAAAAATATATAGATAAGATAGAATTAGTACAAAGATGGGTAACAAAAATGGTAAAAGGTCTGAGGGATAAACATATCAGGAGAGACTTCAGGAACTTAATATGTACAGTCTGGAGAAAGGGAACAAGGAGACATGACTGAAACTTTTAAATACATCAAGGGGACGAGTAAGCTTCAGGAGGGCAGTATTTTCAATTTCAAGAACTCAGGAATGTGACCTCAAAGCATTTGATTCTTGAAATAGACTTCCAGCAGAGGTAGTGAGTCAGTCATCAGTAAATGGATTTAAATACGCTTGGGACAAACATAGCTCTATACTCAGAAAAAAAAAGTTAACAAAAAAACAAACTTGTAAAAAAAATCGGCGCAGACTCAATGAACCACTTGGTCTTTTTTCTGCCATTACATTTAGCCCAAAATACCATGTTACGTATAATGATATATTATAGTAGTATTAAACTGTAACTCTACTTTTGTTGAGAAAAAAAACATTCCACTCAAGGTGATCTATGTACATTGCAAGGATTTTAACAAACTTTGCTGCAGAGTCCCAGCTTTTCTTATTCTAAAGAAACAGCCGTTTGTTTGTCTGTGTCCATGTGAAAAGTGAGTCTGTATGGGAGTGGTTTTGTAATTATCAATCAGCTGCTGCACTTGCACTAATGAGGAGAACTGCAGGGTCTGCATCCCTTTAGACGTGATTTCACTTTGGGAGTATCTAGCCAAAAATGCAATTTTTAGTTATAGGAAATGCTCAAAATCAAATTTGTAACTTAGTGCAGACTTCTGGGAAAATCAGTAAGCCAATCACACAAGCAGGAAATGGCATATATGGGGCATGTATTTTACACCTTATGTGTACAGAACACCTCCAGGTAGCCATATTGCATTGCATTTTACAGAAAACTATAGCATTGCTGATTGAAAAGAAATGTAATTTTAATAACATTCAATTACAATTTGGCGTGTGTCGCAATATTATTTTTTTATTTGCTAGATTTTTTCCCACAAAGGAGTTACCCTTTAGGTATTATTATCCCCATGTCTTGTAGTGCCAGTTTTGTTGCCTATTATTAGTATTCATTTTGTGACTACTACTGAAAATAATTGAGACACATAGGGGAATATGGGGGATGATAAAAATAATACGCCCTGGGTGTCATCTATCCTAGGTATAACAATGACTGTAGCACTGTATTTTATTCATTATCTCTGCCAGAAAACAAGTAAACAAAACTGTTCTTGGCCCTGATCCCTATTTGAGTGGGTAAATGTTTGCAGATACTGTATCTTACTGAGAACAGGCAGTAGAATATCATCCTACAGTTAGTATGCTGCTGGGCCACACATACAGTAGATGCAGATATACAGTATGTGCATGATCACATGGTGAAAGCTTTATTCCCTTGTCTTCACTGGAAAAGGAATAATGTACTATTTTGCATCATATTTTATTAAAAAATAATATCAGAGAATATCAGAGAAGTGCCAGTCTAACTACTTTATTTTTATTTCAATATGCTTTGGTGTCTCCTTTTCTCACGGGTGCCCTGGTGTAATTTTCCAACTGTAATTTTGGAAAAACAATATATAATCAAAAAACATCTCAATGGAAATATTGCAACCTGAAAGGCCAGTTTGTACCAGTGACATTATGTCACCTAATCACATTCACTAACTGTTTACCCTAAAGTCATATACTCAAGACTCGAGAATAGTTACTATGCACTTGTGATTATGTGGTATTCAGCTTGTAGTGACTGTGTATGTACAGTAAAGACTTTATAGATGAACAAACATCCCTGATTTAGATGCATGAGTACATACAGTATTTCCCTTACACACTTTACAATTTGCTTGTAATCTCATGATCTCAAAGTTAGATTGTTAACAGGTAACAGGCAAACCTTTGTCCCATAAAGCCCCACAGATTGATTAGCAGATCGGAATGCTGATATACTAATCATGGCAACCAAAGTTTGTTAAATCCTAAACTTCTAGGTGTTGCTTTTTTGTTGTTATCCACATTTTTTTTATTTGATGGACCATCAAATGTACAGTATGTGTAAAAGATATTTGTAGGAATAGTATTCTTAGAAAAAAGTATTAAACAGGGAGGTTGACAACATTTGGACTTCCACTATAGTAGAAATGCATTATGCTTTCAAATCCCTATGCGATGGTAAAGTTCAGTACTACTGTATTTTGCCTCCACTGGTACAGTGCGTAGAATAAATAATTCTGCACTAAATGTTGAAATAAATACATTTTACATAAACCTTTAAAATAAACGTTTTTTGCTTCTTTTTTTAAAAGTTAAATATACCATTAAAAGTGTTTCATTTTATTTGTTCAATAAGTACAAAAAAAACCTTGTTGAGCTTAACAGAAATGCAGTAAGCTGGTTGTGTACTGTACCTCTGCTTCTCTGTTATCAGTTGACAGTGTTATCTGTCCTGTACAGTTATGGGGATAAAGAGGGGGTTTATTTTGACCTTGTGTCTCCTCTACAGATACAATAGAGTAGCTACAGTACAGCGAGTGTTGTCATTCTCGGACAGTAAGTGTGAAGATTAGCAAGTGAAAAATAAGGGAAATCCTGAAAAAGAACTAATGCAGCCACCCCATCTAAGGACATTTCTTTCTTGGGTTTATATACACTTTAAAGCTGAATAGCAACAACATTTTTTTTAAATTTTGAATAGAGTAAAAAGGTTAAAAGTCCCAGTCAGCTTTCCACTCTTGTCTGGGACCCCCATTTGGGAGATCCCCTCACTTTCAGTGTAGTCACTTAGACAAAGCAAATGGAAATGCGTCCAATAGGGGCACAGGCATCTGTAAAGTCACTTTCTTTTAGTAGAGTGAGGGAATGGTAACATTTCTGTTGATTATATTTATTGCTATCATGGTCCCCATTAGGTAGAGTACCCATCCCTTTCTGCCTTCACTGAGATAGGGAATATATTAACAGACACACACACATCGGTAAAAACGTCAAACTGCTATGCATTTGGGCTTTCAGTACAGCAATGCTTGAGGTGATTGTAGCCGTATTAGTGCACGTGTGACAGAAACAATGGAGTACTGTCCGTGATACTTTTTTTTATTTGCACTAACATACAATTTTTTCAGGACAAGCTTTCAGGGTATGTCCCCTTCTTGAAGGTACTGCTGGGACCTCGAAGATGGGGACATACTCCAAAAGCTTGTGCTGAAAAATTATATGTTAGTGAAAATAAAAAAAAAGTATCACGAACAGTACGCAAATGTTTTTAGTACAGCAATGCATGTTTTCAAATATTTGGATTGCAATATTGTTTTTGGGTTGTTGATTTAGTTGTGGTGTGACCTTTATTTAAATGAAAAAAGTTCAATAATTCATAACAACCAATCAGATATCTTTGTATTAGTTTGACAATAAAACCTAATAATGTACTGGCTACCATAGATAAGAGTATATAATTATATTGTTATTAATTAGAGTCTTAGATCTTTTTTCCTCAATCTAAAATAGCAAAGTCAGAAACAAGTAACATTAACTCACACATTCCCTTGACATATGACACTACCTATGTGACCATTTATAAACCCCTGAGCTGCAGTAATGGATTAAGCTTCAGTCTACAGCTGGTTTCATGCAACATACAGTGCTGTAAACCTAAATATCCCTACATTTTTAACACATTCTTGTACTACTTAAGATGCAATATATTGTTGTACTTTGTGGCTGATAAATAATATGACAATGTCCTAAGACCAACAAAAGCAGGAAACCCTTTATGCCACAAGTATCAAACCAAAGAGAATAGAATATATATATATATATATATATATATATATATATATATATATATATATATATATATATATATATATATTTGAAAAGATAAAACATATGACATAGAGATAAAGAAATACTGTTGCCCGACCATTCACTTCAACAAACATCTTCCCATAATAATAGATATGCCTTTAACATATTTAAGCATTGCATTTACCAGTAAAAGCCTCCATTGTGTGACACACAATAGGTTTCCCATTTTACTTTTCCCTTAGTTGATACATGAAAGGTTATATAGGGAGGTGAGGGAGTGGCGTAGTTGGACCAACACAAACAGTTATTAGACACTCCTAGAAGAGGAGAAGGCTGAGGCATGGAAGGAGGTGGTTGTGCTGGAAAATTGACTAGTAACATTTGCTAACAAGTACAGAGGCACATTGCCAGTGGATAAAACCTAATTTATTTGGAGCAAACAACACTGCAAGTAAACATTTAATTACTTTTTCCAGTGCTTTTACCTGCAAATATTTGAAGTTAGTGACAAGGTCTCTTTAACATAGGTTTATGCAGTATTGCTTTGCTTTGCAACTAATAGACAATTAGCAACCCACATACACTAAATAGTGAATATCAGTAAGGAATGTACCATTCAGAGTCTAGTCATCTGTTTCTGAACAGATACCTATGTACATGGCTAGCTCTAGTTCATATTATTAGCTATCAAATGAGCTAAGCACTATGCTTTTTTGTGAGCACTTCTCTTCAGTCTGTTCTCCAAAAAGGTAAAGTGATGATTAAGTATGTATTAACTCTTGTCTTATCATTGGGAGTTTAATCTTTCATTCACCAACACATTTATTTTCATGTGTTGGGTTATTTATGAACCTTGTGGACAGCCATATCCCAACACATTCATAATAAATTGGGTAATGGACCTCCTACTGTGAGATATAAGGCTATAAGGATTTCTTGAAGAAATCCAAGCTTGAATATAAGAACAAGGCCACGGCTAAGTCTTTAAATACTGGCTGTGATAGTCTGGGGTCTAGTAGTTTTGATAAATGATTAAACATTAAAACTTTACTGTTTAAAGAATCTGTGTTTTAGTAGTTATTAGCTAGTGATTTGTAACTGCTGATTGATTCCCCACTGAGTATTTACTAGTGTTCACGATGCAAGGAATCTCTCACAACCACAGTTCAGTCAATACAGGCTAAGTCTGTATTTTAATTCTAACATAGGATCTGTGTGCATTGTGCATGCTAGTGGGCTCTCTTAAGGAAAAGAATATTGAGAACTCACTAGAGTTGATGACATTATTGGACCTTATCCAGTCTATTATGGCCATGATAAAGGTGGAAGAAATCTATCACAACAGCAAAAACCTGGCAAGGGATCAAAGCTTGCCCACTCTGATAAAACTTTGAACAAACATCATACACATTAATCGCCTTTTATCATGCAAAATATCAGAATGCCTTCCCTAGCAAAAAGTATAGGAATACAAAACTGTTATAAACAAAGTATAATTTAGTTTATTTATACTCTTTTTTAAGGATCAGTTCTCCTAAAAATAGTATTTCAGTTATAAGTAAATTCTGAAGCGTGGGTTATCTTCTGGATTAATATAGTGTTTGGCATCTGCAGTGGTAAGCACTCTTTAATTGTTTGTTGCTTCTCTATGGTTGGATATGAGGTACTGCTTTAAGTGTTCTAATTATTTCTATTGGATTTCCATAATGGAAAATAACCTATAAGTGCAACAGACAGAGGGAGAAAAGGCAATTATTAATGGCTGTGGCAGCTTTGCAGACCTGAGAAAGCCAATGCAAAAATCTCATGAATACAATCTCCAAGAGAACCAAAGTGGTTAACATGTAAAAGGCCTACCAGAAAAAAATTGAGAAAGATTGAAATATCAGCTTTGGAGCAAATTCATACTAAAATGGTACCAAGCTCATTGCCTTATCTTATTTCTTCCTACCTTGCTAATGCATTAACTACCTGCTAAATAAAATATTAATGTTATATTTTCAATTTTGGCCAGATTCATATTGTATAGTTATGTTATACTCACCAGGACATCTCTGTTCATTACACCTCCTAATATCTTCTCCGGAGCCTTCACATTGCTGACCAGTAATGGAAACTCCCTGGCAGTTTCGAGTTCTTTTTTCCCAGCCACCATCACATGATCTTGAACAACCACTCCACGGTCCCCACTGATTCCACTGACCATTAGCTGTATTGAAAATGGTAACACAATTGGCAATAGTTCGTTTTTGGAAAATATTCACATTTAAACAATATATGGAACCCCTAATGAAAACTGAAGATCATTTATATTACTGCTCTGATTCTTTCTAAACATTCTAAATTTTCTAAACTGAAAGTAGGTTATAAAACCCATAGGAGATGTTTGGTGTCTATAACAAATTGTGTGGCATGAATAAACTCTAGCAATTTGCCTCTGTGAAACGGCTAACTATAATAAGGTCTGGTTATTGTTTCTCTCTATCCTTGTGCAGGGTAACTTGTCTAGTCTCCCTCCCCCCCATGTTTTGTCACTGCTGTGTTTACTAGATATTTGGGTTGGCAAAGCCATTTATTGCATAAAACATGGAATGGAGTTTTCCCTGTCCATGTGCATGATAGACACCTCCCCAAATTACCAACTGAAATATTTTCTTGAAACAAGAATATTTCTTGTCTACAGGATCTACAGCAATGATCCTGCTTCCTAGTTTTGATGGTTTAATAACAATGTAGTTAAATGTAAACTGTGTCCAATCTAAGAATCTGCTTCAGGCAAATTTCAATTCACTTTACAATATTTTTATTCATGCATCCCACATTACTTACTGATGGAAAAAACATTGTTTGACTTGTATAATTTAAACAGCTAAACTCTAAGTTATGTAAAACAATGCACATCTCAGTTTACCATTCTAGAAACTTTAATGTTATCAAGAGTATGCTCTATGACCTTTGACAAAGGAGTACATTGCTAAGAAATTCATGGGCTAATTTGAACAACGCCAGCAGCTACTGGTGGCCAAAGGGGAACAACATTTGAGGGGATTTTACTAATTATTAGCAAAAACAAATCTCTAGAGCCCAACCTAGCTGACTTTTAATAAGCCTAGTAAATATAAGAAGGGAAAATACACATGTTGTAATTATTTATTGTCTGATAGGTCACACAAAGGTCAAATATAATGGTAACATCACTCACAAATGTGCAATAATTTTATTATTGTCTGGGCCAATTTAAAGTCTCCTGTGTGAAAGAAAACTGTGACCAAGATTATAATTAATTACCAATATTATGACCTTCAAAATGGGGTTATATACCTAATAATTATGTACAGAAAAATATAACAACACCATAATGCAAGCATGTTGTTCATGTAAATGAAAATATTCAGTCTCACAATTATAATAGCTTGCCACTGTATAATAAACTTGAAGAGGCGTCATTTAATAATATACTATAATTATAAAAAGATTATTCAGTTTTGTGCCAAATGAAAATATTTATTGATACACTTTCCCATTATCACAGATTTCTTTGGGTGCTCTCCTAATATTACACATTTACAGTTGTATCAAAATAAAATGAATGATACCATTGTAGCTATAAAAACACAATACCTTGCAGTATTACCAACCATAAAAGTGATGTATTTCTGCAATATTATTCTCTATACATCTATAAAACCTAGATTAGATAATTTATTTTACTTTATAGTGTTTTTCCAAAGTTGTATGGTTAATTGAGTTGAGTCTAAATATTTACCCGTGCACTCCTGATTATGACATTCTCTTGTTTCACTATAAGGTCCTTTGCAGTCAGAGCCACCATGGGATGCTGGCGAGCATTCTCTTTGTCTTTTCTGTGTACCATTGGAACATGTCACTGAACACTGGCTCCAAGCGCTCCATTCCTGCCAGAGACCATCAACTGAAAATGACACAAGCAGACATACAGGCTTTGATTTTAATTCCTGACCCTTCAGCAAAGATGTTTTACATTATAATAAAGGTAGTATCAGTGTGATATCATAGGAATAAACTCATAAAACAGAAATTTGACATATCCACACTTATAAACTGCTTAACTTTATTCCTCAAATCTGAATTCCAAGAAGACTATAAAAATAAAAAAATCAATAAACACACATATTTATTAAAATAATGTAATATATATTATCTGCAGCTACTAAAACAAAAACAGAATGTGACTTCATTTCAACTGCTTATCATTCCCTGTGAGCAACACTCTAGGAGAGGGAGGCCAATCTTATGGGCCAATCAGTTGTGTTTAATTCACATGTGCTAAAAGGGAAAGAGCAAGGGAGTAGATTCATCAATCCCTGGGTGTCCATTCAAAGGCTTGGGTGATCAAGCTAAAATGCTTGGAAAAGTGAAGTCACCTGTAGTGGAACTCCAAACGTCTCAGGACAGGATGGATAAAATATATGTTTCAGTTGTGTGATCAGCTGTTTACCTGGAGTTCAGTTTTAAAAATAATTATTTTTCTGGCCACTAGTTATCTGGAAAGCCATGCTCAAAACCATGCTTAATGGAATGTCTGTGCTCAAAGGAATGCTCCTCCTCAAAGGAATGCCCATGCTAAAACGAAAGTGCATGCATGCAGAAGGGTCCATAGAACTGTGCACAGCATTAGGACCCTACATGCATTAACACTAGCACGTGTGTATACATGTGCATGTGATTACTAGCATTCTGCATGTGCTCATTAATGTGAGCATGCTTGTTTGATGGACTTTGGTTCCCAGTGGTCTATTTAAAGCCTTGCAGGATTCAGGTTCATTACTGAGTGGTCATCATCTCCTTCTACTTGTGACTTGATCCTGCATTCATCTGTACCTTGACCTGGCTTACTGTTTCTGCTTGTTCCTGAACCTTTGTTGCTGACTTGACTCTGCTTCCTGCCCGCTGTTCTGGTACTTCTTCTGCTCACTTGATGCTGACCTTGGCTTGGTTTTGACTCTGCTCCTGGTTCCCATCTCTGTACTCCTGCTGCCCAGTAGTTGCTGACCACTACCTATTCAATTATGTGTCCTAGAAGCAGAATCTGCCTGCTGCCAGCTGGTCTACATCAGCTCTGCATCTGCTATCAAGATATTTTGAACCAGATCTCCTACAGGCACCTGCACCTCTCTGTGCCCTGTTATACCCTTTTATAATCCCGAGGAGAAACAGGACAAAGGCTGTAAGAGCAGCCCTATCATCTCAACTCAATCAACTCTTCCTCGACCAGGTATGTGACACTAGTTATATGTATAATAATATGTATAATGTTACACTTACCCATGTCTCATTACAGTTCTGGCTCTTTCCTTCATTTCAAGGACACATGTGTGCATCCAATCAGAGGCCTCTGGCACTACATACTAGCATCATACATACTAGGGGGAAACATCTGGAGGAGTCAATGGTGGAGAAGGATCTGGGGGTTCTGGTAGATCATAAGCTTAAAAATAGCATGCAATGCCAACCTGCTGTTTCCAAAGCAAGCAAAATCCTTTCTTGTATTAAGGGAGGCATGGACTGAAGAAAGGGAGATATCATTTTGCCCCTGTAAAAATCATTAGTAAGACCTCATCTGGAATATGCAGTTCAGTTTTGGGCACAAGTTCATCAAAAGGTTATTGGGGAACTGGAGAAATTGCAAACAACAGCAGCCAAAATGATAAGAGGCATTGATGAGCTCAGCTATAAGGAAAGATTAGCTGAACTGAATTTTTTTTCTCTGAAGAAGATGATGTTAAGGGGGATATGATCAACATGTATAAATACATAAGTGGTTTATATAGTGAACTTGGTTTTGAGTTATTCACTTTAAGGGCATCACAGAGAACAAGGGGGCACTCTTTACAGCTGGAGGAAAAGAGATTTCATCTTGAAATACGGAAAGGCTACTTCACAGTAAGAGCTGTGAAAATGTGAAATAGAGCTGGTCCTGGCTAGCTCAGTAGATTGTTTAAAGAAAGGCCTGGGGGGTGTCCTGATGTGAGCAGCAGCAGACGTTTTTGTGAGGAGCTCCAGGCATCCTGAATCGAATCCACCTCCATCCGTGCATCTAACTACCAATAAAGAGCTGAAAACCTGCCAGCCTGTTCATCTCAGTCCCCTGCAGTGTCTTGTGCCATCATTTTGGAGCGGTTCGGCCCGTGGGCATCCGCGAGACATTGCCTTCAGACACCCACGGCCGCCGCCATCATGCCAGCCTGAGGCCTCCCGGGAAGACTCAATCCTAGCAGATTTGGAGGTAAGGGACCATGATCTGTCCCCACCTGCCACCCACGGCCTGGTCCGGCCTAGTGCGGCTTAGTGAGGCCTAAGAATCCCCACTATTTCCTGAGGCTGTTATCCCGCGGGAGTGTACCGCTGTCAGTTCGGCCCGACCTTGGAGGTGTGAGTCTCCTCTCTGCATCCACCCTGTCACCCCTCCAAGTCCCTGCCATGGCCCGGTGTGCTGCCTCTAACATACTGCTCTGGGCCTTCCCCACACTGGCATTCCCAGCCCCACATCCTCACTACCTTGCCCCTGCCTGTGTGTCTGCTGTGAGGGGGGAGGCTGCTGGTGAACATTGACTGCCTGTCCACCTAGTGAACACCAGGGTCTGGAGGCCTACAGCCAGCTTGGGTCAAATCTACCCACCCACTGGATATCCGTCTGGGCATAAACAATCGTCGTCTATAGTGGTCTCCTTGGGTAAAATACCAGATGTCCTCCTCCTCCAAAAAGGGGAAAAAGTACTCTAAAACTACTAAGACCAACACTCCAGTCCAGCCGCCACCGCCCGCTTCCCCACAAACAGATCCCATTCTGATCAGTCAGCTTTGGGCCCTGCTGGCCGATCTTGAAATGGAGCCTAGAGAAACTCAGATGGCAGAAGGGTCAGCCCCACCATCTCAAGACAGTACAGCCACGATCCTTGCTGCGATTGAGCAGAGTAGGACCTTGCTGCTGGTGCGCATTGACCATCTTGCTGAGGAGTGCAACTTAATACGGAATGACCTGAACAAAATAAGAGGGAGAATGAACGAAACTGAAACCAGAGTGTCAGCCACCAAAGATCTTACAGCCACCCATGCCGCCTCCATTGCTGAGTTGCAGCGCACAGTACAGTCCCTAGTTGTAAAATCTGACGACGCTGAGTCATGGGTCTACCTGAGAGAAGAGGGGGATAACCCTGCTGAGTTTGCGGAGGAGTTCTTTAAAACTCTTCTGGGACTTAAGGATGTCCCCCCGACTTACCTGTTTGAAAGGGCTCATCGGGTGCCCACGGGCCGTGCCATCACAGGGAATCTTCCCCACCCATTTCTGGTTCACTTCCTTAACTATAGGGACTGGGACAGGATCCTTTCTGAAGCCCGGAAACATCCCACTCTCAGATATGGCAACTCCTCGGTTCTTCTTTTCCCCAACTTTTCGGCTAACTTGCATAGAAATAGGAAAACCTTCAACGATGTTCACAGACGACCCAGAGATAAGAGCATTAAATACAGCATGCTTTACCCCAGCCTGTGTGTCCAACTCGATGGGGCAATCTGTTTTTTTGACAACCCTGTGGATGCAGAAGACTAGCCGATCACCCTACAATAAAGGATTAATCTTATAAATCTACCTGATGCATGGATCATACATATCCTTGTTTGTTCTAACCTGCTTAATCTTCGGCAAATACCGGAGCCAACCCAAATGTACTTCTACATGTGACTCACACTTGTCCCTCATGGTTTGTTTGTTTTCTGAGAAGAGACAGACCTGGTGCTCTCCATATTCTTGAAGGTACTCCAATAGCTGGAAGAACTACACCACTGTTCCAGACTGCCCAGTCCTTCCCTCTGTGATGAGATACACATCCCCCCCACCCTTGCCTACTGTTATAAGTTGAACATGAGCTGGGGTCATCCCAGGAATTTTGAGAAGTTACTGACCCGCTATTCTCCACTCACCTGGAGGGACTTTATAATAGCCATAGTTTAAGTTGAATTCAAGGTATAAAACTGTCTGGATATTTTTCTTGGGGCCAGTAGAGGGTTCTGAATAAGTTTAAGGGTAAACTGACCTAGTATTTTAGTTGGGTACTCCATGGACAGTAGGGAGTTTAGTTTTTTTTGGTTCTTAGTTTTGTATGCTCTGCATCCACTGCACAGTTGGTTATTCTCCTATGCTAGAATGGCACTCATTTGCCTCAGATCTGCCCTACTTTGCTTTCCCTCTCAGACTTAATGAGGGTGCCGCCTCAACTCATGTGGTCTGGGAGGCTTTAAAGGCCAACACTAGGGGAGAGTACATCTCAGCTATCAAGTTAGTCAGATCTGAAATGTCCTCTCAATTGCAGCAGCTTGAATCCAGAGAAACTGAGGCTGCCAAAGTTTTTTCGACTCCCCAACTCCTGATCACTTCAGCCAATTGGCCGAGGTGAGAAAAGCCTTGTCTCTTCATCTTACTTTGGTCACACGCCTAGACCTAGGTTCTCTGGCTGGAGGGATCTTTGAGTCCAGAGACAAAAATAGCAAGCTTTTGGCAAATCTGGCTGCAGAATCTAAAATGAAAACAGTAGTGTCCGAGATTTGTTGTCAAGATGACAGAGTCGTCTCTGATTCTGATCAAATCCTGAATGAATTTAAAGTTTTTTATGAAAATCTAAAAAACAGCACCCCCTAACTGGCCAGCTTAGCAGATTACGGACTATCTACAGTCCTTACATTTACCCACTCTGTCACAGGGGGACTCTGCATCCCTGGATAGGGAGTTTACTGCTGAGGAAATAGAAGCAGTGATTTGCTTGTTCCCAGGCAACAGAACTCCATGCCCAGATGACCTTCCTGGCGATTGGTACAAAACATATGCTGCATTAATTGCACCTAAACTGTTACAGGTATTCACTGAGTGTAAAAAGCAGATGTCCCTGCCCCCTTCTATGTACCAAGCATCATATTGTCTTAATTCCTAAACCGGGTAAGGACAAGCCCGAGTGTGCCTCATCCAGGCTGATCTCTTTATTGAATTATGACTTAAAAATATTAACCAAAATGTTGGCAACTCGATTATAGACGATTCTCCCATCTCTGGTCAACATAGATCAAACTAAGTTTATACCAGGGAAATCAATGGACATCAACTTGCGCAGAGTCTTCACTAGGGATGGGCTTTATGAGTTTGACTCAAACATTGGCTGTTCGCCCGTTTGCCAAATATCGAACAATTTGGGGTGTTCGCGGCAAATTCGAAAGCTGCGGAAAACCTTTTAAAAGTCTATGGGAGAAATCAAAAGTGCTAATTTTAAAGGTTAATATGCAAGTTATTGTCATAAAAAGTGTTTGGGGACCTGGGTCCTGCCCCAGGGGACATGTATCAATGCAAAAAAAAGTTTTACAAAGTCTATTTTTTCGGGAGCAATGATTTTAATAATGCTTAAAGTGAAACAATAAAAGTGTAATATTCCTTTAAATTTCGTACCTGGAGGTGTCTATAGTATGCCTGTAAAGTGGTGCATGTTTCCCATGTTTAGAACAGTCTGACAGCAAAATTACATTTCTAAAGGAAAAAAGTCATTTAAAACTACTCGCGGCTATAATGAATTGTCGGTCCCGGCAATACACATAAAAGTTTATTGATAAAAATGGCATGGGATTCCCCCACAGGGGAACCCCGAACCAAAATTAAAAAAAAAGCGTGGGGATCTGGGGATCCCCCAAATTCCATACCAGGCCCTTCAAGTCTGGTATGGTTATTAAGGGGAAGCCTGCGCCAAAATAAAAAAAAATGGTGTAGGGGTCCCCCTCAAAATCCATACCAGACCCGAAAGGTCTGGTATGGATTTTAAGGAGAACCCCGCACCAAAATTAAAAAAAAATGGCATGGAGTCCCCCCAAAAATCCATACCAGACCCTTATCTGAGCACGCAACCTAGCAGGCCGCAGGAAAAGGGGGGAGGAGAGAGCGCCCCTCCTCCTAAACCGTACCAGGCCACATGCCCTCAACATTGGGAGGGTGCTTTGGGGTAGCGCCCCCCCAAAGCACCTTGTCCCAGTGTTGATGGGGAGAAGGGTCTCATCCCCACAATCCTTGCTTGGTGGTTGTGGGGGTCTGCGGGCGGGGGGCTTATCGGAATTTGGAAGTCCCCTTTAACAAGGAGACCCCCAGATCCCGCCTCCCCATGTGAATTGGTAATGGGGTACAAATGTACCCCTACCATTTCACAAAAAAAGTGTCAAAATGTTAAAAAAAGACAATAGACGTTTTTTGACAATTCTTTTATTAATGTCTTCTTCTTTCCCCACTTCTTCTTCCATCTTCTTCTGGTCTTCGTTTGGTGTTCTTCTTCTTCCTCCATCTTGTTCTTCCCCTGCTTCTTCCTCTTTCTTCCTCCGCTTCTTCCTCCGGTCTTCTCATCTGGCATCTTCCTCTGGCTTCTTCTTCTCTGCTTCATCCTCCGATCCGCCTCAATGGGAGTTTCCCGCTGTGTGATGCTTCTGTTCAGGTGACAGCTCTTATATACCGGAGGACGGGGCCACCCGGTGACCCAGCCCCCCTCTGACACACGTGGACTTCCCTATGGCTTTCCCCGTGGTGTCAGAGGGGGGCGGGGTCACCCGTTTCATAAACGGGTGACCCCGCCCCCTCTGACAACATGGGTGGCCCCGCCCTCTGTTATATAAGAGCTGTCACCTGAACAGAAGCGTCACACAGTGGGAGACTCCCATTGAGGCGGATTTTCTGGAGGACGAAGCGGAGAAGAAGAAGCCGGAGGAAGATACCGGACGAGAAGACCGGAGGAAGAAGTGGAGGAAGATAGAGGAAGAAGCTGGAGAAGAACAAGATGGAGGAAGAAGAGGAACACCGAAGGAAGACCAGAAGAAGAGGAAAGAAGAAGCGGGGAAAGAAGAAGACACTAATAAAGGAATTGTCAAAAACCATCTATTGTTTTTTTTGACACATTTTATGTGAAATGGTAGGGGTGCATTTGGGGGGCTACCCCAAAGCACCCACCCCATGTTGAGGGCATGTGGCCTGGTACAGTTCAGGAGGGGGGCGCTCTCTCATCCTCCCCTCTTTTCCTGTGGCCTGCCAGGTTGCGTGCTCGGATAAGGGTCTGGTATGGATTTTTGGGGGGACCCCGCACCATTTTTTTTTTAAATTTTGGCATGGGGTTCCCCTTAAAATCCATACCAGACCTTTTGGGTCTGGTATGGATTTTGAGGGGGACCTCCACGCCTTTTTTTTTAGATTTTGGTTTGGGGTTCCCCTGTGGGGGAATCCAATGCCATTTTTATCAATGAACTATTATGTGTATTGCCAGACCGACAATTCATTGTAGCCGCGAGTAGTTTTAAATGACTTTTTTCCTTTAGAAATGTAATTTTGCGGTCAGACTGTTCTAAACACGGGAAACATGCGCCACTTTACAGGCATACTATAGACACCCCCCAAGTATGAAATTTAAATGAATATTACACTTTTATTGTTTCACTTTAAGCATTATTAAAATCACTGCTCCCGAAAAAATGGCAGTTTTTAAAACTTTGTTTGCATTGATACATGTCCCCTGGGGCAGGACCCAGGTCCCCAAACACTTTTTAAGACAATACCATGCATATAAGCCTTTAAAATTAGCACTTTTGATTTTTCATGTTCTTGTTCCATAGACTTTAACGGTGTTTGCGCGTTCGAACAAATTTTTTGCCTGTTCGCATGTTCTGGTGCAAACCAAACGGGGGGGTGTTTGGCCCATCCCTAGTCTTCACCCACTTACAATTAACGCTGTCTGAAAACTCCACTAGGGTACTAGTAACATTAGATACAGAGAAAGCATTTGACTCGGTGGCTTGGTCATATATGTCCTAAGTCCTGGAGTTCATGGGATTTGGAATGGAATTCTGCAGGTGAATTGAGATTCTATATAGGTGCCTGACAGCACAGGTAAAGCTAGGTGGTGCCCTCTCGCCCCCCCTTCACAATAGGCAGAGGTACGAGGCAGGGTTGCCCTTTATTACCTGCACTTTTTGCCCTGGTGATGGAGCCTCGGTCCTTAGACAAGCAAACATGGTCAGGGGCATACGGGTTGGCTCCATACATGAAAAACTAACCATGTATGCGGACGATCTCATTTTATTTCTAAATGACCCGGGTCCTTCCCTTTAAGCGGCTCTAAGCATCCTCTCCAGTTGCACTGCCTGCTCAGGACTCAAAGTCAACTGGGACAAATCCCAAATATTGCCGATTGACACTGCGTCAAAATCTTTACAAGACCCTAATCTCCCATTAATATGGGCCAACAAAATTAAGTATCTGGGTATCTACATTTCCTCATCTACTGCTGACTATTATACATTAAATGTAGCTCCGTTGATATAAAATATGAAGGCTAAACTGAAAGCATGGGCTCAGCTCCTCCTCTCACTGATTGGGTGATTTAATGTTTTCAAAATGAAGCTCTTGCCTGCTTTTCTCTATGTTCTTAGACATTCCCCAGTGTGGATAAACAAGAAGGTGTTCTGTCTAATGAACACTACCTTGCTTGCTTTTCTCTGGGGCACAGGCCAGGTGAGATTTAAGTTGGCGGTGTTGCAGAGACCTTGGAAGGAGGGGGCTTTGGCTTATCCTGACCTACATAAATACTTCTTGGCAGCTCAATTGTCGCATGCATACAATTGGTTAGTCTCTGATGAGTCCAACGCAGCAGTGTTTCTGGAGGCAGAATGTCTGGGCTCCTATGAGGAGTTGCAGAACTTAATCTATCGTGGACCCTCTGCACCATTCCACCTGACAGTGGCTATGCAAACTGTCCCGAGGGCGTGGTCGGCTGCTCTTTCTCTGCGCCCCATGCCTTCTGGACATATCTCACCACATACTCCCCTTTGGTTTAATCCATCACTGTCTGAGTTTATGTCAATTCTGGATCCCAATATCTGGGCAAATAAGGGCATTAAATATGTGGATCAGATTTGTACCGGGTTCGACTGCTGACCTTTGATGGATTGAAACAAAAATACAAACTGCCTAACTGATACTTGTTTAGGTTCTTTCAACTTAGGCATGCTTTTAATGCTCAATTTGAAAATTCCCAAGTGGCTTTCTATAGTTCATCTCTGGAAAACCTACTCAGAGACAGATCTATAAACAAGCCTCTATCCAACATATACAAAACATTGTCACCTAATATACACACAGGACTTGAAACTCTTAGGGCCAAGTGGGTGGAGGACTTCCCTGAAATGGACATGGAGGCTTGGGAAGAGGCATTGGAAAGTTCCTTCAGGCAGTTTGGTCTCGGCAAGAGACAGACTAATCCAGTTTAAGATCATGCATTGAGTGTATTACACACCCTTGTGTCTACATAAAATATACCCGTCAGCTTCGTGTTGGTGGTGTGTTGCTCTGTGGGCAGGTTTTATTCATGTATTTTGGACCTGTCCTCAAATTAAAAAAATTTCTAGGGAGGTAGCTACGGTTATCTCCACTGTCACCACTATCCAGATCCCACTAATGGTGGAGGTGTGCCTGATGGGTCTTGATGACCAACTGGCTCATAGTCGAGCAGTCAGAACTCTCCTGGGATTTTTACTTTATTATGCACGCAAGGCCATTGTACTCCAGTGGAAATCTTCTACTGCACCATCCGTCAATCTCTGGAAATGGCTGATTAACTCTGCCCTTCCGTTGTATAAGGCCACTTACTTATCCAGAGGATGTATTAAGAAATTTCATAAAATGTGGGACATATGGGTCATCTACAAATGTAGACTCTGTAGATGACTAGTAAATATCCGTGCAGTGATTCAACTATTCCTACTTAACGAAACTTTGAATTTTTGTTGCACTAGTCAGAAATCTTATGGGTAACTAAGGTCTGAGAGGGAATCTATCTTCATAGTGAGCTAGATTCTGAGGTTTAACCGGTGAAGCAGATATGATTCAAACTGCATAGATGGTCCGAGCGTACCAAGTTTTTAGGGGTTGTGTTCTAGTTTTATAGGTTTTGTGTTATTTACTTACCATATGCACATATTAGGCCTCGGCTTGAAGGGGTTATACTGAGGTGATGCCTGCAGCTGTAGGTACCGTTTTTTCGAGTGGGCGATTGGATCTTTAGGGACGCCCCCCTCCCGCCACCTTCTGCCACTCTTTCCGTGCCTCCTGTCCCACCAGGAGACCCGATCCCTGATGCGGCACTTCCTCCGGCTAGAGTGAGACTGGAACAAAGCCGGAAATGGCTTTGTTTAAGTCTCCTATGTAAAAACACAGAAGCGATGTCACAATTTCACTTCTGGTTTACTCGGCTGCCAATGGCGCCAATTTAAAAAAAATGACAGTATTCAGAATCATCATTTTTGCCGATCTGAATACTTTGAAGTGCAAAAGAGGGATTTGGGGTCTTTTAGACCCCAGATTCCTCAATGAAGAGTATCTGTCACCACCTATTACTGTCACAAGGGATGTAAAAAAAAAAATAGAATAAATAAGACTTTTTTTTAAAGTGTCCCCATCTCCACGAGCTCGCGCAGCAAAGAAAATGCATGCGTAAGTTGCGCCTGCATTTGTAAACAGTGTTAAAATCACACAGGTGTGGTATTGCCACAATCGTTAGAGTGAGAGCAATAATTCTAACAAAAGACCTCCTCTGTAACTCTAACCTGGTAACCGTTAATTTGTTTTAAAACATTGCCTGTGGAGATTTTTAGGTACCATAGCTTGTCGCCATTCCATGAGTGTGGCATTTTCAAATGACATTTCATTGCATGTTAGGTATCTATTTACTCGGAGTAACATCTTTTACATTATACAAAAAAACTGGGCTAACTTTACTGTTTAGTTTTTTTTCACCCCAAAAAATTTCTTTTTTCCCAAAAAGAAAGACCGCTGCGCAAATACCGTTTGACATACAATATTGCAATAATCGCCATTTCATTCTCTAGGGTCTCTGCTAAAAATATATATATATATAATGTTTGGGGGTTCTAAGTAATTTTCTAGCAAAAAATACGGATTTTAACTTATAAGCAACAAATGTCAGAAATAGGCTTAGGCATGAAAGGGATACATATACATTTGTTTTCTCTTAGATTGTAAGCTCTAAGGAGCAGGGTCCTCTGATTCCTACTGTATCAACGTGTATTGTATTTGTACTGTCTACCCTCAAGTTGTAAAGCGCTACGTAAACTGTTGGCGCTATATAAATCCTGTATAATAATAATAATAATAATAATATTGGTTGAACTAGATGGACTTGTGTCTTTTTTGAGCCAGAATAACTATGCAATTATGCAACTATGTAACTATGTAACTACAGCCAATCTGCTTTCAGGCACTATCTTAAAGCACCCATATTGCTCAATGCTCAGTGTCAGTACTTTGCTGGCAAGGCTTCTTTTTCTCCAGAATTTGTCACTTGTGCCTGCAAATCCTTATGTACTTCAAGAGATTCTCCAGCATTCCTGTACCTGTTTGATCTGTGTACTTCCAGTGATCCCTCAGCATTTCTGCTCGCAGAACTCCTGCCCGGTGCTGCAAGAGTCCCTCATCACTGTGTTCCTGTGTTTTCAGCATCCCAGTGCTGAAAGAGATTTTCTCCCTTGTGTTCCTATGTCCTCAGCATCACAGTGCTGCAAGAGCCTCTCACCCATGTACCCCTGTGTTCTCAGCATCCCAGTGCTGCAACATACTCTCACATCAGTGTTCTGTGTATTAAGCACCCTACTGCTGCAAGAGACTCTTACATCAGTGTTCTTTATACACAGCACCCCGATGCAGCAATAGGCCCCAAGCCCTGGTCAGCCTGTTCCTAGTTGATACAGACTCCCATCCATGATACCTAAAGTAGTGCTTTAGTCTGCAAAATCAGCTCACTGCAAATGCTGTTCATTTGCATCTCATTATTTATTTACTAGGTAAGCTTTAGAATTAATATGTTCTGCTGTATAAGGAACTCCAAACTGTAAAAATCTACTTAGATATGCACAATTTTGGACATATAGCTGCAATAAAATGAGCAATAGCCTCACCACGAAACTGCCATGTGCTAATGACACAGTATGTACTAAGAGACAGATTTATCAATAAAAATGATGGGTACTCACAAGCAAAACAATATCAAATAGCATATCGTACATCTGCCAGCTCATTTCAGCTGATGAGGAGAGTACTCGGCTGCCCCTGTAATACGTCCCATCAGATGATATGTATGTAGGGCACAGCTCAGCGGTGATGTCAGCACATCCTTTCAGAGAGCTGGTGGATGCACGATATGCTATTTGATATTGTTATGCTTGAGAGTACCCATCAATTTTATTAATAAATTGGTTTTAACTGTACTTCACTATGGCATTTGCTTGCTTCATTCTGGCTATGTGTTAATGTTGCTGAGGCATGTGAATGTGAAGTGATCCAGTGGCTGTGTGGGGCATGCCATTCTGAAGTGTTACAGGCTTGAGGTGCCTCCAACTGTGAGGGGGGGAGCTGGAGCTATCCATTCAGGTGGGATCTATCATTCTAAAGCGCTATTAGACCTCTTGAGTAGAGTTGGGCGAATGGTTCAGCCTGAGCATCAGTTCAGGTTTGGAGAACACTCCGATTTGCAGGGTGATCGCCCTGTGGAATGCCCTGCAATGCACTGCAGACTGCACAGTGCATTTTGCTCCCTGATTGGGCAACAATCACAAATGTTGAGTCATCAGCTGTCAATGAGCGTCCCCGCTGACTACTGAGTAAAGAAACAAAATTGCCTGTGAAAATTTTTTTTTTCATGAAAAACGGCATGGAGTTGCCCCACCACCCACTTCTAACATCACTTACCCAGTATGCGCCGGTCAGTGACATCAGAAGGGGCGGTGCCACAAGGTGATGTAGCCAGGTGGCCTGCCCCATACCTATATAAGAACTGTCAGGTGGCTTAACCTACAGTAGGTGGCCAGCTTTCATGTCAGCAGTGATTGACAATGAATTTACATTGAGGAAAACTTTTTTTTAATTTTTTTAAAAAAGGAATTGTCAAAAACTGTCTCTGTGTTTTTATTACTTTTTGACACTTTTTTGGTGTATGGGCAGACTAAGGGGACCCCCAAACATTATATTTAAAAACTTATCACCCGGCCTATAGCAGAATGATGGCCAGGAAGTGTTTCAGTTATCCTGACTGGGTGTCTTATGATGTCCAGCAGGATAAGCCACGGTTGCGCGCCCACGGGGACATGCAGCATGGCGATTGGTGGTGTGATGTGTCAGTCTGACACACTGCATCTCCGATCTAGGTGAAGAGCCTCTGACAGAGACTCTTTACCACATGATCAGCTATGTGCAATCACAGCTGATCACAGTGTAAACAGGAAAAGCCGTGTATCAGGTTTTCCTCTACTCGCGCTGACAGGCCCGAGTAGAGGAGAGCCGATTGGCTTCTCTTCTGACCGGGGGGTTCAGAACTGATTATAAGTGCAGCCCCCTGAGGATGCCAACACAGGACCACCAGGGATGCCCACCCATGGCCACCAGGGATGCCCACCTATGGTCAACAAGGATGCCCACCCATGGCCACCAGGGATGTCCACCCATGGCCACCAGGGATGCCCACCCATGACCACCAGGTAAGCTCACTAGTGCCCAACAGGGATGGCAATCATTTCCCATTAGGGATGGCACTCTGTGCCCATCAGTGATGCCTGCCAGCACCTCTGATCAGTGCTGCCTATCAGTACCATCTATCAGTGCCGCCCATCGGTGCCCACCAGTGCCCATCAGTGCCGCCTATATGTGCCACCTATCAGTGTCACCTATGAGTGCCAATCAGTGCCACCTATAAGTGCCCATCAGTGCCGCCTATGAGTGCCCATCAGTGCTGCCTATGAGTGCCAATCAGTGCCACCTATCAGTGCCCATCAGTGCTGTATATCAGTGCCACCTATCAGTGCCCATCAGTGCTGCTTATCAGTGCTGCCTATCATTGCTGCATATAAGTGCCACCTCATCAGTGCCACTTCATCAGTTCTAATCAGTACTGCCTCATCAGTGCATGTCAGTGCAGCCTCATCAGTGCCCAGCAGTGAAGGAAAAAACTTACTTATTTACAAAGTTTTGTAACAGAAACAAAGAAAAACATTTTTTATCATGTTATATATTAGGTTGAATTTGAAGGATACTTTCTGCTATTCATCTTGCTTTATTTTCTTGCTTTGACACCAGCCATAGCTCTGATTATGAAGTGCATGCAAGATTCAGTTAAATAATGAAAGCATACAATGTGTTTCTTTCTACTGAAGAAAGATCTGTAAGAATTTCTATTTATTTCTCCAGCATAACACTATGCAGTTACGAATCTAGTTAATATGTCTAACGATAGTACTTTAAGAAAATTAGCTAGAAAATTGCTTTTTTTATCTTGTTTGCTTTCTCGTGGACAATAAAATCTTTTTTTCTTTCTTTCATGCTTCCAAACTGGTGTCATCAACGAAAAAGTATATAAAGGATAAGCTATTTTTTATTTGTTCTTTTTTGAGGCTGTAGGGTCATAAAAAAAGGGCTTGTGCTGGGCGATTGTTTATTTTAAACCTAGATAATTGCCTACAAGAAAAGATTATAACAGAGCTTTGTAACTGGTATATTGCTGTAAAACACAAAAGGGCACTGCTGCTGTACTGTCACTGCTTAAGCTGGAAAAATACTCCAACCGCTCTTCTCTCATAAATGTTAGTAGTACTGCATGTCATTTCTCTATAGCCTTAGAGCAGGTGCAAAACTTTTTACGCTAAAGCAAATAATGTATTTTTTCATTACTTATGTTGGATATGAAGAGAGTGCATCTGCTTCGCTTTAGCCTAAAATAAAATTCGGAACTTATTACCACATGTTGCTGTCCTAATCCATTGTCTGTAGGACCGAGTGATATATGCCCTTCGCCAGCTGGCCTCAATACCTACAAACAATTTCTGTAGGCTGATTATGATTATGCCCATGTGTTACGGTGGCTTTGTGCCAGTCATTTGGCCCCTTTGTTTTCTAAATAGCATGAAAAGATGAATAAAATAACAAGGGCTTTTATTTATGTAATGTCTTTTCAGTGTGAAGAAAAAAATCTTCACCTTAAATATGAGTGTCTTTTTTCTCTCTCTGGAATTTGCAATATTTGAAAAGATGGACTTTAAAGGCACGTATATAGATTTTTTAACAAAATTAATTTATTAATATACATAGATATCACAATATCACATTACATATATAGCGTCAAATATGAAAGTTGGACTACTTGTGGCTCCCCTAATATACGGACTAGATATAGTTTCCTGTGTGACAATACTGATGATGCGTCCACACGAGGATATCCTCTTAGTTGGGGTTCCACTTTTCGATTCATAGATTAACTACTTGCCGCCCGCCATATAGCAATATGATGCCGGCAAAGTGGTTGCGATATACTGACCGGACGTCATATGACATCGCCAGGATATCAAGCCGCTGCGCACCCCTGGGGGTGCGCATCACTGCGATCCTTGTTGCAGTGTGTCAGTCTGACACACCGCAACTTCCATATAGGTAAAGAGTCTCTGACAGAGACTTTTTACCATGTGAACAGCCCTGTCCAATCACGGCTGATCACGATGTAAACAGGAAGAGGTCTGTCAGATGTGAGTAGAGGAGAGCCGATCGGCTGCTCTTCTGACAGGGGGGTCTTTGCTGATTGATTATCAGCGCAGCCCCTCCCTGAGGATGCCCCCACTGGACCTCCAGGGATGTCACCAGGACCACCAGGGCTGCCCACCACTAGTCACCACCAGGTATGCCATCCATGGCCACCAGGGATGCCAATCAGTGCCCACAATGGATTCTAATCAGTGCCCACAATGGGCATCACTGATTGGTAGGCATTACTGTTTGGCACTGATTGGCATCCATCAGTACCATCCATTAATGTACATCAGTGCCACCTATCAGTTCCCATCCATGCCACCTATCAGTGCCCATCTGTGGCACCTATCAGTGCCCAACCGTGCCACCTATCAGTGCCCATCCATGCTGCCTATCAGTGCCCATCAGTGCCGCCTTTCAATGCCCATCAGTGCCACCTATGTGTACCCATCATTGCTGCATATCAGTGCCACCTATCAGTGCCCATCAGTGCCGCCTATCAGTGACCCATCAGTGCTGCATATTAGTGCCCATCATCAGTGCCCATCAGTGCAACCTCATCAGTGCCACCTCATTGGTGTCCATCAGTGCTGCCTTAGCAGTTCCCATCAGTGCAGCCCCATCAGTGCCCATCAGTGAAGGAGAAAACTTACTTATTTACAAAGTTTTGTAACAGAAACAAAAAATTTTTTTTTTCAAAATTTTCAGTCTTTTTTTTATTTGTTTAGCAGAAAATATCAAATACCACCAAAAGAAAGCTCTATTTGTGGGAACAAAATGATAAAAATTTAGTTTGGGTACAGTGTAGCATGACCGCGCAATTGTCATTCAAAGTGCAACAGCACTGAAAGCTGAAAATTGGTCTGGGCAGGAAGTTGTATAAGTGCCCTGTATTGAAGTGGTTAAAAACATGTAAATAAGTGTAAAAGCTGCGCTTAAGACAACCGTTTAGGTATGCAGCCCCCCTAAAGGAGCTTCCCTAAGGATCCTCCACAGAGTACTTGAATTAAATTGGAAAGGGGTGTGGCGCTCCCTATGGGGTTAAATTGGTTAATCTATGGGGGGGGTTTACGTTGTGTTATATCCCCAGATGATTTCCCCCACTATGATCCTATTAGAGGTACCTGATACCAACAGAAAAATTAATTACCAAAAAAAAAATATATATATATATATATATATATATATATATATATATATATATACATATATATATACATATATATATATAGGGGATGTGCCTAACTCTGTACATCCCCTCACCTTTATACTGCTGACAAGATAGGATCTCTGGATCCTGAGAGCAACGTTAGAAGATGTTCTGACACATTATCCCGGTCGGGGTCACAGAGGTGAGGTTGCCATTTCCCCAGGTGCCTCGAGGGATCCTGAGAGCCCAAAATAAGTCATGCTGTGCTTAATATTCTGAGAATCATTGAGGGCGATTTATTAATGCTGGTGCACACAGAATCTGATGCTACTGTGCATAGTAACCAATCAGCTTCTAGGTTTTATTGTCAAAGCTTAATTGAAAAAACTGAAGTGACAAGCTGATTGGTTACTATGCACAGCTGCACCAGATTCTTTGTGCACCAGTTTTAGTAAATCTTCCCCACTGCTTTTGTTCCTGAAGACATAATACATTGTTTTTGGGAGACTGTAGACCTCTTAGCACTCTTTTTCTAATAAGCACCTTCCAGATCAGTTTTATCACACTCATCTCAAAGAACTCAGTTGCAGAATTTACAACTATAAAAGCACTCAGATTGGCTATGTGCACATCTTATAATACATTCAGTATGTGGGATAATGTGAGGCTTTCTTACTGTTCTCTTTGCTAGCTTGCAATTTACTTTGTACTCCTGGTTACATGTAGCACTCAAAGCACTCTTTCAGTTAACTTTCAGCACTCATTTCATTATTGCACATACTGTCCAGAGCTTGTATCATTCTCAATAAAATGTACAGCTCTAATAGCACTGTTTAAGGTAATATGTTGGGGTCAAAACACTCTCCCTTTATCATTGTGGTCTCATAGCACTCTCTTTAGCAGTGTGCAGCTTTAATATGAGCTTTTTTTCTATTCTGTGTTCTTCTCTATTTCACCAATAGATATACATGTTCAGTGCAAACTAAGGAATACATCTCCCTCTATATCTGTTACATTCCTTTGAATGTCAAAGAGTCATAACGCATTCTTGTAGTAATGTATTTCTATGCACTATGCCAACACACAAAAGCCAATAAACTAATGGAAATGCTATGTACAAAAGGTCAAGATATATTATACAAGGACACATGCTTCCTCGTCTAAACTTTGATGCTAGCACAACAAATAACGTGAAAAGTTTTTTGAATAGTTTGTCAAAGCAAGCTTATTTATTGTAAACACCAAGTTGCATGAATGTTGAAATTCAGACAAAACCTGGGACTTCTGATATTACCGTGACATTTAACATATACTAAAATATCATCCATTCAGAAATGTATAGAATCCACTTGTGTTATTTGTAAAGAGGGACCATTTCATACACCACAGAAGCATCTGTGCTGACCCTTTTTTGACAGTACAATATAAAATGTACAGCATTTTAGACTTAACTTTTTATATGTGTGCTCCACATAAATCTATTAAAACTTTATTTTGTCTATGTTAACGCACAAATTAAAATCATTTTGTAAAATGTTATTTTTATTGATGGTAATTGTGAAGCTAGTATAGTCTATTTTTTGGGAACTTGCTATGGCAAGGATTCCCTAATAAATCATGCATTACTAATAAATGTCAGTACCAACACCTGTCGAATGCCTTCTCTATATCGAACGGGACCCGCCAAGGGTGTTCGCTCTACCACATACCGTAAATACCACATGTCCTCCACACCAGGCCCATCAGAAACAATCCAGACTTCCCAACAGGCCTATCGGACTCATTCCTCACAGACATCTGGCCCCACACTGATGTACGTGCAGAACACTTCTTCTCCAGAAATACCTTTCAGACCCTTCCCAATTTATCTGCACAAACATCTGGACGACCCTTCCCAATGTGGACATATTTCCAAATTTGACACTTTCTCAACCATCCCCACTAACGCTCCGAACACTCCAGACAACTCACGCCTTTCGAATTACTGCGCACCGAGAAAGAACCACAAAGACATGTGATCTCAGACATATACTCTCCTAAATCTAACATAACAACCCGTACTTGGGTGAGGAAACTTTCAATCGACCTATCAGAGGAAGAATGGGAAAACATCTACTCCTACATCCATAAGGGATCAATTAACGTGTCAGCACAGGAAAATGGCTTTAAAGTCTTCTCTAGGTGGTACAAGACCCCCTCAAACTACACAAAATCTCCCCGAATACACCTGTTGGAGATGCTCTGATGGAGAAGGTTCACTCGTTCACATATGGTGTTCATGTCCATCCATCCAAACCTTCTAGAAAGATGTCCAATGCATTACCACTGACATTACAACCTGTCAGATAGAATTTACCCCAGCCCAAATGCAAAAATGTGCATCCCAACTCGCTGGAAGTCCTCCAAGTCCCCAACCATTGTAGATTGGTTCCAACGCATAACTAAAGTGGCAGAAATGGAGGAATTAATACACCAAGCCAAAGACACGGCCACCAAATTCCAGAAAATTTTCTCGTGCTGGCAGCACTTCCAGACAACGGACGAATATACCCGTCTACTGTCATAAAGATATATGAGAGATCTCGGGCCTAGTCAGAGGAGGAGGAGATAAAGTCCATCCTAAATGCCATTCTCTTATTTCCAGTCCCCTCTCTCTTATCCCTCTTTGCTCTCACCTCATAACAAGCAGGATCACTGTATACATCTAGAGACTGAACACCTACCCATTCACCACCCCTTCTCTAGACCTTCTCTTTCCCCAGTCCACTATCTCCATGACTACTCTCCTCTTATAAGAAAAGTGTCTCTCTCTTACACCCACCACCTCCTCTCTTTTCCCATCCTACCGACTAAAAAAAAAAAAAAAAAAACATTCCCCCATCAACTTAACTACCCATAAAATACATGCCTACCAGACTGGCCCTTTCCTGTGGATTGCTAGTGGTCCGGTGACCTCAGTCCAACCAGAAATTGACCCTTCTGGAGATAACAGGAAATTAACAGTAGAAAATTCCACTTTTCCACATACTGACCCCAAATAAATAACCCCCAATTGAGCTTACAAACTAATGAGTCGAGACATACCCATTATCACTGCCAAAAAGACCTCAAGACTTATGACCCCGAAATACACCGATATACCGGAAAAGCATAAAGAGGTATAGGCGGCTCACAGATACCCAGATGGGCTCATTAAAACGCTTCATTGTGTTATGGTAAAGACACCTCACAGCTTAAACAGTGTATCCGTGATGAGTATTTAACCACTTGGTTAATTAACCGGCTAGATGCCCCTGTTGCTTTTGTTTGTTTGTTTGTTACTTGTTTATGCTCTCTTCTGATTACAACAGACTTATGTACTAATGCGCAACTCAATACATTTTATCTCATATTCTGTACCAAAGCACTGTATTACACCTTATACAGTACATTTTCATTCTGTATCCTTATTTTGTATTACATCTTTTCTATACAATAAACATTGATTTGGAAAAAATAAATGTCAGTACCAAGTAAAACTTTCAAAGTATAAAGAGAAATGTTTTGAAGCAAAAATAATGAGTAGTAAATCGGATATGTGATGTGTGCTTCATGATATAAAGATGCAACACCTATTTGAGAAAGAAATCACTATGAAAATAAGCAACAAGACCATCTCCTAGGACATAGTAGACTGAATCTTAAACAATGTTACAGAGTGGCAATGGTCTAAAAAAGTTTTTGTTGCATATATTTTTATTTTTATAAAGCACAATTATTTTTTTTGGTTACATTGGGTGGGATTTGACAAAGTATAGCAAGCTTGCTCAGATAAAGAGAGAAGGTTGTGATTTTCCATTGACAATATTTATACAGCACGGACCAACTGTGAAAATCAGAGATAACTACATGTTAAGTGTTGATTGTTGACAGATTACTGGGTTTGGAGCTTAACCAACTAAATAACTTGTGATACATGCCAGATTAAGGTACTGAAATGTATTTTGACGAGTAATACTGGCAATATTAAAGAAGCAACATTAGACCTGGGAACGTATTGAGTTATTAAAGTAAAAGAGGAAACATAGCTCTGGGCACATTAAGTGCTGGTATCTCAGTAACGCTAGACCTAAGGCAATTATTTCACCCCTAGGCAGTTGGCTGTGTGTTCCTCCTTTGGGGGAACTAGGAATGATGAAAACAATAGATTGCAGTTTGCTACCATTATTGATTGTCTCACACATTAGCTGATATTTAGTACTTACAAACACGTCAGTGTCATGGGCCACAACCATCCACAAACATGTACAAAATGCAGTACAATAGAGGTTGCATCAGCTACAGATGCACCTGGACTAAAAGGAGTATAAGAAATATTATGTATTGCTCTGTTATTTTATAATGCCCGAGAAACTTGATTTGCATCACTGTTCACAAGGATGCAGTCTGCATATATAATGAAGAAACAAGATTTGCTAGAAGCCTCCACACATTAATATTTTGAGATGGAACATCACAAGGAAAGAGGACATTTTTTCTTAAGGGAATTTGTACATGTATTCTTTATTTGCTTATTATGGCCAAGGACAAAAAATGCAATGTTTAGAAATGTTTTTTCATGGTTTTAGACAGTTATATGAAATAATGAATATTAATATTGTTCCTTCATTTATGCTCCTTGCAGGTGATACTCTAGTGTTCTTTGCTCATCATTGGCATTGTATCCTTTAAAGTGTTTATAAAGCCTAACATTTAACATTTCTTATTTTCACCCCTTTGGTCTGTTAAATAAAGATTTGAAACCATTTTGGTATTTCTGTACAATAATTGCAAAATAACTGTTGATCCTTCCAGAAATACAGCGAGTCCCTTTCTGTGGACTTTGCTTATGCTTTATTTTCTTCATTGAACTACAGAACACTTCCCCCTATGTTGTAGAATCTAGGCAGAGGGGAGGGTTTTCTGTAGTTCAAACAAGGCACAAGAAGCCTAAGAGAACAACTTTGTTTCACCATAGCAGTTGAAAGGATTGTGATTAAGCATTGTCAACCTAGGATAGCAAGGGTCCAGTAAATTCTTTCAAAACCTTGTATGCCTCAACAGAATAAACAGTATGGGAATGCAACATATCTACTGCAATTCTGTGAAGCTCTGTATAAGCTGGGTTTCATTGTGTGTGTGTGGATTTGGTGGGGGTTGGGTTCTGTAGGGGACTCTGCAGCAGTCTTGGTGACTTTCTAGGGGATGATGTTTCTGGAGAGGGCTGGGGTCTCTCCATAAACCCGGGGGCTTTGTGAGGGCACACTGGGAGACTGGGGAGAATGGGAGCACTGCAGAGGCTAAGAGGCCTTCATAGACACTGTAGGATGTTTGAGTTACTATGGGGGCTGGAGGCTCTGAGGCAAGCTAGGGGACACTGTTTGCAATTACTGGAGTTTTGGGGCACTATGTGAGTGGGGAGATACAGTGGTAGTTAAGGGGATATGCAACTGGATAGAGGCCAAAGAGGAGTGGTGGAGAACCACTGTTGTAGAGCATGAAGAGGGAAGAGTGTTATGTCTTTGATCCATAGAAAAAGACAGTACTGTAAAAGAAAGGGGGGCAGATATTTTAATACAAAATAAGGGGGTGCTGTGCATTTAGAACTGCAACGCAATTTCATAGAACTGACTAACTATAAATCTGATCACACGTGACTGGGACAGTTTGAGGTAAAACAGGAAGTGCATTTCTTTTTAGGTTATGGCAACTAAGTATTTTTGCCTCACTATGGCTAGTCTAAAGGTTGAATGTAATCTTTTGCTACTGGGAAAAGTACCCATTTGTTGACAATAATCCCATTAACACATTGGATGAGGGTTACTAAGGGACTAGTTCAAGTGGACCATCATTTATAAAATACACTTTATACACTTGAAACCATCTCCCCCACCTCCTTGCAATCTAAGCAGGGAGGTATTGTTCTTTATATACCTGTTTTCTTACTCCAGCCTACCCATCATCACTATTTTTGCCTAGGCAAGAATGATGCATTTCTCCTCCCGAGGCTTCCTGGTATATGCACATCACATACAGTATCCCAGGAAGCATCAGTTGCCATACTGGATATGGAGGCGAGTGAACCTTATGACGTGTCATAAGGAGGCCTGCTGCAAGAACCTGGAAGAGCTCCCAAAGAGGAAAGAAAGAAGGGTGGAGGTACAGGACCAAGCATGTGGCAGCCAAGCAGTGGATTGCCAGAGAACAACCTTCAATTCATTGGGCCTGTGAGTATGTTAATTCCAGCTAACACATGATGTGGTGAAATTCCTCTTTAAGATAAAAATAGTGCATATCTGAGTTTCTCTTAAATGAATTGCCCATGTGGATAATTATTACACACAATCATAATTTAGTTAAGCAAAGATTGCTGATCTCATTTACAAGCAATAAAAAAAAAAACTAAAATAATCAAAGACATTGTAAATGCAAGCTTATCATAGAAAAAAAGTACTTGGATAATATACAGTGGTATGCATTGTAATCTGTCTGCTGAAACTAACATGATGCTGCCCCTATTCTTCTTTGTAACAAGTGCAGTTTACGATAAAGTACTCCTTACTTATCTCTCAGACAGATACTGTGTGTCTATCTATCACCTGACCAAATACACTCACTCCAAACACATTGAACAATAAAATATATGTCCAGCCATCTCACCTGGGCAAAGAGCAATATTGCAAGGCTTATGTTGAATTTCTGGTCCACCACACAGTCTTCCCCCGTACTGTGGAGGAGTGCAGGTCCTTGTCCTTGTTCGTTGGCCTTTTCCACATGTAAAAGAGCATAAACTCCAAGGTGACCATTCTTCCCAGATGCCATTTACTGAAAAACATCAAAAGCATTTCAAGATAAATAAAGAACTACAAAGTAAGTTATTGTTTTCATAAAAAATGACAATAAAATCCAATAAGACTTCAGTGAAAATAAAGACATTTATGGTAGATTTATTGACTAAAAATTACTATGGTCTTAAAGTACAAGTAAATATTAAAATAAGTACAGTTGCATTATGTGAAATATCTACCAATATCATTCTCAACTACATTCAAGACCTCAATCTGAAAATGCAATAACCCATAATAACTGACCAGATTTCAGTGACTGAAAGGCAAACTCTTGTTCCTAGGGTTACTGTTCTGTGTACTTTGCTCTGTTCTTGTATATACAATTACCCACGCATTGTAATATTACATGTTTCTGAAAGTTTTAATTGAAATGTGTTTTTTTCTTTGATAACTGACATGTTCAGTAGAAGTTTGTATAGACATGTCAGTACTTTTCATGAACATTGTGGTGTTACTTAACAGGAGATGGAACTGCAGGCATACAGTTGCATACATAGCTGAACTACATATATATTTTTAGCCTGCCAAAGCTTTGTAATGTTTTTCATCTACTCTTGTAGTCTATACACTTCTGCTACACTGAGTAGCAATAAGATCACTCTAAGTTCATAGCTCAGCTGTGGCTAGGTTTACACAAGTAATTAAATTGCTTTTGCTACTGATTCATTAACTTCTAACTACAATTTTGAAATACAAAAATTTTATTATATTGCAAAATAGAGTAATTGCCAACAAACAGGTACATTGATTTGTAGATTCTGAAGCCCTTGTATAATCCTAGCTTAACTACTTCCGAGATCAATCTCCTACTAATTGGACAGAGGTGATGATGTGTATTTAGGCTTTGGAGTTTAGGCATGAATTAAAGGTAGAGGAGCACCATAAAGCCCTGCTACCAGCAGTCTGTGAAAGTCTATGAAAGGCAGATAGCTGCCATGGCTAGATTGGCTGGACAGTGCACTGAGTGTTATTTATGTTTAGGGCATTCTGTGCCTATGAATGAAAGCTCAGAATACAGGCAGCTTGATTTTGGGGCATTTGTGCCTGGGTGCATATGCGCAGAATCAGGAAATACGTGGCACTGGCTTGTATAGTCTGCCAGAGCAGAATAAAAGAATAGCTAGTCCTTGGACAGATAAAACATTAAAATTTCATTTATTTCAAAGGCAATTTTAACTCTTTGCATAGAGTTTTACTTTAAAATATCAGTAGTCAGTAGTATACCAGTTTGTTTCATACTGCATGTCTTATGCTTCAATATTTTGCATAAATGAATACATTATTGTCAATGTATAATATTTAAATTTAAATTATATCTGAAGTATGTTTTTATTTTAGCTAGAATATAAGATTTAAGTATAAGATTTTTAAAAGCCTTTGTCAATTTTTTGCCATCTTTGTTCAATTGGAATGCTTTTCTTTTAGTTCCTGTCTCGTAGTCACAGCAAGGAATTAGAGAAAATCTCTCTAAACTGAGGGAAATCTGCTGTTAGACAGATGTTTCTGGAATAAGCGTTCACATTGGAAGATTTACCTTCTATTTCTGTTCTGGTGACAGCCCAAAAGTTGAGATGTTCCCCCACTTTTGATCCTAGTAGCCAAGGTTTTTTGAATTAGTATACACTGTAAAATGTATTATCATAAACCAGTATAGTATCTGAAAGGAAAGTGCCTAGGTTTCCCTTGGTAACAAATTCATCTGTATCAGTAGGCAATACAAGTGTTCCTTTCATTAATTTAGGCAGGACAAAAGCTTAACTTAAACCAAAAAGAAAATCTTACATCCTTAGGTATAGTGACTGCATTAGTTTCCTTTTTAAGTTTTTTTCCCTTTATATTTACCCATTAACACCTTGCCTGTAACACACTTCTTGTTCTGGTTGGTTATGCTCACCCCACTGTGTCTATGGAGGAAGAATGGTTTTCACCCAGGATGGACTTAAAACATGTTTCACTTTGTTTATCTTCATTACATGGGGTAAGGTGGGGTTGATAGGATTAGTATTTTATAGAAGAAAGCTAACACTGTTTTTGCCTCCAGCAAATAATGTCACATGAATTGGCAAAGACACTGCATTTCTGGCATGATCAACAGATATTTTCTGCACTTGCTAAAAACGGTTTTATGCCGTGTACACACGTCCGGAGTTCAGTCCGTCGAAAGGCACGGCATTAGTCTAAAAATGAAAATGAATGCAGCACCACATCTAAGGAGACAAAAAGAATGCTTATTTCTTTGTGAATTTATTATACAAATTTTGCTGTGAATCTGTGACAAGTTTACAAAAGAATTTTATCTTCTTTGTCTATATTGGATTTGTATATAGCACATACATTTCATACATATAATCTAAAAATGTAATGTAGCAATTCACTACAGAAAGGTTCAAAAATTGAAGATATACATAAATTACATTTAAACAGATAGCTTTTAGGACAAGTTCAAACAATAGTTCAAACAGTAAGGTCTGCTTTACACTTGTACATTTTAAGGTGTGTTTTGCAGTGCATAAAATGCATGTCATGAAAATATATTAAGTTCAAGAAGGCCGTTTACATTTTCATGCTGTGTTGTAAAAAATATGGCATGTCCAATCTTACATGCTTTTATCAGCATTTCTTTGCACATTGAATTCTATGGATGTACAGTATATGAACATGCACATATTTTTTCTTGCATTCTTTTTAAGCATTTTCAACTTGTTGTGGGTGAGCACATGGCAGCTCGTCATCCCAGCATTACAAGCACCTTCCCTACATATATACCATGTGCTCAGCCACAATGAAAACTGTGACAGTTGCTGCGGATGCTAATATGGGTGTAAAATCAGCCATGTTTCCTCAACTCCAAGAGCAGGAAGCATTTTTTCACATATGTCACTACAGGAAAAGCATCCTGATTAGTTAACAACACAAACACAAACATTGCATGAAAATTCATGTACATTGCATGTAAACGGCCCAAAAATGCCCAAAAATGAGTACTTAAAATATATGAATGTAGAAACAAAGATAAAAACAGGGTCTAAATCTTACCAATCGATGTAATGTTTACACCTACTGGCTATTTACTTTACGTTAATCAGACATGTAGTACTGACATCACTTCTAGAAGATCAAAGTTTTAAAGCATTAATTGTATTGCTCCCACTGGGGGGGGTGTCAACATGACAGAAGGTAAGAGGAAATCTTATCAATATCAGATGCCCCTGAGATTGAGAGGAAATCCCCAAGGAGATCACCTATCCTGGAGACAGGACAGGGGTTAAGGGTGCGATTTCCTTTACTTTGGGAAGACTTCCTATCACTTCCAGTCAATTCACCATGATGAAAGTGAGAAGACATCTCCTCAGTGGGGGCAAATAGCTATAGAAATCTGACAGAAGATTTAACCCCTCTTCAAATTTTCTTGTACAGTATTGTGAATGGGAACTATGGGCAGCATGCTATAGAAAAATAACTCAAATATGCAATAATGGGTTGCGCACTGAACCTTGTTTGTGACAAGGTCTGAGGCACTAAGAGCTGCAATAATTGTTCTATAGCTGCCAATCAGCAGACTTAGGGCCTTATCTGAAATCTTTTTTTTCATGCCAGAATGGTTTTGCAATACCACAAGAAAGCAAACATGCCTAAGAACCTGCCTAGAGAAACCAGAGGTCAGATGCATCTGTCGAAAAATTTTGAATGGTTTCATAAACATCCTAAACTGATGCCACTGACACAAGCTTGTTGACATTGATGTTCCAACTGTCATTTCCATGAAAATTGATTGATGACTGTAAAGCTGGTCACAAACCTTAAGCCGTAAATGTTGGGAGACATGGGCCGAATGTCAGGAGACATTGGTCGGTTAAAAAAAAAAATTGCCGAAATTCGGCCTGTGTGTGTGCCACCCTGTCTGACCAAAGCCGGCTGTTTGGCTGGCTTCTATCAGACAAGCATGCTCAAAAACCAATAGCCAACCAACTCCCAATCAGCACTCTCCACCAACGTTGAAGAGTGCTTATTGGAGTGTTCTGGCAGGGGGACCATACCCCTATCAGAACACAACAGCTCAGCAGGGAAGATCGCTATACTAACTTCACATAGTTAGAACAGTGGCTCTGACTGGAACTGAGTTGAATGAAAAAAAGACTTAAAGTATGTACCAGGTTTTACAATCTGATTGTCCATTTTTATAATCTCTTTTAGATCTAAGTAAGTTGTAGTCTTGCAGAAGCTCTACCAAAACAATTTTACTGTTTTGCTTAATTTTGTTTATATACTTCCCCATGCTGTATAAAGTTATTAAAGAAATAATGACTGGTCACTTTTCCACCTTTTCCACCTCTTCATTTGCATTTCTATAAACGTGTAATGATAAATACCAAATAAACTATTACACCACATGGACATTCCGTTAAACATTGTCTGTGCTGTAGTAGACCTTGCTATCTGCTATACAGACATTGTACAACATTGATCAGCTCTGGGATCATATAGCCAGACAAGGCCTCAGGCCAAGTACATTTAAAGGATCATGGAATTCAGAGACATCTTTCTATATCTTAATTGTACTCTGCGGGGGCACATTATTCTTACGGCACAAGAGTGGGAACAAGAGGGAAAACAAATGGATGTACTCTTCTTGCTAACAGAGAATAACAAAACTGCTTTCTATTAATTAGAATGATGTTACGACTTCTGAATAAATTAAAGTACATTATGAGTAATTTAACATTCTTTCATAGTACATTAATATTTAGCCCACTCATAAAAAGCACAACATTTATTTTTCTGTCAAACAGTGTAAGGGAATTATGTGCACAGCCTTTTTTATATATGTTTCAAATTGCAAATCTTCACATGACCTTTTATTGTTTCAACCACTTTCAGTACATGAAATATGACAACGTCACAGCTGCAGATAGAGGAGATGGCAGATAGCATGGTATCATTCCAGATTTGCTCTTTGTCTGACTTTAACATCAAGTGCATGGCATTCCCCTTTAGGTTTTGCTCACACGTGTGAATAACATAGCTGCTCCTCTGAAAAGCAATCTGCAGTCAATCACTTTTCAGATGGAATATGGATGGTGTGTGTTTGGTGGCAGTACTTCCTATCTAAAGCAACATTCCATGATACTCTATGGCTCTGGCATGGGTACAGCCCTGAGATGCTGCATTGCTTTATTTAGGTGGCTGGTTGGGGGGGTGTAAAAACTGCAATTCAATTTCTTTTTTACTGCCCCACAATACCTCCAGATTCCCATGTGAATAAGAAAATAGAGATTAGAAAGCTTACTGAACTCTGAAAATATGTTTATATAGGCGTGTCAGCCTGTGCTTTCTCTGACTAGTTAGCTGAGCACACTGATAAATTGGTGGCCATCAAAAACCACCAAAAGAAAGCTCTATTTGAGTGAAAAAAATTACATACATTTATTTGCATGCAGTGTTGCATGAACGAGCAATTGCCAGTTATAGCAGCACAGTGCAGCATAGCAAAAAATGCTCTGGTCATGAAGGAGGTAAAATCTCCCGGAGGTCAAGTGGTTAACTAGACTCTGGCGAGCAGATACCAAATAAAACTGCACTGTGATCTACTGCTTGAAAAGTGTTTGGCCGCGAAATGCATTGGCTTACTTTTGCTATAAATCAATTTTATCAATAAATCACCTTGGACTCTTATGCTGCATACACACGGCCGGACTTCCCGACAGAAAAAGTCCGATGGGAGCTTTTGGTCAGACATTCCGACCGTGTGTATGCCCCATCGGACTTTTTGTGTCGGCATTTCCAACGGACTCAGATATAGAACATGTTCTAAATCTTTCCGTAGGAAATGCCGACTATTTTAGCCCGTTGGCAAGTCCGGCCGTGTGTATGCATTAGACATTTGTTTGGCACTGTCACAGGATTCTATGAGCAACAAAAACCCGACAGAGGCTCTAACCTTTCCACACAATTTTAAAAAGAAAATATAAAGTTTTGCCTAGGGTTGGATTTTCATACATAAGCTTCTAGCATGCTGTTACAGAAGTGTGGTGATTACCTACTGAAAAAAAAGATAACATACTGTATATAGTCTTAACATTATGAGAAGTGTTTTAAAAACTTCTAAAGTGAGTTCTGTGTTATGCCATCTGATCAGGAAAAGTACAGATACAGGGCTTATATACCCAACACACTTTTTGAGTGCTCGTCTAATGGCAGATGCAAAGCTCAAAGTTGCCCTTCTGACACTATCCTAATCTGAGCAGGATTAATATCCTGTATACATACAAGTGTAGCTCTATATCTAGAGCTGTAAAATGGCACAAAAGCTTGCTGCAGGTCCCCAGTTATTATGCATCGGTAGCTAGATTAAGCAAGGTGTTTTAATCATTTCTGCAACAATGCCCTAAGTGATAGTTACTGAGTGAGCAATACTATAAAAGCGTGTTCACATTTTCATCACAAAATACAATAATCTTTTAATTTCACCTTTCTTACTCCACATACAATAAAGCAAATTTAGCCCTTTCAATGGTTCACTGCAGATATTTACTATTCGCTATCATCTACACAGTTAAATTGCTCATTATGGCATTTGTAAGCGGTTTTGGATTTGCACAAATATTTTAAAAAATCGAATAATATAAAAAGCTTTGGCAACATTTCTTTGCTTCTACTACAAAACATTTTAATGAACCAATTCTTTTTTATCTTTAACTGGTAACGCAAATCTCTTCTTAAAATACAACCACAACCATCAACCACAGGGTATTCATATGTTGTAAAACAAGATAGACCGCTACAAGATTTCATATGCAATAAAATTATTCATTTTTATGTGGAGCTGCAAGAAAGAATTAATAGATTAAAACAGTGATATATTCTGTAATAACACCAACAAAAAACGTATGTTATTGTCTTAACAAATGGTCTTTTTACAAGGACTCTTTTGCAAAACGGCATTCAGGAAATTGCACAAAATGCATCAATTATATTATATCTTCTTTGTTAACGTCTCCTGCCACATTTAGGAAATTAGATTTTGTCGGATTGGTAGAAGTTTTGCTAGAGTTGGACAAATAGATTATTTTAGTTCAATAAAATGATTCAACATGATTGATATTTACTTTGGATTTTTATTCGGCTTCATGCCATAAAAAGTAATTGTAAGCTGCACAGAAAATATTGGTCTCTTTTTTTACTAATACTACATAAGTCAAGAGAATGAAAAAAATCAACTATGTCCCTTTTTAACACCAATTTTCTTTATTGACTTGTTCATTAAAAGGATATTGATATTGGAAAATGAGTTCTAAAAAGCCTTTAATAGTAGAGACTTTGTGATATTGTCAAAGAATGAATACAAATTAGTAGCTTGCGCTAATCTATTCAAGGGTTATTGACAAAGCTTGATAACTGTAGGTATTAGATTAAAGCCAAAGGAGGAATAGCCAGTTTCTTGAAGGTAGATAATATAATATTCAAGTTACATTGCAGGGCTAAAAAGAATACATAAAGGTATTATTAAGAACAATACATAATTAGTGCTAAATATATATATATAAAAATCGCAGATCGCCGCCATTACTAATAAAAAAAATAATAAAAATGCCATAAAACTATCCTCTATTTTGTAGACGTTACAACTTTTGCGCAAACCAATCAATATACACTTATTGCGATTTTTTTTTACCAGAATTGTAGAAGAATACATATCGGCCTAAACTGAGGAAAAATATAGTTTTTTTATATATTTTTGGGGGATATTTATTATAGCAAAAAGTAAAAAATATTGCATTTTTTTTCAAAATTGTCGCTCTTTTTTTGTTTATAGTGCAAAAAATAATAACCACACGGGTGATCAAATACCACCAAAAGAAAGCTCTATTTGTGGAAAAAAAAGGACGTCAATTTTGTTTAAGTGCAACGTCGCACGACCACGCAAATCATTTAAAGCGATGCAGTGCTGAATCACAAAAAGTGCTCTGGTCAGGAAGGGGGTAAAATGTTCGGGGGCTGAAGCGGTTAATATAGAGTGCGTCAATAAAATTATGGGGCTTATGTTTAGGGATGATTGAGCTTGCAAGTTTTAAAGTAAACCCCATTAAAATCTATGGATGGAATGGGGTTGAAATTTGTTATTCAGTTCTGTCCATTTGTAGGATTAATACACAAACTCTTGTCAAAAAGGGCATGGGAAGCTGGGTACTGAAATTGGAGATACAAACTGATGCCAAAAAAATAATTAAAAAGAGTTATTTCTCCCTAAACATAATTGTCATCTCTCCATAACTGTTCTAACAATATACAAAAAAAAATGGTGGGAAATTAAATAAGTAAAATGTTTCACAAAGAAAAATATAAATACAACTAGGAATTAAGCTAGGAAAAAAAATTGGACTCTGCACACTAGACAATGTCAGGTGCTCGGCTGGGCAGCATGCTGAGAAGGTATTGATGTGGTTACATGTGGTGTATCTTCTTCCCATTGTGAGTATTGCCACTTCAGTTAAGGAGAGGAATGTTTTGTGGTGATGCACTATGGTTATTTTGCCTCTTCCTTTTTGAATTTATACTGGGGCTGTGATTGAATATGAGTCTATGAAGGGCTGATAGCATCTGATATTTGGAGTTATTGTTACTGGCCAGGAGCTGAAGAGTTGGAGATTGGTCTTTTTGGCAAGGACACGTCTGGGTGTCTGCTAGGCTCATTCGCTAATAAGGCGCTACTGACCTCTTATTATTTGGGGTCAGTTTTTTCGGTAAGCTGAGTTTACATGTGGTGGTGGAAAACGAGTAGTGTGACATGGATTGATGATATTTATAGTTCACCTACCATAAGATTGTGTACATTTCTTATTTGTGTGGACTTATGTATGGACTTTTATATGTGTATTGGTTTGTTTTTCTGAGCACTTTTATCACTGCTGGTAAATAATATATTTGCACATGATGAATCTCAGAACCCCTACTTCTGGTATGACTAGGGATGAGCCGAACACCCCCTGTTCGGTTCGCACCAGAACATGCGAACAGGAAAAAAGTTTGTTCGAACACGCGAACACCGTTAAAGTCTATGGGATACGAACATGAATAATCAAAAGTGCTAATTTTAAAGGCTTATATGCAAGTTATTGTCATAAAAAGTGTTTGGAGACCCGGGTCCTGCCCCAGGGGACATGGATCAATGGAAAAAAAGTTTTAAAAACGGCCATTTTTTCGGGAGCAGTGATTTTAATAATGCTTAAAGTCAAACAACAGAAGTGTAATATCCCTTTAAATTTTGTACCTGGGGGATGTCTATAGTATGCCTGTAAAGGGGTGCATGTTTCCTGTGTTTAGAACAGTCTGACAGCAAAATGACATTTCAAAGGAAAAAAGTCATTTAAAACTACTCACGGCTATTGCATTGCCGGTCCGACAATACACATAGAAGTTCATTGATAAAAACGGCATGGGAATTCCCCACAGGGGAACCCCGGCCAAAATAAAAAAAAAAAACGGCATGGGGTCCCCCCTAAATTCCATACCAGACCCTTATCCGAGCACACAACCTGGCAGGCCGCAGGAAAAGAGGGGGTATGAGAGAGCGCCCCCCTCCTGAACCGTACCAGGCCACATGCCCTCAACATTGGGAGAGTGCTTTGGGGTAGCCCCCCAAAACACCTTGTCCCCATGTTGATGAGGACAAGGGCCTCATCCCCACAACCCTGGCCGGTGGTTGTGGGGGTCTGCGGGCGGGGGGCTTATCGGAATCTGGAAGCCCCCTTTAACAAGGGGACCCCCAGATCCCGGCCCCCCTGTGTGAAATGGTAAGGGGGTACCCCTACCATTTCACTAAAAAACTGTCAAAAATGTTAAAAATGACAAGAGACAGTTTTTGACAATTCCTTTATTTAAATGCTTCTTCTTTCTTCTATCTTCCTTCATCTTCTTCTTCTTCTGGTTCTTCTGGTTCTTCTGGTTCTTCCTCCGGTGTTCTCATCCAGCATCTCCTCCACGGTGTCTTCTATCTTCTTCTCCTCGGGCCGCTCCACACCCATGGCATGGGGGAGGCTCCCGCTCTTCTCTTCATCTTCTTCTCTTCTTCATCTTCTTCTCTTCTTCATATTCTTCTCCGGGCCGCTCCGCATCCATGCTGGCATGGTGGGAGGCTCCCACTGTATGACGCGTCTCCTCTTCTGACGGTTCTTAAATAATGGGGGACGGGGCCACCCGCTGACCCTGCCCCCCTCTGACGCACGGTGACTTGACGGGACTTCCCTGTGATGTCACAGAGAATTCCACAGGGAAGTCCTGTCATGTCCCGTGCGTCAGAGGGGGGCGGGGTCACCGGGTGGCCCCACCCCTGTTATTTAAGAACCATCAGAAGAGGATACGCGTCACACAGCGGGAGCCTCCCACCATGCCAGCATGGATGCGGAGCGGCCCGGAGAAGAAGATGAAGAAGAGAAGAAGATGAAGAGAAGAGTGGGAGCCTCCCCCCAAGCCATGGGTGTGGAGCGGCCCGAGGAGAAGAAAATAGAAGACGCCGCGGAGGAGATGCTGGACGAGAACACCGGAGGAAGAACCAGAAGAGCCAGAAGAACCAGAAGAAGAAGAAGAAGACGAAGGAAGATAGAAGAAAGAAGAAAGAAGAAGCATTTAAATAAAGTAATTGTCAAAAACTGTCTCTTGTCATTTTTAACATTTTTGACAGTTTTTTAGTGAAACGGTAGGAGTACTTTTGCACCCCCTTACCATTTCACACACGGGGAGGGTCGGGATCTGGGGGTCCCCTTGTTAAAGGGGGCTACCAGATTCCAATAAGCCCCACACCCACAGACACTCACAACCACCAGCCAGGGTTGTGGGGATGAGGCACTTGTCCTCATCAACATGGGGACAAGGTGTTTTGGGGGGCTACCCCAAAGCACCCTCCCAATGTTTAGGGCATGTGGCCTGGTACGGTTCAGGAGGGGGGGTTCCCCTTAATATCCATACCAGACCGGAAGGGTCTGGTATGGAATTTAGGGGGACCCCCACGTCATTTTTATTTTAAATTTTGGCCGGGGTTCCCCTTAATATCCATACCAGAACTGAAGGGCCTGGTATGGAATTTAGGGGGAACCCCACGTCATTTTTTTTTTACATTTTGGACGGGGTTCCCCTTAATATCCATACCAGACCTGAAGGGCTTGGTATGGAATTTAGGGGGACTCCCACGTCATTTTTTTTTAAATTTTGGTTCGGGGTTCCCCTGTGGGGAATTCCCATGCCGTTTTTATCAATGAACTTCTATGTGTATTGTCGGACCGGCAATGCAATAGCCGCAAGTAGTTTTAAATGACTTTTTTTCCTTTGAAATATCATTTTGCTGTCAGACTGTTTTAAACACGGGAAACACGCACCCCTTTACAGGCATACTATAGACACCCCCCAGCTATGAAATTTAAAGGAATATTACACTTTTATTGTTTCACTTTAAGCATTATTAAAATCACTGCTCCTGAAAAAAACGGCTATTTTTAAAACTTTTTTTGCATTGATCCATGTCCCCTGGGGCAGGACCCAGGTCCCCAAACACTTTTTATGACAATAACTTGCATATAAGCCTTTAAAATTAGCACTTTTGATTTCTCCCATAGACTTTTAAACGGTGTTCTTTGGCATTCGAATTTGCCGCGAACACCCCAAATTGTTCGCTGTTCGGCGAACTTGCGAACAGCCGATGTTCAAGTCGAACATGAGTTCAACTCGAACTCGAAGCTCATCCCTAGGTATGACAAAATTGAAGAAAAAAATTGATGGGAAGTGAAGTACCAATTTGTTTATCACATCTTAGATCATTATACAGCATCAAAACTTGAATTAAATGACTAAACAGATGTTACCGATTGCATACTATCTGTTTCTGCATATGCCTTAAAGTAGAAATGAATGTAAAACTGTTTAATTTAGATTTGAATAGAGTAGTGAGGGGTTAGAACAACTATCAGGTTTTTATTATTGCCTATTCAAAAATTTGAGTTGCCACTGGAACAGAAATAGACGATAAATCCTCTAATGCAGTGGTCATCAACCCAGTCCTCAGGGCCCACTAACAGGCCAGGTTTGCAAGATAACTGAAATACATCACAGGTGATATCATTTGCTGCTCAGTGATTGCAGTATTCTAGTCTGCATCTGCCCAAGGTAATACATAAAACCTGGCCTGTTAATGGGCCCTGAGGACAGGGTTGATGAGCACTGCTCTAATATAGGCATGTGTTGCCTGGACGTCTTTTTAAGAGGGGATTTCTGCACAATGAAAACACATTCTCTGACTTCCTGGACTGGAAGTGAAGGGAAATTTCCCTAATGAGATACAGATTACATTTTTTTAAATCTGGCACCAGTTTTAAACCTCCCCTATTTTTTAAATATAAAAAATAAATGTTTTTTAGAATTAGTTTAAAGGAAACCTTGCAACACATTATAAAAATAAGAAAATTTGACACTTAGACTGCCTTTGCAGTACACCCAAAGTCATATCAAATTAGTATGTAAATCAATGTTCTGCTTTATCCTGCATGATTTAAGCTGCTTCACTGCCAGATTAATAGGTCTGTAGGAAAAGCATTTTTCCTAGCTTTGCAGCCTCTCTGCAGCTGACGTTTTGCTTATGTGAGTTCTCTAAGTTGAAGCAAAACCAATCTTTCTACGGCATATAATTGCATATACTGCATATTGGTAAGATATACTGTACACTGTTCTCCATGCAACCATTTAGTTGATAATTGCAGTGTTAAGGGATGTTATGATCAATACATAAATGTTAAACCAGACACATCATTGCATAGCAGTGATGGGCAAATATGATCCTGTTTGATCTGCCAAGGATTCAGTGAATCGTACAAAATTCCACAAACCTGAACCATGACTCAAAACCTAATGAAATCTATGGGTGGCTAATCTTGTTGTTAAAATCTACCAATTTTTAGAGATAACGGACAAACATACTGACAACAAAGAAATGGTAAGATGGGTACGTTCATAGAGGACTTGTACAAATTCAAAATTGTCAGGTGGCTTTGGGGGCAACATTAAAAATACACAATTATTTTCACTCTTGCAGCTACATTTGGATAAGACCTACTTTATATTTGTTACATGTCCCCAATCACTAGGGATGGGCCAAACGGACCCCTGTTCGGTTCGGACCAGAACTTCCCGGGAACGTTCGGACCAGAACAACGAACTCCATTAAAGTCAATGGGACCTGAACGTCAAATATCAAAAGTGTTCATTTTGAAGGCTTAAATGCAAGTAATTAGGCATACAATGGTTATAGGGGTCCAGGTCCTGCCCTGGGGGACATGGATCAATAAAAAAAAAGTTTTTGAAAAACGTCATTTTTAAATTAGCAGTGATATTTTTAAAGTGAAAGCCTAAAAATGAAAAATTCCTTCCAATATTATGCCAGGGGGGTCCCCTTAGTCTAACTGTAAAATGGCAGATCTGTACCATGTCTAGAATCTGCTGCAGCAATAAATGACATTTTTAAAGCCAAAAAAATGACATTTTTCCTGCAAGCTGCCTTTATTTTGCTCAGCAACAGCTGGGGAGCCAGTGTGTATGATGAGGCCACAATGTAGTGCACTGGGAACAAGATTAGAGATTTTTTGGATACATTCTGGTTTTACTTTGACTTTGTATAGAAGTAATGGGTGCGTAAAAATTGGTCTTTGGGTGTTGGTGGCGCCTTCCCACTGTAACCCTTTAGAGGTCCCCTTGATGAAAGCAAGAATTGGCCTTGCTATAAAAAATTGCAATGATATACACCTGTCGAACAGGTGCAGAAAAATTACTCTTTGGGTGTCGAGGGCACCTACCCACCATAACCCTATAGAGGTGGTCTTGATGAAGGCAAAAAAATTGCAATGATATGTATATGGTTGGTGTTTTTGCCACGTTTGATGTGCCTGAGACACAGTTTGCAGATAGCAACAGTGTGATCTGCTGCAGATGTGCTGAAAAAGGCCCAGACAGCTGAGCTTTGGGGAGTGGGCCGGGAGATAACAGCTGCATAATGTGATGGAATAGGATGGCTGCTCTCTACTCTTTCTTGATGCTGACCTCCTTGTGGTTGTGCCGCCTCACCTTCAGTTTCCTCCTCTGCTCTATCTGGCACCCAAGTCGCATCAGTGACCTCATCATCATCATCATCTCCATTTCCTCCATCTTCATCATTACCACTGGAGACAACTTGGCAATATGCTGTGGCTTGGTGAACATGAGTGCCAATATGTCTACCAGTGTTCCTCCCTCTCTCTAGGCTCATGTTCCTGTCATCCTCAACCTCAGAACCAGCATTTGAATCCAGTAATGGCTGGGCATCATCAAGGAGCAAGTGGCTGACGCTGTGTTCAACTAACTCAGCTGACTCCTCAATGGCTGATATTGGGGCTATGGTAGGAATATATGTGGACAAGGAGGCAGGTTTATCCACTCTGGCAACTGCAGGGGACTGCACACTTGTCTCTGCTTGTGTGACAGAGGATGAGGAGGATGAGGAAGGTTTAGTAAGCCAGTCCACCACCTCCTCTGCATGCTGTGGCTGGATAGCATGGGCAAACTCACTTAACAGAGGAAATTATGCCCTGCCTGAGGACTGACCACCATGTCCACCTTTGCCTGTGGACACATTTGTTGCTGGCCCCCTTACAGTGCCAAGGGAACGTCTGCCTCTCCTTGTTGTTCTCCCAGACATTATTAGGAGGGAGGGGGCGGTGCTTATAAGCAAATGTAAAGGAGAAGTTGAAATCTGTACGTAGATGCACATTAATCAATGTAAAGAGGTGTTTGGTGCCCTTTAATTTGAGTACTCACACTACACAGACACACTCCATGGATACAATATAATATACTGCAATATAATGTGCCAAATGTACAGTGATGCACAGAACTATATGGCGTTAAACTGGCAGTAACGCACACAGAAGTAAATGGCGTTAAACTGGCAGTAACGCACGCAAAACAATATGGCGTTAAACTGGCAGTAACACATGCAAAACTATATGGCATTAAACAGGCAGTAACGCACGCAAAACTATATGGCGTTTAACTGGCAGTAATGCATGTAAAACTATCTGGCATTAAACTGGCAGTAACGCACGGAATACAATATGGTGTTAAATTGACAGTAACGCACAAAACTATATAGCATTAAACTTGTAGTAACGCACACAGAACTATATGGGGTTAAACTGGCAGTAACGCACGCAATACAATATGGTGTTAAATTGGCAGTAACGCACAAAACTATATGGCATTAAACTTGTAGTAACGCACACAGAACTATATGGGGTTAAACTGGCAGTAACGCACGCAAAACTATATGGCGTTAAACAGGCAGTAACACACGCAAAAAAGATATGGCATTAAACTGGCAGTAACGCACGCAAAACTATACGGCATTAAACAGGCAGTAACGCACGCAAAATTATATGGTGTTAAACTGGCAGTAACGCACGCAATACGATAATGCATTAAATTGGCAGTAACTCATAAAACAGAATACTTTTATACTGTAGGGTGAGAATGAGCCATGATTGGATAAAGTCATGATGACAGTGTCCAATCATGACTCTGACAGTGCTCTGTGCCCTGATTGGCTGAAGCTTTCACTGCTTCAGCCAATCAGGGCTTGCAATGCACTGTTCAGTGCCACAATGCATTGTGGTCGGTTCGGGGGGCCCGAACAAATGTTCAAATGACCCGTTTGGCTGTTCTCCGAATGTCCGAACAACAAAAGTTTGGCCCGAACTAATGCTCAGGCCGAACCGTTCTCCCATCCCTACCAATCACATATCAAAACTTAAAAAAAAAATGCAGCTTACCTTTTTTGTAGATGCTCTATTCTGGACACTCCAGCAATCCAGTAGTTTTCTTGTTTAGGAGGGAGCTGGCAGCTGTTTTTGCCATAATTAACCCTGTCTGTACTGTGCAGTTAGGCCATGATTATTACTTGCAACTAGGTTTGAACACTATCTGTCCTAGCAAAAGGTTAAATCTGTAGAGGCTGCACTTCTTGCACTGCATTATAATGAGGACAGACTTTGAGTAGGCTCACTATAACACTATTCAATATACCTTGCAGCCTGGCCTGACATCTCCTTCTGAGAAACATAAAAAAAAGGTAAGACATTTTTTTTTTCTACTTTTACAGTTAAATTTGAGAAAACCCCACTATATGTTTGTAATATATATATATTGGCAGCTTTTTCTGGTTTTTGCTACGTTCGGATGGGGCTCTGTAGTTTGGAGATCCCGCAGAGACTTGGGTGGAATAGGATCTTAACCCTGTGTCCAGGTCTTATGGATAGCCAGCAGGTTGCTGCTGCTGTATCAAGACAGACCTGTGTCTGAAAAGCTGTCTGCCCTGTGTGAGACTACATCTCTGGTAAGGGGGGACTTCGTGTCTGAAGGACTAGGAAGGTTGGGATGGCTACAAGGGCCTGTGAGATCAGACAAGGGTCTGGGAGGCTGGGAGAGCCGAGGTGACTAGCAAGTCCAAGGGGGAGTGAAGGAAGTCTTGAAGTCTGGGGGACAGTAAGCAAACCCAAGGGTCCGGAGAATCCTGTTGAGGCTAGGAGTAGGCCGGTTCAGCAGGGAACTGCAAGGCAAAGTAAGTCTAGGAGCCAGGAGGCTTGGCATTTTTGGTTGTATGAATTTACTGGAGAATAACCCCTGTGTGGGAAATCCTGTGTATAAACTTTTTTTTGTTCCTGTTAATAAAAACAGGCTGCCATGCCCTCAAACCTGATAACTGACTGCTGAGGACATTTCAAACATATATTGGGGTTTTCTCACATTTAACTGTAAAAGTAGAAATATGTTTTAAAGTTGTCTTTAGTGTTAAGGAACAGTCTGATTTTCACAAAGAGTCTCAGTGACAGCAAAAACCGGCAGCATATGTTTAGCTGTGTATTAGCTCACATAGAGCAGCAGCATCCTAATCTAATACCAATCTGTTTGAAACAGTTTATTTTCACATATCTTTTAAAGCTATACATTCTTTTTCACCAAACATGAACAAGCCTGCTTTGATTTGCAAATAAATTGGCCGTGGCTATCCTAGTTCTTACTTTTGTAAAACTGTCCTACCACTGGCCAATTTCTAATAAACTCTCATTAAGAATGAAAGGGCCACAGATGATATAGCAATTTTAAAATGAGCCAGCAGTGGAAGAATTGGTTGAAATGTACTAAAGACGGGGGCCATCTCATTCAAATTGCATCGTCATGCAAACGCGAGCGAGAACAGAGGCTTAGAGACCTCAATACTCAATTGGCGGCTGCAGATGCTGCCTGGAAAATGTCCCCCTCGACCGCGACGCAGAAAGCTTGTGATGCCATTGTAGCAGAATTGGAACTTTTGGCCACTGACCAGGCTGAAAATGCCCTTCGCTGGGCAAAACACAAATTGTATTCTTGTGTGAACAAACGGGGCACTATGCTGGCCCGAAAACTGAACTCATCACGTTGAACCCATAAACCTATCTGAATCTGATCCACTGGTGGTGATTAAGATGCTCATCTATTATATTATTATTTATTTAAGGTACCCATATAATGCCATCAATTTACGCAGCGCTCCACTCATACATTGCACACTCACATTGGTTCCTACCCTCAAGGAGCCCACAATCCAAGGTCCCCAACTCACATTCATACACTAGGGCCAATTTTGGACAGAAGCCAATTAACCTTTGGGGTGTGGAAGGAAACCGGAGTCCCCGGAGGAAACCCACACAGGCACAGGGAGAGCATGCAAACTCAAGGCAGGTAGTGTAGTGGTTGGGATTCGAACTATGCGAAGGGGTGAGATGCCATCCCCCGCTGCCCTCTGAGCTCAAATTTCTATGATCCCAAAATCTGAGGAAGAGGCCCAGGACCCCCAGGCCCAGAACTTCCCTTAAATGAGGACATGAAACTATTGGGTAAAATTTTTAGTACCCGCGTCAATAAGTACCTTTGCCAACTAATTCATAGAGACCAGATTGGATTTGGGCCGCCAGGCAGCTGTTCGTAAGGTGATACATCTTATCACTCTACTGAATCAATGTAAAATCTTAGGGTTCTAGCTTTCACTTGATATGTACAAAGCATTTGATACCCTGTCCTGGGACTATTTGTGATATGTGTTGCAACATTGGGGCTTTGGGGAGTCCTTTCTGACCTGGCTCTCAGTCCTATTCTCCTCCCCTACAGCATTGGTCTGCTATGAGGGCTTTTCCACCACCTCCTTTCCTATATTTCAAGGTATGCATCAGGGCTTTCTCTTTTCCCCTGCCATCTTTATCTTGGCCCTGGTGGCGGCCCTCCACACTGATCTCAACATTACGGGGATTCCCTACACTGGCAAGACTTACAAGATAAACTTGTTTGCTGACGATGCCCTTTTGACCCTTACCAACCCCATCACTACGCTTCCTAATCTAAACGTATTGCTATCACGCTTCATGGTCATTTCAGGTCTGCAGATCAACCCTCATAAAACAATCACCTCAAATATCTCTCTTCCAGATTCCATGGTTTCTCATCTCCAGATGTCCTTACCGTATCGCTGGGTTGAATCCTCCCTGGAATATCTGGGAATCCATTTGACCCCCTCTTACACTTCTCTCTTTGCCACTAACTACTACCCTTATAGACTTATGGCAATTTCCTGGCCGCATCAGTAGGGTTAAAATGACTGTGCTCCCTAAGATCCTATACTTCTTTCAGACTTTACCGGTCTGCGTACCCACCTTCTTCTTACAATCACTCAAGAATAAAATTCTTGTTTCTTTTGGCCCCACAAATGCCCCAGAGTAGCCCGTACTACTGTTTTCACCCCTAGATTAAGAGGTGGTCTTGGCGTCCCAAATGTTGCAAAGTATTGCTTAGCTGCACAGCTCTCACAGCTTACAATGTTGCTTCTGGAAATTCCTAATTGTGCCCCTGTTCCAGCCTCAGCCCTTCTGTGGCTTCCCCCAGCCTCGCACTCCCCCCTCTCTTAGCCGTCTAATGGCCCACAGCCTGCGTCTCTGGGACTCTACGTGCTATTTCGGTAACTTAATGTCCCTCTTCCTCCAGCTCCTTCCCCTCCTGAATAATCCCCTCTGTCCTCCGGGGCTAGAACAACCCCAACTTCCTAGGATCCCGCACCTTTCCACCCTTGGACTCCATTTGCAAGACCCATGACGCACCCCCTACGGAAGCGTTTTGCTATTTACAACTCCAACATTGGATTTCAACCCTCCGTTGTAACTCTTTGTTTCCCATTCAAAGGATGACCTTTGAACATATCTGTCTTCAATCACCTGGTTCCTGGGGAATCATCTCCTCCATTTACTCCTCCTTTAATTTCACTCCCACTCATATGTACATTTCTTAATGGTAACGAGACTTGGCAGTCACTATAGATCTAGGGGACTGGAGCAGGGCCTGGTCATCTGTAGCCAAATGTTCCTTCAACACGGTTACCATGGAAGCAGCCTATAAAGTTATCTTCCTGCTGGTATTGGGTCCCGGCCCACATAGCCCATTTGAACCCATCATACAATAATAGATGTTTCAGGGGGTGTGGCCAGCGCGGAGGCAAGATCCATATTTGGTGGTCTATGTGGATGCACATGTCTATGCACGAGCGGAGCGCGGGTGACGTCACGATCCAGTCACGTTCGTAATGCAGTATGCGTTACGTCCCTAGAAAGAGTGGTGGATCCCCCCATACAATCAGAAAGCAGATTGTTTTCCTTTCTCTCAGGTTTTTATGCCTGTGGGCGATGTACAGCCTGCAGGCATTCTAAATGTAATAACAAAAAACGTAAAAGTTTTAGGGCCACCTCCACTGGTAAGGAATATAAAATAGATCAACTTATCACCTGTACAACAATTGGGGTCGTCTACATGCTTCAATGCGAGTGTGGCCTCCAATACATAGGAAGGACTTCTCGCCCCCTACATGTCCGTTTAGGAGAACATGTTAACAACATTAAAAAGGGATTAAAAACACATAATGTTTCTAAGCATTTTAAATTAGTACATGGTCAAAATCCCAGGGTTCTTAGTTTTAGGGGTATCGAGAGAGTAAATAAACATTGGAGGGGGGGCAACTTCCTACGTCAACTTAGTCGCAGAGAATCCCATTGGATTCATGAGACCAAGGTCCTCGTTCCGGGGAGCCTGAACGTCGACTTTGACGTTAATTGTTTTATCCCTGATCGATAGTGACTGATCTTTGAATTTTATTAAATGTTGAATATGTTTAGTTTATGTGTTTTTAGCATGTATTATTATTCATGCTGTGGTATGTGGATGATCCAGGGCATTGAGCTTGAGCGCGGGGTTAGTGTCATTTTTTACTTTTTCTTTTTCTTTTTAATAATTTGGCTTGCCTAAGTCTTTATAGATCATTATACTAACTATGGCTATTCATTAATGGTTATTTTATAACTGGTTTCCATAGTTGATTTGTGGACATTGTTGTTCCTGTTTACATTTTGTGCCTTTAAGTACTTCCTCCTTAGTTGTCATGGAGATGGGTACACACTGGTGCTTTTTGGCCATTCCGAGTAGCAGACATGTATTAAAGCAGGTGTCACCACGTCCGGCCGTCGCCGCTGAGGAAGTCCCGCCCCTTTCTAGGAAAGTAACGCGTACGGCATTACGAACATGACTGGATCGTGACGTCACCCGCGCTCTGCTCGTCTATCCTATGTGGATCATCCACTTACATTCACGCTCGCATCCTTCGCACTGGGGCACAGTGCAATGTTTTGTAAGTGTTTCCACTATTTTTACAATAAAATTTCAGCAGTATTCAGAGAGCACTAGATTTTCTTATATCTTTTTCATGTGACTACTGCATACGTACCCGCTGTTGATGTTTGATCAAGTCCTTTATGCATCTCCTCCTGCCATTATCCCTGTGAGGGAATTGCTGTTTTGACCTGACTGATTAACTCAGGGGTCCATCTGTAGAGGTGAGCGGCTTGTGTCACTGAAGGTGGAGGTCCCTTTTTCACTACAGTCACTCTGCAAGTTTTCCATGTCACTTATATCACCAGAGGAATTGCTGGATTTTGTCTGCATTTACCATTTATATATGGACTTTTATTGATTACTTTTATCATTCATTTATGTATGCGCTGTACTGCCTTTTATGTGTATTTTTAAAGGGAGGACTTGCAACAACAAAAAAAATCATTTTACCTAAAATAAAGGCCCTATCATACAATACAAATCAATATGCCTGCAAAACAAATTAAAATCCCCAAATATCACCCTCTGAAACAAATTATTTTTCTTTTAAGAGAAGCCAAACAGCAAATTTTTTTGCTATGGATGGGACAACAGCTAAAAGTGACTACTGACCACAAAACAACCACAACATAAAAGATGTTAAAGCCCCCAATATTAAAATAAAAAGAGCAGTAAAGGAGTTGATTGACCAAAAAGGTAGCAATCGGTGGTAAAGTTCAGTTTCTTACCAAAGAGCTAGCAATCAACATGAAAGTTAAAATTTGTTGACAGACCCTATTCACTTCCTATGAAGATGGTCAGCTTTACTTTTCTTGCTGTATAGTAGCTTCTGATCCACTGAGAAAATGGCTGCTCTGCATTGCATTCTAGGTTTTAAAAAATTCTCCAGACCAACCCAAACAAAACATTTCCAAGAGCACAAATCTCCAACTAACAGGTTTCCCCTCAATCACATGGTAGTGGTAAACCTGAACCTCATCCCCAGTGCACAGCTCAGTTGGCTTAAAAGAGAAGTAAAGTAATTTTTTTTTCCCAAAATTATACTTACCTAGGTGCATGGGTTCGATGCTGCATCTGTCCCCTGGCGCTTCTACACTGAGAACCAAGTGATCAAACACTGCCAATCACTCAGTTTTTGGGAGCTTAACCACACTATATGAACTCAGGAGGAAAGCTGGAAGTAAGGGTGCCAACTATAGAGAGCCCAACCACACTATTTAAACTCAAGATAAAAGCAGGAAGTTGCACATTAATGACAGCAAATTACATCCAACTTTAATAAACTTGGACAATAACACACTGCAGCCCTGCCTAGAAATAGCCATTTAAATTGCATTTTTTGTCAAAGAACTGTATTAAAGAGATACAAAAATTGGGGTATAGGAAACTTGATTTGATTGTAGCCGTATAGGGTATAGGAATAAAAGTCATTTAGGCAAGAAACAAAATATATGCATTATTAGCTGAAAAAACTTGTATTAACGTACCTTTTTTATTTACTTGGAAATTATTATCTCATTTTATAACAGAAAAAATTGCACCCTTGAGCTGAAGAAATGCATAGGTTAAGTAAGGATAACCTTTGCATCTTTTGCTACCTAAGCAAGCTGCACTGCAGACCATTCTAGCAGCAAGAACATCTGAATAGGAAACATTCTGCCTTTGTTAATTTGAAAACTTTAATTTTTTACAAAGGTTCCAAAATTCCAGCTTAAAATGGTAAGCCAGCCTTTCCGCTGACTGCAAAGAGAAGATAGCATGCACTGTGACTTAAACGTAATAGATAAGAGAACAATACTCATGGGTCACTGGAAGATCTCTGTACAATATTGCAAGTGTCAAGGAGCTGTTGATTGGAAATGGTGCATAAACGTTGCTGACATTGGCACATTTTCAGATGCAGTGTGTACATTAGAAATATAACTGAGTTCAGATGTTATATTTACATAACTGGTGTTATTGATGAAAGTTGGCAGTAGCTTTCCTGATAACACTAGTTATTTCAAAACCAAAGACAAAAAAAAAATCCTTTTTGAATTCCTTTTAATTGCACTTACTTAAAGGAAAATGCTACCTTAGTTAAAAAGTGATGATATATAAAACATGCACTTGATATACTGTACAACCAATTTTCTAATATTATGTTATTAAAATAATCTTTCCATTTAACTCTGCAGCCTACTAAGACTTGTAATATTATAAGTTTTTTTATATTACTGTCAAAATGTAAAACTTCTCTTTTGTGCAACCTTGGCGACAGTTATTGATAGGAGTTTTTAGAATTACCATGCTGCAGCTCATGTGACTAACTCCCTGCTTTTCCTTGATGTCCCTACTTTAACAGTCCATTTCAGAAAAAGTGCTAGCAAAGTCTACATCAATATCTACAGAACAGGAACAAACAAAGATAGTGATTGCTAAATTAATGTATACAGTTAAATGGAAATGTTTTCGTTTTTATGCTATTCCAGATGATGTTCTGACAGTCTTATGCCCTGTACACACGGTTGGATTTTCTGATGGAAAAAGTGCGATCAGATTGTGTTGTCGGAAATTCTGATTGTGTGTGGGCTCCATCTGACTTTTTCCATCGGAATTTCCAACACACAAAGTTTGAGAGCAGGCTATAAAATTTTCCGACAACAAAATCCGATCGTGTATACACAAATCCGACGCACAAAGTGCCATGCATGCTCAGAATAAATTAAGAGACGAATGCTATTGGCTACTGCCCCGATCATAGTCCCGACGTACGTGTTTTACGTCACCGCGTTCAGACCGATTGGATTTTCCGACAACTTTGTGTGATCGTGTGTATGCAAGACAAGTTTGACCTAACATCCATCAAAAAAAATCCATGGATTTTGTTGTCCGAATGTCCGATTATTGCCTGACCGTGTGTACAGGGCATAAGTATCTTTGTATTGTGTTCATTATTGACCATCCTTTTTTCATCTGTTTTGTCCATGTGCAGCACACTTGCATAGCAAATCTTCAGCTTGTTTTTGAAACAAAGAGAGGCAGTTGTTTTGTCTTGTGCTTAACTAAGTATTTACAGCTTGCTGCTTCTGTTTGATGTTTGGATTTTTTTGTTAGACACTTTCCTCATAAGAACCTATACAAAATGGCGTGTTTAAATTTTTTACATAAAATGTTTAGTTCGTAAGCAATTGAGCTGTTTCATTTAACTGTAAATCTATTACAAAAAAAATGATGCATACAAAGTAAAATAATTATTCAAAAGAGAGCTTATGGAAGAAAATGTGTTTGTGATAAATTTAGTTTCTGGGGAATGTGGCTTGGTCCTTGAGGCACATCAAAGTCAAGTGTCAGCGTTTGTAGATTAGTATAGCCAAATAGCTTCTGATGATATCAGCCCAGTGGAGGCTGCCTAGAGAGTGGTATGAAACCAGAAGGAAACGTACATGAAGTCTGCAACACCAGATATCTACCACTGAGTGTATAGCCTAGGAAGAACTGATAGCATCTCAGAAAATAGACTATTTTAATCTTAAGTATTTATCGCTGCAGAATTTTAACACTGATGAAACTTTATCTTTTCTCTGCAGAAAAAAATCATCAATACCTTTGTTAAAAAAAAAATCCCATTGGCCATTGCAAAATATAGGTACAAATAAAAATATTGTTATAATATAACTATGCATATACTATATAGTATGGCTGATAAGGTATAACAATAATAGGGTGTACCACTAATAACAACAAGAAAAAATAGTAATAATGCATGTATTTATTGGCACATCAGCAGCAATCTAACATACACAAGCAAGGCAAAGCTCAAGTATTAGGAGGGTAAAATATAAACTATCAACAAGGGGAAAACACAGCAAAAGCTCAAGAGAAAGTGGTGACTGCACACTAGTTAATGAAAAATCTTGAAGCTTTATTGAAATAATCCAATGAGAGGGCAGGAGGCGGAGCCTAGCAGAGCAGACATGCATTGTTAGAGCTCCACACCGCCGAGGAGAGAAGAGAAGGACAAAGCGGAGCCTGCAAGCTCAAAAGGTATCCATTTGAACCTTTTTGCCCCAGGGAACAAACTGTGAAAGTTTGGGCAGGAAATATGGTACTGCGAGGAAACCGTGGCAGAAATAAAAATCACCTCACAAAGAGCTCACAGGCACTCACTGCAGCTGAAGCAGCTCCAGTCACCTCACAAGATACAGCATCAGGGCACTCTCACAGACAGAAAATGTCACAGCAAGACTCTCCATTTGAGTCAGATACAGAACAAATCCTCTCACAAACTTCTCCACAAGCCTCCTCAGTGTCCCCAGTAATATTATTACAATTTGAAAAGATGCTTCATAAGGCTTTAAAACAAACCTCAGACCAAATAACAAAAAGCCTAACCAAAGAAATAAGAGAGCTGGGAAACCGCACCGCAGCCTTAGAAATAAAAATGGATGAAATTGAAAGTACAACCCAAGAAAATATAACAGAATTGGAACAATTAAAAAAAGAGAATTTAATACTTCAAACTAAGCTCGAAGATTACGAAAATAGAGCCAGACGTTCAAACTTGCGCATAAGGGGAATACCTGAAACTGTGACAGACCTGCAATCTACTATTACTGCTCTATTACAAGAACTAAAGCCAGATATCCCTATTGAACGTTTAGAACTGGACAGAGTACACAGAGCCCTCACAGCCAAAAAGAAAGATGGACCCCCACGTGATATAATCACAAAATTTCATTATTACAGAACGAAAGAACAAATACTAATTGCTGCAAGAGAAAAAAAGGAACTTAATTTTCAAGGACACAATTATCAAATTTTTGCTGACCTATCCCAACTTACTATTACTAAAAGACGATCCATGAAACCCCAACTAATGGAACTGCAACGCCACAACATTATGTTTCAATGGGGCTTCCCCTTTTCAGTCAGATTTAACTACCAAGGTACAATTTACAGAAGCAGATCAGCAGATGAACTACAACAAACCCTTTTAAAATTATTCCCCTGAGAGAGATATTTATTCTCTTTCATGGGTAAATTGTGATTACTTGCAAAAAATAATTTATACAATGTATCACCTAATCTCATATGTTTTTTGTTTACTCTTTACTCCAGAATTCACTGGTTTCTTTTCTATCTATTCAGCTCTTCAGTCCACACAGGTTGATCTGCGCAGTCAGCTCTGCATAACAAAAAGTAAGTCAAAACTATTTGATCTATTGCCATGGCACCACTGAATATACTTTCCCTGAATGTTCAGGGAATAAATGTCCCTCAAAAAAGGACCAAAGCCTTCCGTACTTTCCATAACAAGAAGGCTCACATAGTATGCCTCCAAGAAACACACTTCACCAAAGATTCTACTCCAAAATATATTTCTCCTTTTTATCAACAAATTTACACGGCTTCTGCCTGTACCAAGCAAAGGGGAACTCTAATTGCATTTCACCGATCCACACCATTCACCTTATCATCAGAAATTAAAGACCCAGAAGGTAGATACCTGATACTCATGGGTTATATAATGGATACAGCAATCACTGTGATTTCCTACTACGCTCCTAACAAACAACCTACACCATTCCTCTCACATATATTACAAGTGATTAATACACACAAAATAGGAACAGTGATAATGTGTAGGGATTCGAACCAGGTCCTCCTCCCATTTCTAGATAAATCACCTTTTACACCATCCAAAATAACCTCTAGATTACCTTTTTCTCAACTTCTTTCCAAATACAATCTGGTAGATTCATGGAGAGAAAGTAACCCAATAAAAAAGAAATTCACTTATTTCTCGCACCCTCATCAAACCTTCACCAGAATAGATCATATTTTTCTAACAATAGGAATGATACCAGAAATTATTGCATCAGATATAATTCCGATTCCGTGGTCTGACCATAATGCAGTATACACTACTATAGCCTCAGCCATACCAAAAGTGCATGACCCAACGTGGTACTTACCGGACATAATGCTCAAACACCCACTACATCAGATGGCCATTGAACAAGCTTTAAAGGAATACATATCAATTAATAATACAACAGACATCTCCCCAATAACACTGTGGGAAGCTCATAAGCCTGTCTTGCGTGGTACAATACAAAGACAAATGGCACTATTTAAACGGGAACGCAAAAATCTAGCAAAAAAACTAGAACTCAATTTTAATGCAGCCTACATATCATTTCAAGATAATCCATCCCAGAGTACAAAATCTCATCTGGAAAAATCTAGATTGGAATACGATCTATTTCTCACTGAGTCAGTTGATAAATCCCTCAAACGCTCCAAACACAATTTCTACATGAATACAAACAAACCAGGTACATATTTAGCTCGGGCATTAAATTCAACTAACAAATCTTTCAAACCAATACATTTGAAATTATCAAAAAATGTTTACACTTGTAATCCAGTTAAAATAGTCCATAAATTTCACTCACATCTCGCAACTTTATACAAGACAAACAATGAATTTAATCCTACAGAGGCTGAATCCTTCTTCTCAAAAATAACCTTACCTGAGTTATCTCAGAATCAAAAAAGCAGTTTGGATGAGCCTATAACTATAGATGAAGTTGCTAACGCCATAAAAGACCTAAAACTTAACAAAAGACCAGGCCCAGACGGCTACTCGGCTTTATACTATAAAACATTCTCAGAAATACTCTCTCCCATTCTCACTGAAACTTTTAACAAACTTCTAGATGGACATTCTTTTCGGCAAGAAACACTAATGGCAATTGTTTGTATGATCCCAAAACCCCTTTCTGATGATACTTCCTGTGTGAATTATCGGCCTATCTCTCTGTTAAACCTCGATATTAAATTATTAGCAAAAATAATAGCAAAACGCCTCAATAGCATTATAGGAAAATTAATACATAGAGATCAAGTAGGCTTCATGCCAAATAGACAGGCAGGCGATAATATACGCAGGGCAGTGTTATTGGCACATATTGCTAAAAAACGGAAAATCCCTTTATGTTTTCTATCTCTCGATATTAAGAGGGCATTTGACACAGTATCCTGGCAATATATGCAATATTCATTACAAAAATGGGGTTTTGGACCCCACTTTTTAACATGGATCAAAGCATTATATAATAAACCCAAAGCCTATATAAAATATGCTGGATACAAATCTGAAGCCTTTAATATCGAAAGAGGTACCCGACAGGGTTGCCCATTATCTCCCTTATTATTTGCCCTTATACTCGAACCCATGGCCCAATACATCAGAACAAACCAAACTATAACTGGCATTGAAATAGGAGGTATTACACACAAATTATGTATATTTGCAGACGATATATTACTTTTTCTATCATCACCACAGGTCTCTGGTCCTAACTTAATACCAGCTCTTGATGGATTTGCAGCCCTATCCGGCCTTATGATTAATCCTAAGAAATGCCTAGTGCTTAATATTTCACTCACAAACATGGAATTGATCCCAGCTAGGGCTGCACTCCCATTCACATGGGCAGAAAAATCAATCCCATATCTTGGAATTCATTTAACAGCATCTCATTCTGACTTATTCTCAACCAATTATCCTCCTGTATTAAGACAGATCACAAATCTAATAAAACAATGGTCACAACTTCCTTTATCCTGGATAGGGAAGATTAATGCAATCAAAATGACTATTCTACCCAAATTGCTTTATCTATTCAGAGTCCTCCCTATTCAAATTCCTTCCTATTTTTTGAGAATAGTACAAAAAAGAACAACTTCGTTTATATGGGGCTCTTCTAAACCACGTATACCTATACACACACTACATCTTCCCAAAAATAAAGGAGGCCTGGGATACCCTAATTTTACTAACTACTACAGAGCAGCACATTTGGCCAGTCTATCCAAATACCATGCAAAACAGGAAATCCCATTATGGGTATTTATAGAGGCTTCAGAAAATGACCCTCTATTAATATCAAATTTATTATGGCTTGATCCTAAAGACTGCTTTAAAATTCATAATCCCATAACTAAACACTTCTTATCTTTCTGGGATAAACTAAAAACCAAATATCAGTTACAATCTCCACACAATCCTCTCCTTTCTTTTATCAGAAATCCGGCCTTTTATCCGGCATGGATCTACCCAAATTCTTTTAAAGCTTGGACAACATCAGGCATTCAGACACTAAATGACTTCATAGCATCTAAATCATTCCTTTCATTCCCATCGCTTAGAGAAAAATATGATCTACCAAACTCTGAGATATTTAGATATCTCCAAATCAAAAATTTCTATACACCATTCCTAAAGGGGGATACACCATTATCCCAATTATCCATTTTTGAATCAATCTGTACAAAAGATCCATTTGCTAAAGGTACAATTTCATCACTTTATAATCAATTATATGGAGTAGCAAATCTTAATAGACCCTCTTACGTTCAGAGGTGGGAGGAGGACCTGGGACGAACTTTAGAAGACACGGACTGGTCTAACATATGGCTCACATCTAAGTCATCTTCACCCAACATCTTAGCACTAGAGACAAATTATAAAGTCCTAACTCGCTGGTACCTTGTACCCGCTAGAGTGGCAAAATATTCACCTAATACCTCAGCTCTTTGTTTTCGAGGATGCCCAGAAATAGGCACATATTTACACATATGGTGGACGTGCCCAGTAATCCAAACCTTCTGGAAGGAAGTCTTCGTGATTGCATCTAAAATATTTAAAAAAATAATACAACCAGATCCATATTTAACTTTACTTAATCTAAAACCGGAATGGTTAACACTCTCTCAATTCAAACTTATGATCCAACTAATAACGGCTGCAAAACAAACAGTGGCCAAAGCATGGAAATCTCCTACATTGGTACTAGCAGAAACAATTCACAGAATGAATAATACAATGTCCCATGCTAAGATGGTAGCCATCGATCAAAATCAAATTCCAAAATTTGAAAAACTTTGGCATCCTTGGATAAAACAACAGTTCCTGTCAAACTTCAATGACTCTGTCCTGTTGCCATGGTAACAGATTAAATGACTTACAGAGACACCCATTCTAAGGCTTCAAAGAGAACTAAAAAGAATAATAAACTGACGAGCGGGACAACCTTGTGGACCATACCTCTACCTTTCAACCCTTTTTCTTCTTTCTCTTTCCTTTTCTCCACCTTACGATTAAAGCTCATTATCAGAATTTATTTGACCTATATACACTCTACTTGTAAACAATATGTATAGTAGGTATAAATCATTTAAATACCTACAAAAGTAACTAAGGAAATTATATATATCTTTAATTTAGGTTTACGTGAACCCAATGTTTAATATTTGAAATTTCATGATATTTACCTATATAAACCCTACTGTAAAACAATGAGCTTACTTTATAGATCCTTGTAAACTTACTTTATGTATCTTTATAACATTGTATACTCAATAAACTTCTTTTGACAAGGAAATAATCCAATGATCAAAATATCATAGTATGCTCACGACAAATAAGGTAGGTAATACAGTTCACTCCAAAAGTGCTTATTCATCCTGAAATGAGTAAGCACTTTCAGCGTAACATGAGTTGACTACCCTGTCTGACCTGTGTCTGCTATGATGTTTGGACCATTGGATTATTTCAATAAAGTGTCTGGATTAGATGATTAGATGATAGGATAGATGATAGGAATGCATTTGTATTTTTTATTAAAAGCTTTTCCACTCCTCTCTCACTGTTTTATCCCTCACCATTCCCCCATGTAGTCTGGAACAATTCTGGAAAGTGAATTTTCCTGTGAGGAATAGTGGAGGATAATAGAAAGAAATGGAATGGTGCAGCTTCTATTAAAGATTATTATGAAAGAGAACATACAGATCCATGTATAACACATTGAAAGAAATTTAAAATCATAGTCAAGTAAAAAATATGAGTCACGTTAATATGTAATTTTAAAAATGTTATGATAATGGGGTCAATTCACCAACGTTTACCACATGCGATAATAAGACACGTGACTAATTTGCATTCATTATTGCATGCAGTAAATAAAGTTCAATTCACAAAAAAATAACAATTATGCAATATTTATGGCAAAATGAAAAATGTCAAAAAACAGTGTGGGGGTCCCCCAAAATAGCTGGTCGCTAAGGAGCGGGCCGGAAAGCCTGCTGTGTCCTTAACAACAGATGACTCATCAACTGTCAGCAGGTTTTCTGCTGACAGCTAAATGTAAAAAAAATGCCAGCAATTAAACATTATGAAAAAAAATACAGCATAGAGTCCCCCAAATGCATACCAGGCCCTTCAGGTCTGGTATGCATTTTAAGGGGAGCTCCATGCCAAATTTAGAAAATAAAACAGCATGGGGTCCCCCAAAACCTATACCAGACCCTTATCTGAGCATACAGCCCGGCAGGTCAGGAAAGGAGGGAAGAGCTCTCCTCCTGAACCATACCAGGCCACATCAACATGGCGGGTGCTTTGGGGCAGGGGGGACCGCTGGATGCTGGGTTGGTGATGTCACAAGGAGGGTGGCGCAATCATCAGGTGGCCCCAATATTACCTTTATAAAAACTGTCAAATGGTGGAGGAGGCATTTGACGGTCTCCTGTTCTCACAGGCAGAGCTTTTTTTCTAGGTTCACCAGTGTGGCGGGTGGCATGATTGACGATAGATTTACATCGGGACATTATTTTTTTTTAATAAAAGAATTGTCAAGAACTGTCTTTTATTACTTTTTTACACTTTTTTGGTGAATGGGTAGGGGTACAATGTACCCCATACTCATTCACATGGGGGGTGGGATCTTGTTAAAGGGGGCTTCAAGATTCTGATAAGCCCCCTGCTCGCAGACCCCCACAACCACTGGCCAGGTTTGTGAGAATAAGGCCCTTGTCCCCATCAAAATGGGGACAAGGAGCTTTGGGGTATGTTGAGGGCATGTGGCTTCGTATGGTTAAGAAGGGGGGGCGCTCGCTCGTCTCGACCTTTCCTGACCTGCCGAGCTGCACGCTTGGAAAAGGGTCTGGTATGGATTTTGGGGGGATCCCATGCCATTTTTTAAAATGTTGACATTGGGTTCCTCTTAAAATTCATACCAGACCCAAAGAGCCTGGTATGGACTGGGGGGGGGGGTCACACACCATTTTTTTCCTCTATTGCTGGCAATGGTATTGTATTACTGGCAATTTAAATGTAATTTAATTCATTTGTCTTTCCTTAGAAATGTCATTGTTGTTGCAGCATGTTCTATACATGCTACAGATGCTCATGAGGCCTGGTATGCCTAGGGGGGGACCACACGCTGTTTTTTTTTCATATTTTTTAATTGTCCCTGCTGACAGCTGACAAGTCATCCATTGTTAAGGACTCGGTGGCCGGATTCTCAGCCCGCTCCTTAGCAACCATCTCAATGCAGTAAATTACTGCATAAAAAATGTGGTAATTACCTCTCAATCGAACAAATACACATTTGTTATTTAACGCAAAATTCTTAGTTAATTGCAGTTTTAAAACTGATTTACTGCAAGCACTATTTTCCCGCATTTTATTGGCCGTCATTTAACCCTTAGTGAATTGACCCCAATAATTTGTGCAGTTGATTAATATTTAATATCGTTTCCCTCTATTTAGACTTCATAGGTTAGAAGTATTGTGTGTTAACTATATGTCATGCTGTGATAGTGCACACTTTCTGTACAAAAGACTTTGTGGTTTATTTACAAACACAAAATCTGGAAGAGAAATAGGTTTTTATAACTACCCGCCAAGAGAAGATCATGGAACAAATTTATGAAGTTTCAATATTCTGAACAAGGTATCATTTTTGCTGATAAAAACAAACTTTTTTTGACAAATAAGCTATGATCTTGCCATATGTAATATATATTCATTGTTCATAACAACACGTTGTCTTCGCACAAAATGTGCAATTCATTTGCTGCCAAAAGGGATGTAGTACTTTCCTTTGGAGCAGAATGCCAGGCCTCTTGGCAGTTTAAGATTATATATTAGCAGAATAAGACACTGGCATTTTTGCTATCAATTAACATTTTAAAATATGCAATTGCAGCTATTTTTCTTAAGGGAGTGTATATATATATATATATATATATATATATATATATATATATATATATATATATATAGACAGAGTACATAATGACTTAAAATTAATAAAGTAATTAGAAATATGGCATTGAAGTTGGTCAATAGTGAATATCCTGCAATTATGATATTTAAAAACTGATAATATGCATTTAAATCAGATGCAGCAAAACTTGTACTGTACTGAAAACAAGTGAAAATGTCTCTGAGCATGTCTCTGTCTCTGCATTAAGCAATTTCAACCACTTTCAATCAATTTACCAATACAGAAATAGCCTATTGAAGCCAGGTACAGTGTAACTTCACCTTTTCAGAAAGGTGAACTAATATCCTAAACCTTCCCCAGCTCCCTGGCCCTCAATGTAGAGTGAATACGATTGGTCATCACCAGCATGTGACTGTACTGATTAATCAGAACCACACGGATCCATCCCAGCAACTTAAGGGAAAATAGAGGAAGTACAGTATGGTTTTCAAACCCCAGGATCACTGCACCAAGATGGATGGACAGTGAAACCATATCACCCATGAAGGAAAGTGAAGCAGAGACTTGGAGGTGGGGAGTGTGTAAGGTACTAGTTTACCTTTTCATTTTTTAAGAAAAGTTGAATTTACACTTTAACTTAAACTTGTAATCAAAATGTGGTTCAAAAAATTGTCACCTCTACAAAGTTGTCCAAGCATATTCCTTGCATAAAAACCTAATCTTCAAAAGGAGGGCCTTTTTTAATCAGTTAACTCTTGAAGTGACCTAAATTCTTAACCCTAACCCTCAACCTGGCTCCTAAAATTAACCTTCAACTTCGAAAGCACCCCAATTTCCCTAACCTTATCTTAATCTTATTCCATAAGACTAAATTCACCCCAAAAAGGACATATTAACTTATCAAGTATAGAAAGTATTATAGCTAAATGCACAAAGTCATGAGCTGAGATTAACACTGATAAGATCTTAGTAGTCAACAGATGATGTTTACACACCTTGAATTGTTTATTGCAACTTGATAAACATTGTAAGGTTAGTTTACTAAAGAAGCACATCTTGCACAGTGTATTTTCACTTTAAAAGGGTTAGTATTTCCTGCAATTATCTTAAAAAATAGCATTTGTGCTTGTGCATTATTGGATGATTGAAGTAATCAGTGCTTTACCTTGTTTACTAAGCCAAGTCAACATTCATTTTGCAAATTAACATATTCTAACTCAACCCCCCAGTATCCAGACCTTAAAATCTTGTAAAGTCAATTGCTCAAAGATTGCTTAAAAAAACAGCACGGCCACTATGAACTATTAATTAATCATACATTTCATAAATTATACTTTAAGTGCAACATACATAAAGCTGCTTTATTGTTTTTATTATTAAAGCCCAACTTCAACCAAATGTTTTTGTTTTGTTTTGGATAGAGCAAAGAAGGACCTCAGTCATGCATTTTTTTTTTTTTACTGCTGCCTCTATCACTAATATATCAGGCATAATATACTGTAAAGTATTTATACTACTACTACTAATAATATCTATATTTAATATAGAGTTAAATAAGGCTAATGTTTTTATGGATTAAAGATAGTTGTTTCCACATGTCCATAAAAATGTAGCCAGTCATTTCATAGTTTACAGAAACATACACTTCTGGTTTGATGGTAAATGTTGTACCCTGACTGGACGCTGTGTATTTTCCCCGCTATGGTGAATGTGATGTTATTTTTTTACTATCCGCTGGTAAGAAGTGATGCTGTTCCCAAGCTAAGCTTGGTGGAAGTGGTGATGACAGCAATTTGTTTCAATATTTTTATTAGAAACATACAAGAGTAATAACAGTAATTATATTTGTCATAAACTGTAGAGGTCCAATGGGGCGCCAGCAGCTCCCACTAACATTTGGTATGTAACATGTATTTGATAAAGACAATATATTTGGTTATACTGTCTTTAGTACTATCAACCATCCAAGAACAATGTATTCAGCTAATTCTTTATAACCACTATGTTCTGAACTGAGCTGGTTGACTGGACCCTCCGGGGAGAGTGATCCCGATGTGATAGATTTGGTCAGGGTCATACTGTGCTGGGTCCTTTAGGGTAATTACTCCACCTCTATGGGTTCACACTGTGGAGTAACAGAGCCTATGGTCCTAGCCAGATGACAAGCCACATCCGTTTCCTTGCTCCCCTCCCAGGGGGTGTCTACCTCAGCAGGACCCTAGGTCTCAACAGTCCCCATAATAGGGAGAAGGGAGTGGTTCACTTTGGTCCAACTGTAGATCAATCCATGGTGTAGTAGTCTATCCTCTACACATGTTATTCAAGTATGAGTGATAAGTTTCCTTGCAAAGAGCTGAGTGTGAGGTCTTCAGAACGCCAATAACAAGTCTGGTGATATGTACCATGAAAAAGAGGTAAGAGAGAAAGTCAGTAAAATTAGGAGGGGTAGAAAAGATATAGAGGAGGGGGAAGGGGTATGTGGTCCCTCTGGAGATTCCTTCATGTGTGTAGGTGACCCGGGTAAAGCGGGATCTTTATATGAGTGGCCCATGGTTTCCATACCATTTCAAAGCATTGGATCGTGTCCAGCAGCTTTGCAACTGTGTGCTCTTGGGTCATGATCCAGCATATTTTCTGCTTAGCAGCCAAGATTGACACTGTCACTTTTTTCCAGGCTTTCGCTAATGTTATCTTGGCTCCTAAGCACATGAAGAAGATAAGTTGTTGTGTGCACTTGGGGGTGTTGTTCACCCTACGGTTCAAGAGAATATATGTGGGGTCCTAAGGAACTTGAATCCCTGTTACCTTTCGCAGCACATGAAGGAATTTGTTCCAGTAGCTTCCTATTCGGGGCAAGACCACCATATATGAAGCATCGAGCCTACATGATCACATCCTCTAGAGCAGAGGGGAGAGGTGTCTGGATATATCTTGTTTAATCTATCAGGAACGTAATACCATCTTGTAATACCATTATAACGGACCGTTTGAGGTAAAAAAATGTCCTATTCTGAAGAGCCCCTTGTTCAGCCACCAGCGGAATGCGTATATATATTCATGCCTGGGGGGAAATCAGGTTGTGAAATAGATGTGGGAGGGGTCTCAGAGGAGAGATCAGTTGTGTTTGTTTATGTATTGTGTCACACAGTGTTAGAGGGTGAGAGAGCATGGGAGCCAGGATAGCCGGTCTGTGTTTTGCTGGCCGCCAGATAAGGAAGTCTGGCGTATGGTGGAGGACAGCCTGCCTCTCCATGGAGACCCAGTCTGGTTTGTGGCCTTTGGAATATATGATGGAGAGTTGGGCTTCTTGGTAATAAAGCCATAGGTTAGGGAGTCCTAGTCCTCTTTGAGATTTAAGTCGGAGTAGGGTCTCTTTGGCAAATTGGTATCCCTTATCTCCCCAGACAAAGCTGACAATTTTGGATTGAAGCTTAGTCAAAGTGTTTTTTTTTAATAGGAATAAAAATGGAATGAAAAAGGTATAGGAGACGAGGCAGTAATGTCATATTTACGGCATTTAACCTGTCCAGCCAGGATAGGCCCCCTTTTGACCATGTGTTTAGTTCTACTTCGAGAGAGCGGAACATATGTGGATAGTTGGCTGTGTATAGGGAGCCAATGCTGTTGGTCAGTTTGATTCCGAGGTAGGGGATCGCTTCCACTGCCCAGGAGAAGGGAAAGTGTTGTTTAAGCTGGCCTAATAGTTTTGATTGGACAGATATGTTTAATGCTATTGACTTGGTTACATTTACTTGGAGACCGGAGATAGACCCAAAATCCTTAAGTAGCCGGAAGACATTGGGGGTAGACATTAGAGGTGAAGTGAGAAATAATAGCATGTCATCTGCGAAGAGGGCACACCTATGTTCTTCCTGGCCGCATTTTACTCCCTTGATGTCAGAATTGGTTCTAATGGCTATTGCCAATGATTCAATCGCGATCGCGAAGATCAAGGGCAAGAGAAGACAACCCTGCCTGGTCCCTCTTCTGATTTTGAAAGACTCATTATAATGCCCCACTTAAACGCACTTGGGCATTCGGGTTAGAGTAGTGTATAAGCCTAAGAAATTTGACTCCAAACCCCCAACAATCAAGGATGTCAAAGAGGAAAGGCCAGGACACTGAGTTGAAGGCTTTCTGAAGACCTAACGATAACAGGAAGCCTTCCTGATATGGCCCCCCATCCCATTGGGATTGTAGGAGAAAGATCAGGTCAATTGCCCTATGGATTTGGTCCGGGCCTTGTCTCCCTGGCATGAAGTCCACCTGATCTTTGTGAATGTATCCAGCAATAAAGCTGGAAAGATTTTTGTCATGATCTTAAGGTCATTATTTATCAGCGAAATGGGCTGATAACTACTGACCTCACTCACGTCTTTCCCTGGTTTGGGTATGACTGAGATAAAAGCATTATTCAAGTCACTAGGTAGAGGGGCTCCATCCCAGAGAGAGTTATAGAAATGAGCCATGAAGGGTACTAGGAGGGTGCCGAATTTCTTATAGTAGCAGATCAAGAAACAGTGCCCTGGGGTGAAGGCTAACTTCAAAGATTTGATAACTTCCAATATTTCATCTGAGGAGAAAGGTTTGTCTAGTAGTTCCTCGTGGGTTCGTTGTAGGTGGGGTAGGTTGGCATCTTGGAGAAACGCCTCTCTTGTCTAGGGGTGCGTATGAGGTTGGTCTTTGTATAGGTTCGAGTCGAAGTCATGGAAAGAGTTCATGATTCCTACTGAATTCTGGGTTAAAGTTTCCGTCTTGGTGCGAGTTTTGGGGAAGGCTAGGGTACAGTTTTGGGGAAGGCTAGGGTACAGTTTAGAGCCTATCCTGTCTTTTTGGTAGTAAAAGCGAGCCCCTGTCCATCTTAAGTGTTTCTCGGCTGGTGGTTAGGGAGAGGTTCGATCTGACTCGGGCTGAATCAAGTCTAGCCAGGCTGTCTGGGGTGGAGTTGCTTTTGTGGCATTTACTGAGCAAACAAAAGTGTTCCATCCACTGCTGTATTTCAGCACTTCTTTCACCTTTAATTTGGGAAGCGAGCTGAATGAGTCTGCCTCTCATCACCGCTTTATGCGTAGCCCATAGAGTACTTGGTGAGACCGATTCAGTGTCATTTTTGGAGAAATAATCTGTTAACACTATTTCCAGGACTGTGCAGTATGCAGGGTTGCTCAGTAGCGCTTCATTGATACGCCATTTAAAGGGGACCCTTCCCCCAGATGCCCCCCTTAGGGTAAGTGTCATTATGGAGTGATCAGATAGAGAGGTGTCGTATATTTTAGAGGCTATCACCTTTGCGAGTGCATTTGAAGGAAAAAAGCTATGGTCTATCCTAGAGTGGGTTTTGTGCAGGATGGAGTAGTATGTGTAATCCTTGGTGCGGGGGGTTCATTTCCCTCCAGATGTCGACTAGGCTGTGTGTCTGTACAATCTGTACTACCTGCATGTCACAAATCAGCTGCGGAGCTGATCTGTGTCTCACCTTTACTGCTGTAGGCCGGCTGGCACCTGTTGTTCCTCCAGCTTGTGTTTAGCTCTGCTGCTAGGGATGAGCCGAACACCCCCCTGTTCGGTTCGCACCAGAACATGCGAACAGGAAAAAAGTTCGTTCGAACATGCGAACACCGTTAAAGTCTATGGGACACGAACATGAATAATCAAAAGTGCTAATTTTAAAGGCTTATATGAAAGTTATTGTCATAAAAAGTGTTTGGGGACCTGGGTCCTGCCCCAGGGGACATGGATCAATGCAAAAAAAAGTTTTAAAAACGGCCGTTTTTTCAGGAGCAGTGATTTTAATAATGCTTAAAGTCAAACAATAAAAGTGTAATATCCCTTTAAATTTCGTACCTGGGGGGTGTCTATAGTATGCCTGTAAAGGGGCGCATGTTTCCTGTGTTTAGAACAGTCTGACAGCAAAATGACATTTTGAAGGAAAAAACTCATTTAAAACTACTCGCGGCTATTGCATTGCCGACAATACACATAGAAGTTCATTGATAAAAACGGCATGGGAATTCCCCAAAGGGGAACCCCGAACCAAAATTAAAAAAAAAAAATGACGTGGGAGTCCTCCTAAATTCCATACCAGGCCCTTCAGGTCTGGTATGGATATTAAGGGGAACCCCGGCCAAAATTAAAAAAAAAAAATGACGTGGGGTTCCCCCTAAATTCAATACCAGACCCTTCAGGTCTGGTATGGGTTTTAAGGGGAACCCCGCGCCAAAAAAAAAAAAAAAAACGGCGTGGGGTCCCCCCAAAAATCCATACCAGACCCTTATCCGAGCACGCAACCTGGCAGGCCGCAGGAAAAGAGGGGGGGACGAGAGTGCGGCCCCCCCTCCCTCCTGAACCGTACCAGGCCACATGCTCTCAACATTGGGAGGGTGCTTTGGGGTAGCCCCCCAAAACACCTTGTCCCCATGTTGATGAGGACAAGGGCCTCATCCCCACAACCCTGGCCGGTGGTTGTGGGGGTCTGCGGGCGGGGGGCTTATCGGAATCTGGAAGCCCCCTTTAACAAGGTGACCCCCAGATCCCGGCCCCCCCCCTGTGTGAAATGGTAAGGGGGTACATAAGTATCCCTACCATTTCACGAAGAAAGTGTCAAAAATGTTAAAAATGACAAGAGACAGTTTTTGACAATTCCTTTATTTAAATGCTTCTTCTTTCTTCTATCTTCCTTCATCTTCTGGTTCTTCTGGTTCTTCTGGCTCTTCTGGTTCTTCCTCCGGCGTTCTCGTCCAGCATCTCCTCCGCGGCGTCTTCTGTCTTCTTCTCCTCGGGCCGCTCCGCACCCATGGCATGGGGGGGAGGCTCCCGCTCTTCTCTTCTTCTTTTCTTCTCTTCTTCTCTTCTTCATTTTCTTCTCCGGGCCGCTCCGCAATCCATGCTGGCATGGAGGGAGGCTCCCGCTGTGTGACGGCGCTCCTCGTCTGACAGTTCTTAAATAACGGGGGGGGCGGGGACGCACGGTGACTTGACGGGACTTCCCTGTGGCATTCCCCGTGACGTCACAGGGAAGTCCCGTCAAGTCACCGTGCGTCAGAGGGGGGCGGGGTCACCGGGTGGCCCCGCCCCCCCGTTATTTAAGAACTGTCAGACGAGGAGCGCCGTCACACAGCGGGAGCCTCCCTCCATGCCAGCATGGATTGCGGAGCGGCCCGGAGAAGAAAAGAAGAAAAGAAGAAGAGAAGAAAAGAAGAAGAGAAGAGCGGGAGCCTCCCCCCCATGCCATGGGTGCGGAGCGGCCCGAGGAGAAGAAGATAGAAGACGCCGCGGAGGAGATGCTGGACGAGAACGCCGGAGGAAGAACCAGAAGAGCCAGAAGAACCAGAAGAACCAGAAGATGAAGGAAGATAGAAGAAAGAAGAAGCATTTAAATAAAGGAATTGTCAAAAACTGTCTCTTGTCATTTTTAACATTTTTGACACTTTTTTCGTGAAATGGTAGGGGTACTTATGTACCCCCTTACCATTTCACACAGGGGGGGGGCCGGGATCTGGGGGTCACCTTGTTAAAGGGGGCTTCCAGATTCCGATAAGCCCCCTGCCCGCAGACCCCCACAACCACCGGCCAGGGTTGTGGGGATGAGGCCCTTGTCCTCATCAACATGGGGACAAGGTGTTTTGGGGGGCTACCCCAAAGCACCCTCCCAATGTTGAGGGCATGTGGCCTGGTACGGTTCAGGAGGGAGGGGGGGCCGCACTCTCGTCCCCCCCTCTTTTCCTGCGGCCTGCCAGGTTGCGTGCTCGGATAAGGGTCTGGTATGGATTTTTGGGGGGACCCCACGCCGTTTTTTTTTTTTTTTTTGGCGCGGGGTTCCCCTTAAAATCCATACCAGACCTGAAGGGTCTGGTATGGAATTTAGGGGGAACCCCACGTCATTTTTTTTTTAAATTTTGGCCGGGGTTCCCCTTAATATCCATACCAGACCTGAAGGGCCTGGTATGGAATTTAGGGGGACTCCCACGTCATTTTTTTTTTAATTTTGGTTCGGGGTTCCCCTGTGGGGAATTCCCATGCCGTTTTTATCAATGAACTTCTATGTGTATTGTCGGCAATGCAATAGCCGCGAGTAGTTTTAAATGAGTTTTTTCCTTCAAAATGTCATTTTGCTGTCAGACTGTTCTAAACACAGGAAACATGCGCCCCTTTACAGGCACACTATAGACACCCCCCAGGTACGAAATTTAAAGGGATATTACACTTTTATTGATTGACTTTAAGCATTATTAAAATCACTGCTCCTGAAAAAACGGCCGTTTTTAAAACTTTTTTTTGCATTGATCCATGTCCCCTGTGGCAGGACCCAGGTCCCCAAACACTTTTTATGACAATAACTTGCATATTAGCCTTTAAAATTAGCACTTTTGATTTCTCCCATAGACTTTTAAAGGGTGTTCCGCGGCATTCAAATTTGCCGCGAACACCCCAAATTGTTCACTGTTCGGTGAACTTGCGAACAGCCAATGTTCGAGTCGAACATGAGTTCGACTCGAACTCGAAGCTCATCCCTATCTGCTGCACTCTGCAGCTATGGGTGTCACCGGCTTCACCTGTTGCTTAACCACTTGCCGACTGCCGCACGCTGATGTACATCCCTACTTTGGGGATGGATATCGTTGTTATGGCAGCAGCTAGCTGCCATAACCCTGGTAACCCCGTGTTCAGTCGGCTACAAGATAAAAGTAGTCTCTGCATCAGATTCGCCGCAAGATCACTTTTATCGGTGGCGGGAGAGGAGGCCACCCCCTCCCGCCGCGATCCGGTGCCCTCCGCCGCTTTCCGGAGCCATCGGCAGTGGTGGTGGCGATCGTGTCCTTCACCTTGCTGGGTATAGAGATGAGTGAGGGGAAGATGGCCCCCACCCGTCTCCACACCATAGCAGGGCGGAAGCGACGTCAAAAAATCACTTCCGCCCATATGTCTTAAAGGCACATTTTTCTGATGTCATTTTTCAAATGACATATTTTTTTATTGCTTTTAAGTCCAAATATGAGATCTGAGGACTTTTTGACCCCAGATCTCATATTTAAGAGGACCTGTCATGCTTTTTACTATTACAAGGGATGTTTACATTCCTTGTAATAGGAATAAAAATGACACATTTTTTTTTAAATCAGTGTGAAAATAAATAAAATCAAGTAAAATAAATAAGAATTTAAAAAAAAAAAAAAAAACGCCCCGTCCCAGTGAGCTTGCCTGCAGAAGCGAATGCATACATGAGTACGCCCTATCTCCTTGCTCCCTTTTTCCTCTAAACTCCTTGAACGCCTGGTTTACAACCAACTGAGTGACCACCTCATTAAAAACAACCCTCTTGATACCCTTCAATCTAGATTTCGCCCTCAACACTCCACAGAAACTGCTCTTTTAAAACTCACAAATGACCTACTAACTGCAAAAACCAACCACTATTCTGTACTCCTATTTCTGGATCTTTCAGCTGCCTTTGACACGGTTGACCACCCCCTCCTCCTCAAAAATTTTACTCCCTCGGTCTCCGTGACTGTTCTCTTCAGTGGCTCTCATCCTACCTATCCCAACGCACCTTCAGTGTCACTTACAATTCTACTTCCTCCACTCCTCTTCCCTTCTCTGTTGGGGTCCCCCAAGGTTCTGTTCTTGGACCTCTTTTATTTTCAATCTACACCTCTTCCCTGGGTCAGCTGACAGCCTCTCACGGATTTCAATATCATTTCTACACTGAGGACACGCAAATCTATCTCTCCACCCCTCAACTCACTCCATCAGTCTCCTCACGCATCACTAACTTACTAACCGACATATCTGTATGGATGTCACACGACTTCCTCAAACTCAACTTGTCCAAAACCGAGCTTATAATATTTCCTCCCTCACGTGCCTCTTCCCCTGACTTGTCTGTCAAGAGCAATGGCACAACCATCCACCCGTCCCCACATGTCAGGGTACTAGGTGTTATCCTGGATTCTGAACTCTCCTTTCAGCCCCACATCCAATCACTTTCCAAAGCTTGCCGCCTCAACCTCTGCAACATCTCTAAATTACATCCCTTTCTAACCAACGAAACCACAAAGCTCCTGATTCACTCCCTGGTTATCTCTCGCCTCGACTACTGTAACTCCCTCCTCATTGGCTTACCTTTAAATAGACTATCCCCCCTTCAGTCCATCATGAATGCTGCTGCCAGACTCATCCACCTTACAAACTACTCAGTGTCTGCTACCCCTCTCTGCCAATCCCTCCATTGGCTGCCACTCGCCCAATGAATTAAATTCAAAATACTAACAATAAGTTACAAAGCCATCCACAACTCTGCCCCCAGCTACATCACTAGCCTAGTCTCAAAATACCAACCTAATCGGCCTCTTCATTCCTCCCAGGACCTCCTGCTCTCTAGCTCCCTCATCACCTCCTCCCATATCCGCCTCCAGGACTTCTCCAGAGCCTCGCCCATCCTCTGGAATTCCCTACCCAATCTGTCAGACTGTCTTCAAATGTATCCACTTTTAGGCGATCCCTGAAAACTTTCCTCTTCAGAGAAGCCTATCCTGCCTCCATCTAACAACTACACTATTTTCTGCATTAGCTCATCCCCCACAGCTATTACCCTTCTGTATAACTTGACCCTCCCTCCTAGATTGTAAGCTCTAACGAGCAGGGCCCTCTGATTCCTACTGTATTGAATTGTATTGTACTTGTAATGTCCTCCCTAATGTTGTAAATCGCTGCGTAAACTGTTGGCGCTATATAAATCCTGTATAATAATAAATAATAATAATGAGTAGAGCCCACATATGAAAACGGTGGTCAAACCACACATGTGAGGTATCTCCATGATCGGTAGAGCGAGAGCAATAGACCTCCTCTGTAACTCAAAACATGCAACCTGTATAATTTTTTAAACATCGCCTATGGAGATTTTTGAGGGTAAAAGTTTGACGCCATTCCACAAATGGGCGCAATCTTGAAGTGTGACATGTTGGGTATCAATTTACTCGGAGTAACATTATCTTTCACAATATAAAAAAATTGAGCTAACTTTACTGTTGTCTTATTTTTTATTCAAAAAAAGTGAATTTTAAAAAAAAAAAGTCCCCTTGTAAGACAGCTGCGCAAATACGGTGTGAAAAAAAGTGTTGCAATGACCGCCATTTTATTCTCTAGAGTGTTAGAAAAAAACAATATATAATGTTTGGGGGTTCTAAGTAATTTTCCAGCAAAAAAAACAGTTTTAAACATGTAAACACCAAAATCTCAAAACAAGGCTGGTCCTTAAGTGGTTAATATATGATTTCTTCCTGCTACTTCCTGTCCAGCCCCTCATGTGCTTCTCTATTTAAATCCCTCTTAGGCCAGTTCTGGTTGCTTGAGCAACATTTGTTTCTGAGCTCCCTTCGTGTAACCTGCCTTAACCTGACCTCTCGTGAACTGATCTCTTGTGTACCGACTCGGCTTGTTCTGATTACATTGTCAGCAGACCGTCCTGACCTTGGCTTGCTATCCAGCTCTCCTTTGCTTCATCCATCCATCCATCCTTGTCTGACAGTGTCTCCTGGTACTTCCCTAGCGAGCAGGGTGAACCCGGGGGTCATGACCTGGGGTCAGCACGCAGCTAAGCCCAAACCCTCATGAGGAGGTCCCTGGCAGAATACCGGCTGGCCCTTAGACTCCACACCTGGAGGATCCCGTATCACCTGCACGCCTGTGGGCTCACTGTGAGTAGTGACACTGCAGGCTTTGTCTGGGGGGGTCTCTTGGCTTTTGGGGTCTGGGGGTTGGACTTGTTCAAAGAGAGGTCAAACAGAGTGTTAGAGTCGCCACCCAAGATTACTGTACCTAGAAAGTGAGGCTTCAGGGTCTGTAGAACAGCTTCAAAGAATTTATCTTGGCGTGTGTTAAAAGTGCAGTAAGAGATGAATGTGTATGTCCATCTGTTAAGTGTGCCAGCTACCAGGATGTATCGGCCTTCGGGGGTCCTTTATTATTTTAGTAGATGAGAAGTGAACCCAGTTAGAGAAACAGACTGCCACTTCTCTCGTCTTATTGACTGAATTTGCTAGGTGTAATTCAGTAAAATTTTTGTGAAGGAATGAGGGGTTGTAGGTAGCTGGGAAGTGTGTCTTTGGTAGCAGCACAACGCCTGCTTTTAGTGTGTGGTGTTGTTGTAGTATTTTGCATCTTTTTACTGGGGAGTTAAGTCCCTGAACATTGTGCGAAAAGATCCAAAGTTTTAGATCTGTAGGCGGTGTTTTAGTCATGGCTCAGGTGGTAGTATGGTACTATGTGTGAAGTGTGCTTGCCGATCAAGGGTAATTTCCCTGGCAGGTGGAAGGCTTCCTTGACTCCATGGGGACCCAGCCCTGTATATTGTGAGGTAGGAATTCCAACAAGACCCTGTGAAAAAAGGAGGATGGGGGGAGGTGGGGAGAAAGAAAAGGGAGATTAGAGCAGAGAAGGAAATGGAAAAAGAAAAAGAAGATGCATTAGAAAACAAATTTTACAATGATATCCCAGGATACTAGAGCTGGGGAAGGACCTGCCCAGCCCTTTACAAAAAGGTAACCCAAGTCATCCTAGAAAGGATGAGGTAATCTGACTTTGACAGGGGAGAAAAGTAAAGTTCTCCTATCAGTGTCAGACGGAAGTGCACTGTAACCGCTCCAGTCACCCCCACCGAAAGTTTGAATTATAACAGTGTAATAAACTTAAAGTCTGAGCCCTGTTGACATTGTAGTAGAGCATAGTCAGCCCTATCTGGCCAATCTCCCACCCCCCCACTCGATAACACGGGCCACCACTGTGCGTAATGAACAGAGGCGATAGGCTTCGTGGTGACGCCCACCATCGGCCATGGGAGAGGATGAGATATCTGCCTGAGACCGTATGGCAGCTTGCCTGGGGAGGCAGAACACCTCCTAGTTGGGGGAGCCTCCTCAAGTGAGCCATTGTGACCTTTTAGGCTCTGTCAGTGCTAGAGTTCCATAGGAATGTTGCGATACCAGTGTAGAGCCAGGGCCACAAATGTAAAAACAACTAGAAAAAAAGATAAAAAAAGCATTAGAAAGACCCAGTTAACTTGTAGGAAAAAAACAGGAAACACGGGGAACCGGGGGGTTACGGGAGGAGCCTGTCCCCAGGAACAATCCTCCCTTGTGGAACTTGGGACCAAGGTATAATTGGGGTAAACAGAACGTCAGTCTAATGACGGTAGGTTGGTCGCAATGTACAGTTCCAAAGGGAATCGGGAGGCTGAAGATGTTTTAGGAGATGGTGGATGACCTCATGGAGGGAAGGACTCCCGTGATCATTTAGGGTGTTGTTTCTACCACATGTGAGACAGTGGGCTTGTTTGCGATGGGCATTTTGATGACGGTGCTCCTCTATTGGTAATTGGTGGAGGCAGTTCCTGGATGATCAGTCCTAGATGTGGGAGAAGTCGTTCACCTTCAGAAAATGAGGAGAAATTGTATGGTTTGTTGCAGTATGAAAAGTAGTGGGAATGTCCATCTGTAGGTGATATCTTTGTGTGCAGGACTTGGAGCAACGGTTTCAGTTGTGGACTGACTCCTATCAATCAGCATAATGTGTTGGCTGTACTGTTGAACAGCAGACCCAAACATGCTGCTGAGTGGTGCATTTTATTATACAGAATTTATATAGTGCCAGCAGTTTTCACAGTGCTTTATAACACAATGGCAGACAGTATGGTATTCCCCCATTTGGCTAAATATATTTTAAGAGTTTTTATCTATGTGGTTTATTTTTGATGAGATTACACAGAGATATAAATAGAGTTCTGAGTTTGGTACTTGCCCCTTTTTGCAACATATTTGTGCTTGCTTATGTTTTTTTCCTATTTTGTTTTTCCTGACTGTTGTGGTAAAGTAAGCCTTTTATTTTTGTCCCTATATGATTTTATTATGTAACTCTACATGTCATTTTGAAATTGGGCAGTAGGTTTTCTGGCCATGCTCTAAGAAAAGTTCCTGCTTCTGGTTTGCTTTTAGGTTTTTTGGTTGAGTTTTGTGTTTTTTTTTTTTTTTTTCACATCTCCACTCTAAAACGCCTGAAGCCAATATGTGTACAAGAAGTTTACTGATTTGGGTTTTAGCGTGCTGAACAGAGCGCATAGACACATGTTAGCTGCTGCATTTATTTCAGGTCTTAAAGAGTCAATCCGAAAGGGTCTGAGTATAGAGAACCCACAACCTTGAAGCTTGAGACATCGTTATTAGTAGTTATTAGGTCCAGAATCCTCACAGAGCAGTAGAGAGTAGCTCCTCTCATTATGGCCTCTGACACACCCTATCTGCGCCCACCAGTACCAACTCCACGTGTCTGCTACAACTGCGGAAGACCCGGCCACTCCAGAGGGGAATACCGAAGCCCCGGGAAATTCACCCACAGTCAACCAAGCGCCAACCATGGTCCACATGAAAGCGCCCAGTACCAGGGACATGACCACCCCACCCCACTCCGGATCACATGGACCTTCTCCACAAGGATTCAGGCAAGCCTGTGTCACCTGCCAGCTACACCTGGACTGTTATGCCACAAGGTGCCCAGAACTCCCCCTCCCAATTCGCCAAGGCAATGGCCCTCATTCTGAACAGCTGGATGAAGTTACACCCAGACATTGTACTCCTTCAGTATGTAGATGACCTCCTGCTTGTGATTGCCTCAATCTACTCTGAAAGCCTCCTCCACTACCTGGTTGAGCAAGGTTGCAAGGCCTTAAAGCAAAAAGTCCAGAAAGAAGGTGATTTTCCTAGGCCACTGCATCTCCCAAGGCACCCGACATCTCACTGAAGAAAGAGTTGCTGCAATCAAGGGCATCCCTTTGCCTCAAGGTCAAAAGCCCCTTCACACCTTTCTAGGATTAAGCCTTCCTTTTGATGCAATCCCTTTATGATGCCCTGAAATCTGACCCTTTCCTGCTTTCTCCAGAAGCTGTGGACAATTTTGAAACTCTGAAGGAGATCCTCTCAACAGCCTCTGCTTTGGGACTAAAAGACTTTCAAACTGTTTGTCTCAGAGAGGCAAGGACATGCCACAGGAGTTTTGGCTCAGGCCCATGATAACAGACTCAGACCCATTGGGTATCACTCCTGTCAACTGGACACAGTGGCCAGGGGGGGACTCTCCTGCCTCAAAGCCGTCTTTGCAGCCCAATGCCCCTCATGACATAACTGCCATACTGAACCAAGTACATCCCAAACAACAGTCCTCAGCAAGACACCTCAGACTTCAGTGTGCCTTGCTTCTCCCCGATAACATCACCATCCTCCGATGTGATACCCTTAACCCATCCACTCTGCTTCCTCTTCTCGAGGCGGGAACCTCTTTGGAGAATGATCCTCAACTCACTGCTTCAAAGTGATGAAGGTGGAAACAACACACTTACCGACAGTCAGTGAAACAGCCCTTAAAATCCTGACTTGACAATTTTTGTGGATGGTCCCAGGTATGCAGGCATTACCCTCCTCCATGTCTGCCCAGGAAGCAGAACTCCAGGTCCTAACTATGGCATGCAAATTGGCAGAAGGAAATTTTGGGATCATCCGGAAAACCAGAGGGTTCCTGATAGCAGCAGGAACACCTGTAAAACACAGTGCAGCTATCAAGGATGCCCTACTCCTCCCAGCACAAGTGGCTATACTTAAGGTAAAGATGCACAGCAAGCTGGTTTCCCAAGAAGCACAAGTCAATCACCTGGCAGATAACGCTGGGAAACAAGCTGCAGATTGAACGCGAGAAGTGACAGCAGAGTGAATGCATCTATCCTGGATGACCCAATAGACACCCCTGAAGAGACTGTACAAACCACTATGATTCTACAAAACCTTCCTGTAAACAGGACTCACCTCAAGGAGCAACAAGAGACAGCTGACAAAGAAGAAAAAGAAGTGTGGATCAAAAAAGGAGCCACAGAAGTTGAAGGAATCATGGAATTAAACAAGAGACTGTGTCTGCCACATAGGCCGGAAGCCTATCCCGTTACCAACATGACGGCAAAGACCACAGCTGAAAGACTTTAACAGAAATAGTGTGCATATATGGTGTCCCAGAGGTCATGGAGAGTGATCATGGGCCGGCTTTTTTTTTTTTTTTCACGGCCTCAGTAACCAAAGAGATATGGACAGCCTTAGGGGTCACACTAGCTTTCCATACCCCATACCATCCTCAGAGTAGTGGGAAGGTGGAAATATTGAATGGCACAATAAAATAAATAAAGTCTAGAATGCTAAAAATGTCTCAGGAAACAGGAATGAGTTGGCCAGATAGCCTGCCCATTGCCTTGTTCAGTGTTAGGTACACTCCAAGGGGAAATCATGGTTTGTCACCCTATGAGATATTGTTTGGTTCAGCCCCTAGACTGGGTTGTTATTTTCCACAACAGTTGCAACTTCAATCTGATGTATTAACTGATTATGTGACTGTTTTATCTCGAGAACTAACCTGTATCCATTTGAAAGTGTTTTCTTCTATTCCATATCCTGGGCTAGATACAGGAACGCACAAGCTGGTTCCTGGTGACCGGGTCCTGGTAAAGAAGTTTGTGAGGAAACACACCCTTGAACCCAGATATGATGGTCCGTTCCAAGTCCTTCTGACAACTACCACATCAGTAAAAGTGGCCAGAAGGAACTCGTGTATATACGCCTCTCACTGCAAGAAAGTCCCTGTGCCCGAAGAAGAGGCTGAGAAGACCAAGCCATGATCCTTTTTATCCTTTTTGTTGTGATTTTTGCTCAGGCCCAGGAGGTGGCCATTAAACAGAAAGATGGCATAACCCAATTCTGGTATAATTCATCCAACACGCATGTTGCCACTTTCATATCCCCTCATAGTAAGATACTTCCAGGTACTGATTACAGTGTCCAGTCCAATGAGACAGCAATAGGTCCCATGACTGTGTATGTATGTGTCACTGACACATATTGAAGTCACTCTTAGATAGAATAACAATCAACAAGCACACAGATCAATACTTCACCAAAGAGTTCAGACTGACCATTGAGAATCCCAGCCCAGGGGACAGTGGGACCTATGTATTGGGCCTATGGTGGGGAAATGGGTATTACGGTTTTAGAAAACCTTTCCAACTGAAAGACATGTTCAATAACCAAAAGTGGACAGTTCCCCAATCTACATCCAACTCTAACCCCCTAAGGCCCCATATGCAAACATTAGGGGACATGGTGGCCATAGCAGATCCTACCTTTGAGGACACCATGGCTGCAGAAACCGGTTTCTCAGATGTCAACTTGTGGCTCGAATGGATGAGGTACAATGCAGGGAAGCACAATAAGACCAATTGCTATGTGTGCGGGGGGGGGCTAAACCACATCTAGGAACAGTGCCCCTTAATGTACTCCCAGAACATGAGACCTGTGTCCTAAGCCTATTTACCAACACAACCACTAACTACTCCCTGTGTGAGCATTGGAAAAAAGAGTACCCCATAGTCACTAAGGCTCCCAAGCCAGCAGAAGGTATCACCATATATCCTGGCAATTACACATGTTATGGAAAGTACCATGGAGCGGGAAAGCCCCTTGGAAATTTCACCGAAACTTACTGTGAGTCTTACAGTGAGGTGTCTGCAGATCTAGCGCAAAATCAAGTTCAGTCCTTAGGGGACGTGTACTGGATTTGTGGGGACATGAAAATTAGAAGTAGAATGACAGGACAGTGGACAGGAGAATGTGCAATACCTAAAGCCATAATGCCCCTGCAGATTCTCTCACAAGACCCAGAGCCAGAAGCAAGTGATGTACCCAAACCAAACAGAAGATGCAGGAGTGCCCCCGCAGGAAGTTTTTACCCTCATGTATACATAAATGCCATAGGGGTCCCAAGGGGGGTCCCAGATGAGTTCAAAGCAAGAGACCAAGTAGCAGCAGGTTTTGAGTCAATGATTCCCATTATCATTGTAAATAAAAATGTAGACTGGATAAATTACATCTACTATAATCAACAAAGATATTTCTATTACACCAGAGATGCACTCCAAGGTTTAGCCGAACAGTTGGAAGCAACTTCACACATTACTTTCCAAAACTGTATGGTCTTAGACATGCTCCTAGCTGAAAAGGGGGGTGTATGTAAAATGATCCCCGAGACAAGCATATGTTGCACTTACATCCCAGACAACACCGGCCCAAATAGTAAAGTGACTTTAGCCATCCAGAAACTTGAGGACTTGTCCAAAGAACTAAAACAGAATTCAGGGCTCACCAACCCCTGGGATCAGTATTTTACCTGGATAAAGGGAGGATGGCAGGGATTGTTGACCCAGATAGGATTATCTATCCTGGTAATGGCGGCTATAATCTGCTGTATTCTCCCCTGCATCAGGAAGTGTGTGGAAAAGGCTGTTGACCAAACTACCCCCACCTATGTGTTACACTCCGTTACAGTCACCCTCCCCGAGATGCAACACCGTAGGGCTATAGGGACAGATAGCACCTGGCCACATTCCTCCAGCTGTATTGAGGGGGTAGTGAACTAGTCGCTGCTCTTTCTCTACATATGGCTTAACCTCCCTGGCGGTATGATTATTTCAGATTTTAGGTGCTGAAAGTGGTACAATTATTTTGCACAGAAATTTGGCGTTTTATATTGTGGGCCTGTAATTCTTAGGAATAACTCACTTAAATCTGTCCAAACAAGAGTCTAGTAGACATCCCGGGTATGATAAAGTTTGAAAAACGAAATAAAAAATTATAATATAATAAATAACTATAAATAATTATAACAAATAATAATATAATAATAATAAAAATTATTCAATATTGTAATCAAATCAAAAACACTGAAATTTGCTCAGTTGCAGAATTGTCGCTTTCGTTACTTTTAGTGTTTGATGACGGATTTTCCCACAAATCACTATCACTCAATTCTGCAAGTGATTCTAATTTATTATCGCTGTTTTCTAGCTGTTCTAAAGCCACTTTTGATGTAAAGGGACAGTTTTGGTTTCTATGGACAATCTCCAGTATCCAGGCAGAAAGAACAGTATTTATAATATAAAACTGCATGCAGCACACTGAACAGACCACTAGGGACAAAGGGGATGTGTAATTATTTGATACAGTACTGTAATCTGTAAGATTACAGTATACTGTATCTATACTGTGTGTTTCACTTTTTGAATTTGCCGCAGAACTCCGTCCCCGTGCGTTGCAACGCTCGCAGGGAACGGAGCTCGGCACTGTGAATCGAGTGAGACACGGCGGCTCGCCGATCACAGCAGAGAGACATCGCAGGATCCAGGGGGCAAGGTAAGTAAACTCTTCCTGGATCCTGCGATGCGATCCCGAGTCTGGCTCGGGGATACCGCTTTTGGTATTGAAAATCCACCCCGAGCCAGACTCGGGAATACCGCCAGGGGGGTTAAAAGAGTTGCAGAGGGCGATGGGCTGGATGTAGGCCTTTCAGTGTGAGGGATAGTTTTGTGAAATAAGCATTTCAAGGGGGGAACTGTAATGGATGTGACTATGAGTGTTATGGTGAAATCCCTATTTCCAATATAACCATATAGATATAAGTGCTTACTTCAGCCTCTGCTATCAGCCTTAACCATATTCAATTAGATGTCTGCCAGCTTACCCTCCCTCCATGTGGAACAGAACTGCAAGAGCTAAGAACAAGTTAAAGAAGATTGTGCCTGTTTTTTTAAGAACTGGAAACAAGACACCCTATTTAGCTATGATAGTTTGCTATTCCCTTACATAGATATAACCCAGCTAAAAGCTTAAACTTTGTCACAATAATGAATATGTATATCTTGTGGTCGGCATACGCTTGTCTTATTTGATATTTGATTTGATAACAAAATATCCGGCTCACGGTATATTAGCCAGAGTCCAGGAAGTAATTAAAGCAGAAGTATCAAACTACTGAACTTGTGTATGTCTCAGTAATTTACTTTAAGTGTGCACACTTATACATTGAAGGTTAATTTGGCCAGGGGGACACAAACAAAAATACCGAACGGTTCTGATTCGGTCCAAAACATACCTACCACATTTTTGGAGGCTCTGAAATGGCACAACAGTAGAAATACCTACAAACTTGCCACATTTTGGAAAGCAGACAACCCAAAGTAAAATGGTAAACACTCACACAGACTGTGAATAATAACATTGGAAACACTGGCTCTGGCTGTGATCAGAAAACTGGAGACACTGGCATTGGCTGTGATCAGCAAACCAAAACACAGATACTGGCTGTAATCAGGAGTTGGCTATAATTGGGCACTAGCTCTACTCTGGCAATGTCCATAATCGGGTGCTGGCTGCAATCAGGCACTGACTGTAATCTGGCACTGGCTATAATCAGGTGCTGACTGTAATCAGAAATTAGCTGTAATATGGTGCTGACTGTAACCACTGACTGAATTCAGGATCTGCTGTATTATTGTCTTGGCTGTAACCTGGTGCTGGCTGTGGCCTGGCGCTGACTGTAATCTTATGATGCATGTAATAAGGAGGTGGCTGTACTCAGCCTCTGACTGTAATCTGGCACTGACTGTAATCTGGTCTGGTCTGTAATCTGGTGCTGGCTGAATTTAGGCACTGGATGTGATCAGGTATGGGTATTCTAATCAGGAAAGGGGAGCTCTGATCAGGTAGAGGCCCTGTGATCAGACAAGGGGCACTGCGATCAGGTAGAGGCACTTTGACACTGTGCTTAGTGCATTATTATTTGAGAACTGTAACACTGTCTGTGATACACATATAGCTTTTTCCTTCCTCCTACAACAGTCCTGTATGTGTTACAGAAAGGAAAGAGCTGCCTGCTCATGCCAGTGCTTACACTTGTGATCACAATGAGTCAATTTCATGACCAATAACAGTGACCACAAAGTACAGAGCCCTCTCATTGGCTTTGTGCTCAGTGCCCGGGATATCATTAATGAATGCAATCACAGGAATGATGTACATTTGTGATTGGTCATGAAGTTGGCTCTGTACCTTTTTCCATTAATCTGCACTGTTATTGTTCAGTAAATGTGCCAGCCAGCCATTGCATTAAAACAGCCAGTTTTAAGTAGGAATTAATAGCAATTTTGAGAACAGGGACAGGATATTAATTTATAGGATGTAATTATAATAGGTAGTATTGATGCCAGGACAGCATAATTCATTTGTTTTGACTTTGTATCAACAAAATGTGTATATTATCATTTATTTGCAAAATATAAAACAGGCAATAAAGTTAAACAGTGTAAGTAAATGTAAACATGTTTTTATGCCTCTCCTATTGAAATTATTAACTATAATTTAGAAGTTTTCCTCAGTGACATGAACCAAATCATTCACATGCCTACTATTGCCAAGCTAAAGGAAATGAACTTTTGAAATACTGTGGAAAACAGATACTCAGTTAGGTTCTCTGCTTTTTTCTGGATCAACAGTATCTTTAACCTTTCTTATTAACATGGATTACTGCATAAGGTATAACAAGCTCCTGCAAAAGGGAAAAGTAGGGTTATTGCTATCCTCTCTTGACATCCTCATATTACTATTCAGTGTGCTGCTCAGACCTCATTGCTTTGTTACATTTTTATTATGTACATAATTAATTCCCTGTGATCCAGCAAACTTGCATTCTGCTCTGATGTTTTGAATTATTTATTTACCATTTTATATAGATTTCTGGTAAGATGTGATAAATTTTAATGAACTTAAGAGGAACATTTTGTCCATACCCAACATCACAATAATGTCTCTACCAGGTTAATACTTACATCTCTTGGCAGACCTTTAGCAAAAGTTCGTTTGTATTTGCTCTTTAAAAACTAACTCTTGTATGCTAATACCTAAAAATAAATAAATGCATTATATATGTTTAGGATACATATAAATTTTATATATATATCCATATACTATGATTTAAAATTAAAGTTATGTGTAAGACTTTTTCATGATAAACCGGTAAATAGGATTGTACTATGACTAGTGATGTTTTGTAAGTTATTATGCCGTTCATTTTGATAGACAGGGCTGTTACTAAGTTTAGGTAAACTTGACAGTCACTGTTGTAAAGGGCACAAAAACAAACAAGAAACAAGAACCAGGCTTGTATCATAGTGTGTATATGGCAAGCTTTTACGGAGCAAGTTTTGTTGAAGCCTTTAAAGCATTCTTCAGCTCAAATATGATAATATTAACCACTTGCCGCCCGCCATATAGCAGAATGACGGCAGCAAAGTGGTTTCAATACCCTGACTGGGCATCATATGACGTCCGCAGGATATTGAGCCACTGCGCGTCCCCGGGGGCGCGCATCATGGCGATCATTGTTGACGGATCTAGGTAAAGAGTCTCTGACGGAGACTCTTTACCATGTGATCAGCCGTGTCCAATCACGGCTGATCACGATGTAAATAGGAAGAGCCAGTGATCGGCTTTTCCACACTCGCATCTGATAGACGCGAGTAGAGGAGAGCCGATCGGCTGCTCTCCTGACAGGGGGGGTCTGTGCTGATTGTTTATCAGCAAAGCCCCCCCTCGGATCCCACCCAGGACCACCAGGGAAGCCACCCAGGACCACCAGGGAAGTCACCCAGGACCACCAGGGAAGCCATCCACACTGGACCACCAGGTATGCCCCCTAGACCCCCAGGGACATACTAAACTGTGCCCAGGCAGCTGCCAATCAATGCCCAGGCAGCTGCCAATCAGTGCCCACTCACAATGACTACCACTGCAAGTGCCACCAGGGATGCCTATCAGTGCCACGTATCAGTGCCACGGAGAAGTGGCCATCAATGCCACATATCACTGCTCATCAGTGCCCATCAGTGCCACCTATCAGTGCCCATCAGTGCCCAGCAGTGCCTCCTATCAGTGCCCATCAGTGCCACCGACAAGAACCCATCTTTGCAGCCTTTCAGTGCCCATCAGTGTTGCCTATCAGTGCCCATCAGTGCCCACCAGTGCCACCCAGTGCCACCCATGAGTGCCCATCAGTGCCACCTATCAATGCCCATCAGTGCTGTATATCAGTGCTACCCATCAGTGCCGTCTACCAGTGCCCATTAGTGCCGCATATCAGTGCCCATTGTCAGTGCCCGTCAGTGCCCGCTCATTGGTGCCACCTCATCTATGCCACCTTATCAGTGCCACCTTATCAGTGCCCATCAGTGAAAGAGAAAACTTACTTATTTACAAAAAAATTTAACAGAAACAAAAGCAAAACTTTTATTTTTTTCAAAATTTTCGGTCTTTTTTTATTTGTTTAGCAAAAAATAAAAACCGCAGAGGTTATCAAATACCACCAAAAGAAACCTCTATTTGTGGGAACAAAATGATAAAAATTTAGTTTGGGTACAGTGTAGCATGACTGCGCAATTGTCATTCAAACTGCGACAGCACTGAAAGCTGAAAATTGGTCTGGGCAGGAAGGTGTATAAGTGCCCTGTATTGAAGTGGTTAAACACAGATCTTAATAGGAGTGCTGACTGTTGCCTTAAATAAGCTTCTAGCTTCAGTAAGCTTCAGCACCCTGCCTGGTAGCAGCTTGTTTAAAGGTATAGTCAGCAGTCCTATTAAGACCAATGATGAAGATTTGATACTGGAATGGAAGAGTTCTTTAAAGGCTTTAACAAAGCAGCTCAAAGCTTGCCAAAATCCATACAGAAGTTTGCTGCACACACAGCTCCTATACAAAGCCAATTAAGGCCTAAAGGTAAGGTGATATTACTTGCAGTGTTTTTATTAGAATCAAATGCACATTTCTTTGCGAAGTGCCTGCCTTTTATCCCCCACCCATAGACCTTGACATGACATGAAAACGTATATTTTATGTATTTTATCTTCATGTAATTATATGCATATGAGAGGAGATTAGATAGACAAATGAGGAAAAGGTGTGATTAGATACTGGAGCTACAGTACATTTCTTTAAGTAACACTATCAGAGAAAGAGTTAAGAAACAGCACAGTGGCTTAGTGGTTAGCACTTCTAGTACTAGGGTTATTGGTTTAAGTCCTTGCTATAGCACTACCTGCATGGAGTTTTCCTGTTCTCCCTGTGCTTGCAAGAGTTTCCTTCGGGTACCCTGTTTTTCTCCCACTTTCCAAAGACATGCTTGTAGGTTAACTGGTTTGTGTCTAAATTAGCATAGTATGTATGAGCATGTATGATAGGAACCTTGGATTGTGAGCTATTTGAAGGCAGGGACTGATGTAAATGTATAGTATGTAAAGTGAGATGTAACAAATCCTCTTATATAAGTTGTACCTGTTTATCTGCATTTTCTCATCTCTATATTCATTCAAAGTACACAATTTATAAAGCTTTTCTGAGCTGTGAGAAAAAAAAGAGGGTGAAGAGCTGAAGTTATGTTCTGCAGAGCTCAGTGAGGAGAGCTCTGACAGCTGATTAGAGGAAAGGGACACACACTTCTTCACACAGCACACAGGAACAGAGCTGAGGCTTTCAATCGGCTGTAGATTCCTCCAACGCACCTTTTTTCTCTTTGTGTTAGGAAAACTTGTCAGAAGTTATTCATGCTGATAGCAGAGACATTAAACAGCAGACAGAAATTACACTTAGTGCTCTTAATTGAGATAAGTGCACATTTTCATTGTTATTTTTTCATGTCTGAGGCTTGCAACAATTTGAAAACCTTTCAATTCTTATTACATATCGTTTTAGACCCAGAAATGTCATTACTGGGTCTCTGTGCTTCTCTTTGCAATGTAGGTAGATCATGGCTGAAAGGGTCCAGCAGATCCCTAAGCACTGTGTACAATGTATATGGGGATTCCTATGCTCATCACTAGGGATGAGCCAAACACCCCCCTGTTCGGTTCGCACCAGAACATGCGAACAGGCAAACAATTTGTTCAAACACGCGAACACCGTTAAAGTTTATGGGACACGAACATGAATAATCAAAAGTGCTAATTTTAAAGGCTTATATGCAAGTTATTATCATAAAAAGTGTTTGGGGACCTGGGTCCTGCCCCAGGGGACATGGATCAATGCAAAAAATAGTTTTAAAAACTGTTGTTTTTTCAGGAGCAGTGATTTTAATAATCCTTAAAGTGAAACAATAAAAGTGTAATATTCCTTTAAATTCCATACCTGGGGGGTGTCTATAGTATGCCTGTAAAGGGACGCATGTTTCCCGTGTTTAGAACAGTCTGACAGCAAAATAAAATTTCAAAGGAAAAAAAGTCATTTAAAACTACTCACGGCTACTAATGAATTGCCGGTCCGACAATATACATAAAAGTTCATTGATAAAAACGGCATGGGAATTCCCCACAGGGGAACCCTGAACCAAAATTTAAAAAAATGGTGTGGGGGTCCCCCTAAATTCCATACAAGGCCCTTCAGGTCTGGTATGGATATTAAGGGGAACCCCTGCCAAAGTGAAAAAAAAATGGCGTGGGGTCCCCCTCAAAATCTATACTAGACCCTTCAGGTCTGGTATGGATTTTAAGGGGAACCCTGCGCCAAAATTAAAAAAAAAATGGTGTGGGGTCCCCCCAAAAATCCATACAAGACCCTTATCTGAGCACGCAACCTGGCAGGCCGCAGGAAAAGAGGGATGACGAAAGAGCGCCCCCCCTCCTGAACCGTACCAGGCCACATGCCCTCAACATTGGGAGGGTGCTTTGGGGTAGCCCCCCAAAGCACCTTGTCCCATGTTGATGGGGACAAGGGCCTCATCCCCACAACCCTTGCCCGGTGGTTGTGGGGGTCTCCGGGTGGGGGGCTTATTGGAATCTGGAAGCCCCCTTTAACAAGGGGACCCCCAGATCCCGGCCCGGTGACCCCGCCCCCTCTGATGTCATGGAGAATGCCACAGGGAAGTCCCCGTCAAGTCCCCGTGCGTCAGAGGGGTCACCCCGCCCTCCATTATTTAAGAACCGTCAGAAGATGAGAAGCGTTACACAGCGGGAGCCTCCCATCATGGTGGATGCAGAGCAGCCCAAGAAGAAAAAGGGAAGAAGACGCCGTGGAGGAAGATGCCGGACGAGAACACTGGAGGAAGTGCCAGAAGAACCAGAAGAAGAAGAAGATGGAGGAAGAAACCAAAGGAAGATAGAAGATAGAAGAATGAAGATAGAAGATAGAAGAAAGAAGAAGCTTTTAAATAAAGGAATTGTCAAAAACTGTCTCTTGTCATTTTTAACACTTTTTTTGTGAAATGGTAGGGGTACTTTTGTACACCCTTACCATTTCACACAGGGGGGAAGGCAGGGATCTGGGGGTCTCCTTGTTAAAGGGAGCTTCCAGATTCCGATAAGCCCCCCGCCCACAGACCCCCACAACCACCGGGCAAGGGTTGTGGGGATGAGGCCCCCCAAAGCACCCTCCCAATGTTGAGGGCATGTGACCTGGTATGGTTCAGGAGGGGGGTGCTCTCTTGTCCCCCCTTCTTTTCCTGTGGCCTGCTAGGTTGCGTACTCAGATAAGGGTCTGGTATGGATTTTTGGGGGGACCCCACGCCATATTTTTTTAAATTTTGGCGCGGGGTTCCCCTTAAAATCCATACCAGACCTGAAGGGCTTAAAAAAAATTTTGGCCGGGGTTGCCCTGTGGGGAATTCCAATGCCGTTTTTATCAATTAACTTTTATGTGTATTGTCAGACCGGCAATTCATTAATGAAGAAAGGTTTTCTGGCGCTCAGATCTTGTGATGTCAGGAATGGAATTGTATAATGATGGTTCTGAACATTTATGTTAGAACAAAAAAAGGGTGAGGGGAGAGAGAGGAGTCAGCTGTCCTCAGAGGGTGTCCATAGCCTCTGTGAGCATAGCACTAAAAAGGGATGTTGTCCTGGGATGTGCTGGTGTCTAGGCTTCACCTCAGGGGATGTTGGTTCCTGGTTGAGAGAGGCTTAACAGTGGTGTCCAGTGTGTGGAAGCTGCACGCTAACCACCCTGGAACCCAGAAGTGGAAGTGATGTCAGCGGTGCACAGGAAGTGTCCAGACACAGATAGGAGATAATACAGGCTACGCGCTTGGGGCTCAAAGCTCCTTCTACTGGCCTGTTTGCTCTAGGGAGGAGAGCGACTTAAATGGAAGTACAGGACATCTTACTGATGGGATGTGGGCGGGACGTCTGTGGCTGTGGAACCACAACAGCCAGCGGACCCGCATTGTTAGCGTGGAGCTTCCACACACTGGACACCACTGTTATGCCTCTCTCAACCAGGAACCAACATCCCCTGAGGTGAAGGACCACCAGTGAAGCCTGCACACCAGAACATCCCAGGACAACACAACCCCTGATGGACATCGCCACCCCATCTGAACTGACTTACCAGTAAGTGTATGTATTACACCTTCACCATATAACAGTGTCAGCAGAGTTGGCGCCTCCATACCCCCCTTCCCTTTTCAGCAATTCATTAATAGCCGCGAGTAGTTTTAAATGACTTTTTTCCTTTGAAATGTCATTTTGCTGTCAGACTGTTCTAAACACGGGAAACATGCGCCCCTTTACAGGCATACTATAGACACCCACCAGGTAGAAAATTTAAAGGAATATTACACTTTTATTGTTTCACTTTAAGCATTATTAAAATCACTGCTCCCAAAAAACGGCCGTTTTTAAAACTTTTTTTGCATTGATCCATGTCCCCTGGGGCAGGACCCAGGTCCCCAAACACTTTTTATGACAATACCATGCATATAAGCCTTTAAAATTAGCACTTTTGATTTCTCCCATAGACTTTTAAAGGGTGTTCTGCGGCTTTCGAATTTGCCACGAACACCCCAAATTGTTCGCTCTTCAGAGAACTGGCGAACAGCCGATGTTCGACTCGAACATGAGTTTGACTCGAACTCGAAGCTCATCCCTACTCATCAATGAAAGAACACCAAGAGAGCTCATTTGCTTGACAAGCTTACTGGACTGAAAGCCTTCACAGATGAGCAACAAATTACCCAAGGTAAACAGCAGAGTTCCATCTCTGCGCCATTGTATAATTTCTGTATTGCAGTTCAATCTCTGTAGTAGCTTATTTGTTGTATGGTCAGTGCTTAGCACAGAAATCTCAATACAATTTGTCCCCCTCATATTATTTTATCATCTCTTCAAATACCTTTAGCCTATAGCGCTAGACTATTTTCTTTTCTTATTGAATGTTCTTTAAATATTGTGGTCAAATGTTCTTGGCTTTTTTTCTTGGGATCAAATGTTTGGGAATGTTACATTCACCCTGTGAAAAACAGCAACTTAAAACTAACATTGCACACATATTACAGTCATTACTGATATTATTCTTGACTATACGTGTAAATGCTGTGACATTCATAAAGAAATTTTATATAAATAGACCCTAAAGTGTATTTATACTAATTGGTTTTCCTTTTTGAGTAGCCTGAGGAAGGATTAGAACCCCTGTCAGGGTTTACTGCTGGCAGGGGTTCAGCTAGAGAGATTTCCACTAATTTCCTGTCCCAGAAGACAAATACTTTTTGACCAGACAAGATGTGAAACTCTCCAACAGCAATACAGACAGAAGTAAAATGTTATCTAAGAAGGGGACGTCTAGAACCTCTGTCAGCATTTTATTGTTGTCTGTTTTCCTATTGCTGATCACAGGAAGTGATGGATAAACTCTATAACAGTGTGTCAAATAGAAGTACAACCTGACAGGTGTTCTAACCCTTCCCAATCTATCCAAAACTAAGAAAAACATTTGTCTATAGATACAGTTTAACCGGTTCCCGACCGGCTCACGCCGATGTACGTCGGCAGAATAGCACGGCTGGGCAAATGGACTTACAGGTACGTCCATTTGAATTCCCCGCCGTGCCATTGCACCAGCCGGGAGCTCCGTGAGTCGGGTCGCGGGTCCCGTGGACTTGATCGCCATGGGGATACCCGCGATCGCCTCATGGAGAGGATGAATGGGGAGATGCTGATGTAAACAGCATCTCCCCACTCTTCCTAGTGACAAGTGTCACTGATCACAGCTCCCTGTCATCGGGAGCAGTGATCAGAGTAATGACATTCAATGGCGTCCCTAGGGGGGGGCCAGAGGGGGCCCTGACCCCCCCCAACATTATGCTGTGCCCCACCATGTGCCCCCCCCCAAAAAAAAAAATTATTTTTTTTTTTTTACAAAAAATCAATGTCTAAGAGGGAGAGAGTCCCCAGTCAGCTCCTGCGGGTGATTCCTCCCCCCTCCCTCTGCTTGCTGACACTGCATAATGCGAGAGCTCACACAACCACGGCCGCCCGATCTGCTCCTTCCCCTGCATCCTCATTGGCAGGGAGAAGAGCGAGTTGCAGGAAGGACTCCACCAGGACTCTCAGTTACTGAAAAAACAGACTGATTTCTCCCATCCTTAGGACAGGAGAACCAGCCTGTAAATTCCAAGAGATGCCAGACCAGAGCAGTCAATAGCAGGGGCAGGACAGCAAGAGGAGGCTGGGGAACCCCACAGTGGCAGAACACCAGGGCCCGGTGGCAAGACAACCTTTGCAACCCTGATAGTTCTTCCACTGCTTTGGATCCTTATATTTTCTTGGTATGCTGGTGACATATATCTCTTGTTTTCTGCCACCCTGGTGAACCCCAATACAGTAGGAAGGGAGCTCACTGCAGAACATGTGAAAGGGCCATTGTGGGGTCGTAGTAAAGGGCCCCAGTATATATTTATATATCTATATATATATCTATATCTATATCTATATATATATATATATATATCTATATATATATATCTATATATATGTATATATATAGATATATAGATATATGCATTTTATAGTTGCCCCCCTACTTTTGTCCCTGTCCCCCTATGTGCCCCCCCTAAATATGAAAGCTGGAGACGCCACTGATGACATTGCTAGCCCATTCCCCTACAGTTAGTAATCACTCCCCTAGGACATACTTAACCCCTCCCCGCCCCTAGTGGTTAACCCCTTCACTGCCAGTGTCATTTACACAGTAATCAGTGCATTTTTAATCACACTGATCGCTGTATAAATGACAACGGTCCCAAAAATGTGTCAAAAATGTCCGACATGTCCGCCATAGCATCGCAGTCACAATAAAAATCGCTGATCGCTGCCATTACTAGTAAAAAAAAATTATTAATAAAAATGCCATAAAACTATCCCTTATTTAGTAAACGCTATAACTTTTGTGCAAACTAATCAATAAATGCTTATTGTGATTTTTTTTACCAAAAATATGTAGAAGAATACGATCGGCCTAAACTTAGGAAAAAAAAATGTTTTTTTTATATATTTTTGGGGATATTTATTATAGCAAAATGTAAAAAATAATGCGTTTTTTTCAAAATTGTCGCTCTTATTTTGTTTATAGCGCAAAAAAAAAAAATTGCAGAGGCAATCAAATACCACCAAAAGAAAGCTCTATTTGTGGGAAAAAAAGGACGTCAATTTTGTTTGGGAGCCACGTCGCACGACTGCGCAATTGTCAGTAAAAGCAGCACAGTGCCGAATCGCAAAAAACGCTCTGGTCAGAAAGGGGGTAAAATCTTCCGGGGCTGAAGTAGTTAATTGCTCTCAACAGTAGGGTGACACAGAATGGGTCAGATTTGATAAACAGAATATACTGTCATACAGTATTTACAATGAAAAAGAAAGCACACTACAAGGAAATTGTTGACTTTTTTCAACATATTTGAATGGGCAAACATGGGATCTTAATTCATATAATGCCTACAGATAAAGGTAGTATACTTGAACAAATAACATTAAAAATCAACATGGTGTATTAATTTTCCTGATCTCTATTAGCAAAAATTTAGTTTTTTTTTTTCCAGAAAGGTTTTTTGTTTTTTTTTTTAGAAAAGGAACCTCACAGCATCTGTGAAACATGGCAGTGGAACTGTTATGGTGTGAAGTTGCTTTGCTGCTTCATGGCATGTGGAGCTCACAGTTATCAAATCAACTATACATTCTGCATCATATCAAGCTGTTCTTAATGAGAATGTGAGACCATTTGTCCAAAGTTTAAATTTAACCAAATGTAAGTCTTTCAATATGATAATGATCCAAAGAAAAGCCACCAAAAAAGGTTAAAAAAGAAGAAACAGAGGTGTACCCTAGTCAAATTCCTAATTTGATTTCCATTGATGTTTTGTTGGGGGGGGTGGAGGACAGTTCATGCGAGGATGACCACAAACAGTATGCAGCTGAAGGAAATAAGCACAGAGAAGTAGTAAAATATGTCACTGAATCAATTTTACAGACTGGTGGGCAGTTATACAAAATGAAAAGTAATGTCTGCTAAAGGAGGCGATATTAGCTTCTGATGTACAAGATGTAGTTACTTTTTTCACAGTACACCATTACACCTGTTTATATTTATGATTAATAAATAATTGAAAAGGCAGCATTTACTTATTTTCTTTTTTAATACAAATCTAATAATTGTATTGTGTGTGTACAAATATATTGAAAAAGTCAAAAACTTCCATGGGGCTTTCTTACTTATTCACATAACTGCCCCTATTTCTAATTAACCACCTCAATACAGGGCACTTACACCCCCTTCCTGCCCAGGCCATTTTTCAGCTTTTAGCACTGTCACACTTTGCATGACAATCACGCGGTCATGCTACACTGAAATTTTTACCATTTTCTTCACACAAATAGAGCTTTCGTTTGGTAGTATTTAATCACTTCTGGGTTTTGTATTTTTTCCTTGAAAAAAAAAAGTTTTTCTTAGTTTCTGTCTGTAGATTTTGTAAATAAGTAATTTTTCTCCTTCACCGATGGGTGCTGATGAGGCGGCACTGATGGCCACTGATAGGTTGCACTGATGGGCGCTGATGTGGTGGCACTTATGGGCACTGATGAGGCGGCACTTATGGGCACTGATTAGGTGGCACTGATGAGGAGGCACTGATATGCTGCACTTATGGGCACTGATAGGTGGCACTGATATGTGGCACTGATGAGCACTGATAGGCGGCACTAATTGGTGGCACTTGTGGGCACTGATGGGCACAGATAAGCAGCACTGGTGGGCACAGATAGGTGGCATGGAAAGGCAGCACTGATGTGTACTGATTAGTGACACTGATAGGTAGTGATGAGCATTAATGGGTGGCATTGATTGGCAGCAGTGATGGGCATTGATGGGCAGCAGTGATAGCCAGCACTGAATGGCATCACTAATGGCCACTGATTTCTGGCACTTGTGGACACTGATTTGTGGGACTTGAAAGCACTGATTCCTGGCACTTGTGGGCAAAGGTGGGCACTTATTGCTGGCAGTGGTGGGCACACATTGCTGGCACTGGTGAGAACATATGATCAGTGCCCTGATTACATCCCTAGATGTCCTCTGTGAGGAGATGCCACTGATTGGCTCACTTGTCAGTGTGAGGCGAGGAGCTCAGATTACTGGCATCTCCGTGTTTAAATGTGACCGGCTGTGATTGGACACAGCCAATCACAGGGTTAAGAGCCGCAGCTTTTTACAGAGATTTGGGCATGCAGTGCGGTGATCGTGGCCGCGCCATGTTGCTAGGACACGGCACGGCCATGATCGCCGCGCTGCATGCCCCCGTGGGTGCGCGAGATCGGTCGTTCTGGGAACCTGTCATGTGACGTCCAGAACAAGCGCCGCATCACCCAGCCATTATTTGATGGTGGACAGGCGGCAAGTGGTTAAGATTTAAAAAAAAAGATTCAGCCAGACTACTCAGCTCTCACTATATAAAAAACAAGATAATACAGTATCTCTTATCACCCCCCCAACAGACACACACTAAGCAGAAACCTACTAATCCTAAGGACATGGCTAATATTTTTAGCATATATTACAAAGAAAAAAATAGATAATATCTGGAGCTACCTAAAAAGACAAACTATAACAGCACAGCATAGGTGACACAAGTAACTTACAATAGAGTACAATCTTTATTAAGCATACAAATATATACTCCCTTACCAATAGCTTATTCCTAAGGGCGCATGCACGCTACTGGGCACATGTCATGTGATTATGCCATCACAATGCAACTCCCTGTGGCAGCAGGTGTATTTAGGGCTACACAGTTCTGCACTTCATCCCTGTAGTGGCCAGGATGCGTTAATCTCCTTGTAGTGTGGTAGGTGCTCCCTAAATACTAAATGTGGGTTTTGCTTCTTTTTTTTTCATCATTAGATTTTTTTTTAAAGTTTCAAGACAGTACACATAGTGAACAGAGTCCATAATTGTCAGAAAGGGCAAGCCAGTAATCAAAATGTCAACAGCAGAAGAACATCTGGGCATGGGTTTCCAATAAGAAGAGCCGCACAGTGCAAGCGCATCCGCAGATGTGCGAATGACGGTGCGCACATGGGGACATGCATGCACGCACATCGTGACAGTTCTTGGCGCCAGATGCGCTATTTAAAGGAGACTGATGCTCAGGTTCATTGCTGTCTGGTCTACAGCGTTCCCTTGACTCCTGCTACCTGTTGATCCTGAAAACCTGTTCCACTAGACTTTTGGCTTGTCCTTGACTATGCCTGCCTTCCCCCTGCATCTTATACCGGCTTGTCCTGAATTTTCTCCTGTCTCTCCCTTGGTTACCTTGCTGCCCGCCTGTTACCGACTCAGCCTGTACCCTGACTCTGCTCCAGCTACTGCACTTGTTCTTGATCTGTCCGCCAGTGTATGACCTGGCTTGCCTGTACCTGTCTGTGTTCCGAACTATAGAACACCTCCTCACTGACTGCTGAGTCCTGCTTTAAGTCAGATCCTGTCTCTAGCCTGCCTGCTGTTGAAGCCATCTTCCTTGCTGAGAGTCTCTCCACAGCCTCATCGGAAGTTCAGACCAGCCCCTCCATCAGCGATCCCACCAGGCACTTTTGCCACTCTGTACTCCCGAGCTACCTGTCTGCTCTATCAGGGGTTCTCGAGTCAGAGGTGCAAGAGAGGCCTTTCCCTGCATACCGGGCTCTACAATCAGGTACATGACAGTACCAGGCAGCCATGTCTGAGCCCGAGCAGGGAACATCTCAAATGGATGGAATTTGTCTGCATCTTGCTGGACTGACACAGGCTGTTGAGAGCCTGCAAGAAGGTTACACTCAACTGGAAGGATGTGTCCAGACCCTGTCCTCTCCTGCTGCTCATCCAGCCTTCACCACAACTGGGACTTCTACTACACCTATAGTGGTAATGTTGCCTCCAGAGCCCAAAGTTCCTACACCTGAGAGATTCTGTGGGAAACACAGTAAATTCAGAGCATTCGGTAATGCTTGCAAACTCTTTTTTGCTCTGCAACCACTGATTTTTCTTTGGAGACTACCAAGGTGAGCTTTGTTATTTCCCTGCTACAAGGTGAGCCTCAGTCCTGGGCTCACTGTCTGTTGAAACAGAAAGATGCATTTCTCAACAACTTGAGTACCTTCTTCCATGCTATGTCTCAGCTCTATGAGGACCCTCAACAAACTGCCACCAGAAGCAGCCCTTCATGCTCTCCAGCAGAGTGGCTGAAGATTATGTATCTGAGTTCCGACACAAACTGAAATGATGCCCCCCTGCGATACCAGTTTCGTATGGGCCTTTCTGAACCCTTGAAAGACGAACCGGCCCTAGTTGGCATTCCTCAAACCTTAGATGCCCTCATCAACCTGTCTTATCCAAATTGATAGGCGTCTAAGGGAAACGAAGGTCTAAATGAACATCAGGACTGTCCTGTCCTATGTGGATGGTACTACGAGTCTCCAGCTTCCCTAATCCTACTCCAACAGCTCATGTGACTTCCACCACTTATACCTCTGAACCAATGCAGTTGGGCTTGCTCCGCCCCTCACTCACCGTTGAAGAACATCAACCCTGGCGTATCAACAACCTTTGTCTCTATTGTGGGGGACCTGGACACTACAGGAGGACATGTCCAGCAAAGCTTCGTAAGTGTTTATCTATCTCTTTTGATCATGCACCTGCCTGACCAAAGAATTCTTCTTATCTGGCTATCCCAATTCTTTTACAGCTTCCAGGAGGGAATACCCAGGTCACCGCTACAATTTACTCCGGAGCTTGCAGCTGGTTTATGGACTTATCATTTGCCACTAGCCACCAAATCCTGCTGCGACCCAGGGTGAAGGGACTTTCTGTGCATTTAGCTGATGGGTCTGCTACTAAATCAGGACTACTCACGCAATAAACTGTCCCATTGTCCACCACCATTGCCAGTAACCATCAGGAACTGTTGTGTTTGGATGTAATTATATGTTTCCTATTATCCTTGGCATGCCCTGGATACAGGCCCATAGCCCACACATCCATTGGACCACAGGGGAGATCAGTTTCCATTCCCCTTACTGCCGTCAACACTGTCTACAGGAAGTTACTTGTACCCCCCATCCTTGCTATGTCTGGACTCTGATGCAGAAACCCGCCAATCTGTTCCAGCGGTAGTAAAGCGCTACGTAAACTGTTGGCGCTATATAAATACTGTATAATAATAATAATAATATCATAGCTTCTTGGACGTATTCAGTAAAAAAGGAGCAGAAACTCTTCCCCCACACAGGTCCTATGACTGCCCGATTGAGCTCCTCCCTGGAGCCGAAGTCCCTTTTGGAAGAATCTTCACCCTAACAGAACTTGAGTTGGGGACCTTAAAGACTTACATTGATGACAATTTAGAGAAGGGGTTCATCTGCCCATCCACTTCTCCGGCAGGGGCAGGAATTTTCTTTGTGGAGAAAAAGGATCGCTCTCTACAGCCCTGCGTAGAATATCGTGAACTCAATAAGATCACAGTTAAAAAACAGTACCCCCTTCCCTTGGTACCCAAATTGTTTCAAAGACTTGGAGCCGCAACTACATTCACTAAATTGGATCTTCGATGGGACTATAATTTGGTCCCTATCCAAAGTGGAGATGAATGGAAAACGGCTTTCCGCACCTGATTCGGGCATTTTTAATTTTCGGTGATGCCCTTTGGACTGTGTAATGTCCCTGCCACATTCCAGCATTTCATTAATTATATTTTCAGAGATTAGAGGGCAGAATGAGCAGGTGTTGGACACATGGGGAAAACAGGGCAGAGGGGGGGAGGGCTCATTCTGCCTTTTTGTTCTATTATAGATATATACCAATTGTGATTGCTTCTGATGAGTGGACATCTCCATGAAACGCGTAGAGCCTCAGCCTTATGCTACATTATCGCAATCATGTGATTCCGAGATTTAATAACATGAATTTTATCATCAATTGATACCACCATTAACTATGTTATCTGTATTATGAATTGGAACATTTTATTATTATTATATATTGTATTTATTATTATTACTGTTAATCATGTTTAACAAATTGTTAAGGTGTTACTACTGTCTATCATGTTATTTTCAACTATTGAATTTTATACCTCTTTGGAATCTACCTTCATGTGATGCATACCCTATTTTTTAGCCGTGTTTCATATAAAGTCCCACCCTCCAAAACCCCCTTCTTTTCTGTCTTCCATGTAGCTTTACTTAAACCTGCAGTTCCTGACTCCTTTGCCGGCCGAAACACTGGTCCCCCTGAATCAATATTTGTCAACGGCGAAGAAGAGTTTGAAGTTGAATCCATCCTGGGCTGTAGGAAAAGGGGTAATCAAGTTCAGTACTTGGTAAAATGGAAAGGGTATAGGCCATAGGAAAATTCATGGGAACCAGAGTGCAATGTCCGTGCCAAGAGACTGATCCAGTCCTTTAAGAGGTCCCATCCAGGAATAGTGGCTCAATTGGGCACCCGGAGGATGCCCATTGGGAGGGGACAATGTCAACAGCAGAAGAACATCTGTGCAAGGGTTCCCAATAAGAAGAGTGGCACACGCACATGCACAGATGTGTGAATGATGGTGCGCGTGCGTGCACGTTGTGACAGTTCTTGGTGCCAGATGCACTATTTAAAGGAGACTGATGCCCAGGTTCATTGCTGTCTGGTCTACATCGTACCCTGTGACCCCTGCTACCCGTTGATCCTGAAAACCTGTTCCAGTACACTTTTGGCTTGTCCTTGACTACTTCTGCCTTCCACTTGCATTTGATCCCGGCTTGTCCTGACTTTGCTTCTGTCTCTCCTTGGGTTACCTTGCTGCCCGCCTGTTACCGACTCAGCCTGTACCCTGACTCGGCTCCAGCTACCGCACTTGTTCCTGATCTGTCCACCAGTGTATGACCCGGCTTGCTTGTACCTGTCTGTGTTCTGATCTACAGAACACCTCCTCGCTGGCTGCTGAGTCCTGCTTCCAGTCTGCCTGCTGTTCTGGCCATCTTCCTTGCTGAGAGTCTCTCCACCGTCTCATCGGAAGTTCCCACCAGCCCCTACATCAGCGATCCCACCAGGCACTTGTGCCACTCTGTACTCCCGAGCTCTCTGTCTGCTCTATCGGGGGTACTCAAGTCAGAGGTGTAAGAGAGGCCTTTCCCTGCATACCAGGATCTACAATCAGGTACGTGACAATAATATAAGGGACACAGAAACAAGGTCTGCAACCAACCAGCAGTGTACCACATACTTGTCACAATCAGACACATGATGAGAAAGCAAGATAACGGCATTTGATAATAATACTTAAAATGTCAGGTAGTAGTCTGAGAAGTCATGTTGATTCATGCACACTACATCTGATTGAATTTGTGTATAATGGAAGTTTTAAGAGCTATGCATCTTTCATAGTTTTAGGTTAGATTTACCAGAGTTATAAGCTTGGAGAGGTTAGGTGCTTGCTTGGATCTCCAAAATCTGGTGATAAGTGTCTTAGCGGATATAAAAATAATTACAATGATTTTGCGAAAGTTTGTGGGGAACGTTCTATACCTAAATGCAGTAAGGCTAGGACTGGGTCTGGTTTTGTTAATATTCCAGTGATTCAAGATATCAACTGGAAGACTTGATTCCAGTAACTGGTTAGTCCCTGACATGACCAGAGTATGTGTGGAAGGGTGCCAGGTTGTCCACATTCTCTCCAATAAAGTGGAAAATTGCTAGGATAAAACTTTGCTAAGGGGTATGGGGTTAAGTACCATCTGGATAGTATCTTTTGAGATAATTCCAGTGAGGTGAGCACAACCACTCTTTTGGATTTATTTTTGCACTATTGAATGGAAATCTTGGATCCACTTCAATCAGTCACTTGATATTTATTTTGATGAACTTTGATTCACTTATATATTTGGACTCCTCAGTATTCATTTATCTTTGTTAAAGATAAATGATTGAGTAGTGCAGCACTATTAGATTGAGTAGTGCAGCACTATTTTTGTTATCTTATTTCCTCTGAGAAAGCCGTTTCAATAAAGCTGAATTAAGGATGGGAGAATTTCATGCAGATGTCTAGCAAGGAGCGTGGCATACATTTTAACATCAGTATTGAGCATTTATACAGGCCTAAAGTTGGCAGGTAAATCCAGACTTTTACTTGGCTTAGGAAGAGTAACAATGTTGAACATTAACATTTCTTCTGGGAATGAAGCCCTGGAGGCTGCTGTAGTGAAAACACTCACTAAATGCTGGGCTAGGGTCTTAGCGAAGCTTTTGTAAGACTCATTTGTGAATCCATCTTGGCCAGGGGATTTCCTCATAGGTAGTGATTTGATGGCACTGTTAATTTTTTCAGCTGTTAAGGGAGCATTTTAAAGACTTCAGTTGAGAGCTAGATAAGGTCAGGAGTTTGAGTTGGTCAAGAAATCTGCAAATCAATTTAGTGGGTTGGGGAGTGGTGTCATCGTGATTATATAGAGCACTATAGTAGTCAGAGAAAGCATCAGCTATGTGTGGAACGGATTTCAAGTTTATTTGCTAAGAGTTTACCAGCCTTGTTACCATGTGAATAATGATGGATTTTATGTGCACAATAATGGATCCTATGTCGTCTCATATAATGGTCATTTTGGGAATAGGGATGAGCCCGATGTTCGAGTCGAACGTAAAGGGCCTGGTAATTGACTGGGGGGGAACCATGCAGTTCTTTTTAATGATCTTCATCTATATTGCCATGACCCAACAATACAATACAGCCGTGAGTAGTTTTAAATCACTTTTTTTCCTTTAGAAATGTCATTTTGCTGTGGTACTGTATAAACATGGGAAAAATGCACTACTTTACAGGCATACTAAGGACACCCTCAGGCATGATATTAGGAATTTTTCATTTTTATTGTTTCACTTTAAGCATTATTAAAATCACTGCTTCCGAAAAAATGTCAGTTTTTCAAACTTTTTTTGTATTGATACATGTCCCCTGGGGCAGGACCCAGGTCCCCAAACACTTTTTATGGCAATAACTTGCATATAAGCCTTAAAAATATAGAACTTTTGATTTTTCATGTTCGTGTCCCATAGACTTTAATTGTGTTCGTGTGTTCGTACAAATTTTTTGCCTGTTTGCAAGTTCTGGTGCAAACCGAACTGGGGGGTGTTTAGATCCCTAGTTGGGAACAAAGCAGGAAACTAAGCTCATAGCATAGTTTGCTTAAGCTGGCTGATATAGATTCAGTTGGAGAAGACTTATTTTGGGCTTCTAGATCATAAATGGATTGGAGCAAATCATTAAGTTTGGCATTAAATTGGCGTTTACCTTGGCACTCATTTGTAATAGGTTGTCTGGATTCTGTACTACTGCATTATTACACCACCATAGTAACACTTTGGAACAGACATCCTTTTCTCAATAACAATCAAAATAGCTGCATGGTCCGAAGATGTAATGTCATAGATTGAGGATATGTGTTGTAACAGCCACTTATTGACTAGGAAAAGGTCTATATGCAAATATGATAAATTTCTGTTAGAAAAGAATATATAGTCCATTTTGTTACCATGTTGGCATCTCAATGAAGAAATGAGCCCAAGGTTGGACGGGGTTTAAAGCCTTTAGATGAGATGTCCAAGGCTGAGTCGGGCACAAGGTTTAAATCTCCTCCCAGAATTAGGCTTCAGATTCTCAGTGGTTATATCCTCTTGAATAGCTTTTTTATGAAGTGAAGTTGGTGAGAGTTGGGTACGTATGTGTTTACCAGAGTGTATGGATTGGAATTAATAAGTCACAACAGGTTGATGAAGTGACTTTCAGGGTCTAAGATAGATTCTTTGAGTTCAAAGGATAATGAGTCTCAAATTGCTGAGGGCACTCCTCTTCTTTTCAGGAGCAGATGCCAGGAAGACATGGGAGTAGGGTTTGTGGGTACATTGGGGGGTTGCTAGTATGTGAAAGTGCGTTTCTTGTATGAAAAGAATATCAGCATCCTGTTTACAAGCTTCCTTCCAAATAGAGGTCCTTTTGGCAGGCCCTTAATGATTAATGATAATATTTTAAAGACCATGTTGGCTTAGTAAAGAAAATATCAGTAAGGATAGGTGAACACCATCAGGCATGGGGTGATGTCCCTGTTTTGGAACTACATTTCCCATGATGCTCCACTACAGTGCAGAGTGCATGAGCATAATGGGAAATGTAGTTCCAAAACATCTGGGGTGCCAAGGTTCACCATGACTGATCTAGAAAGTCAGATAAATGAAGTGGTCAAAGCCCATGACGAGATGGTCGATGCGCATGAGGAACATGCTGAACAAATCTGTAAATTTCAGTTAAAAATGGCGGACCTCGAAGACCGCTCGAGACAAAACAACCTTAAAATCAGGGGGGGGGGTTCCTGAAGCAGTTAAGCCAAAAGACCTGATTCCCTATCTGCAACAATGTTTTTTGAGTTTAATACTGGACCTGACCCCCCAGAGATTTAGTCATGGATAGAGCACACAGGATCCCAAAACCTGCTTATCTCCCAGACACAGTCTCTAGAGATGTCCTGACAAAGATCCATTTCTATCACATTAAAGAGTGGTTACGCCATGCAGCTAGAACAGCTTGCAATCTACCTCATATATATGCTGGAGTACTTCTCTACCAAGACCTATCGGCTGCAGAAAGGAATTTGTGACCATCTCAGCAACTCTGAGAGATCGCAATATCATATACCGCATAGACCAAATTCGTAAATTGGAACAATCCAACAAATTATCACCCAATGACGCAGACAGTATCCATCTAGGCAACCTTAGGGAAGAATTACATTCTTTTCTACAAGCTTCATTTGATCATCACATTAAATGGTTGAGAGCAAGTTGGTATACCTTTGGGAACAGACCTGGATCTCAAACAAGCTAAACAAAAAGCAGCGGCAGCAGAAATTCCTTTAATGCAGACATCTAAAGGACAAAGAGTTGATAACCCCAAGGACATAGCGAATTGCTTTAGTCGCTACTATGCATCTTTATACAATTTAAAAGGCTCCCCCTCAGATCCTGATCTAGATCCAGTGCAAATATCACAATTCCTTGATTCCCTACAATTACCCTTCCTATACCTCAGAACAGCTAGAACAGCTGAACAAGCCATTCTCTCAAGCTGAAGTTATAAAAGCAATACAATCACTACCACTTCACAAGGCTCTTGGACCAGATAGATATTGCAATGAATATCCAATATCCAATATCCAATATATATGCAAAAGCCCCGCTTAAGTTCTTTAGATGCCTCACTCACTGGGAAACTGCTCAGAAACTCCTACACCATTGGTACCAAACACCAGCAAAACTTGCCCGCATCTCTCCCTCACACTCAGCTGCTTGCTGGAGAGGATGCGGAGTCCTTGGATCAACCATACATATCATCTGGTGGACTTGCCCACTACTTGTCCCTTTTTGGAACAAAGTGCAATCCCTTATTGACAAAATCACAGGAATCCATACAATGCTTACCCCCCAACAAGCTTTATTAGGACTAGACCCCGAGTCGTGGCCGCCTCCATACCAATCTATTCTTACACACATCTTCATTGCAGCACGACTTTTGATTGCACGCAACTGGAAAAGCAGCACCTTCCCTCAAGTCAACAACTACACACCATCCCCTAAGAGTATTAACTCAGACTATCTGATGTATAACTGTTACACCATGAAAGTATATTTACTGCATTTATTTCTCTTCTGCTACTGCCTGTGACTGCCTTGTTATTCTGCTAACCCTCTGGGTATCTCCCTTTACCCTCCCTTTCCCCCACCCTTGTTCTAATGATACCTAGTACTTGATGCATCATTACACAGCTGTTATAAATGCATAAATGTTATCTATGAGATAGGGTCATATGTTCTCAAGAACCTTTACTGTCATTCAAAATGCTATATTATCTTTGTAATCTGAAATTCTCTGAATAAAAATTGGAAGTGAAAAAAAATAGTAAAAACATACTCCTTCTTCTAAGAAGTAGCAGCAGATACTGATAGCCATCTTAGGGGTTAGGGGTATGGTGGTATCACTCCTATGGTTGCTGGGAACTTATGAGATGCTTGTGTGCTGGTAATAATGAAGAGGAGCCCTAGGTATAGATCATTGGTTGCAGTTGTGACAGACTTGTTGCCAGTTGGATGCAGCTTTGGAATAGTGCTGAGTTCTTAGTGGATCTGTAGGTGATGTAGAAATTATATCCTACTTGCGCAATATGGCAAAACCTTCATCTAAAGAGGTAATTTTGGTTGTGCTGCCTTGTTATGTTATTTCCAGCTTCATCTTATATTTCCATTTGTAAGGCACGTTATAGTTGCGAAGAACCTTTGCAATGGACAGCATGTTCTTAGACTGTTGTAAAGGATAGTGAGATAAGCCAGGTAGTAAGCGAAGACCTGAGACTTTCTATGGAAGTTGAGACAGGTGGCGGAAAGCTTCTAGAAGCTGCTCTTTTACCTGGAAAAAAAGGATTTGCAGAATAACATCTCTGGGGGTTTCAGAAGGCAGAAACAAGGGCTTGGGAGTCCAATGAATCATCAGGTCTGCAGAAGTGAGGTTCAGTATTACCACCAGGAATAATTCTCTCACAAAATGAGGTAACTGTGATGGTTGAACCGATTCCCGAATGCCTCATATTTTTAGATTATTTCTGTGGGACTTCTAGATCCACCAACTTGGCCTTTATTCAGGATATTTCTTCCATTTGAGAAGTATAGTTGTCAACAAGGGTATTGTAGTTTTTAGTGAACTCACTTGATGAAGTTTCCACATGATTCACCCGTTCTCCCAATTCTTGGATCTCTATTTTATATTAATTAATGCAGGTCAGAAGATCAGCTTGCAAAGAGGCTCAAAGCGAAAGGAGCATTTCTTTAAGCATTGTGTCTGACACTGGTTGGCCCGTGGTTGGGAACGCTGCAATTGGGTCTACAGCAGGAGTTGATGGAGATGATGATTTAGCATCTGCCTTCCCCCGCATATCCTCCTCACATGGCTGTGGAGGGTCCCTGCAGGGTTTGGATTTGACAGGGCTGGTAAAGGTGGAGGTGGATGTACCTGAGCTTACTGCAGTCAATGCAGCAGGGCCATGGTAAGATGAAGCCACCACTAGAGGTCTGGTCATGGGCCACGATTTTCAGGAAATGCCATTTTGTTGTGGACCACAGGACACTGAAGGAAAAAAACCCGATAACCTATGGGGTTGCGGTGTCTCTCTCTTTCTGTGAGACATGGCACGGGTCTTCATGTGCCGAGTGGAGGCAGATAAGTTGGCTGAGTAGCGTCTAGGGCTCAAATAAGCTGCTTTTCCCCGGTAAGTGTGGGAAGCTCCTGGATCAGGCGGTCATTACGCTGGGCAGTCACCATGCCCCCCAGTTTTGCTTTTTGAGTCCACTCGGTTACATGCATCACTTATGGAGATCATGTTTTGGTGGACATTGTTATAGCAAATACTCCTGTTTAGTTTTTTTATACACTTGTTTTCCTAGATGGTGGCTGCAATTATATCTAAAAGGGAGATCCACAACTTCATACATAAGGCATATTGGCTGTTATAATACATCTATCCCATATTGGCACATCTGGGTTTCCTGACTAGCTTTGCTGTCTAACTTTATGTGAGTATAAGGCCACGTATGTACTACATATGGGTTCTGCTACATATAGATGCATGTTATGGGCTCAATTTTCCAATATATTTTACAAATATACATATGTTTTATTTCTAGAGCACTATATCAGTTACCGGTGGCAATGCCATTACCCTATATTTTGAGTTCCATATACTTACTTTTGGACAGGACTCCTATCACACTTCTTCTGTCCTTTTTATAGTTCTCACCTTATTTGAGTAAGTAGCACATATATGGGCTACATTATCATGATTAGGAGAAGTGTTTTAATCACTTTGGCTTCATTCATGTATTTCTCATTTAGATTTTAGTCCTGGCCACCCAATAGTGTGTGGATATTGTGGCCCCTTTGCCCACTTGGGGCATTGTTGCTTGGATGCTCCACCCAATGGATTCACCGGTATGAGCATGCTTATTGAAAATATCCCACTATTTGGTCAATGATTAATCATTATGTTACTATACTAACCTCTCCATTTGTCTGGGTCCTGAAGAAGCCAAATATTTGGCGAAATGTGTTGACCTTACAGGCACTAAAGAATATATACTGCACCTAATTTGGAATGATACCATCTTAGTCTGTATAGGTGTGCTATTTTGACATCATTCAGAGGGTATTATTTCCCTAATATGTATGGGGTATCATATGTATTTTTTTTTTATCTTTTTAATTTTGTATAATAAAGGTGGTATGTTATTGTAAGTTACTTGTGTCTTCTATGCTGTGCAGTTATAGTTTGACTTTTTAGGTAGCTGGAGAATTCCTCACCAATTATTAACTATTTTTTTCTATATATTTTGGATGAGGCCATAAAAGTCTCTTTTTTGCTATGTAGCAAATATTACAGTTTTTTATTTAATTTTTAAAAAGACCTTCACACAACTAAACCATAACTAATCATTAGAGATAGTTTTTTAAGGCCATTGACCTCCCCTCACTCCCACCCCTTGGAACAACTATCGTTAATATCTCAAGCTTTTACCCCTCAAGAAATCCACCAAATCATTGGGGGTTATTTACGAAAGGCAAATCCACTTTGCACTACAAGTGCACTTGAAAGTGCAGTCCCTGTAAATCTGATGGGTAGATATGAAATAAGGGGAAGCTCTGCTGATTTTATCATCCAATCATGTGCAAGCTAAAATCCTGTTTTTTATTTTCCTTGCATGTCCCCCTCGGATCTACACCGACTGCACTTCCACGTGCACTTGCAGTGCAAAGTGGATTTGCCTTTCATAAATAACCCCCATTGACTGAGCCATACATTTTTATGCATAGATGCATTTCCAAAACAATGTTTTAAGCAATATAAAATTACACTTCCACCTTATCTAGCACATCTATACAATTTGGCTGCATCCTTTGTCTCTTTTTGAAAAGAAATGTTACAGGCAGTGATAGTGACCATCCTGAAGCCAGAAAAAGATCCCTCCTAACCAAAGAAAGTTAGATGTATTTTGCTCCTTAACTCTCACATAAAAATCTATGCCAAGGCCTTTGCACACAGACTACTACACATAATACCTAAATTGATAGCCCCTGATCAGGCTGAGTTTGTAAAGGAGAGAGACAAGCTCTGGACAGCACCACGAGGTTGATCAACCCTAAAAAAATTAGTGGAGCTCCAGAAAATGCCTTCTCTGCTCCTCTCTTTTGATACAGAGCAGGCTTTTGCTAGAGTACAGTGGGAATTCCTTTGGGCAGTACTACACAAGTTTTGGCTTCCCTGTCTGGATACTGTCAACTATTATGTCACTATATGCCTGTCTATTAGCTAGAGTATTTTCTGCAGGCATGCGTTCAGAAAATTTCCAATAACCAATGGTTTGAGCAACATTTGTGGGTACACACATTCTGTTTGTTTTTGCAATAGTTCAAAATGTTTCTTTCATCTATATTATATATTTGCATTGATAATGGAACCATTAGCAGAGCACATCAGAACTAATCCCAACATCAAATGTCTAGAAATGCATAATTAATCCCATAAAGTCATCTGATTCACTGATGATGTCATCCTCATAGTGTCCTAACCTTTTCCCCCCCTGCAAAAAAATCCAAAACACTATTATCCTCTTTAGTGCATTTTCTTACTATAAATTGAATCAGACAAAATCTCAAATTAGGCTTACGTATACCTTAAACTGTGAAATAACACACAATTTTCCATACACCTGGGTACCTACTTCAATTAGGTTCTTGGGAATGCAGATTTCCACCATGACCTCGCAAATACATGACCTAAGCGATAAAACATTTCTCCTATTTCTAAAAGGCTTGTCACTTTTCAGGTGAATTTTCCTCTTAGTTTAGTGAATGTGGTAACTATAAGAAAAAAATGTATTTTTCCTTGCACATAATTTAACGAAAGTGAACAGCCCACTCGCCTTTAGTAAAACAGTCCCAATATCTGAAATAGTAATATCCCACAATCTGAAATAGTAAAAGATGTAGGTGTGCATGTCCCATAATTACAGGGCACAAGCATATGCGAGGACTGGATTTCCCAAAAATACACCATTACTACAGGGATATTTTGCTTGACCACATACAATACTGGCAGAAACTCTCACCAGATACACTCTGTCCAATTATGGAGACATCACCTTTACAATTCAATAATCCACATTCATTGTTTATAGCTGTCAAAGTGGGCTTGTCCCTCCCTACATTTAAATATCCATCCATGCTCCCAATAAATCTTAAAGGCCTTGTCTGGAGCAACTTCTCCATCTCTCAACACAAAGTTACCCTAATTAAATGGGAAACTGAAAACAATTCCCAGAATCCATGCAAAAAAAAGCAATTTATCTGGTCTTCCTACACCAATCACTGGGACTCTTATAAAGAGGGATCCATAGATGGAATATAGCTCCATATTAGGCATGAACATTTTACCTTGCACAATATCCCCACTGCTGGAGACACTGTGGATTTAGTGGCTCACTCTCCCATTTACTCTGCCACTGTAAATCACTATGCTCCTACTGGATTCAAGTGATCCGACCTATACCTGAACGTGCATTGACTCTTTTAGCCCCCACACTAGAACTTGCTATTCTACAGAACATGTAGGAATAGACCTATTCCCTTCCACATTTACATTATTATCCACTAAGTATTAGCTTCAAAACCAAATGCACAACCCCAAGATTGCTGGAAGTTATTTACTGACGTACATTTGCAATATTCTATGTAAAAATTGTAGCTCTTTAAAATTGCCTATACAACTATTTAATTTAGCATTGTCTAAGTGGTTATGCAATCTGAAATGTAATGTCCACACCCATGAATATACTTATCTGATGTATGTCAATAGACTTTTGACTGTTAATATGGTTTACTATGTTATGATTTCCCACCTACTTTTCCCTATGTTCTCATTCATTACCTGACAAGGTTATTGAAAGATCATTAGACTATCATAGGGTTAAATATACAAAATATTTATGCTCTCTTCTACATTTTCTTACTAGATTGTGTTTGTTGAGTTAATACTTACTGTATCTATATATGCTGATAATCATTGTGTAAACACAGTAGAATTAATATGTTGTAGCTTTTTACTAATTAGGGATTGATTTACTAAACCTGGAGAATGCAAAATCTAGTGCAGCTCTGCATGGAAACCGATCAGCTTCCAGGTTTTTTGTCAAAGCTTAATTGAACAAGTTAAAAAAGAAGTTAAAAACCAATTGGCTACCATGCACAGCTGCAACCAAACTTTGCACTCTCCAGTTTTAGTAAATCAACCCCAACCCCCAATGATAACATTTTAAGAATCGTTGAAAAAATACTACATAATAAGTAAATATTGATCCACCATCAAAAACAGAATAATATTATTACCAGTGGACCAATGAATACAATCCTGTTCACTCAGTGATTCAAAAATTGTATTGCAAAATGTGTAATATTAGGGGTACATATAATGAGAATGATTTATTCTTTTTGGTAAAATGTAAACCAGGTAACCTTATTTATGTCATCATTTTGCTAAAGTGTTTAGCACATGGTTTACCCTAACAAACAGCTTTAAAATGTAAGCAAAGTCTACACGTGTAATCAGAATAGCGATAAAAAGCAGAATAGTGCATTTTTTCACCTAGCATACTGCTTTCAAAAGTTAGCAAAGTATGCTAGTCTAATCACAACATCAATGCAGAAAACTGACTGAAAAGAAGATTAAATATTAGAAAACTTTCTGCTCACATCTGTATACCTATTCATTTATTTACCGGAATGTCTAGTGAATGTCACATTTGCTGCTTTTTAAATATGCCCCATAGATCCCCCATGGTCAACTGTGTAATAACATTAATGTATTTGCACTTATTTTTTGCCCGGCTTATCTATTTTTTTTTTTTTTTTTTTAGCAAAATGCTCCTCTTTTGAACACACTGGCCTGGGTTTTTTTTTCTGCCTTTAATCGCATGTAAATGCCTATGTGTACATGGACACATATGCTAACACAGAAGGGCATTTAAAGGCAGAAAAAAATGTCAAACACACATAAAAGCATTTTTTTAAGTTCTAGCGTGCATGAGTCCTAAAACTTCAGAAAGGCTTAAAAATACCATTGTGTGAATATATGAAGAATTAAAAATAACATTCACTGCTCTTGGTCACAGTTTGCTGGAGACTGGCGAGTTTTTATATTTCAATAAAAGTTGATACCTAACTGAACCATGATTGCTGCATGCCTGCTGTACCAGCAAATGCATTATATACATTTGTATACACATTTGGAATCATACTCCTTTCTGAAAATGTTCATTTTTTAAGAGCTGCAGAACACTGCGCTATGGTAAGCAATAATAGTAATAAATTATATCATCAAGCATCACAAAATATTTAACCCCTTCGTACCGGCCGCATGCAAATATGCGGCCTCTCGGCAAGTGGGCCTTGTCGCCGAGTGGTCATATATATGTGCGCATTAGTGTAAATTCAGCTGTGATGAGAGCGTGCACTTCCAGCACAGTTACCGGTGGCTAACTGAGAGATCCCAATCCTTACTTGCAATCGGGAACTTTCCGATCATGTGAGCAGGCAATCACGGCAGTCACATGATCCTAAATCTCGCCCTGCCTTCCAGCATCCTAAACCCCTTAAAGGCCCGGGAGGCGCCAGCTCAAATGGGTTAAGCAACAATATAATAAAGCAAACTTTACAGTGTTTTTAAATCTTAAAGGGTTAGTTCACCTTTACAAAAAAATGCCTTTTCAGATAATAGTGGAGATGAACAGTAATGGGTAGGTCTCTTTTAGCAATATCCTAGTAACATCATATATTTCAGTGGTCATCAACCCTGTCCTCAGGGCCCACTAACAGGCCAGGTTTGCAAGATAACTGAAATACATCACAGGTGATATAATTTGCTGTTCAGTGATTGCAGTATTCTAGTCTGCATCTCCCCAAGGTAATACATAAAACCTGGCCTGTTAGTGGGCCCTGAGGACAGGGTTGATGATCACTGCTGTATTTCATTCAGGCTTCATTAAGGTATGTAAATGGCATTATTTAACTGTGCTCAGAGATGCACAGTTTGCTTTTATCTACAGACACCCCTTACCTTCATAGGCAGTTTTTTGTTAATTATGAACTATTTCTTTCTAGATTAAATCGAGAAGCATGGTTATCATGATGCCAGGGGCAAGTCTCACCTTTAATTAACCTGTCTAATGAAAGTGCTCCAGTGGTCAATATAGTACTAACACTGGAAAGAGCTATAGAACAAGGTCATTTGGAGCTTAAAGCCTAGGTGTGGTGCAACCAAAAAAAAAAAACAAAAGCAGCACAAGGTACAAAACACAGTACAGTACAGTAATTAGGATGTGTTCCTTATGCTGATGCCTCTTCTTTTAGTGAAATCTTCCACTGTTTATGCACCCCACCATTGCTGCTGTAATCTTTGGTGCAGTGGAAATTAAAAGAACTCTCTGATCAAGAGAACCTATGTCTGCCCTTTTCACCCAGCTGTGAAATTCATAGAAGCCATGCAGCTCCTATGAATGGAAAGTGATCTATAAATGTAGGATGGGTGGATGAACGAAAGGTTTGCCTCCTCCATTCAAACAACCTATTTCATTCATAGAAGCTGTAGTACATCTTTTATAAATGATGGAGCTGGGAGGAAAAGGTGGTCATAGTTGGGCTCTCTTGATGAGAGAGAGCCTGTGACAGCCATTAGTTCTATTAGCCTCATCACATTGGAAGATTACAGTGGTGGTGGTGGGGGTCATGGATAAAGAAGATTTTACCTAAAAGAAGTATCAGCAGAAAGGACACATCCTGCTGTGACTGTGTTTATGTCCCTTGTGCTGATTTTTATGTTTGCTATTTAGGTTGCGCATAGGTTTTAACTATGAAGTCATTCCACTAGAATCAAAGTGAAGCTCCTTTAAATTTTGACCATTTATTGGCAATGTGAAGACTTTGGAGTATATAGTATTTATCAATGATTTATTGGGCATTTTGCCAAGTGAATAATTAGTAGGTGTTTACCCAAATGAGATTCTAAAATATTTTCCTTATTTTTCACTTTTTTAGAACTCTAAAACTCCAAAAAACCCAAAAACCAAGTCACAAGGAAGAGAGCAACAATAAAATTGTCCCTCAGGGAGGAACAGATAGGTGATATACAAGAAATTCCTTGCTGACATCCCATTCTGGGTTCTGTAGCTCCTGAAGAGCCCAGCACTCATTAGCATCAAGCACTAGTGCTTTGGGAGGAAACCAATTTTTGGAAAGAACTTCTCTCAAAGCACCCACTGGTTTTCCATTCAATTGCTCGGGGATACTAGTCTGAATACCTTTCAACTAGCCAGCCCACTGAATAGAATGTTTGGCTCTAAGATTGGAGTCATGCTGTTTTTTTTTTTTTATTACTATTGTTTATTAAAAAAAAAATAACTGTAAGAGCTGAAAATGTATTAAAGACATGGGTTCAGTATTTAGGCAATCATTGCATTTTTAATACAGCTTAGTTTAGAGCATGCAATGATAATAAACCTCAAACCAGGGGAATTTTAGAAAAATAATAGGTTGAGAGAATGCCATGTGAATATACTGGGAAGTTGACATACATTTTTTTATTTCTTAGGGTTAATGTTACAGTAAAGATATTTTTCTATTGATGAACAGATGTTGTTGAATGTCAGAAAAAGTCGTTTCCACTGGTTGAATCTGGATTAATCTTGGATGAATCTCTACTAATTTGGCTTTATACATCGGTGAATGTTCGCCAATGCATTTTAAGCAAATTATGGACAAATATCATGCAAAAATATTGATAAATGTACCCCTTTAATGTACCCCTTGATGGCCAAACAAATGTACTACATTTTCTATGATTTACGTATACTCAGTGTTGAAAATAAAATGACTTTGTATACTGAATGACCATGTTGACTTTCAAAAATGTATAACTGACATTTTTCCTATTAAATTCTAAGTAATAATAGACTGTATACTTAAAATATGCAAAAGAAAAAACTTTGTATTGACGTTTTGGCATTATACATATTCACAACATCCAAATTTGTATAGATCTGCTACTAACACTACCTGGACAGAGGGCAGTGTTATTGCAAACCCTTGTTTCTCTTAAGGGGCTGCTGCAGTGTGTCCCGTAAGGTGGTACACAAGTTCTGGTTCGCACCTGCGACCCTTGACCACAAGTAACTGAACATGTACTCCATTGGGACCACTCTTCAACACCAGATTCACCTGTATACAAGACAACAAATAAAAATGAATACAGCCTTAAGTATCATTTATGCTATTACAGCATGTTAAAATGTTTAGTACAAAAACACTGTGACATAAATAATGTATCAATTCACATGCATTCAGTTTCCACAATTGTATGCGCTCAGCTATTACAGTTCTCAATTACCATCTAGCACTGAAAGGGTTTAAGTCAAGTAGAAGTTTTTGATGCCATTAAAATTGCATTGAAAGTGATGGTTTTTGGCTTGCCTTTAAAGTAAACCTTATGGATTTGAAACCACAGAGGAGAATATTTTCATAAAAACATGGAGTTTCCTTTCTGTTACTTTTGTTGTCAAGAAGTCTATTGCTCCTTCACATACATGGATGCTTAAGGGCTAATTCCCACCAGATGTTTTGGTTTGCAATTTGCTGTATTTTCCACAGCAGCCAAATGCATTAAAGTGGTTTTAACTCAAATGGCTAAAATTGATCTAGCCTCCATGTGTTTGTTCATTAAGCAGTATGGTTTGTTTTTATTTTTTCCAATCCTAAATACCTTTTTTCTTTGTGCTCATTTGTGGTCACCTCCTCTCTCTGCTCTGTATCCCGATCTAAGGGAGTCAAGTGGGGGGGGCAGAGATTCCCTTCTGTTTTAGGTAAACAGTATAGTCAGTGAATGAAGGCTGGAGGGGCTGTGAGGAGAGAAGAGGAAAGGATAGGGGAGGGGTCATGAGATCGTATTCTCACTACACCCTACAGAGCTGACAGCGAGTGAGGAGGGGGAGGAGGGGGGAACTGCAGAGACACACAGACACACAGGAGAGAAACTAGATGATGGAGGCATGTATCCTGACCACGGCTTTATGGATCAGCAGCCATGATAAATGTGGTCAGCTCTGAGGGGGGAGGAAGTCAGGACCAGGCAGGATCAACCAGGTACTGTAGAAGATACAAAGGGTCTATTGACTAGGCAAAAGTATTATGCTATAGCTCATGCCCTAAAGAGACAGGAGCATGATTTTTTGAGGGGGTAACAACCACTTTAAGATAAAAAAAACATTGTTTTCAGTAGAGTTCCCACCAATTCAGTACCCTGCGCCATTTTAAAAACAGTTCTGCATGTCGCATGTTGGGTGTGTTGACCTAATTTTTACCAATCAAGCCAATTAAATCAAAGTCTTTTATAAAGTAGGACAACTACCATATTAAAAGGCATGATAATGCATGCATTTTACTTAAGGAGCCCTTAGTTAAAACTATTCATACTATACTATACTATGAAAATGCTTCATAATCCTGCAGTGTAGGTCACGCACAAATGTCATAATTATGGAGCAACTAGTAAGAGACATTTCAGTCTATTATATGCATCCCTACGGTCACCTCGAAAACTAGGTAACTAGCTAACATCTAAAAAGTACATTGGATCAATACTTATTATATCTATAATTGCACTTTTCAGCATTTATTGTCATATGAAATAACTCTGCTCACATGCAAAAGTTTATAAAATTGAAACCTCTGCATCCAATTGGTTGAGTCAAAGGTGATTTTTTTTTCTAACAACCAGCATAGTGCTGACTAACTAAAACTAGAACTCATGGTAAATCATAGGAAATTCAAGTCAAATTCAATCATTTGCAACTATTCTATACAGGATAGCAGGAACAAATTAGTGTATAGAAATGTAACCCCTTGCACCGCCTGTACACATATATGCAGCCTCATGGAGGTGGGTCTTTATTCATGAGGCCATATATATATGCATACCTGTCTTTGTGCTGGGAGTGCACCTCACAACGAGCTCCCAGCACAGAGACTAGGCTCTCACCAAAAGCCCTGGGTCTTGTATTAATGATCGGAACCTGGGGCTTTCAGCTCCCAGTCAATTGATTGCTATGATAGCCTCTGATTGAGTATCACAGTGATCAGTCACTGTGCAGCCCATACCATGTTTTTCTTTCTTTTCTGAATGGAGAGAAAGATACATGGTATCTTTCTCTCCATGCATGGGAGAAAGATGTAAACAAATAAATGTGTGTAAATATATATATATATATATTTTTTTTTAAAACAAAGAAAATTAGATAGATCAAGGTTTTATCTAGGTCATTGTCAGGGTTATTGTTAGCGTCAATGTAAAGATCAAAGGTGAAGGTCAGGGTCAAAGGTTGGAGTGAAAAGTCAGAGTCATTTTTTAAGTTTGTGTCAGTGTTTTTTAAGTAGGATAAAAAAGCAACAACTATTGTTTTTAGGCCCTACTACAGGTACAAACAAATAAAATACAGATATGTGATAATGCTGCAATTGTCAGCAGCAGGATCACTTATTTTGGGTAGTTGTTTGGTGGTATGTTATAGTAATAGCAAGAAATATACAGATACATTTTTTGTTTTTTTAAATTGCTATTTTGGGTTAGTTTTTCTTTGATAATAAATAAAGTCAGTAGATATCCATTACCATTTACCACTAGAAGAAAGCCAAATTTGTTCTGAAAGAAACAAGGTATAATTCACCTGGATTCACTATGTAGTTGTGATAATATGTACAGTTTCACTAACACATATCAAAGTTGCAAAATTGTGTTCAGGTATCACCATTTGTTTTACCCTCACCAAGGGGTTAAATCAAGTATACTAATAAAGCCTGGTACACACTGCTAGGTTTTTTTTTTCCTTCAACCCAGGTGGCTGAACGGAAAAAAAACTGTCAGATTGCCTTACCAACACAAGAAATGTTAGTGTGGCAATATCCCCTGCTGTGCTTTTGTATTCTGACAGAAAACACTGATCAGTGCTCACAGCCAATGGCTGCAAGCACTGATCGGACACTGGTTTTCCTGCATGTCCCTTCAGCAAAAGCCAGTTATTGGAACAGCTTTTGTTGGACAGACAGTTGTACACATTGACTGACTGTCAGCCAAGTCCGGCTGATTTTCAGCAAATATATACCCAGCATTACTGTGTTCAGGTACTTGCTAAAGCTGTTTACATAGCATGTCTGCCTAGATGTAACCTTAACAATTAGTACAGTCATTGACATTGCAGGTGTATATTTGTTCAGATCCCTGTTCCTGTTAAACTGTTTTTCATAGGGAAGAAGGAAGCCTTAGCATTCAGCACTAAAAGCTCACAAACAGTAAGATTTTGATAGCTTAAAGTGTCACAAAACGTCAAAACGTGTCATTCTCTAAATTAATCCATATACATCACAATTGTAATATATTTTCCATGAACTTGTTTTTTTTTTTTGCCTTCTTGTAATGTCCTCTTCTTTCCTCCCTCACTTCTATTTGTTTGGAACAGGCAGTGCATAGTTTAGTGCCACTTTAATTCAGTACTGCTTATCAAGCCCTGTCCCTATTTTTGCCCATTTAGATTCATCTTACAAAATTTGGATATCGCTTCTCTGTGCCTCTGGATGTTTCCTAAAATAACCCAAAAATGACTATTTCAGCTATTATAAACTTTTTTTTAAGTAACTTTTCTGCCTAAGAGCAGGTACCACAGCGTGTTCACTATTACCTTTGTTATCCAGAAAAAAATTCTGTGTGGACAAATATTTTTTAGTTGTTTCTTTTGAAAAGTTGATTGACTAAGAACTGCCCACCTGCCTACACCAAGTCCAAAAGAATGCTGGTAATGACCACAGTTGTGCTCTTATTGGACAGTAGGATGGCAATGGGGCAAGACCTAGCCAAGAAGACAGAGAAGTCAGGTCTCAAGTAACAAAAAATGAAATAAGTTATTTTTCTAAGCAAAATAAGTACCTCTAGATATAGCCATATATATGCATACAAGGCTGACATAAAAATTTGATTAAATTAGAATAAAATGAGAAAAATGTAAATATATGCTTTTGAATGTTAAATATATTGTTTAAAAAAATGCAAATTGACCATGAAAATGTTAAAACATGAATTATTGTAGATATGAGTAAGTGCAGTTACATGAGAATGCAATTACAGCAAAATAAACTAAAGATAAAGTATGCTGTATAATTGGCAACCACTAACTTACACTATATAAAATGCTTTTAATTTAGTAACCAGAAGATCAGAAACTAACATTTATATTTTAGGTCAGTAACCACAGGCTTGTAAGGACAAGGATTACTACTAAGTGAGTTATGAACCTAGGCATGAGTTCAATCATGACAAAAATGTCTCTTTTAAACAAATTTGAAAAAAAAAGAAAATTTAACATAGTGCAAATAATTGTAAAAAGTAACATAAGTAAAGGTACTTGCTCCTAATGCCCAGTGCTGATTTCAGTATATTCATAGCTAGATTTTTTAAAGGAGAAGGTTTTAGCCCTAATTATATGTAATCTGCCTTGAACCCAATAATGTCTTCCAGTGTACCCACTGTATATTGCAACACTAACTTAGCCAAAGTTCATGGTAATGAGGCTGTAAACTGGATCTAGATAATGTATTTGATGGTTATTGTTTCTAGAAATAGTTTCATACTTTACAAGACAAAAATTTGGCACACTAAAGCAGTGATAATATGAGTGCACTCCTTGTTAATATATAGACCCAAAACCACAAAGCAAAATATGGTTTCAGGTGGTCTTATATAGCAAATTATTCTAAAATAGGTCAGATGGGCAGCCCAATGGCCAAGTGAAGGAGCACACATGGCAGGTTGAGAAAGCTGCTGTTAATTGCGAGACATTGGTTTAGCATTTCTGCCTGCACCAGTAAGAGCTGTTAGTGACAGGATCTCCAGGTAAGAAGCTTTGCAACCAATTCACAAAATATGATTGACTTGAGAAAACTGTATACATGAAGGTTCCAAAAACATACTGTAAAAATATATCCACTAACTCCACTTTTGGTAAAAATATAGCAAAAAAAAAAATTGCATATCTAATTGTTACATATGCCATATTGTAATCTAATGTTGTTAAAAACGATCTCTCCTTTTTAATCTACATTTTCAGTTGGGGTATGAAATGCCCCCCAAAAATGTTATTTCCTGCTTTTGTGAAAAAATCTGCACTAAGATGCAAGCCAGGTTTTAGGCATTTTTTTGTAGGATACTCAGTAAGGGCTATTCACCTCTGAAGGAATGTTGACACTACAACTTTTCTCATTAGAACCCTTAAAGTGCATCAGCTGCTTGTAATTAATTAGTCACTCCCATTCAGAATCAACCCTGAAAAGACATCTTACAAAGAGCTATTCTTTTAGAAAAAAACAGAAAGTAATTTGCCACAAAGTTTGTTAAAATCCTTGCAATGTACATTGATCACCCAAAAGGCATTGTTTTTCTCCACAAAAGTGGATTTACTCTATAAAGACTAAAAAATGCCTGCTAAGCTGCAACAGTGTAAATTCTTTATTACTGTGCCTGTAATATATAATATTATACATACTCTATAGCATATTGGATTATCATATATTCATAATCCCAGTAGTAGCACTTTTGGTTGAATATTTTTCTAGCTGATGTTCCTCTGTTATATAGTATAAAGAAGGATAAATTGAGATGTCTAAAATGTTAGAAAACTTTCAAGAAATGACAAATATTGTCTAAATCATCTTTCCATGTGAACACAGGATGTTGTTGTTCCAGTGGAAATGATTAATAATGCTGTACACACCAGTATGCCGTAGTCTTCTTGATTAATTCATTCAGATAAGTGAGAGCATAGAAGGCACACAAGGCAACTCTAAAATGAAGCCTATGGTAAATTGGATACAATATTTTATTTCTCAACACAAATATATCATCCTCTTAACGTGAACATGTCAGCCATTCTAATTTTTTGAAAGTCCTGCCTAAGAAAAAAAAAACTCACTGGTATCTGCCATTAGCTTTATTAGCCAAAAAACATTCTTCTTCACCCCACTTTTATTAAGTTTCACTTTGTTACTTGTCAATAAACTCTGTGTTGGGCCAGGTGGGGGGGAGGGTTTTTTTTTTTGTTCTGGTTTGATATTACTTATACTGTACTATTGACTCACCTGTATTACACTTCTTTGTGGTGTAACACATTGTGGTACTATGTTAATCTGTTGACCAAGGTCTATGGCACTCTATCCAGTCCATCCCCCACCTTTTACTTGACACACCTTACTATGGTGTCCTGGAATGTCTGAGGCCTAAATTCCAAATTCAAATTGTCGCTGGTTTTTAGCCATCTGAAAAAACTGGTTCCTGGATAATCTTCTTACAGGAAACCTACCCCATGGGCTCCAGAGTGTTGGTTCTTAAACATCCACATATTGCCTATGCTTTTCATGCCACCTACTCCTCCTATTCTAGCAGGGTATCCATACTGATTACAAAGGCCCTAGCGGTCTGAGTGGAGGAAGTGATTACTGACCCCCAGGGTTTTTACATAATTTTACATAATTCTTGTGCTTAAATATCGTGACATTTATTACACTCTAGTCAACATTTACTTGCCACCCCCCTTTAACTCCCAGAGACTTATAGTGTGTACTCAAAATTACTTTCAGTAGCTAAGGGAGCTAAGGGAGTCATTCTCCTTGCTGGAGACTTTAATACAATACAGGCATACCCCACTTTTAAGTACACAATGGGGTTTATTTACTAAAGCTGGAAAGTGCAAAATCAGGCTCACTTCTGCATAGAAACCAATGAGCTTCTAACCCCAGCTTGTTCAATTAAGCTTTGGTAATAAAACCTTGAAGCTCATTGGTTTCTATGCAGAAGTGACACGATTTTGCACTTTCCAGCTTTAGTAAATAAACCCAAATGTGTACTTAAAAGTGGGGTATGCCTGTATTAGACTCCCAACTTGAAAGAATGGGAGGTACTCATACTTCCAATACTGTTTTGAAGGATTGGACAGACAGCTATGGCTTTGTTGACATTTGGATACACCCTGATCAGAGAACATATTCATGTCATTCTGCTTCTCATGGGACGCTATCTAGATTAGATATGTTTTTTACTACTACTTAGTTTGAGTAAAGTTGTTGACATCCACTACCTCCCTACAGCGCTGTTGGACCATGCTCCTTTGGAGCTACAATTCTGTATAGATAACATCTCAGGCATGCATACGTGGTACATGAATCCTTTTTGGCTTTTAGATCCCATGGTCCTGTACAAATGACGTGATGACACGAGGTCTTCTTGGCAGAATGATGATCCTGCTGTCTCAGCAAGCTTGCAATTAAGGGGGTGTTTCGGGCTTCCTATATATCTCTGGTACGGGACCTGAAAAAAGGGCAGTGATACTAATCTCACCTTACTGTCCCAAAGGGTGATGGAGCTGGAGAACCTATATGTCTCTGACTTGTCCGCACACAACTACCACCAATTGACAGACGTCCAAAGAGCTTATAACATTGATTTGAGAAACAAAACTCATAAAAAGATACTATACCAGCACAACATATTTTTGAATTGGGAGATAAGAATGGGCTTATGCTTGCCTGTTTGGCGAAACCAGTCTACAAACCCTTTGCTATCAGCAGGATCATAGACGGTAGCGGAGCCCTCCACACTTCAACAGAGCAATTTTTGAATGCTTTTCTACAATTTTATACTGACCTACAGTATATGCCTCTCATGCTACCAGGGCCAGATTAACATAGGGGCTATTGAAACTGCAGCTCCAGGCCCCTTACCTTAAGATAGGCCCATTTAAAAAAAAAAATCACAAAAATAAAACAAAAAAAAGATTGACTTCAAGGGTCATGGCTCGGCAACCAGGGGTCACATAGAGCCCAAATTTAGGGGGTATGAAGGTCTACCCCATTACTGGTAAAAATTTGGGGCTCCTATCACCTATGGTTCTGGAGATCCGGGGTTCCTTGCGCAGCCTGTCAGAAGCTACATACAGAGCTGCCAGTTTAAATACAAGCTGGCACACTCTGTTTGCAGCAGACAGAGAGGATGAGCTCACAGTGCCTCTCCTCACTTCTTGTCAGAGGCACTGAGCTCAATGGATAGCTTGGAGCCTGCAGAGTTTGACAGACAGCACCGCCTGCCAAACTTGCTCGCAGTAGCAGCATAGTCCAACAATGTTTAACTGCCATTCAGCAATGTAAAAAAAAAAGGAGGCGGCAGTAGCACCTCATGAACGTCTGTCAGCTGCTGCTATACCACTCGTTGAAGCAATACACCACAGATCACTTTTCAGAGGACAGTAAGCATTACTGCAAATGTGAAAGAAACTTGAAACACATCATCCATTTCACACTCACCACCAACCTTTAAAAAAAGTATTTGTGTAACAGCAGATGCCACAAAATCCTTTTGTCAACCTTTTTTACCCAAAAAACTTTTTCTGTGTACTTTCTAATTTTGGTTTCACCTTGTTACCACAAATAAGGGACTAAGGGCCTAAGTTAGGTTCCCACATGTGCCCTGCCTGCACCCCTGTACAATAAAAGTGTCTGTAATGACCTCTGTGCCATTGTAATTGGACAATGTGACCACACAGGAACTAATGTAAAATCCCCCTAAGGGAGCCACATAGATAGCAACAAAAACCTATATTTCTAAGAATAAGTGGTGATATTGCTTTATGTGCCCCAGTGGGGGGATTCCTTGTCATTTTCTGTGACTACACAGGAATTCAAGGAAATCCCTTCCAAAGGAGACACATCAGGGATAAAAAAATAGACTGAGATTCAGACCCTTCCCCACTCATTGCAAAACTAACTTTTACCAAAATATGTATTTATTCATTAGTACCTGTGTGTGTTACTGAATATGATAAAAATTTAGTTAATCTGATATCTAACTACTGTATATTGCATTAATATATAATTCTTTTGTGTAACTTATTTAAAAAAAGAAAGGCAATCCTGATAAGAAATTTGAATTTACATTGGAATCTACTTTTTACTCTTTTAAACTAAATGGTTGGAAAATCAGGAATTTAAAAGTTGCAAAGAGCATAGTAAAAATGTAACATTATTTATTAAACATGTAAATCAAATCAACCTTTCAGAAACTCCTGTCATCGTTTGCAACATAAAATAAGTGTGCCATTGATTTTGTGTGATGAAAGCATGCACTTGAGAATGGAGTGACATTCAGTATGTTGAGGGCTTGAATTTAATGCATGTACTGTAGCACAAGCTCCATAATTTCTTTCCAAAATGACTACTCACCAGCTGGGATTAAAAGGCTTTTTCTGCTATGATAGTAATCAATAGATTATTTACATATTGTTAGCCTTACCTATTAGGCTGTCAGAGACAAATAAAGCTATCAGGTATATATAGTAAAACAGTGCAAAAACAAAGTTAAAGTGCAAAAGTACTGTACCCTACAGACCACTCAGATTTCTGTTTACTAATCAAATGTCAAAATCTCTACTCTTTATCTTATTGAACATTCCAGCATATATTTTCAACGTAATAGTTCAACAATATATTTTTTATTACCAGTTTGTCGTCAATGTTATGTTTTCTGTGGTATTTACTATTATGTTTTTTTCTTACTATGATTTGGCAAGTTCCTGACACTAGAATATTTATCAAACAATATTACACACAGCAGACTATAAGATAACTGTTATTATTTTCTTCAGTTTCTATTGTGGAGTATTTTTACAAGATGAGCAATATTTTGCTAGCTATAATGGAAAGACCAGATCAAGCAAGGTAAAATCATATTAAGGTCAGTTTGTGATTGGTTGCCAGTGGAAGATAACATTGTTTCCTAATTCAGATGCATTGATAAATCTGGTCCAGATATACACAATGTAGGCATAGGTTATTTGCTGTTACAGGAGGTAGGTATAGGTACTTTAAGTATGTTCCTAAAGGTGGCAGAGCCAAAAAGGTGGATTTGGATAGTTTTACCCTCTTATCAACAGAAATATAGTCATATTGAATGTATTAATAAGTTGTTGCAAAATTATAGGGCAAGTAAAGCGTCAAAATGTTCTGTGTAAACAAGGTGGTCTTATCAAAGGGATGTTAATTTGTATTCCTGTAGGCTCCAGTGAGCGAAATCCAGCCCTATGAAAATACAGGCTTCACAACACTACAGCTCAGACAGAATCAAGCATTGTTTACAATTTGTGGCAATACTCTTCTGTTTCCATATGCTGCATATGTGCAGGTCCCAGACAATAAGTATAGTGGTAAAAACTGCTCAGTTCTGGAGGTTAATCTGCAAACAGGGGGCAGAGCTTGCCGCAGACAGCGATGGATGCTTGTGAGTGGAGCTCCATCACCATCAGGGACATATTGGCACATAGTGGGCTGCAGAGCCAATATTCAGGCACATAAGGCATACCGGTGCCGAGACCTCGTGGGAACCGACCAACATGACAAGGAAAAGGAAGGAGAATCAGAGGCAGCAGAAACTGACAGCCTTCTTTACTTCTGGGCCCAGGCAAGATGGCGGCAGGTCCTCCATGCACACCATGTCTAGCACGCATCAGCAAGGGCTTCCAAGTGGCAATCCATCAAAAAGGAACACATCATCTAAAAGCCCACAGTCTCCTCTTCATACTCCTACCTCAGGGAGCCCGGAAAAGGTGCAATTCCGGATGGATGCGACTGACCCTGGACAAGAGGTGAGCTGAGGCTTAGATTCAGGGGATGATACCAGAGAACTTCCAGATTCAAATGATCTCCTCCCCACTAGCAATCAGCCTGTGCTAAAAGAATATTAGTCTCTTTGAGAAGCTCACTGCATGCTAACATGCTGTCCTGTGTACACAAATTTGGGGTAGAGCTGCAGACAGTAACATCAAGAGTAGATCATATAGAAACAAAGATGGGGGAATTTGTCACCACCATCAATGATCTAGCAGATGCCCATGACATGAAAGAGAATGAGATAGAGGCAGTTAAAGCTAAACTTTCAGATATTGAGGACCGCTCTAGGAGGAATAATTTGAAAATCGGAGGAGCCCCTGAATCGGTCCAACAATCAGATCTGCGTAAATATGCTGCACAGCTTTTTGCGTCTATACTGCCTGATCTCACAGAATTAGACATTACAGTGGACAGGATACACCATTTGCCTAAACCCTCACACCTTCCTGATAATATACCCAGGAATAATATACTACGCCTTCATTTCTTCCATGTGAAGGAACGCCTAATATCAGCATCACGCACCAAAGTTCTTTTTCCTCTACAGTGCAAAGATCTGCAATTCTTTGCCGGCTTATCCTTATTTACCCTTCAAAAATGCAGGAACCTCAATACCATCTCCAAAGCCATATTTGATTAATGAAGTCACTAAAGTTTTCAAAATAACCTAAAATGTGCCTCATTTTAGTGGTTTATTTTTGTCTAAAACATGTCATTATGGTAGGAGTTTGTAAAAATTTATATTGAACTGTACATAAAGGCAAACATCGAGCCTTACATGGCAGCCCCCACTGTCTGATGGCCAAGTTACAGTTTCCTGACAGCGAAAATGAATCTGTTTCATTTCACTGTAATTGGACCGCCCGGAAAGTAATATGCAGCCTCAGAGACAGAATGGATCTCTTATGTTAAGAGATAAGAGTTAAGAGTTAACCTTCCTTCTCCATGGCCAAAAATAAATGTTTATGAAAAATGTTTCTTGAGTAAACAAATATGTATGCAGTCAGATAATTCATACACATCGTATATCTATGAGCAACTTTCAAGTCAAAATATGCTACTAATTTTGACTTATTAAAAAGAGGTTAAATAGTTCAACAAGATGCCATTAATTTTGCCTTTGGTAATCTTTACACTAGCCAAGGAAACCCAACTGGTTGCACATGCAGAAATGTTCTAGCATTAGACCTTCCCACTGGCATACATTTGTAGATCACTTAGGAAGGAGGAAGGGAGGAAAACATCCTCAGTACCTGTTTACAGGCATACCCCACTTTTAAGCACACAATGGGGTTTATTTACTAAAGCTGGAAAGTGCAAAATCAGGCTCACTTCTGCATAGAAACCAATGAGCTTCCAGGTTTTATTACCAAAGCTTAATTGAACAAGCTGGGGTTAGAAGCTCATTGGTTTCTATGCAGAAGTGAGCCTGATTTTGCACTTTCCAGCATTAGTAAATAAACCACATTGTGTACTTAAAAGTGGGGTATGCCTGTATTTTAGTTGAAAATAATTTGGTAGATTTACTAAACTAGCATTTTCACTTTGCAAGGACATTTTCACTTAGATTAGTGAATGTAAATCTGTGCGACTTCTGTCTTTAAATAATCTGTAAGCAACAATCGTATTTCTTTGAAAAATTCTTACAGGTGATTGGGTATTCTTTGCAAAGTGATTTTTCACCACAGTCACAAAGGTAACTGAAAATTCCTTGCAAAGTGAAAATGAGTTTTTCAAAGTGAAGGTGCTCTACTCCTTTAGTGAATCTATGCACAACAACAATTTCAATTGTTACACAAACAAATGCTAATTTACCATTCACAGGAGTTAGCCTTTACCCTCTTAATAAATGTGAAGATGCGCTTGTGTAGCATATGTAGTTCATGAAAAGTTCGTAAGGAGTTCATAAAAATCCCATAGGAAAGGTGTTGTACTTTAGCAGGCAGCTCCACCTGAGACAGTAATAAATCTCTGAAATTACAAAAAAGGAACACAAGGGGGAGCCAGCTAAGTGCAGCATCAGTTGGTTTATTATGATTAACAAGCCAGATGCAAACTTACTGAAAGATAACATCAAAGAGCTTATCTGCAGCCATGCCACATTGGATGGAAGCTGTTCACTGGAAGAGCCGATTGTGACAGCAAACAGCGTGTTGTCAGTGAGGAAGCCAAATGCAATGTTCCAGGGAGTGAGGAGAGCCACTGTGGGACACAAGGCAGGATATGACATCACACCTGGGGTGGGATGATTGCTATGGTAACAAGTTTTGGAACTCCTACTGAATCAAAAGAAACCATGGATTGAGAAAGGAGCCAATAGAGTTCCGAAATGCATTACCATAGCAATCAGCCCATCCCAGGTGTGATGTAACATCCTGCCTTGTGTCCCACAGTGCCTCTCCTCACTTATTGGAACATTGTGTTTTGTTTCCTCACTGCATTTGGCTTTTTAATCATAATAAATCTATTGATGCTGCACTAAACTGGTGCCCCCTTGTGTTCCTTTTTTCCTTTAGTGAATCAATATCATTCAATCTATGGACAAATATATGGGAATATTACAAACTATGCACTAAGCTCAAACATCATTTAGCCAGAAAGAGCTTGGAGTGCCCATATAGACCATAACTAGCCAGATTGTTGATGATCGTTTTATATCTATGTATATTTTATAGACGGCTTTAACCTACAGCAGACATTCCTTCATCATTCATCACCCTATCATGAAAAAGCTAGTTTAGTAGTAGGGTCTTGATATAAAACCATTTTTTTCTATAAGAAAAAATGTCACTAAAGATCTCTGCAGTTTGCCATAGTCTTTAACTTTGACCCAACTTATAAATGTATTTGATATGATTTATTTGACATTGTCCTGTCTGTATCTAATATTCTGACATAAAGACAAGAAATCAGTGGATTCTAGCAATAATATATATTATTTAATCCACATATCCTGCATTTAGATAAAACAGTACAAGTATGCTTGTATATGTAAATTACATTCCTCACTGTTCACAGCAATTACATTAGCCATTTGGATATACATTGTAAAAGAAAAAGGCATGCACTCTCAATTTATTGAAAATATTACTTAGGTATATTACACTAAAACTTCGACCATGGACATATTTGTAATGCACACGCATATCTACATTTTACTCTTGCAATTATCTGCCTAAGTCATGAATATTTCCCTTTAATAGAATTTATGATTTAAGAAGCTTATCTTATTTTTAAGTATTTAATTGGATGAATTTAAACCCAAAGAATACCAAATCAGATTTAAAACTACTAAAATAGAAATTGCATTGCCTTACAAAGCCACGTTTCATTCTTGCTGTTCTATTATTATATAGCTGGGCTTTCAAAGAGAATTTTAATACCGCTTCTCTCTTCTGTGCAAGCTAGCACATTTTATGTAATGTTGAAAAGTGCCCTGTGCACAAGTGATATATGTGACAAGTTGTATAAACACAACAATTACTGAATCTTTGCACTTTTGACTGGATATGGCTGCAAAACAAATAAAGTGTTCTGCAAATGATATTAGAAGAGAAAGCTATTATATGTTTGGTTGTAAAGCCTGCTTGCTAGGGAACAACACTACAAGAAAATGGTGTGGTGATAATGAATTGATGTATTACTGACAACAAAAATACAGAAATAAATGGCAAAACAGATGAAAAAATCAAATATAGCATAATATAATTTATCTTTTGATATGTTTTTCCATTTTTTAGCTAATACTAGATCCTAGATGTTCAGATAAAGCATATTTATAATCTGATTTTTTTAATTCTTAGATTTTGTCAAAACTGCCCCAATACTAAAAATATAATTTTATTGTACATTCTATAACAATATTTAAAGCTCCAGGAGAGCAGGCCACTTAACTTATTTAAGTAAGAACATAATTTGGTCCCTGACATTACAAAAGTTGGACACCACTGATATAGACTTTCCATATTTCATGTGACATTATAAAGGGAAATCCTCTATCACCTAAATGAAACATAAACTTTAAAAAGGCTCTGTACATACAAAGGGATTATCTAGTTTTTAAATTCCTTTATCCCTCTTTTATTTTCTTGAAATATTTAACCTTTAGTTATAGTTTCATTTCTCAGTTTTATTAATATGGTGTATGCTAATTGAATTTTATGTCTTGACTCTATATAGATTCCTCATATGATTGATATCATTGCATTGCAGTGACCTTAATCCCAATTACCAACAGGATCTTCAGTTTGCCATTGAAGCTTGGCTTTGTTCTGCTCATCAAAGTGAAGACTCCAATTTTATGTCAACAGAATATCTGCAGCAATGTATATAGTTTATAAATGTCCAGAAAAAGGAATTTTATGCAGCTTTTCTGGAGCAATGCTGATTACATGCATGCATTTTACATTCCCATTAAATCAATAGTTTTTTTTTATGTAACCAGTTTGTTTGTACTTTGCAGTGCCTTTATTGTGAAGAAGTCTGGTTCACATTTTATCTGGCTCATTGATGATTATAATGAAGATGTTTATGTTTATTGTGTTGGTTTTTATAAAATGCCATAATCATAGTACATTTTAAAGATGTTCTATGTCATTTTATATGATTGGAACATAGCAACAAATATTGTCACACATTCGGCAAGCTTACTAATTCCAGATAAACATTGGGTTTATCGGTCTGCAGTAAACCTTTTATTTTGTAAATGTAATGTTTTTACCATTAAAAGCTGTCTCAATGGGCTTCAATGCATTATTATGATATAATTTGATATGATGTCATTAAAATAAAAATGCTCTTTAGTATTACCTTTTTATGTTTTTTTTTTCTTTTTATTAGCTTTATGTTTCATAACCTCCCATTTGCACCAAATTATCAAACAAATATATATTGTGGATATATGAAAGAGCAGAAATGGAATTCCATTGTTCTAGCCCTAATAAAATTGTACAAGAAAATCTTGATAGATTAAATTGAAATACTGTGCCCAACTGAAAGCACTGTCCACTCTGCTGCTTATAGTTATGGTCACTGAGCCTACTGTGCATAACCAAGTATGATGCTGTCATTCCCTCACTACACTAGAATTGTCTCTAGAAAAACATGATGTTACCCAACAATAGCTACCAACATATTTTCTTAATAGGACATCTAGAAAAACTGTTTAGTTTTTCCCTGGCCCACCATATAACCCTAAATAGTGAAGGGAGAAGGTGAAAAGAAAGTCTGGCATAATCACATGATATGGTTATGTGTCACTGGAATGTGAAAAGGACTGGGTTCACGCTGAGGCCTAGAAAGGGATGAAGATTAAATATAGCCCAAAAGTATTAACCTCCCTGACGGTATTCCCGAGTGTGGCTCTGGGTTAAATTTCAGCACCATTAGCGGTAACCCCGAGCCACACTCGGGATTGCATTGCAGGATCCTGGTGTGGTATACTTACCTTGTCCCCAGGATCCTGTGATGTCCCCCCGTGCTGTCCGCGGGCTCTGTCCTCCTCCGAAGCCTCTCTGTGCCAGGCTCCATTCCCTGCGAGTGTCGCAACGCATGGGGGCGGAGCCTGGTGGCAAATTAAAAAAATTTGAAAGTCATAACACATACACTACTGTAATCTTACAGATTACAGTAGTGTATGAATTTATTTCACATCCCTTTTGTCCCCAGTGCTTTGTCCAATGCCCTGCATGCAGTTTTATATTATATATACTGTTCTTTCTGCCTGGAAACTTGAGATTATCCATAGCAACCAAAAAGTGTCCCTTTACATCAAAAGTGGCTTTAGACCACCTAGAAAACAGCGATAGTAAATTAGAACACTTGCAGAATTGAGCGATAGTGAATCGTTGGGAAATGTATTTTATTATTATTATATTATTTTTTTTTTTCAATTATTTATATTTATTTATTATATTATAATTTATGATTTTGTGTTTAAAACTTCATCATACCCGGGATATCTACTAGATTCTTGGTGGACAGATTTAAGTTTGTTATTGTTAAGAATTACAGGCCTACAATATAAAACACCAAATTTCCATGCAAAATAATTGTACCACTTTCAGCACCTAAAATCTGAAATAATCATACCCCCAGGGAGGTTAATGACGTTTTGGTAGCTAATACTGCTCAGTATACTGTTTTTAGGAGCCAGAGATATCATGTGATTGTAGCACCCTAGTGTTAGTAAAAGGGTATATAATTTTTTAATTGAACTATTTACAACTATTGTATGACCATTGTTTTGCTTGTGTTCCAGAATGGACATTAAATTGCTTCAGCTGAACATAGCTTTGCCTACCAAGTTCATCTCCACTATCAAATTTCCAAAAATGATTCATTACTTGCTTAACTGAAGTTTTTGCCTGCTACATTGTTAAACACAGAAGTACAAACACATATATGTATTTACACAGAAATACTAGAAAAGAAAATAGAATAAATTAAACGTTACTCCACAGTCTGTGTGTCTTGAAGCTCAGAAATTTGCTAAAAAGTGACAATTTCAGCTCAAAGTTTTCTGTCTTGCCAAAAAAACATACAGGGATTCATTTTGTAAAGGCAAATCAGCTGTTCAAATAGGCGGATCACTTTTGCAAGTGAATTTTTTGCTTTGCAAGGGAATTTTCCTCTTAGCTTAGTGAATGTGGCAAAAATTCACTTTGCAATTAATACCCAATCATGTGCGAGGAAAATAAAAAATTTCAGCAGCAGAGCTTCACCTCATTCATCTATTTGCCTTTAGTAAACCAACCCCACAGTTTTATATCCAATGGTGTCTTGAATTTTCTATAGTTGTAAAGAAATTCCAGAGTAACTCATCTGATCCCTATAAAAATGATTTTATTCAATACAGACTGAAAACTGAGTATGTTTCAGAAAATAGTTTTAATACAATGCTAATGACTGATAAAACAATATTGGATGAAATATAAATATATATGAAATATTGGACACAAAAATGTGTATATATATATATATATATATATATATATATATATATATATATATATGCACATTATGTACTCTAGTACTCTAGTCCCTGCTTTGCAGAATGCAGAATTGAAGTGCAATCAAACCATTGTAAAATAACTATAGTCATTAAAATATTTGTCCAGTGCTTTTATGGGGCTAAAAATTGGTTCTGTTGTTTGTATGTAAAACAATGAGCTATTCATATTTACATCTCCACACTTTCTAAGGACAGTATAAGCACAAATTAAGTAGAAAATTGCAATCAGAATATAACATCAAGGTTCCCTTTAACAAATTACAGTAAAAGTAATACTTTCTCTTGCTAAGCCTGCAAGCAGAACACGATTACAAGATCAATTGATTACCCCATTCATGCTAAACATTTGTGGAAGGAGGAATCTCCAATGATGGCTTTTGTATTTAGACAGCCGCAACACTTACAGTTGCCTGAATACCTGACCGATGACAACACCTGATAGGATGCAGTCAATGTTTGGTTGATTACTTTCCACCCAGATCATTCAATATTTAAATTGACTTTTGTTGAGATGAGTAGTGCTGACATGGCCACCCATGGCTTGAATTTCAGCTAATTGAGCAGGAATTTGCCAAAATAAGAGCCATCTATGACCAGCTTCCAGTGAGCGAGGAGGAGCAGAGTGGAGAGATGCTGATTGACAGTCATCATTTCTCTGCTCCGAGAGCTGTGAGGACTGAGCCATCAGTGATATTCGAATACTCGTTTCTCAGTGTAAAGGCACCGGGGGACAGATGCAGCATTAGACCAATGCTGCATCCACCTAGGTAAGTATGATGGAGAAAAACCCCAAACCCATACTTCTCTTTTAAGGCTAAACTTTCATAAATGTGTAAGCTTTTACGAAATATGTGTAGCCTTTACAAAATGACTACACATAAGTAATGGTAAAAATGGAAAAGATTCATTTGTGTGTAATTTTTCTGAAAACGTTGCAACCTTCTGTGTTTTTGTAGATCATCACAGCTCTCTAAATTATAATATTTTTCATTTACTTTACTGAAAAAGTCAAGCTATTTGCCATCTGTTAATTGAAAGCATTTTTCTAGTGCATAATAATTGCACACCATAACCCCTTCAGTGCTAGATAATTCCTCAGATAAGGGATTAACACAAAAAAATATTTATCTTAAGTGTGCAGATAAAAATAAATGAAGCATATTGATTTCAGCAATTTTGCACATTTGAAATGAATTTATATTGAAAGAATCAATAAACCTAAAACACAAGTTGTCATTTTCTGAATCAGCAACTAGTGACATTCACAAACATGTATTCAAAAGATTTAAAAAATTTTTATAACTAAAAGATAATTGAAGTAAATCTATATTTATTCAGAAGAATATCTTCGCAAGTCAACTTATCTGACAGTTAAAAAAAAATGGTTTTAAGTTATGCTAAGTCTCGAAGCATTTAAATATTTAATTGTGAATGCTAAAAGGTACTCTTCCATAAAGGAACAACTTGTATTTTAAGCTTACTGACATCATGGCTTGATTTTGAATCTTTCCACTTACAGATGTACCATACTTTTCTGTTCCAAGACAAATTAATTACATTCAACATGTGAGAACTAATGCACACTGTCACAGTATTACTTTTTCAGAGGCCCACCCAATAAACTCCATTGCAGGGAGGTGGTTTAATATATGCAAGGCTGCTCCTTTCACCTCTGTGGGGACTGCAGACTTTAATATAAATGTAATGTTTGTCAACACAACAGTGCACATTAGCAGATTAGCAGAAGATGCACAGAGGTCTATCCTTAGTCTGCTGAAGTGCATGCAGTCCTGCCCCATGGTGGGAAGGCATTACAGTCTGCAGTCACTATAGGGGTGAATTAAGACAAACTTGCACAATCTAACATCATCAGACCACTGAGTGGGTTGTAATTGTGAAGGTCAGCTCTGTGCATGAGCCCTTATTAGGATATAGAATCATTCCATGGCAGTAAACATTTCTGCTCTGCATTGGAATCAAATTCATTACATCTGTATTTGTAAAGACAATGGGTTAGTTAGCCACATTTGAAATGGAAGTGATCTGTTTATTTTGCAGCTACTTTATTTATGGAACTGTAACTGGTGAAAAAAAATGGGTAAAAAAAGTATCAGCTTAGAAAAAAACTGACAAATATGCAAAGGATTATGGAAGCATGCAGTGGTTTTGCTAAAATTGATAACAGTAAGTATAAAAATGTAACTAACGTATTACCAGTTTGTGCCATAAATTTAGCAGCATCAGCTTGTTCCTGGGTGACCCTTTTCTCATGAACAGATCTTGGTCGCTGACTTTTAATTGTATGATCTCCAATCATTCCAAATTCTAAAGACAGAATAAAGGTTTATGAGAGCTTGTGTGTAGACATTTCTCAAAAAAAGTAACAGCACTCATGTCTCATGCAATATGTACCTAAACATACTTCTATAGCTGTGATACAGTTTGCACAATATTAAAAACAATTAACATTGAAGTAGCTATACTATTCATAATAATTCTACACATATTAGGTTATCAAAGTCAATATGAAGTGAAAGTTTCAGTTAAAATAACTATGGCAGAAAAATTATGTACATAGCAAATTATGTCAAACATCTCAATCATTACCAGCATATATATAATATGCAGAGATATTAGGTATTCATTATAAAGTGATATTTAATCAAGGGACAAGTGACATGGGCTTGAATAATATGGAGACATGAGCGTGGCCATCACAGATTAAAAAATGCAAAAAGAAAAAAAAATATGACTCTTACTATTTAATAATCCTGTGTCAAATAACAGGCAATCACCAACTTGTGATGAAATACAAAAACAGTTTACAGTAGAAATCTCTTTTCAGACTGCCATGTCAATGAAATTCTGTAGTTGTAGTATTAAACAACCTCCTGCTCTTTTGAAATGTACAAGAGAAATGTTAATGTTTTTGTTTCCAAAACTTTTAAAAAAATGTTATATATTTAATCAAGCTATACAATTTTAACAATATGTTCATAACATAGGGGAGTTTTGTTTAACATTATAAAGAAAAAAAGCCATAGGGTTGCAAAGAAAAAAAGGGAAAACTGTAAAGATGTAAGCAAAAGCATAAGAGAGTGCATGCTGCAAAGGCAGAGCTAGAGTTTACAAAAAGAATATAATTTATAAAAACAGCTTTTGTGTCATGTTGAATGACAAACAATATTGCATATCAATGCATTTATAAATAATTATCTTGGGAAATTATCACCATGGTGTTAATTGTCAGCTTGTTGATGTTAATACTACACTAGAAAGAAAAATAATTAACTGTTTCAATTTAGAAAAAAATGCATTTGTTATCTTCGCAGAAAATAACTGCTTGTGACTGGCCTAATTCTTGTTCTCAAAAGCTATGTAAACAAGGCTTGCTTAAGAAAATAGAAATGTAAATATGTTAAACAAATTGGGCTGCTTTGGTGTTGCATATTACTGGTCATTCAGTGAAATTATTTCAATTTAACTCTACAAATAGCATTTTAACTACTAGCCGACCAGCTGCCGTAGTTATACTGCGGCAGGCTGGCTCGGCTGGGAAAATCACCATAGCTGTACGTCGCTCCTTTAAGATGTCAGAGCAGGCACACGCAAGCTGCCGCATGTCCCCACAACCGATGCGCATGTCTGGTGGACACGATGACCGTCGGGCACCCACGATCGCTTGTGACAGAGCGAGAACCGGGATCTGTGTGTGCAAACACACAAATCGCAGTTCTCTCAGGGGTGAGGAGAGAGATTGTGTGTTCATACTAAGTATGAACACCGATCTCTCTCCTCCTCTAGTCAGTCCCACCCCCCTACAGTTAGAACACACCCAGGGAACACAGTAAACCCCTTGATCGCCCCTAGTGTTAACCCCTTCCCTGCCAATGTCATTTATACAGTATTCAATGGCTATTTTTAGCTTTGATCGCTGTATAAATGTCAATGGTCCCAAAATAGTGTCAAAAATGTCTGATCTGTCTGCTACAATGTCACAGTCCTGATAAAAATTGCAGATCGCTGCCTTTATTAGTAAAAAAATAATAATAATAAAAATGACATAAATCTATCCCCTATTTTGTAGACATTATAACTTTTGTGCAAACCAATTAATATACGCTTATTGCGATTATTTTTACCAAAAATATGTAGAGGAATACATATTGGCCTAAACTGAGGAAAACGTGTTTTTTTTTTAAATTTGGGGATATTTATAATAACAAAAAGTACAAAATATTGTGTTTTTTTGCAAAATTGGTGCTCTTTTTTTGTTTATAGCGCAAAAAATAAAAACCGCAGAGGTGATCAAATACTACCAAAAGAAAGCTCTATTTGTGGGAAAAAAAGAACATAAATTTTGTTTGGGTACAACGTCGTGCAATTGTTTAAAATTATGCAGTGCTGTATCGCAAAAAATGGCCTGATCAGGAAGGGGACAAATCCTTCTGGGGCTGAAGTGATTAATTAATATTTACTCATGGTGCCCACACACCATGGGATTAAGCCATGAGAGCCCTAGTAAGGAGCTTTTTAACAGATTTAACTATGCACATGCATGACCATAACTCACTGAATCAGATGTTTGGTACTGAAATCTAACCATACTGAATGGGCCAATGAAATACAATGTTGGATTTGCAAGTATGATAGGTTGCCTATCACCAGCACTCCAAAATGTTCTTTAATCTTACTTTATTGTAAATTTATCAGTAGAAGTGATAATCACATTTTGGTAGCTATGCAGGATCCCCTTCATCAGGTACACAGTGACTGACTGCTTGACAAAGGGGACCCTATGTGACCCTAAAACAATTTGCATTGCTTCTACTAATGATTTTAAATAAAGTTAGATCACCATCTCTCTGATTACTACAGAACCCTTATTGCTGAACCTAGGTTACTACTACCAGATATGGTCATCATGAAAAAAATTCCATCTGACTTTCCATCTCCACCTAAATGGAGGCCTCTAAACACCTGCTCAGTGGTAGTAGTTCATATGTTTTGTATACTTCTAGAGCCTTAGAAGGAGGAATGTCATTTAAAAACAAATAAACTCCCACTACCCAGTGCATAACTTCACTGTAGATATGTATAAGGTCACCAAATAGTGACTTGTCCTGCACCAGGTCTCCAATTAACTAAATAACCTTACTTACATTTGAGCTAACAATGCTTTCCCATGCCTTCTGGATGAATGCTCTAATAGATACATTTAAGAACTCCTGTTAAAACAGGATGCTAAAGGGAATTGGGGCCAGTATCAACACACAAGGTCTTCATCCTTTCATGGTCCATTTTCTATAGGGATGCCAGTTTAGTCAATCATTTGTGAAATTTTTTTAGGTAATAAATAAATAAAAAACAAAATGGAGGAAAAAAAACAACATAAATAGGTCTGGCCTCCATTTGTATTAAATAATAGCAGCACATTTTTACTGAACATGGCTGCATCTTGAACCTGGGGCATTGATTTGCTCATATATACTTCTCTTTTCCTTAAAAATGGACATGCTAATGTAAATCCTATGCCTGAAAATCTTTGGTCACTTCAAAAACACAATCAAGATAAAGAAAGATAATAAAGGTAATGTTTTAAAACATATATTTATGCAGAAAAAGTAAACCAGGGGGTGCAAGCTTTAAAAAAATTAGGAAGTATCGTGCGGGAAGATCTCACTACAGGTGTATATGGGAGATCTAAGAAGGTAGAACATAATCAGAACATGATCTACAATTAAACACAACTAAAATACCAGTGGATTTGGTGGAGTTTACTCCTGGATATAAAAAACGATAACATCTGTATGCATAATACCAATCAAAAAATCTAAGAATACTTCTAATTGGTCCCAGTTAAAAATAGTTCTAGCTAAAAAAAATGCCTTAAAAATAATCAGCTGCTCAGAGTTACCTTTTGAGCTTTAAAATATATATAAAAATACAAAAACAGCAATTCTACTAATTTCTACCTATACTATATAGAAATGATAACCTGTACTCATTTTGTTTTTGTTAATTTTATGTGGCTCTCTTAAACCAATTCATAATATCAATGAAACAACTGAAATCAATGAGAAAAACAGTACATAAATGTGTGAGAGTAGTACATCAGTTTTGGTGGCAGGGAGCTGAAAGTACCAGTCTTTTACATCTATGTGCTGAATAACCTTTGACTCCCATTGTTTGCTTTTATGCTTCAATGAACTCATTGATGGACATGGCAATATCTGAAATCTGCTGAAAATTGAAAAATATGTTTCATCTTAGTAAGCTCAAGGCTAAAAGACTATGAAACTACTTTAACAAAATATGAATCACGTATTGTAACTACTTGGCACTTTTAAGTTAAGCCAGTCTCACAGAATGATAAGGAAAATGGCAAATAGGAGAGACATCATTGCAGTTGAACTATAGAAATTTTTAGATCATAGGCCAATTCTATTTAAGATGGCAAGTAAAATACTACTGTATAAAAGTTACATCTTTTTCAGTTAGTAAATCCAGCATTAGCCCTCTAATTGCTGCTGGGGGGAATATATGGGGTAATAGACTATCTTTCCAGAAAAAAATGAATTTGTTTTAATAGTTTTCCAATGCATTTTGGAAATCATAATTGTATGGCCAGTAAAAAAGTTTTGAAATATGTCAATATATGTGTTCTTGTGTAAATAGCTAGTTCACACAAAACAAATATTTCTGTTTTTGGTAGATGCGGGGAGATTTAATTAACCACTAGGTGTTATCTTTCAGGGTCCATTTGCACCTGCAAATCCTGGTGCAATAATGCATGTTATGTTAAGGCAGCCCATTCTTTTAGATATGCTGCCAATGCCAGAATGCCATGTAGTGCACTACTGTGTGTTATTGTGTGCTGTGATGCTGGTATATTGTTGAGGTGCATTTGGGATGCCATTTAAAATGAATGGTTCCACAACACAGCAATGCATATAACATATGTTACCACAATGTAATCATGGAAATGGGCCCTAAAGCTGTACTCCTTGCAGATATAATAAAGTACACCAGTTCCATATTCACTCATACATCTTTACATGTATTTTCTTTAAATGCTAGCACTGCAAGTACCTGCTTGTGACCTGACATTAGCCTCTTGCAGTCCCTGTATAGCAGAAAGAGACAATCAGTTGTGCTTCATTGCAAGAAGCATGCTGATAGAGGTAGAGGGCAGAGTGACAAGGAGATAGACTAAGCAGTCTGCTGCTTTATTACCTGCCCAGTCCCAGACTAGGGACAAGGACAAGACCTGTAAGAGTTACTTAATTGTAGCTAAGAAAAATCAGATCCCATGCTATTTCAGATCGGTTTGTACTATGTGGTAAAACTATGTAAATGTCCGAACTGGTTGGAGAGAAATACTATTTATTTGGCAGGTGAGACAGCTCCCATATATGTATTTAATCTGTGTATTTAGCTGTTACCTGGCATTCAGCTTTAAAGTATTTTATTTGCATCTTTAAGCATGCATTTTGAGTTTGATCTCATGTGAAACAATTAGTAAGGGTTTTCACTTTTCCTATTGTGTTTCATTTAGTGTTTATTATGCAATATAAGGAATGAATTTTTAAGTATGAAGGCCTAGGCATTATAGTGAGAGGTCTCGGGTCTCTCTGAAAGTAATCAAAATCAATGTCATTTAACCAACTAGTAATGATTAAAATCTCAAATTATTTCTAGAGAGGAATGGCTCTCTAAATTGAACCCAATGTACAACACAATAGGAAAGGGAGGAAAAAATAAATAAATGTATTGTCTAGCACTTTTATTCTTCCTCTGCAGATAATGTGTTTCAATTTCAAATGTGCAATGCTTGTTTAGAGGATTTGAAATCCTGTGGCCTTATACCTTTTTATTTACCAAACTAGGGTGTTTTCTATCATGGTTAAATTTCATAGTGTATGTCCAAATGAAAATCAGCGTTTTTAACAACTGCAAGATAAACTTGGGCTATCGACTATTTCTCAAAATGTTTCTAATCAAAACATTGTTTGAGACACATGGTGGAAAAATGCATAACTTTATTGAACATTATTGTTTTCCTAAATGCAAGAGTCAATTAATAGTCTACTACTATCTGTCAAGATATACTGTACATAATTCATGAATAAGACAACATTTATAATCTCAGTGTATGAAAAATACACAAAGGGGGATTTAATAAAACTGGTGCACACAGATTCTGGTGCAGCTGTGCATAGTAACCAATCAGTTTCTAGGTTAATTGTCAAAGCTTAATTGAACATGTTGAAGTTAGAGGCTGATTGGTTACTATACATACCTGCACCAGATTCTGTGTGTTCCAGTTTTAGTAAATCACCCCCAAAGCTTTCTATGACACAATTCTCAGTATGTGATAATAAGCACTAAAGCCTTTAAAATACCACACTCTTCCATACATTATAGAGACCCTTTCTGACCAGCTGCTCCATGCATATAAGCTTTACTGAACATTATCTAAACATGGAGTGGTAAACCTATCAATCATCTGCCCATACTTCATTCATAAATTGTGTTCCAGCTCTAGTACAGATTCTGTGAATGATGGAGCTGGGGGGGGGGGAGGTTGGGCATAGTAAAACTCTTTTTATAACAGCCTACAACAACCCATCAGTTGCATTGAACCCCATTACACCTGAAGGTTATGACAGAAGGGTTGGGTGGGGCAGGGCTGAGAAAGATTTTCACTAGCAGAAGAGGAATCAGCACAAGTAACACATCCTACTAACTGTAACTTATGTCCCTGATTTTTCTGTTTGTGATTTTGGCTGCACTTAGGCTTTGAATATAAATATATACATCCAAATGGGACCATAAAGACACATGGAGGTGTGGATTACCATATGTCTAACACTTTTAAAAATAATATATTTTAGTATCACATGAATAAAAACATTACAATCCAAGATCTAAAAAAATATTACAAGGAAAAAGTCAAGATTTATTTCACCAAATATATGCTGTTTTAGAGCCCTTGGTGTGTGTCACCGATAATTTGGGTTGATTCACCAAAGGCAAATAAGCGGTTCACTTTGCAAGGGAGGTTGCACTTTGCAAGAGAGTTTTCATCAGAGCTTAGTGAATAGGATGAAATTTCACTTTGCAAACACTACCCCGTCATGTGCAAGTAAAATACAGCAGTTTTGCTTGCACATGATTGGATGTTTGAAGCCAGTAGAGCTTCGCCTCATTCACTAAGCTCTGGAGAAAATTACCTTGTAAATTATCTTGCCTATAGTACTCAAACAAAACAAAAAGAAAAGGAGGAATTGTTCCAGATGATAAATACCAGTGTTACACATTTTGCATATCTAGGGCCTCTTTTCCTGGTAGATTGACCCACACGTTTCCACAAAATGTTGATGTAAGCAAGCATCCCTCATCCTTTCTGAATGTGATACCAAGCAGAACCTTGTGGCTAACTTGAAAGAGAATATTTGGAAAAAGGGTAGCCCCACCACCCTGGCAGACAGCCAGTGCATATTAAATGATAACTTTTTTTAATCTTTTCTTCATAAATACCATAACAAGATTATGATTGGTGGCACACACCAAAGACCCTAAGGGTACTTGTATGGGTACGAGTGCACTAATGTAAAAATACTGACCAACAATGCTGTTTATTATTACTGATCTATACACAGCCCATGTTTACACATCAGTAAATCCAAAAAAATGCCTCTTTGCCAAAAAATGCTGCTTTTTTTTAGGCAGCAGTGTGCAAGAGGTCTAAGACAATATCAATTTGTTGAACAAAATATTGCAGTTAATGTTATCATTTTTGACCTTGCCATACCAACATAATTAAAGTGGACTTCCACCTATTTAAAAGTCAGCAGCTACAAAAAATGTAGTCACTCACCTGTCCCACAGTCCAGCGATGAGGGCTCACAAACCCCTGCTCCTCTCCCCCCTCCTCTCCGAAGAGCCAACATTCTAACTGTGGCCACCCGGCTGTGGCTTCACAGCCGGGCATGCACTGCACATGCACGAGCCGCGCTGCACGCTATGAATGATCAGGAAATCTTGTGGGACCTGTGACGTGTCCCAGAAGATTTCAGGGAGGGAGGGGGAGAGGTGAATTTCCTTCTGGTTCCGCAGAGCCCAGGGAGGAAGTGGGAGCTGGGTGACCATAAAAACTGGGTATCCGCTCCACCCAAATGTGGCATGCCAGGGGGTCACCATCATTTAAAGCAGAAGTTCCATTTTTGGGTAGAACTCTGCTTTAAGCATGTAGTTTACTTTTACAGCTTGCTCTTTTACAATATTGGTTTTAGATCCTATGGTCATTTTTTTAATCTTGTGATAATACAATATATTATTATATTCTTTTTTCTTCTTTTTCAATATACTGTAATTCCTACCTCAATGTGTCTTTATAATCCCATTAGGTTGCCTATATTTAATTTGCATTTAATAACAATTACCTTTTTGTTTTTTGTAGCATCTCTATATTGTTCTCCCCCCCCATTTTGCAGGCACTTCAGTTTAGCAATACCTGCATGATATTTCTTAGGGCAGGTTTCCTAAATCTTGCATTCAAATGAGAATGGGCACTTGTCACCATCAGAAACCAAGAGAGGAACACAACTGGGAGGCAGAGACATACAGTGCTGTGAAAAAGTATTTGCCCCCTTCCTGATTTTTTATTTTTTTGCATATTTCTCACACTTAAATGATTCAGAGCATCAAACAAATTTTAATATTACACAAAGATAACCCGAGTAAATCCAAGATGCAGTTTTTAAATTATTATTTCATTTATTAACCACTTCAATACCAGGCACTTACGCACCTTCCTGCCCAAGCAAATTTTCAGCTTTCAGTGCTGTCGCAATTTGAATGACAATTGCCAGGTCATGCTACACTGTACCCAAACAGATTTTTTATCATTTTGTTCCCACAAATAGAGCTTTCTTTTGGTGGTATTTGTTCACCTCTGCGATTTTTACTTTTTGCGCAACAAAGAAAAAAAAGACCAAAAATTTAGTAAAAAATTAAGTTTTTCTTTGTTTCTGTTAATTTTTTGTAAATAAGTAAGTTTTCTTCATCAATGATGGGCACTGATATGGCTGCACTGATGGGCACTGATATGCAGGACTGATGGGCACTCATAGGTGGCACTGATGGGCACTCATAGGCGACACTAATGGGTACTTTTGGGTGGCACTGATTGGTGGCACAGATGGACACTGATGGTCACTGATAGGTGGGCACTGATGGGTGGCACTGATGACACTGATGGGTGGCACTGATGACACTGATGGGTGGCATTGCTGGGCATCACTTTTTTTTAGCTGGACCATAATGTTGCCAGTCAGTGCCCATTTGTGGGCACTGATTGGCATGTATTGTGCAATTTTTTTCCTATGTGGATGGCCATGGTTTACATACCTGGCCATCCACATGTTGCCCCCTTGGCTGGTGGTCCTGGGCGGCGTGATGGTGGTCCTGGGTGGGCATCCGTGGGAGACCTTCCTGTCAGGAGAGCCGCCCATCAGCTCTCCTCTACACGCGTCTGTCAGATGCGAGTGAAGAAAAGCCGATCACCGGCTCTTCCTGTTTACATTGTAATTAGCTGTGATTGAACACGGCTGATCACGTGGTAAAGAGCCTCCGTTGGAGGCTCTTTACCAAGATCGGTGTGGCGGTGTGTCAGTCCGATCACTGCGATGCACGCCCCCACGGGCGCACACCAGCTGTTATCCTAAAGGTTGTCATATGACTCCCAGTCAGGATAACTGAACCAGGGTTAACATGAATAAAGATAGACATATCAGCCAATTCTGGTCCCATACTACCACCAAGGTTTATAATATTGACACCTTTATAACATGCACATCTAAAAATGTAGTATATATGTTAACCTGTCCATGCGGTCTACAATACCTGGGCCGCACTATGAGAGCCATGAATGTGCGTGTTAAGGAACATTTAACCAATATAAAAAAAGGGGTTCCCTAAACACACAGTGTCACGCCATTACTTGGAACATCGCAATAAAAATCCAGTTGGGACAACCATTACCGCCATCGACTAATTCACCCCACATTGGAGGGGGAGTTATACGAAGAGGGAGATTTTGCGGATGGAAACCCGCTGGATATTTAGTTTGAAATGTTATAGCCCCTTTGGGTTGAACGTAGAATGGGATGTTAATAGCTTCATCAATAATAGTTAAAATTACCCCATCCACGTTTGACACCCAACATCCTTTTGTGCTTGTATTATATTCACCTTATCCCTTCTATATTTTGTTTTTATTTGTTTATTACAGGCATATTTTTATTGGTTATATTCCACCCATTATTATTCTTTTTGTGCTTGTATTATATTCACCTCATCCCTTCTACATTTTGTTGTTATTTGCTAATTACAGGCATATTTTTTGGTTATATTCTACCTATTATTTTTGTTTTTATTATTATTTTTTTATTATTATTTTTATTTTTTTCATACATATATATGTGGCTTCTTGGGAATTATCTCCTCCATCATGTCCCCATTAGTATCCTTATGTCATTTTTTTGCTCTCCATTTATGTAGTAATCACTATTTTCTGTGTATTCGGGTTCCAGGGTGATGGACCGCATTGCGTTCCACCACTGCTGTCTCACAACATGACCATTTCCGGGCCGCGCCGCTGGAGCACGGATGTTAACTCATCTGCGTTCCAGCGCTGCTGTCATCACTCTAGACGTGATGATGCACTGGCACTGGCTCCGCTCACAGGGATCGCTGCGGTCTCTGCGAGCCAATAACATGGCCTCCATAGGCGCGCATGCGCAGTACCTTTGACGGCCAGTGCGCAGGCGCAGTGACAACGGCGTTTTCTCATGCTTCCCATAGCACGATATGCCTGTTTTCACTTACAACATATTCCCTACTAGACCACCATGGAAATAACAACATATGAGGTCTGGTATTAACTAAGTTTTTCACTTACAACATATTCCCTGCTAATTACAACATATGAGGTTTGGTTTTGATTAGGTTTTTCACATGTGTCACAATACAATAAATTCAGTTGTTTGGTGGGGGATTGGTTTTATCCTAATCATGCTTAATTGCTTTCCTTGTATGAATATATATATATATATATTTAGGGTGTGTTGGTGTCTGTATAACCACGCCTCTGAAGACATCCATTTACGATGAAACATGTCAGGCAGGTTGACACCAGCACACTGAACGCTGCAGCTCATCGTTTCCTTGATGCATGCATTCTTGAATTTTAAATGTAAGTTACTACAATAAAATATATTTTTTTTGGTATTACTGGCCTCACTATTGGTTGCTTATGTTTCTTTCATCGAGCATGGTTGATCTGTTTACTGAGAGCCTATACCATTGAAGTGAATCCCTGAAAAAACTGTATTGGGTGTGAATGTCATCTGGATACTGCTGTTCGCAAACTCTAGCGGTTGTATTGTGGAGCCCGACTTGTCGGATAAGCTGTGGATTAAATTACATGCCGATCTTGTTTTATTTTCTGGTAAGCAGACTACTTTACCACGTGGTGTTGTGTGCTTCCACATCCATGCACTTCTACCGGTGACTGGAATTTTCCTCCCTTTATCTGGGACTCACTACTTTCATCATCATCAATTTTAAGCGCCGCTCTTATAGATTTTTTGGACTTTATGTTTGGTGATCAACAAACTTTGCTGGCTGCTTTTTTATTGAATAGCACAGTTATTTACATGTTATTTATAACTGAACCACCGCCCGTCTGTCATTCTGCTATAGGCCGGGTGGGAAGTGGTTAAGGGAAAAAAGCTGTTCAAACCTGCCTGGCCATATGTGAAAAAGTAATTGCCCCCTCCCATGCTGAATCATGAATGAACTGTGATTAACCAACATTTTTGGGAAAGTTAAATTTCATTTGCCACACCTAGGCCAGATTACAACCAGACCTGTTCAAACAAGAAATCACTTAAATAGAAGCTGTCTGACAAAGTGAAGCATGCCAACAGAAAGCCACACATCATGCCACAATCTAAAAAAAAATGAACAGATTAGAAACAAAGTAATGTACATGTATCAGTCTAGAAAGGGTTTTAAAACCATTTCTAAGGCTTTGGAACTCCAGTGAACCACAGAAGAGCCATTATCCACAAATGGAGATAACTTGGAACAGTGGTGAACCTTCCCAAGAGTGACTGGCCTACAAACATTACTCCAAGAGGATGACGACAACTAATCCAGGAGGTCATTAAGGAACCCAGAATAACATCTAAATAACTGCAGGCCTCACTTGCCTCAGGTAAGATCAGTGTTCATGATTCAACAATAAGAAAGAGACTGAGCAAAGCTGGCATCCATGGGAGATTTCCAAGGCCAAAGTCCCTGCTAACCAAAAAGAACACAAAGGCTCATCTCACATTTACCAAAAAACATCTTGATTATCCCAAAGACTTTTAGGCAAATATTCTGTGGACTGATGAGACAAAAATGTAACTTTTTGGAAGGTGTGTATCCTGTTACAACTGGCAAAAAAAAAATACAGCATTTTATAACAAGAACATAATACCAACAGTCAGACATGGTGGTGATAGCGTGATAGTCTGGGGCTGCTTTGCAGCTTCAGGACCTGGACGACTTACCATAATTGATGGAACCATGAATTCTGAGCTCTACCAGAAAATCCTAAAGGAGAATGTCTGGCCATCAGTTTGTGACCTCAAGTGCACTTGGGTTATGCAGCAGGACATTGATCCAAAATATAACAGCAAGTCCACCTCCAAATGGTTCAAACAAAGCAAAATTTAAGTTTTGGAGTGGCCTAGTCAAAGCCCGGACTTAAATCCAATTGAGATGCTGTATCATGACCTTACACAGGCCGTTCATGCTGGAAAACCCTCCAATGTAGCTGAATTAAAACAATTCTGTAAAGAAGAGTGGGCCAAAATTGCTCCAGAGCAATGTGAAAGACTCATTGCCAGTTATCGCAAATGCTTGATTGCAGTTGTTGCTGCCAAGGGTGGCACAATCAATTATTAGGTTTAGGGGGCAATTACTTTTTCTCATAAAGCCAGCCAGGTTTGGATAGCTTTTTTGTCTTAATTAATGAAACCATCATTTAAAACTGCATTTTGTATTTACTCGGGTTATCTTTGTGTAATAATAAAATTTGTTTGATGATTTGAGTCATTTAAGTGTGACAAATTTGCAAAAAAATAAAAAATCAGAAAGGGGCAAATACTTTATCACAAAACTGTCATTTGCGGTGCTAGCAGCTGCCTTTGACAGCGCGGTATTACTTATATTTTTTACTAAATACTTTTTTCACAGCATTGTAGTATTTTCACCCTATAACAGGAAGTACCTGGATCACCAGACATCATTTCATTGAATTCTGCAGATTTAAAAATACTGAAATTGACTTCTGAAATTGCTATAACAAATTAAAGCCTATATTATTTTTAACAATTTGTCCTAAACCAGTTTAGCTGAAAAACTTTTTTTTCTCTAAAGCTTTAATTACATTACCTACCTGTGATGAAATGTGTTCCACAATGTTCAGGCTGTTGGATTCTGTAGAAATCTTTATTGCAGGACTGCTCTGACCTCTTCTTGCTGCTGAACTGCTGGTGCTTTGAGGGTTAACAGCTTTGGATCTCCAGCTCTTTTAGCTGCACTAAAAGATGAACAAATGGGGACACACACCCTCCTGCCCTCCCCTCCACTGAGAAAAGTTCTTTGCACTTACACTACTCATAACATGATCTGTCAATGGTGGGAATCCTGTGATCAGATCAGATATCTCCATTCATAGATCATGTTACAGGCAGTGTCAGATCAAAAGTGGATGTTCAGCAGCAGGAAGAGGACAAGGCAGTCCTGCAGTGAAAATTTCTCCTGAACCAAGCAGCTTGATCATTGTGGTACATACTTCATTACAGGTAAGTAAAGTAACTAAAGCTATAGAGAATTTTTTTTAATCAATTTAAATGCTGTTTATTGTGTATGTTTTCATATTTAAATGCTAATTATGTTTTTTTTTTATTTAAATTAGGTTGTATTAGTGTCCTTTACTGTTACTTTTTTTCTTTTATTACACTGACTAGTACACAGCAGAAATTATTTGTGTTTTAAAGTAAAACTTTGAATTGCATTTTGATATTTTACTTATTCTAGAAACTTTTAAATTGTTGCACTGCAGTTTGCGGTAAATTTACAAAGACAGTAGAGAGCATGAAGAATGTAAAAAAAAAAGATCTATTGTATTCTCAAGTAAAATCATCAGAGCAGGACTACCCACTAAAGTCACTGAATAATCTAATGATGAGTAGTGCTCAAGGCATAGTACATGTTTTTCATAAGATAAAGATACACTTCAGTTTGCCATCTACTATACCAAAGTCATGCAACTTATAAATTCCTGTAGAATACTAAATAGCATGGGACTTTAATATGTATTTAGCTTGATTAATGCTGTCTTTAAGTTTGTTAAATAAAATTAATTTATTGCATCAGATGCTGCTGGTATTTACTTATTTTTTTTACAGTAGCTTGCCAAACGTGTTCTGATCAATATCTAGTCAGCTTAAGGGACATGTGGAGAAATATATAGTATACGTTTCACCCAATCCTGATATGATGTTTGCAGTAAACATTACTGGATGGTTGGCTGGTGTGGAAATTTTTACATTTATTACTTAAATTGTGTACAATAAAGGTAAACTTCTTCCACTCTGTTGCAGGTGAAAGGGTGCTAAAGGGATAATAAACCTATACATAAGCCCCCAGAGGTGACTAGCTCCAGGTGATACACAGTGATGAATTAAATCCTCCTACATAATCTGTACTTGTTTATCTGCAGCTTTCTTTCCTTCACAGCTTTTCAAAGTACACAGTTTAGATGTTATTTCTAAGCTTCCAGGAGGCAGGGGCTGAGATGTGATATCCCACACTGCACAACACATAGCATTGAGCTGAGTGTAATATGAGACCTGAGTGGAGAGAAAAGACACACCCCGCTCTACCCAGCCTCATGGGGAAACACAACACAATGCACATTTGAGGCTGTCAATCATCTGATGTATGTTATAGGGTGTGTGGGCTGCCTTCCAGAATTGCCTTGTGTCTGGAAAAAACTGGCAGAAGTGACTCCTGCACATAGCAGATGAAGGAGAGAGCAGACAGGATCCACACTAAGTGCTATGGACAGAGGCAGGTATACACTCTGCGAGGATATTTGTTAATTTTTCATTTTAGAGATTTACAGATTTACAACTACTTTAACCAATCAGGTCTCCAGGTTATCCTCTGTTCATCAGACAGATACATTTACTACAGGGTTGGCAATGATTCAGAAAAGACATAAAAATACAGACAAATTCTTCAATAAAGAAAACTATGGTATTTTCTGACCACCCCTTCTGAGAGAGCTGGGTACCTTACTTTCATTCTGATCAAGAATCTCGGTATTTTCTGAGTCAATAACCTGGAACAAGCATGCAGCTCAGAAGTTGCATATGTCACACAGATCCCTACAGTGTGATGCCAACTTAATTATTTACTGTATTACTTGTTAACAACCACTGCTAAAAATAAGATCCTAGTGGTTTGCTTACTAATGTTTATTTATTTATTACAGGTACTTATATAGCACCTACAATTTATGCAATGCTTTACATATATAATTTACATATAGCCCCTGTCCTCAAAGAGTTAGTGTTATAGTGATGTACATTATGCTTAAAAGGATTTTTGGCCAAAGCACATTGTGGACTGGTAACTGAATTCTACTATTCAAATAATGTTAGACAATGCTCTTACTAACACAACTGCATCTATCTATACTAATGTATTAAAGCAGAGCTCCACCCAAAAGGGGAAGTTCTGCTTTAAATACTCCTCTCCCTCTTTTGTCACATTTAGCATGCAATTTTTTGGGGGGTTAAAACTAGGTACCCACTCCCACTTCCGCTCGGATCACATCACAGGTCACAGATGACTTCCGGACCATACAGTATGACTCACACATGCACTGAGCTATGAAGCTACAATCTCTCACAGACGGGTGCCCATAGTCAAAATGCTGGCACCAAGGAGAGGTGGGAGATACAAGCAACGGCTCGGGTGAGCACATCTCTGGATCATGGGACAGGTGAGTGTGTGTTTATTAAGGCCAGCAGCTACACACTTTTGTAGCTGCTGACTTTTAATTAGGGATGAGCTTCGAGTTTGAGTCGAACTCATGTTCGACTTGAACATTGGCTGTTCGCAAGTTCGCTGAACAGCGAACAATTTGGGGTGTTCCCGGCAAATTCGAATGCCGCGGAACACCCTTTAAAAGTCTATGGGAGAAATAAAAAGTGCTAATTTTAAAGGCTTATATGCAAGCTATTGTCATAAAAAGTGTTTGGGGACCTGGGCCCTGCCCAAGGGGACATGGATCAATGCAAAAGAAAGTTTTAAAAACGGCCATTTTTTCAGGAGCAGTGATTTTAATAATGCTTAAAGTCAAACAATAAAAGTGTAATATCCCTTTAAATTTCGTACCTGGGGGGTGTCTATAGTATGCCTGTAAAGGGGCGCATGTTTCCCGTGTTTAGAACAGTCTGACAGCAAAATGACATTTCAAAGGAAAAAAGCCATTTAAAATTACTTGCGGCTATTGCATTGCCGGTCCGACAATACACATAAAAGTTCATTGATAAAAACGGCATGGGAACTCCCCACAGGGGAACCCCGAACCAAAATTTTAAAAAAAATGAGGTGGGGGTTCCCCTAAATTCCATACCAGGCCCTTCAGGTCTGGTATGGATATTAAGGGGAACCCCAGCCAAAATTTTTAAAAAAATGACGTGGGGGTCCCCCTAAATTCCATACCAGACCCTTCAGGTCTGGTATGGATTTTAAGGGGAACCCCACGCCAAAAAAAAAAAAAAAAGGCGTGGGGGTCCCCCAAAAATCCATACTAGACCCTTATCTGAGCACGCAACCTGGCAGGCCGCAGGAAAAGAGGGGGGATGAGAGAGCGCCCCCCCTGAACTGTACCAGGCCACATACCCTCAACATTGGGAGGGTGCTTTGGGGTAGCCCCCCAAAACACCTTGTCCCCATGTTGATGAGGACAAGGGCCTCATCCCCACAACCCTGGCTGGTGGTTGTGGGGGTCTGTGGGCGGGGGGCTTATCGGAATCTGGAAGCCCCCTTTAACAAGGGGACCCCCAGATCCCGGCCCCCCGTGTGAAATGGTAAGGGGGTACAAAAGTACCCCCTTACCATTTCACTAAAAAACTGTCAAAAATGTTAAAAATGACAAGAGACAGTTTTTGACAATTCCTTTATTTAAATGCTTCTTCTTTCTTCTTTCTTCTATCTTCCTTCATCTTCTTCTTCTTCTTCTGGTTCTTATGTCTCTTCCGGTTCTTCCTCCAGCGTTCTCATCCAGCATCTCCTCCGCGGCGTCTTCTATCTTCTTCTCCTCGGGGGAGGCTCCCGCTCTTCTCTTCATCTTCTTCTCTTCTTCATCTTCTTCTTTTCTTCTCTTCTTCTCTTCTTCATCTTCTTCTCCGGGCCGCTCCGCATCCATGCTGGCATGGAGGGAGGCTCCCGCTGTGTGACGGCGTCTCCTCTTCTGACGGTTCTTAAACCACCCGGTGACCCCGCCCCCCTCTGATGCACGGGACATGACGGGACTTCCCTGTGGCATTCCCCGTTATTTAAGAACCGTCAGATGAGGAGACGCCGTCACACAGCGGGAGCCTCCCTCCATGCCAGCATGGATGCGGAGCGGCCCGGAAAAGAAAATGAAGAAGAGAAGAAGAGAAGATGAAGCAGAGAAGAAGATGAAGCAGAGAAGAAGATGAAGAAGAAGATGAAGAAGAGAAGAAGATGAAGAGAAGAGCGGGAGCCTCCCCCCATGCCATGGGTGTGGAGCGGCCCGAGGAGAAGAAGATAAAAGACGCCGCGGAGGAGATGCTGGAAGAGAACGCCGGAGGAAGAACCAGAGGAGCCAGAAGAACCAGAAGAAGAAGAAGATGAAGGAAGATAGAAGAAAGAAGAAAGAAGAAGCATTTAAATAAAGGAATTGTCAAAAACTGTCTCTTGTCATTTTTAACATTTTTGACAGTTTTTTTAGTGAAATGGTAGGGGTACTTTTGTACCCCCTTACCATTTGACACAGGGGGGCCGGGATCTGGGGGTCCCCTTGCTAAAGCTGGCTTGCAGATTCCGATAAGCCCCCCACCCACAGACCCCCACAACCACCGGCCAGGGTTGTGGGGATGAGGCCCTTGTCCTCATCAACATGGGAACAAGGTGTTTTGGGGGGCTACCCCAAAGCACCCTCCCAATGTTGAGGGTATGTGGCCTGGTACAGTTCAGGAGGGGGGGCCGCTCTCTCATCCCCCCTCTTTTCCTGCGGCCTGCCAGGTTGCGTGCTCGGATAAGGGTCTGGTATGGATTTTTGGGGGGGCCCCACGCCGTTTTTTTTTTTTGGCACATGGTTCCCCTTAAAATCCTTAGGGGGACCCCCACGTCATTTTTTTTTTTAAATTTTGGCCGGGGTTCCCCTTAATATTTATACCAGACCTGAAGGGCCTGGTATGGAATTTAGGGAGACCCCCAAATTAATTTTTTTTTAAATTTTGGTTCGGGGTTCCCCTGTGGGGAATTCCCATGCCGGTTTTATCAATGAACTTCTATATGTATTGTCGGACCGGCAATGCAATAGCCGCGAGTAGTTTTAAATGACTTTTTTCCTTTGAAATGTCATTTTGCTGTCAGACTGTTCTAAACGCGGGAAACATGCGCCCCTTTACAGGCATACTATAGACACCCCCCAGGTATGAAATGTAAAGGGATATTACACTTTTATTGTTTGACTTTAAGCATTATTAAAATCACTGCTCCTGAAAATATGGCAGTTTTTAAAACTTTTGTTTGCATTGATCCATGTCCCCTGGGGCAGGACCCAGGTCCCCAAACACTTTTTATGACAATAACTTGCATATAAGCCTTTAAAATTAGCACTTTTGATTATTCATGTTCGTGTTCCATAGACTTTAATGGTGTTCGCATATTCGAACAAACTTTTTTCCTGTTCGCATGTTCTAGTGCGAACCGAACAGGGGGGTGTTCGGCTCATCCCTACTTTTAATAAACATAGAAATGACTGGAGCTCCTCTTTAGGTTAACAGCTAAGATTACATTTCCCAATTTTATATTTCTGCACTAAACACAGTGTGATTGTTGTAAAAGTTGTTTAGAGCCAACTAAAAGAATACTGTGTTCCTCTGGATTCAACAATTTTTCAAATTATTACAGTAGTGTAGATTTAGTGCCTTAAAGATACTTTATATTTTATTCAATCCATGGCTTTTATAATGTATTTTATACCTGTTATCTTACATTTTTAAAAAATGGTTCCTTCAGGCAGGCCCAAAAAGTGGATATTGTTCAACCTGTTAGGTTTGTCAGCATCCTATGCTCTGGCTTCTAATGACTTAACTTTAACCTTCAGCGTGAGCTGTATGGTGACGGATTGTGTCCTCTATGTCACTCACCCACTGTTCAGGTGCTGTGCTACGCTTCCAAAAACCACCAAGATTGTGGCTGACAAGACAAATGTCAGTTTGGAAAAGCTCATTCTTTGTGGTAAGTATTGCTTGGCAGCTATTGCTATAGAGAGATCCTCCTGCTGAGGTGGAGTCATCCAGAGCAGTCTACATAGCTATGTCGAGCAGACCAGTAGGCCCTTATGTTGTGCCAGAGGACAGGACTTTTGGGCGTCCTAATGCCCCATACACACGGTCGGATTTTCCAACGGAAAATGTGTGATAGGACCTTGTTGTCAGAAATTCCAACCGTGTGTAGGCTCCATCACACATTTTCCATCTGATTTTCCGACACACAAAGTTTGAGAGCAGGATATAAAATTTTCCGACAAAAACAAAATCCATTGTCGGAAATTCCGATCGTGTGTACACAAATCCAATGGACAAAGTGCCACGCATGCTCAGAATAAATAAAGAGATGAAAGCTATTGGCCACTGCCCTGTTTATAGTCCCGACGTACGTGTTTTACGTCACCGCGTTTAGAACGGTCGGATTTTCCGACAACTTTGTGTGACCGTGTGTATGCAAGACAAGTTTGAGCCAACATCCGTCGGAAAAAATCCTAGGATTTTGTTGTCGGAATGTCCGAACAAAGTCCGACCGTGTGTATAGGGCATTACCGTTTGTCAGAAGTCAGCTGAGCTGAGCACACCTCAGAAATAGATCTGATCAATAATGTAGGCAGAAGAAATAATCTTTAGGCATCTGATCCCCCATGGGAAATATTTTACTGAACATTTATCACACTGAACATGCTCCACTCCTTTATTAGACCCACCCTACCATGTGCCAAATTAGAACCTATTATGTGTTTGTTAAAGATTCACCTGCAATTTGCCACATTTTCACTTGGAAGTTACTTTACTGTACATTACACATTCACCATGGTTTATTTACTAAAGGGGAATAGAATGTTCACTCAGAAAAGTGGGTGTTCAGCACAGTATATTTAATAATGTTCTGTTCATGTTCAGTATCAGTACTCAATGTGACTGACTTGCTGAAAGCAAATAAGCTGTTCACTTTGCAAATTAATTTTCCCCAGAGCCTAATGAATGTGTCTGAATTTGAATTTGGAAAGAATGCCCATTCACATGCAAGAAATATAATAAAAAAAGAACATTTTGTTTGTACAAGATTGGATGACGGAATCAGCAAAGCATTACCTCATTCGCTAAGTTCTGTGAAATATTCCCTTGCAAAGTGAACTTGCACTTGCTTTTAGAAAATCAACCCCAATATTTAAGAAGAAAAAAAAAGAAAAAAACAAGAATTTTGCATGCATTCTATTGGATGATTGATAGCGGTTTCATCTTACCTGCTAAGAATTAATTTTACAAAGTAAAAAATATTTTCTTCTTTGTTAAATATCACTGCTAGGTATAAAAAAATGCCTAGAGCTTACTGGCTGCAATTTGCGGCTAATATCGGGATATGTGTCAACCATTATATGGCCCTATAGGTTTGGGAATGATACCATTGTTTTTGTTACTCATTATCTGAGTAAAGATCTAAGAAACAATCCAGTCATAAGTAAGTACAAACTAAAATGATAATATCAGTTTCAAGAATTTTTGAAGGCTCTTTCTATGTTTCTATCAAAGTGACTTTTGGGGATCCTGGAATACTGCCTAGACAGGTTTAAATGCTCAGAGAAGTGTACAATTAAAATGCTTTTTATAGACTGGCTATGGATGCATCAATTACTGAAAAACTGTAAATTCTTCAAGCAAGATCTCTAGGTACAATTTAAAAATGTACAGTTATTTTATTGCAGCATGTCAAACGACACATGAACTTTCATCCCTAGGTATAATATAATACATTAGCTGTTAAAACTAAGACTTTTTTTTAACCTTCATCGTGTTCATACTAGACTTATATAGTATGGAAATTACAATAAAATGTTTAATGGGGCTGCTACTTTAGTTTAAAGGCAAAGTATGAATTTTTAATGATTTTAGACAAACAGTGCATGTAAAAGTGATCAGCTTGATTGGTTTCAAAAATAGTTTGTCTTTTGTTATATAACTAGGGGTAGACATTAGTCAGCCAACTGACTGAATACAATTTACTCCCTGTAAAGCAGATGCCTTATCTTCCCAAGTGTTAAAAAAGTAATTGTTACCCGTAAGTTATATTTGAGATTTAATATCTCTCAGATATGATTTGGGTTAGTGAGAGTACTTTAACCATGAGTAAAAGCTTTAACACAATAACAAAAATATATTGGTAAGTAGTAAGAAGGCCTAAACTACACAGGCCTAAAATACACAGCAATCTATCAGCTGTACAGGAAAAGGCTAAAAATCACAAATTACATGAAGGAATACAGAGTATAATACTCAAAACATTAATCTACAAAACAACAAGACAGAAAAGACATAAGACAAACATTTAGATACAAGTACAAGGGTGATTTCCCATAGTTACAATTTACTCCCTGTAAAGCTGATGCTAGATTTGTGCACAACGGGAAATTTCGTTTAGTTTCGGTTCGTTGTCATTTGTAAAATACATTATTTCATTCTGTTATATTTGTTATGTTAAGTTAATTCATTTTCGGATAATTCATTATTATTCATAGAGTGTCGATATTCGTTATTCTGAATCTCGAATCATGTCGAATTCGTTTGTTATATCCGCTATAATTTCTTTCGTATTAGTTGAAATTTGATTTTTATGTATGTATATATATATATATATATATATAAATATATTTGTGATACTGATTCGTAGTTTGGAAAGTCGTTTGTTTATTGAATCTATTAACACACACAATGACAATATCTCTTCTCCTCTGCTCAAATACAATACGACACCCTTCTCACTCAGTTCTCAGGAATGCACTTTGAAAGTAATCCAACCTCCAGCACAAAATTAATCAGCTGATTGGACTGTAAGATTTACTTTGAGTTGACCTTGTGTTTCATTGGATCTTTAACGAATTACCGAATCATGTTGAATTCATTCGCTATATTCGCTATAATTTCTTTCGTATTAGTTGAAATTCGTTATTTTTTTATTCAGATATTCAGATGCATCTGAATGTCCGAAAGATGCAAAAATTGGCCAAATTTCGATTTGTTATGAAACAAATTGCACATGTCTAGCTGATGCCTTATCTCCCCAAGTGTTAAAAAAGTAATCAATTTGAATACTGTCTCATTTCTAATATTATATATTCATCTCTATCTTAATCAAATTATTTATAGATCTGAAAAAATGCTGACTTTTTTTATTTTTTTGATTGTGGAACCTAAGGATCAACCTAGTGAGACCAAAATTTTAGCTTATAAATGTTCCCACATGCTATATACCTTTCTATAACAGAAAATTATTACACAGGGTAAATGTCATTTGAGTTTTAGGCAGAGAAGCACATTGTTTAAATAAGCAGTATATGCATTGTGATGAAATCTAAAGCTGGGTACACATTGTGAGTTTTTTCATTCAACCAGCAGGCTGAACAAAAATCTCTCACATCATAGTAATCATAAACCAAATTGTACACACGCTGCGCTTATCAAAATAAAATGTAAGAAATTTCTACTGAAATATTAATAAAGTGATATTGTGCTTAACATACAAAATATACAAAATCTATTAATACTATACATTATTGTGCAATAAACTTCATTGAATGAATAAATAGGTAAAAGTGCTCCAATCAGCCTGTGTATTGCAAATATTCCACAAAGCTTGAGCAATTTTCAAACATTAATAAATAATTCAAAACAAATATCCATGCGATTTAGTGTTGCATCCATGCATTTCAGTGCTGCATCTATGCAATATGGTGTTAGTGCAATGTTCAAACAATAAAAAGTTAAAAAATACAAAAAAACGCATCCATGTGATATGGTGTTAGTGTTAATTTTTTATAATTTTTTAATTTTGTATTTTTTAATTTTGTATTTTTTAATTTTTTATTGTTTGAACATTGCACTAACATCATATTGCATAGATGCAGCACTACACCGGACTGTTAATTTGATTATTGCGCAGCAACACAGCACTGAATTGCATAGAATCACATGGAAGCAGCACCAAATCGCATGGATGCATTTTTTTGTATTTTTTAACTTTTTATTGTTTGAACATTGCACTAACACCATATTGCATAGATGCAGCACTGAAATGCATGGATGCAACACTAAATCGCATGGATATTTGTTTTGAATTATTTAATGGGACCGTATGCAGAACAATTACATTTACAATTATAATAATTAATCAATAATAAACCAATACTACAATGGATTTGAATGGCCGGGGCCCTTTATTATTGGTATTATCATTTATTTACCAACTTATAACAATAATAAACATGTCCATTTTCTTTAAAACATAACACTCATTTATTTATACTGTAAACTATCACTATAACTCAGCCATGACAGCTCGAGTTAATACCAAGACATGTTAAAACAGTTCCATAACTGTCCCTTTTCTTGAGAAAATGACCAAACCACATAACAAGGGCCTTGACGATGGGAGGGAGGGTGGGATGCTTCTTCTTCTCAGCTGATCCTCCGCTGTCTGTTGTTCCTACGCAGTATTAATTCCTTATATAAGGGTTAGCTTGTGCCACCTTAACATGTGACCTGCCTTTTTAGCCAATAATATTTGAAATATTTATTTAAAAATTTACTAAATAACTGTCATTTTTTACATGTAGTCTGCCCCGACCCATAGGTGGGCGGAGCAAATTATTTTGCTCCTCCCTTTTCCTTAATGTTTGAAAATTTCTCAAGCCTTGTTGAATATTTGCAATATATAGGCTGATTGAAGCACTTTTACCTATTATTTCATTCATTGAAGTTTATTGCACAATAAAGTATAGTATTAATAGATTTTGTATATTTTGTATGTTAAGCACAATATCACTTTATTAATATTTCAGTAGAAATGTCTTACATTCTATTTTGATAAGCGCAGCATGTGTACAATTTGGTTTAACTATTTTGCATGGTTATGAGACATGCGTAACGTTAGCAGCTGATCATTTGCAAAGATACACTATTTTGGAGACCAGATTTGGTCAATTACCTGGAGGCTCACAGGACTACAAATTAGCAATCATAGTAATCATAGATGTCAAAACATATCTAGCCAAAACAGCCCAGACATGTATGACTAAACTATAATGTAGCAATATATTAAGCTCTACATGTTTCATGGGGACCGCTTCTTCAGGAGCTTGTGTGTACTTTCTGAGGAGAGAAAACAATCAATAAGTGCTATGTATACATTGTGAATATGTATCACAGGTAGATATACAATTTCCATTTCACAGAATATACATTACATAAAATGACTGTGTCTAAGAGAGAGCAAACCAAAGGAGAGCATGCATGGTGAGCTTCATGCTGCTTATCATCTAACTTCAGGATATTCTATCCCTGGCTGTGCAGTGCCCTTCAATACATTGCATGGCTCAGCGTGGAGGCACCACTGGAGAGAGCTCTTAGCCCCTCATTTCCCCACTGGGACGCTCGCTCCTCGTCCCCGCGAAACATGTAGAGCTTAATATATTGCTACATTATAGTATAGTCATACATGTCTGGGCTGTCTTGGCTAGATATGTTTTGACATCTATGATTACTATTGGAGAGACCTAGTCTGCCACTGTAGAAAGCTACAGTATTGTTTTGAAATGTTTTTTAATTCTATGTATTAATTGGTAGTAATAAAATTTATTGTTTTCCTCTCTTACTACTGGTACCTAGAAAGTCCATTTTTTCACTTTCAACTTTGACTAATGGCTGCATTTAATTGAATGCCAGTTTACTAGCAGGACCATTCTAAAGAAGCCAGCATAATGGTTTGCTTCTGTTGAACAGAGATTGAAATGTGTCTGGTTCCTGCTGAACCAGCTGAATTTCTATATGTGTATACCCAGCTTAAGACTCCTAATGGATCTGGATAACACCTTGTAGCCCCAATAACACATGAACTTAATGTTATGTTATGTACTTGAATTACTTTGTTTATGAGTTTCATTGTTTTTTTTTTTTTTTATCAAAAAAGGTTTTATTGAACACAATAAACAACATCCAATTATTGCCTTATGAGTTTATGTGAAATCTCCATTAATAGCTGTAAAATATTGTAATTATGAACATATTTCATTTAGCTTGTATCTATAGAGGGCATGCCACATAGCTTCACAGAAGTGTCTGTTAGACCAGACAATTCGGTGCTAAGGCTTGTGTATCTAAACAATGGGACCCAAACTTCACTGTTCTACACATATTCACTTCAAAGGATCCCATGTTTGGATATGCAATGAAAGAAGGCCAACCCACAACCAATATTTAACTTCCCGAGAAAAGGTCAAGTTAATCTCCTGCTAAGAATAGTCACAAGGATTTGCATTAAAGGGGGCTGACTTATGCAAAGCATAGGGATTGGAGATGTAGCCAGTCCTTAACCGGGAATAGGGAAGCCCACCAATCAGAGTCGCACCATGCCAACCAATGAGGCATCAGCCTGTAATGATATACACAGACTAGATGGGAGGGAAACACACACTCTATGGCAGAGCAGTCACATGAATGGAACCTCTATGGGAATGGTAAATATGGGAAATCTCCCTTGTACTTGTATCTAAATATGTTGGTCTTAAATCTTTTATGTTCTACTGTTTGTACAATAATGTCTTAAGGAATATACTCTGTATTCCTTCATGTAATCCATGATTTTTACCCTTCCCCTGTACAAGTAGATAGATTGTGTGTATTAGTCTAGGCCTACTTTACTATATAGCAATACATTTTGTTATTGTGTTAAAGCTTTCACTCATGGTCAAAGAACTCTCATTTAACCCAGATCATATCTGAGAGATATTACATCTCAAATATAGTAAATGGGTACCATAATTGGCGACACACAAAGTTGGCAACACACAAAGGACAAGGACTGAAAGTATTTAATATAATACTGAAACTTGTATAATGCAGAGTTAGGTTATTGAGCTGGATTTTAAACTGAGTCAGTTTTTCCAGTAGTTTGGAGTAGGGATGAGCTTTGAGTTTGAGTCGAACTCATGTTCGACTTGAACATTGGCTGTTCGCAAGTTCACCGAACAGCGAACAATTTGGGGTGTTCGCTGCAAATTCAAATGCAGCGGAACACCCTTTAAAAGTCTATGGGAGAAATCAAAAGTGCTAATTTTAAAGGCTTATATGCAAGTTATTGTCATAAAAAGTGTTTGAGGACCTGGGTCCTGCTGGATCAATGCAAAAAAAAATGGGAGAAATCAAAAGTGCTAATTTTAAAGGCTTATATGCAAGTTATTGTCATAAAAAGTGTTTGAGGACCTGGGTCCTGCTGGATCAATGCAAAAAAAAGTTTTAAAAACGGCCGTTTTTTCAAGAGCAGTGATTTTAATAATGCTTGAAGTCAAACAATAAAAGTGTAATATCCCTTTAAATTTCGTAGCTGGGGGGTGTCTATAGTATGCCTGTAAAGGGGCGCATGTTTCCCGTGTTTAGAACAGTCTGACAGAAAAATGACATTTCAAAGGAAAAAAGTCATTTAAAACTACTCGCGGCTATTGCGTTGCCGGTCCGACAATACACATAAAAGTTCATTGATAAAAATGGCATGGGAATTTCCCACAGGGGAACCCCGAACCAAAATGAAAAAAAAAATGATGTGGGGGTCCCCCTAAATTCCATACCAGGCCCTTCAGGTCTGGTATGGATATTAAGGGGAACCCCGTGCCAAAATAAAAAAAACAGCGTGGGGTCCCCCCAAAAATCAATACCAGACCCTCATCCGAGCACAGAACCTGGCAGGCCGCAGGAAAAGAGGGAGGGATGAGAGAGCACCCCCCCTGAACCGTACCAGGCCACATGCCCTCAACATTGGGAGGGTGCTTTGGGGTAGCCCCCAAAACACCTTGTCCACATGTTGATGAGGACAAGAGCCTCATCCCCACAACCCTGGCCAGTGGTTGTGGGGGTCTGCGGGCGGGGGGCTTATCGGAATCTGGAAGCCCCCTTTAACAAGGGGACCCCCAGATCCTGCCCCCCCTGTGTGAAATGGTAAGGGGGTACCCCTACCATTTCACTAAAAAACTGTCAAAAATGTTAAAAATGACAAGAGACAGTTTTTGACAATTCCTTTATTTAAATGCTTCTTCTTTCTTCTATCTTCCTTCATCTTCTTCTTCTTCTTCTGGTTCTTCTGGCTCTTCTGGTTATTCCTCCGGCGTTCTCGTCTAGCATCTCCTCCGCGACGTCTTCTATCTTCTTCTCCTCGGGCCGCTCCGCACCCATGGCATGGGGGGAGGCTCCCGCTCTTCTCTTCATCTACTTCTCTTATTCATCTTCTTCTTCATCTTCTTCTCTTCTTCTCTTCTTCATTTTCTTCTCTGGGCTGCTCCGCATCCATGCTGGCATGGAGGGAGGCTCCCGCTGTGTGACGGCATCTCCTCCATGCCAGCATGGATGCGGAGCGGCCCGGAGAAGAAAATGAAGAAGAGAAGAAGATGAAGAAGAAGATGAAGAAGAGAAGAAGATGAAGAGAAGAGCGGGAGCCTCCCCCATGCCATGGGTGCGGAGCAGCCCGAGGAGAAGAAGATAGAAGATGCCACGGAGGAGATGCTGGATGAGAACGCCGGAGGAAGAACCAGAAGAGCCAGAAGAACCAGAAGAAGAAGATGAAGGAAGATAGAAGAAAGAAGAAGCATTTAAATAAAGGAATTGTCAAAAACTGTCTCTTGTCATTTTTAACATTTTTGACAGTTTTTTAGTGAAATGGTAGGGGTACTTTTGTACCCCCTTACCATTTCACACAGGAGGGGCCGGGATCTGGGGGTTCCCTTGTTAAAGGGGGCTTCCAGATTCCGATAAGCCCCCCCACCCACAACCACCAGCCAGGGTTGTGGGGATGAGGCCCTTGTCCTCATCAACATGGGGACAAGGTGTTTTGGGGGGCTACCCCAAAGCACCCTCCCAATGTTGAGGGCATGTGGCCTGGTACGGTTCAGGAGGGGGTGCTCTCTCGTCCCCCCCTCTTTTCCTGCGGCCTGCCAGGTTGCGTGCTCGGATGAGGGCCTGGTATGGAATTTAGGGGGACCCCCACGTCATTTTTTTTTTTTAATTTTGGTTCGGGGTTCCCCTGTGGGGAATTCCCATGCCGTTTTTATCAATGAACTTTTATGTGTATTGTCGGACCGGTAATGCAATAGCCGCGAGTAGTTTTAAATGACTTTTTTTCTTTGAAATGTCATTTTGCTGTCAGACTGTTCTAAACACGGGAAACATGCGCCCCTTTACAGGCATACTATAGACACCCCCCAGCTATGAAATTTAAAGGGATATTACACTTTTATTGTTTCACTTTAAGCATTATTAAAATCACTGCTCCTGAAAAATGTCCGTTTTTAAAAGTTTTTTTTGCATTGATCCATTTCCCCTGGGGCAGGACCCAGGTCCCCAAACACTTTTTATGACAATAACTTGCATATAAGCCTTTAAAATTAGCACTTTTGATTATTCATGTTCGTGTCCCATAGACTTTAACGGTGTTCGCGTGTTCGAACAAACTTTTTTCCTGTTCGCATGTTCTAGTGCGAACCGAACAGGGGGGAGTTCGGCTCATCCCTAGTTTGGAGGTCACAGCAAGTTTATCTAGGGAAAAATATAAGTAAATGTTTTGTTTTTTTAGTGGGTATCAGAATGTCCCTAAGGAGAGAGAATACACCACATATTGTTTTTTTTTCAATATTCCGCAATTATAGTTGAAAAAGTACATTGGAAGTACCATTATAACCGGTAAATGTAATGGGGAGGAAGTACTTAGTGGGAAAAATTTTGTTTTTATTTATTTGTTTCTTTTGTGCTTACCAAGCTTCATTGCTCTCACTAACCATTGTTTGAGTGTGCTGTATGGTGAGTACATATGTGTTTTATTGGAAAGACACCGAAAGAGTGTGGTCTTGGTTGTTTTATTGAAAAGGTTCAACAGGTTTTTGTTTTTTTATTTAAATGGTGTGTCCACTAAATACATAGTTACATAGCTACAAGAGAGTTGTTTGTTTGTTTGTTTGTTTTCTTTTTTGCTGTGGGAATTTACAAGGAGTAATATTCTCATTGTTCTCTGTTAAAAAACTAAACTGTGGGAATCTGGTTACTGAAGCTAATATCTGAGAACAATTAATTTTAGAGTGTAAGATAAGGTAAGGTAAGGTAAGATAATCCTACCAATAATTTGCTCAATTTGTCATATAGTATTTTTTTTGTATGTTTTTTTTTGAATTGGGTGTAACAGCTATTGGTGTAAATACGGCTGTGTTTACCTTTCTATTGTCAACCTAGAGCAGTGATGGTGAACCTTGGCACCCCAGATGTTTTGGAACTACATTTCCCATGATGCTCATGCACTCTGCAGTGTTGTGGAGCATCATGGGAAATGTAGTTCCAAAACATCTGGGGTGCCAAGGTTCGCCATCACTGACCTAGAGTGTTACCCTGTTGTTCCTTGTGTGCCTATCTCAGCACTATTGTTTGTGGTGTGTATATTGTACATACTGTATCTCCATCTCTATTGTTCAGCATGTCTCCTCTATCTTTTGTTTCTTGGGTGAAGACTCTATTCTGTGAAGGTACTAGTGTTATTTTAATGTTTGTGTCTCCACTCTTGTGCATTAGTGGTAGACTACTGTGTTAGAAGTCTGTTCTGTGGTGTATTGTTTCGTCGCTGAACTTGTACATCATAGAGAAATTGATGGCCAGGATTTCTAAAGTCACAAGAGTATGTAAATATAAAGCTTACAGAGAAAAAATACAGCAAACGTGGGGTAAGATTGCACTAATTTTTGCAGCTTGCTGGTTGGCTAACAATTACAGACAGTTATTGTTGCAAAATATATCTCTCAAGGAGGATCTAGAAATAGCCAAAAGTAATACCGATATCCTATTGCCCTGTACACATGATAGGATTTTCCAACAACAAAACTGTGGATTTTTTTTCTGAAGGATATTGGCTCAAACTTGTCTTGCATACACATGGTCACACAAATGTTGTAGGAAATTCTGAGCCTCAAGAACGTGGTAACAAACAACACGTACGACAAGCCAAGAAAAATGAAGTTCAATAGCCAGTGCGGCTCTTCTGCTTGATTCCGAGCATGCATGGACTTTTGTGCGTCGGACTTATGTACACACGATTGGAAATACCGACAACAAATTTTGTTGTCAGAAAATTTGAGAACCTGCTCTCAAACATTTGTTGGCAGAAATTATGAAAACAAATGTTCTATGGAGCATACACACGGTCGGACTTTCCAACAACAAGCTCACATCCAACATTTGTTGTTGGAAAATCCTATTGTGTGTACAGGGCATAAGAGTCTCTAAGACAAATTTGAATGCTAGCCACCAGCAACCAGCAATAGACAACCAAAACAAGCAGGGAGAGGTTAATCAGCTGGCATGGGGGCTGAAGGAGGCAGAGAATAAATGTAAACAACTGTCTGCATCTTCCAGGGTAGCTGGTGCAATCTCCACATATCATAGATTGTAATGCAACCGGTTTGAGTATTTCTAGATGCAACGAGAAATTATCTCCATCTGGAGTATGTGCTAGTTTCAACAACTCATTGAAAGGTGGGAGCTCTTTTGATAGTGCCCCTATATCTCGTATGAAGACAGAAAAAGTTGTATTAATCAGGTTTTAGCCATTGAATATTCTCAGCCTAAAACCACACCATTTGTTAAGAAATGCTTTAATATTTTACAAAAGATAAAGTGCTACACCTGAGAGTTATTCTTTCACATCATTCAGTTTTGTCTTCTGGTGAAAAGATATTAAAACAGAATCAATATACAACAAAGAGACGTGACGTGGAAGTGTACTCACCATGCTGGGGTGAAGGGCCTAGGAGTAATAAATATGAAAATAAGAGATCATACATCCCTTCCTCGACTATTAAGGTTGAGAATGAGGCTTTACAGTATGAGATTAGGCAAATGAAACAGGAATGGGATGAGTTTGTGAAAGAATTCCAATCTTTTAAAAGAAATGCTATTGAATCCTTGCATTGGAAAAATGGAGGGAATAACTTGCCCATCGGAAACCAAGTCAGTACACTAAAACTGGGAATGAAATACAAGATATAAGTTATGTTTTAGAGGTCTATGGCATTTTAGTTTCACTAGATCAAAGTGGGAATGTCATTGACCAGTTACCAATGTACACGTAAGAATGTTGTATTGTTTGCTTTGAATAGGTTAATGAAAAAAAGGGTAATAACTGTTATTTACAAGTTATTTTTTTTCAGGTTAATTGAGTTCCTGAAAGTATATTTACATATAAAGCAGCTGTATGTAGATAGCTGTACATATGCATAAATACACATGCCTAACAGAAGGTAAAGTATAATATTCCATTTTTTTCTTTCTTTTATATTCTCCCAGTGGCCAGAAACATCTAGCAATTAATTTGCAATTTGCTCTATCCACAATGTATGGGATTCAATCTAAATGAATGTGTGTATCTGAGTGATGTAATGGATGTGCATGAACTGTCTATGTGTAAACAAAGATTTTTTTTTAGAGGTGTGTACACACCATTGTTGGATGGCCATCAGTAAGAAATGCGATCACATTAACCTTGCATGCTTTTTTTGCTTTTATTTTTTCCATTTGTAATGAGCTCAGTACTGGTATCAGTTTACATTTATGCCTTTTTTTTTACAAGTTTAAGTTTATGCTCAAATAAATTAACCTATGCACAGATATGAGATCTTGATCCCTATAACTCTAAGAAACTGTAGGGATTTTTTTTTCCTTTCCTGGGGCTTGGAGTGAAGTTTCATTCACTCTGACACTGGGAAAGTAAATGATAATACATTATTTTGCAACTTACGGCATCTTATGGATTCAGTGTTGTGTTTTGTTTTTCCTTCCAAATTGACTCATGTCCTGTTAATATGTGTGAAGGTTTTATGTCTTCATATTGTCGTCTTAGACTTTAAGTACTTACAAACTCACCAAGTTTCCCTATAACTTTTTGTTTGTGCAGATATGTGGGTGTGTCTGTGCGTTTTTGACTGTACTTACTGTTGATGGACTCATTATCTCTGCTGGAAGGTGGTTCCAAGCATCCACAACTAGTGTAGTCATTGGAAACCTCTCAGAGAGGTAGAGTGAGGTGTTATTAATGGTTTTTGAGTTTTGGATTTTAGGGTAAATATATAAACATGGATGGATAATCCAGAGAGGACCCAGACTGGGCAAATTACTGTGAAACACAGAGAACCTTAAAGCATAGTTTTTATGTTTGTTTTAAGGAGATGCCTTGAATGGAATTAATTGTAGTCAGGCCTAACTAAATTCTAAAATATTTTTTTTGGTGGTCTGTTTCATTAAACTGAGTTTCTGTCCTCTCTCTAATACAAATTCTTGTGGCCTGCTTGACTTGCAAATTGATCTTCACTGAGAATCAATTAATAAGTTAATCACTACCGAGAGAGGGCGTTGCCTTTTGTATAGCTGCAATGTTTGAAGGCAGTTTCAATATTTTTTTTTTGTTTAACAAAATACAGATTCAATGCTCTTTAACAATTTAAAGAGGAATGAGTATCACAAATCTCAGGTTGAGGGAGCATTAAATCTGTACCTTTTTTAAAGAAAAAAAAAATATTATTTTTTAAATTTTTCTTTTAATGTCAACTATTTTTCTTTCGTTCCGATATCACCTTTATTTTTTGGTGATTCTTTCTTGAGTTTGGTTTCGCTATGGTGAAATAAAAAAAAAGGGGGAGTATGGGGAACATTATATGGAGAACATTTAAATGTAAAAAATGTTGATATAGAATATTAAAGCTCCCCTATAGCATTTTGGGGATTGGGCCAAGTTCCAACAGTTTTGTTTCTTTTCTTTTTTCTCTTTCGACATTGGATCATTGTTTTATATAAATGTATGTCATTGTAGCTATTACCAACTATGACAATAGTAACAGTAACACCAGGGTTTAGCAAAAGTCATGTGACTATTTTCTTTGTATATGTGACACACAATCCTCTCTACAGTCCTAATATGTGGCAGTCATCATATGTGGTCATTGGTCTTTTTTTTTGTTGGTCAGTTTTCTTTTTTGTGCCATAACTAAGTTCAAAGAGTGTTGCTTGAATATCATATAGATATACTGGGACTTGTGAGACTCAGTGATTGGCAAATAGCAGGGAGTATAGTACAATTGTACTTAAGAGTAATTTAGTTGGATTGTTCCTGAACCCACAAGTAACTGGTGACATCACACTTATCCGTATTCTGAAATCAAGTTATTTTGTCTGCTTAGTTGACATTGCCAAATCTGCACTGAGACTTCTTAAAGTTATGACCTCTTCCATAGCCTGCTAAAGGCAGGACTCATACAGTAGCTACACACGGTAGCCAAAGACGGAGCTTTATGCACAAAAGTTTGGCACCAGCCAAGGTTAGCCCATCAGGGTTGGTATAAGTGAACACAGTTTCTGTAAAAGGAGTTTGAGGTGAGTTGAAATGGCAACAAGATCCCCTGGACACTTGAAGGGTCATACACGCACACAGTGGTATTCAGCAGAAGGTGGGGTAGAGTTACTTGCAGGCATGTGACAATGGAGGAAGGCAGATGGGGGATGGAAATCAGACAACCTGGCTGAAGGGCATAACCATGCAAATTGTTAAATCTGTCAATGGTAAAGGGTCTCATTATTATGTCGCAGTATATTTATAACAATTCTAATCAAAGGTCCTTAATACTCAGAATGCCAAGATGAGCATTTATTTGAATGCATATGTCTTAAAAGTACTTGTGTTTCTCTTTCTCTATGTTTGTCCACATTAATTAACTATAATCTCAGAAAGCCAGAAAAGCTGGTCCAAAGGCCATTGCTGTATCCAATTGGAATCACCAGGGAAGGCTGTCCCAGAAGCAAGGGCAACACAACCAGATTGGCATTATGAACTTTCGTACTATTATTATTGGACGTATATTATGGTTGTGCCATGGATCTATGGAAAAGGAGTTGCTGCCCACATCCCTAACTTAGATATTAAATAGAACAATTTCCTCTACAGGACTTTGGAAGGCAGAAACTCCTTGACAATCAAGATGTATTTGAAACTATATTCATATTTTGTCTGCTAAAAATAAGACCAATCCGATACGGATCATTACCAAATTTTCGAATCAACACAAGACTTTTAAGAATATCATTGAAAAATACTGGCATGTGCTGAAACTCGATCCAACTATTGGCCCATTCGTATCAGATAATCCCTCATTCACATTTAAACAGGCTAAATCGTTAAGAGATCAACTAGTCATGAGTGAATACTTGGGAGGAGGAGGAAAGAGAGATCCCTGTAAACATCCAGGGGCATTCAGGTGTGGGGGCTGTAGCTACTGCCAGTTTATGAACACTGCTAAAAAATATAAGATTGCCTAATGGTGAAAAGTATCTCCCAAACCATTTTAATTAAATTGGCTTTACCTGCCAGTGACAGTTTAAGGTTGTTCAATGTATTAACCTTATCCCGGAAGTGGGTCAGTAAGGGATGTACATTTAGGGAACAAATTTCATTGATTTAAAGCATGATATTTACTATACACTACATTTGAGCAGTTTTTGCAGCTAGTATCACTATATTATATATTGCAATATGTGAAATAAAATAGCCTTATTTTAATATATTACTTACCTATGTATTTGATTGTATAGCAGTATAGAGAGTTTCAAAGCTGAACTCTTAGTAGATATACATTCACTGAAAACAGTATAAGAACATGACATTATCTTCATATCAGCCTTCGTTTTGGAGCAACACTCTAAGATGCAGGGACAGAACAATGAGACAGACATATCTCTACTGACTTGTACAATGCTATCACAACATGGTTAAAGCTCAGGTTTACCTAAAAAAATAAAAAATAAAAGCAATATAAAAAATACAAAAATCATACCAAGTACTTACCTTCAGTGAGGTGTGTCCCCTGTGCTGCTCTGTCCTCCTTTCACCAAAATCTTTCTCCTCCATTGAACCACACTGTCACTGCTGTAATATTCTGGTGGTTCTCCATTCATGGAAGCCATTTCTACAGCTTCCATGAATGTAACAGAATCCTTGCATTGAGGGGACCATACTTCATTTACAGATCTTGTTTTATTCATGGAAGCTGGCATAACAGCTGCTATGAATTGAGCAGCTGGATAGAAATGGCAGGCATAGTCAGGTGCTCTTGATGACAGTCTCCTAGTTCTATTAACCCCCATCCCATGTGTGGGGGGCATAGGGGTGAACGATTTGGGTAAAAGGAGGACACACCAGCACAAAGGACACATCTCACTAAAGGTAAGTAATGTCCCATGTACTGATTTTTAGTTTTAGGTAAATTTAGGTTTTAACCACTTCAGCCCTGAAAGAATTTACCCCCTTACTGACTAGAGCATGTTTTGTAATACGGCACTGCGTCGCTTTAACTGACAATTGCGTGGTCATGCAACGTTGCACCCAAACAAAAAGGTGTCCTTTTTTTCCCACAAATAGAGCTTTCTTTTGGTGGTATTTCATCACATCTGCGGTTTTTATTTTTTGCGCTATAAACAAAAAAAGAGTGACAATTTTGAAATAAAAGCAATATTTTTTACTTGTTGCTATAATAAATATCCCCAAAAAATATATAAAAAAACAAATTTCTTTCTCAGTTTAGGCCGATATGTATTCTTCCACATATTTTTGGTAAAAAAAATAGCAATAAGTGTATATTGATTGGTTTGCGCAAAAGTTATAGCGTCTACAAAATAGGGGATAGATTTATGGCATTTTTATCTGTGATCTGTGACTTTTATCTTGACTGTGACATTGCGGTGGACACATTGGACATTTTTTACACTATTTTGGGACCAGTGACATTTACACATTGATTAATGCTATAAAAATGCACTGGTTACTGTGTAAATGACACTGGCAGGGAAGGGGTAAACACTAGGGGGCGATCAAGGGGTTAAGTGTGTCCTGGAGTGATTCTAACTGTGGGGGGGATGGGCTCACTACAACAGGACAAAGGTCACTGCTCCCGATGACATGAAGCAGTAGATTCCTGCCATGTTGCTAGGCAGAACAGGGAAATTACTTGTTTACATAGGCATCTGCCCATTCTGCCACTCCGTGTCACGTTTGCGGGCCCTCGGTGGACATCGAGTCTGCGGGACCCACGAGCATGCTTACAGAATACCCGGCGTGCCCACAATGCTGCATCTTAAAGGGGACATACAGGTACGCCCATTTGCACAGCCGTGCCATTGTGCTGACGTACATCGTCGTGCGCTGGTCGGCAATCGGTTACAATAGGAAATCACACAGGCATAACCTTATTAATGTGATTCTGTCCCTTCATTGTCCAATCACAGGCTAGTGCAGTCTGCAGTAAGGTCCATTATCTGGCAGGGCTTTATAGATTACAAGATTGCCTGAAAATAATTATTTATCAGGGAAAATAGTTAATATATTGTATATGTATTTTAATGAAATATATACTGTAACTTTTTGCCTGGAATTCAGCTTTAACAGATGTGTTGACGTTAAACATGTTGACACATTCTTCTCTCCATGTATACTGAAGTAGTTTTGCCTAACAATTTTCAATACACACATGGAGTGTACACAGGAAAATAACTTCTGGAATTGTTTTAAACTGATTGCAATTCAAAGTGATTTTACGTTTTACAATTAAGATATTATTCTTCAGAATTTGAACAATTTAAAAGGCTTTAAAATACACTGAGGGTTATTTATGAAAGGCACAACCACTTTGCACTACAAGTGCACTACAAGTGCACTTGGAAGTGCAGTCACTGTAAATCCGAGGGGGACATGCAAGGAAAATAAACAACAGCATTTTAGCTTGCACATGATTGGATGATAAAATCAGCAGAGCTTCCCCTCATTCCAGATCTACCCCTCAGATTTACAGCGACTGCACTTCCAAGTGCACTTGCAGTGCGCTTGTAGTGCAAAGTGGATTTGCCTTTCATAAATAACCCCCACTGTCTATTTATTAAAGCAAATGAAAAACTGTCATATAACCATTCTAAATTCATATTTCATAAAAATAACTTAATTAAATGAAATTAAATATGTACACTTACTATGGGTTACTTTAAAGTGTGCTACATTTGTGAATAACACCAATAATGTTTAAATAATTCAAAGGAAAACAACTATGCTGTGTATAGCAAAGTACTTAAGCCAGCTATGTGGTCTTATGGAAGGCTTTCCATCTGTTAGCTAAAAATATGAAGTGGAAATATATCCCCCACAATAATATGAAAAAATTGTGATTTCATATGTTTGACTGGTAGCTTAATAGAATATATCATCCTAATTTTCAGTGTTTGTGTAGGATCTCAGTCTCCTGGCTTGTCTGTCAACTGAGAACTCATTATTTCAGAAATAGGAATGCAGACACTGTGCTTTGCCACAGAACCAAAATGATATATTGTACTATAGTAAGGGAACATCTACATTTAATGATTGTAAAAGTCTATCTATCCCTGGGGTAGTTAAAAGTACAAACAAGTTGCTGGTACATTCAACCAGAAAGTCAAACCAATTAAAGTGCTAAATAAAAAAAATACAGCTGTATCTGGAAAGTTATGTTCATGTCAGGAGTTAGAAAAATAATCTAACAAATTTGTCCTGTGGATGCACTATTTAATATAGCTTCAAAACACCTTTATTTTTCCAATTAGCTAAAGAGAACATTGTATGTCCACAAAAATTTGCTTTGAATACCACACCTAACACTTGCAATTATATTTATTATGATGCATAATTTGTATATACACAAAATGGATTTTTGAATAAAAATGCAAAATATTAATTTTAAATTATTTATTAGGAACAGGAAATGTCGAAGTGTAACATTGGGCAAAAAAAAAAAAAAAATAATAAAAAATATATGATGCAGTCTTTCCCTAACATTAACATGATTGTAAAATAGGAAATTACATAGACATAACCTTATCAATGTGATCTGTTTTTTAATTCTGGAACATAGTTTTATTACTTGCTGATCCTGCCAGTGAATCAAAGATTGCTCAACTTTCTGTAACACATCAAGCTGTGCAGAAAAAAGTTACAGGATTTTAATAGACCATAATTAATTGTTGGTGGCATTGAGGGGACTTACAACATTCAGCATTAATTCATATATATATAGTTACATAGTTACATAGTAGGTGAGGTTGAAAAAAGACACAAGTCCATCAAGTCCAACCTATGTGTGTGATTATGTGTCAGTATTACATTACATATCCCTGTATGTTGCAGTCATTCAGGTGATTATCTAATAGTTTCTTGAAGCTATCAATGCTCCCCGCTGAGACCACCGCCTGTGGAAGGGAATTCCACATCCTTGCCGCTCTTACAGTAAAGAACCCTCTACGTAGTTTAAGGTTAAACCTCTTTTCTTCCAATTGTAATGAGTGGCCACGAGTCTTATTAAACTCTCTTCTGCAAAAAAGTTTTATCCCTATTGTGGGGTCACCAGTACAGTATTTGTAAATTGAAATCATATCCCCTCTCAAGCGTCTCTTCTCCAGAGAGAATAAGTTCAGTGCTCGCAACCTTTCCTCATAATGAAGATCCTCCAGACCCTTTATTAGCTTTGTTGCCCTTCTTTGTACTCTCTTCATTTCCAGTACATCCCTCCTGAGGACTGGTGCCCAGAACTGGACAGCATACTCCAGGTGCGACCGGAGTCTTGTAGAGCGGGAGAATTATCGTTTTATCTGTGGAGTTGATCCCCCTTTTAATGCATGCCAATATTCTGTTTGCTTTATTAGCAGCAGCTTGGCATTGCATGCCATTGCTGAGCCTATCATCTACTAGGACCCCCAGGTCCTTTTCCATCCTAGATTCCCCCAGAGGTTCTCCCCCCAGTGTATAGATTGCATTCATATTTTTGCCACCCAAATGCATTATTTTGCATTTTTCTACATTGAACCTCATTTGCCATGTAGTCGCCCACCTCATTAATTTGTTCAGGTCTTTTTGCAAGATTTCCACATCCTGCGGAGAAGTTATTGCCCTGCTTAGCTTAGTATCGTCTGCAAATACAGAGATTGAACTGTTTATCCCATCCTCCAGGTCGTTTATGAACAAATTAAATAGGATTGGTCCCAGCACAGAACCCTGGGGAACCCCACTACCCACCCCTGACCATTCTGAGTACTCCCCATTTATCACCACCCTCTGAACACGCCCTTGTAGCCAGTTTTCAATCCATGTACTCACCCTATGGTCCATGCCAACGCACCTTATTTTGTACAGTAAACGTTTATGGGGAACTGCGTCAAATGCTTTTGCAAAATCCAGATACACCACGTCTACGGGCCTTCCTTTATCTAGATGGCAACTCACCTCCTCATAGAAGGTTAATAGATTGGTTTGGCAAGAACGATTCTTCATGAATCCATGCTGATTACTGCTAATGATATCATTCTTATTACTAAAATCTTGTATATAGTCCCTTATCATCCCCTCCAAGAGTTTACATACTATTGATGTTAGGCTAACTGGTCTGTAATTCCCAGGGATGTTTTTTGGGCCCTTTTTAAATATTGGTGCTACATTGGCTTTTCTCCAATCAGCTGGTACCATTCCAGTCAATAGACTGTCTGTAAAAATTAGGAACAACGGTCTGGCAATCACCTGACTGAGTTCCCTAAGTACCCTCGGATGCAAGCCATCTGGTCCCGGTGATTTATTAATGTTAAGTTTCTCAAGTCTAATTTTAATTCCGTCCTCTGTTAACCATGTAGGTGCTTCCTGTGTTGTGTCGTGAGGATAAACACTGCAGTTTTGGTTACTGAAGCCCCCTGATTCACTCGTGAAGACTGAGGAGAAGAATAAATTCAATACCTTTGCCATCTCCCCATCCTTTGTAACCAGATGTCCTTCTTCATTCTTTATGGGGCCAATATGGTCTGTCCTCCCTTTTTTACTGTTTACATACTTAAAGAATTTCTTGGGATTTTTTTTGCTCTCCTCCGCTATGTGTCTTTCATGTTCTATCTTAGCCGTCCTAATTGCACCCTTACATTTCTTATTGCATTCTTTATAAAGTCTGAATGCTAAGGATGATCCCTCAACCTTGTATTTTTTGAAGGCCTTCTCCTTTGCTTTTATATGCATTTTTACATTGGAGTTAAGCCATCCAGGATTTTTGTTCGTTCTTTTAAATTTATTACCCAATGGGATACATTGGCTAATGCCCTTATTTAATATGCTCTTAAAGCAAACCCATCTCTCCTCCGTATTCTTTGTTCCTAATATTTTATCCCAATTTATGCCTTTTAGCAAGGTTTGTAGTTTAGGGAAGTTGGCTCTTTTGAAATTCAGTGTCTTTGTGTTCCCTTCATGTTTCCTATTTGTGTGATTTATACTGAAACTAATTGACCTGTGATCGCTGTTACCTAAATTGCCCCGTATTTCCACATCTGTGATCAGGTCTGTATTGTTGGTAATCAGTAGATCCAGTAATGTTTTATTTCTAGTTGGTGCGTCTACCATCTGACTCATAAAATTGTCCTGCAAGACATTAAGGATCTGGCGAGCCTTAAATGAAGGTGCGATATAGCTTACACCTTTCTGTTATATAGTAGGTATAACTGCTTAAAAAGTGTTAAGGAGTTGGAGTTTGTTTTCCTTCAGTCAAAGTCCATTTAAGACTGCTGCTGCTGCTGTGCAATTTTACCACAAAGTGAATAGCATTGTCATCTTATTACAGAGAGTGGAAAATAATAGATCTACTGCATGGATTAACAGGAATTACAAAAATGGCTCTGTAAATTCCAGTGAAAGACTTTATCATATTTGTGAAATTTTAAATTATGCTCATATCTACATTTTGAATTGCACCTACTAGGGGTATAATTATTCCACACTGAATCTTACATTCAACCAAACATTTTCCTGCAGGGGGATCTTCCTGATGCATCCGTTTTAAATGGCAGTGATTAATTTATCACAAGTAAGCTTAGGTTCACATATATGCATTGCGGGAAACACAGCCGGTCCTTTGCATTTCCCGAACCGAATTGAAATCGCACAGTGTTCATGCGATCTGCTGCGGGTGTTAATCTTAAATTAACAACACCCCAAAACACCTTGCAATATGCAGAGTGATTGCTTGAATAGCAATGCATGGGTGTGAACATCCATGCGATCTGATTCCAGTGTGGGGAAAAAAGGGTCCTACACCATTTTGGTACAAAATGAATGGCTCAAATCACACCACACAGGAATTGTATGTGATTTGCACACAAATGTGGTGCGAATCACATGCAATGTGATGCAATGTGAACCTAGGCTAAATGTTTGGTGAGAGTCTATTTCACTGTTTACAAATATGTCCCCAGTTTGAAATTCACACAAATTAGGAGTGGTACACTGTTCTTTGGAAGACGGTAGGGTTGGTTTGCTAAAAGAGAATAGCCTGTTCACTTTTCAATGGAATTTCCACTTAGCTTAATGAATGAGGCGATGCTCATGACTTCTATCATCTAGTCATATACAAGTAAATATTTTTTTTTTCCATGCACAAGACTGGGTATTCTTTGCAAAGTGAATTTTTATGTCCACATTTACTAAGCCAAGTGAAAATTCTCTTGCAAATTTAACAGCCTATCAGCCTATAGTATATCACCCCAGGGTCTCTTTTAACCCCCAGAAAAACAATGAGGGGTTTTCAATTCACTAAGCATACATTAATGTTAAATAGTTCCAAAGTATGCTGAAAGATTAATGTTTTTAATGGTGTGCAAATGCCACCTCTTTCTATTGTCCTAGAATTGCATAGTCATGGAACCAGTAAAATTATTATTTTTTTTTTTTTTTTTAGCAAAAGCTATATAGCAGCTCTGATTACCTTTGTAACACCCAGTTGGGTTATGGAAAAATAATCTTTCATTAACTTTATTCGTTGTTCAAAGTAAAATTTCTCATAAGATACAAGATAAAGTTATACTTACAGTATATATTAAACTAGGCTTAGGTTTTCACTGTGTATGGTTATATATGGTCCTATATTAAAGTGATATTAAATCCAAAATTGTCAATATTGCAGCTTACCAATCAGTAGCTGCATTAGTTTTCTTTTTTGTTTCTTTTTTTCCTCTGTTTTCACCTGATTATCTGGCCGGTAACACATATCTATTATTGGAATGCCCCCACCCTGGATAAATGAGCACAGGGGACACAGCAGATAACAGCATTGTCAGTCTGGGTGAAGGGGAGTGTTAGATGTACTGGCATATTTAAATAAACTAACGAATTGAAGCCCAACTCTACCTAACACTTTATGATCAGCAAACAGTTTTCTATTTGGGATAAAGGTTTTACATAAAAAAATAAAAGCTGATCATTGTAAGCACCCCTGTCAGTGTTGAATGGTTAGTCTTGTCCTTGTAATTGATACATCTGGAACTTTCTTTTGAAAAAAACAATGGACTTAGTGGTAGGATCACCAGATGAAGATAGGAGAAAGAAAACCTACAAAATAAAACTAGTGTAGTTATTAAATCTAAGAATTGGTAAGCTGCAATATAATAAATGTTTGCTTTTGGGTTTAACACTGCTTTAATTTAAAGCTATGTCAGCAATCACAAATCAACCAATCTGGTTGAAGCAGATGGATGCAAACATATTTTGCAGTTTTGTTGTTCTTTGCCTTCCCTCTAATGTTGATCCTGGAACCAGCAATATAAGATAAAATTGTGGTCCCTTTGTGGTGAATGCCTTTATAAGGCAATTGATTTACAGCTCGGACAGCAGATGAAGCACCACAATGTTGACAAGGTTTTCTTTTTTAAATTGAGACCTGTTCATTGGTCACCATAATATGACTGCAATTATAATTTTATATACACGCAGCCAACTACAATAGTTTTCACATCTTTAGCTCATACAGGAATGCTGCCTGTTTGCTGCTGGTTAAATAATTTTAACTGAGTGCATAATAGATACGTGAACTATTTTGTTGTAATGTAATCATCTTGTCCTCTTCTATTTCCATATGATCAACATAAAACCTGAGAATGTTTTGCCAGATTTAAAAGTTAAACCTTTTCCTCTTGCTGCCCATATTTCATTTAAGAAAGGGTCACATCAATTATCCTTGTAGCTTATTATCTATGATCTGGTAAAATAACAGAGAAGCAGTCAAACAGTCTATTGGTACAGTCCAATTATGCCCCCCAATTTGATAGATTAGTGTAACACTCATGTGAGGACTGGACTGTGTAGGTCTCCCTTGGAGTAATAGCAGAAGGTCTTTAAAGTAATATATACTTTTTGCTGCACACTTCAATAATTGTTGCCCACTGACAAAGAAATGATCAGTCTATAATTTTACTGGTAGGTTTATTTTAACAGTGAGAAACAAAAAACAAAAATGCCCCAAAAGAGATGATACGGGCAGTGGATCAACAAGGATCAGTGGGTTGTAGGTGCAGATGGAGTACAACAAGCTGAATAAAAATATCAAAATTTTATCAATATACAAAATATACAAAACATGTACTGACATCTAAAAACATTGATACAGAGAGAGCAATTAGTGTCAAAATACAACTGCTAAAGTGCTGCAGTGACCACAATGGAGGGCCAATAAATGGTCAAACAACAAAGTAGAACTGCAACAGAATACCCTACATGTTTCAGAAAAACACAAAAAGATTCATTTCTTTTTATGGTGTATACTTCCTTCCTCAGGGGTTTCAGAAAAGCAGGTTATTGTATTCAGGACATCTGTTTCTCTATTGCAACAGTAACATACACAAGGATGTTATGAGATGGACTCCCATGCCCATGGGTCCAGTGGATAAAAGCAGACCCCACAACTAAATCCAACAAATTAGTAGTGATTGAGAAATAGAGCCTTGGTTCTAGGGGGGCCTTGTGTCAGCCGGCAGGGCAGCAGGTCAGGGCTCACGAGAACCACCACAAAAAAGCATGGATGGCGTAAATCTTAGCCATTCAGTTAGCTGGTCAATGTGTAGGGAGCAGCGCTCATCTCAGCTGTGGAGATTTAGCAGTTGTATTTTGACACTAATTGCTCTCTCTATCAATGTTTTTGGATGTCAGTACATGTTTTGTATATTAATAAAATTTTAGCTTGTTGTACTCCATCTGCAGCTACAACCCACTGATCCTTGTTGATCCACTGCCCGTATCATCCCTTTTAGGGCATTTTTTGTTTTTTGTTTCTCTCATATTTTGTGGGATGTGGCAGAGGTCTCTAGGATCAGCTCAACGCTAGTTCCTCTCTACAAATTTCTCTTATTTTAACAGTGAGAGACAGAATAACAACAAAAATATCTAGAAAATCGCATTTCAAAAAAGCTATAAATTGATTTGCATTTTAATGAGTGAAATAAGTATTTGATCCTCTATCAATCAGCAAGATTTCTGGCTCCCATGTGTCTTCTATACAGGTAACAAGCTGACATTAAAAGCAGTCTTATAAAGGGAGTGCTCCTAATCTCAGCTTGTTACCTGTATAAAAGACATCTGTCCACAGATGCAATCAATCAGATTCCAATCTCCCCACCATGGCCAAGACCAAAGAGCTGTCCAAGGATGTCAAGGACAAGATTGTAGACCTACACAAGACTGGAATGGGCTTCAAGACCATCACCAAGCAGCTTGGTGAGAAAGTGACAACAGTTGGTGCGATTATTCGCAAATGGAAGAAACAAAATAACTGTCAATCTCCCTCGGTCTGGGGCTCCATGCAAGGTCTCACCTTGTGGAGTTTCAATGATCATGAGAACAATGAGGAATCAGTCCAGAACTACACGGGAGAATCTCGTCAATGATCTCAAGGCAGCTGAGACTATGATCACCAAGAAAACAATTCGTAACAAACTACACCGTAAAAGACTGAAATCCTGCAGCACCCGCAAGGTCCCCCTGCTCAAGAAAGCCCATGTACAGGCCTGTCTGAAGTTTGCTAATGAACATCTGAATGATTCAGAGGAGAACTGGGTGAAAGTGTTGTGGTCAGATAGGACCAAAATCAAGCACTTTGGCATCAACTCAATTTGCCAGTTCTCCACTGAATGATTCAGAGGAGAACTGGGTGAAAATGTTGTGGTCAGATAGGACCAAAATCAAGCTCTTTGGCATCAGCTCAATTTGCCGTGTTTGGAAGAGGAATGCTGCCTATGACTCCAAGAACAGGATCCCCACCGTCAAACATGGAGGTGGAAACATTATGCTTTGGGGGTGTTTTTCTGCTAAGGGGACAGGACAACTTCATCAGGGTTCATAAGGGTTGATGGACGGGCTATGTGCCTCTTGGGTGAGAACATGATTCCCTCAGCCAGAGCATTGAAAATGGGTCGTGGATGGGTATTTCAGCATGACAATGACCAGAAACACACATCAATAAAGGAGTGGCTCAGGAAGGAGCACATTAAGGTTCTGGAGTGACCTAGCCAGTCTCCAGATCTTAAACCTATAGAAAATATGTGGAGGGAGCTGAAGGTTTGAGTCACCAAACATCAGCCTCAAAATCTTAATGACTTGGAGAGGATCTGCAAAGAGGAGTAGGACAAAATCCCTGAGATGTGTGCAAACCTGGTGGACAACTACAAGAAATGTCTGACCTCTGTGATTGCCAACAAGGGTTTTGCCACCAAGTACTAAGTCATGTTTTGCAAAGGGGTCAAATACTTATTTCACTCATTAAAATGGAAATCAATTTATAGCTCTTTTGAAATGCATTTTTCTGGAAACTTTTGTTGTTATTCTGTCTCTCACTGTAAAAATAAGTATGGAAAAGGAAAAAACACTGCGCTCAAAAAAGTGTAAATACTACTAAGCTGCAGTTCAAATGTGCAATATCCACATAAATATAAAAAAAAGAAAAAAAGAACTGCGCTATACCTTAAAAGCATATATGTGAATATATGTGGCAAATGATATGGAATCTGTACCTGAGTGCAATTGTGGAAAAACACACTGGTATTAAACTGAATGCATATAGTCAATACCACAAAATATTTAGTGAGACAAAAATAAAAATAACAAGTCCATAAATCAAATAAACCGATAGTCCACTAGGTAGTGGGAAGAAGACCCTGATCGCCGTTCATAGGGATCGATGTGTGGAGGGAGAGAGTAGGAAAACACCCATCATAGTGATCCACCACCACCTGAAATGCACGCATACCAAATAGCAAGCTGAATGCGCTTGATCAAATAAACCGGAGGTCGGATGGACATGGATCTGCAGCGTCACTCTGTGTGTTGTACCAAACAGCAGGTGGACTGGCTGGAATGAAGACCTGGATACCCAGCTAGCATTAAAACGTCCCTCTAGCGGCGTGGCCGCGGGCGGATTTAGGAAAATACTAATCCCCGAATTACCACCATAGGAATGAAAGAGAGGTATCCATAGTGTGACTCCGTAAATAAATTTATTAAAAACGTAGATAAAACACCTACAATTTTGTAGTGAGCAGAGAGCAAAAATCGCCGGCCGGCTGGCGAGTGCCCGTCCTACACCTACCATTAAAATTATAGACTGCTCATTTCGTTGTCAGTGGGCAAACGTACAAAATCAGCAGGGGATTAAATACTTTTTTTCCCTCACTGTAAAGCTATGAAAGTTTTTTATATCTTTTGTGTATAAGACCATTTCTGTGTTAGGTAAAGATTCTTGAAAGATGAAAATAAAACACAGTGCATATAGCAATGTGTATAGTATTAAATATTTAACAGGGTTATGTAAAAGTTGATGTGTGTAAATGCATAGAGGTTAATGAATTTATTCCACCATTCAATGTATTTAATTTATATTACATTATATTTTTTTCAGGAAAGTTAATATCACCCATACTTACATATGAAAAAATATTTACAGTTCATTACACAAGACAACAGCTGTAGATCACAAAACAACAAACTTGAAATGAAAAAGAATATGGCTTTGCAAAAGGTAAGAGTCAGCACCATGACCTCCTTCCTGCAAAATCAATTTGCTCAGCCAACAGGAGAAAGAACATGACTGTACATTGTGGTTGGTTGATAAAATTACAGCTTCAGAAACAGGAAACAGCTCAAGGGCTAGTAGTGACTGAGACAAGTTAATATTGCTAACAATGTCTTAATGCTCTTGTATTTTAATCAAAGACATGCTAAATATGAGCTTTAGCCTGCGATACAGCTGCCTATTTTTCTTGTTATATGTGTCAAAAACAGGCTACGCTGGGACCTAAGTAGTTTAGAAAATTATGTCTGTGTATAGTTTGCACTCCACCAGATGGTAGTATGGTGCTAATAGCCTCACATAACCCGCAGTTCAGTGTTAGCTGTCCCTGATCCGTCAGCTCTAACCAGCCCAAGGACAAATTGCCACCCAGGTCAGCCTAAGAGACATAATATACCTGGGCCTGATAATATGATGCAACGTCCTGTATACAATATAGCATGACACCCAATACATTTGATGAGATAAAATATTACAAAGGAAAAGCCACACAGGGTTCCAAATGGTAAAAAGGCAAGAAAGTGTAAAACATTTGTGCAACACCTGATTTAGTATATCCCTATTTTTATATGTGGCTGGAAAATAATTGTTTTTTCTTGTTGAATGTCTACCTTTTCTCAACCCATTCCAATGTTCTATAACTAAAATCTGATTGCTGTAGCTGACAAGAGCAATTTCCTCTATTGACATAAATGAGGTCTGTTGTCTGTCTTAAAGTGTATCTAGAGCTTTTTTTTTTTTAGCAAAGTAGAGAATAGTTAAACCACTAAATCAAACAGGTTATTTGTGTGGGTGCCATTTGAGGTGATTGCCCTTTTGCTGTCCTGCAGATGCAACAGAAAGTCATGAGAACATGTGTCCCCACTGGACGAATTGCCCTCACTCAATAAATGTCTTATAGAGGATTTAACCCTTCCCACTCTATTTGACTCTTTAAAAAATTCACTTAGAAATTTACTTTGTGCATGGCGCCTGACAGCTTATAGTGTATCTCCTGACCAAACCTTTTTTTCATTTGTTTTGAAAAGATTGCAGAAGGGTTGGACTCTCTGTTAACCACTTTAGCTACAGAAGGCTACCACCTTCATGACAGGACATTTTCACTATTCGGCACTGTGCTACTTTAACTGGCAATTGCGCAGATATGGAACTCTGTACCCAAACAAAGTTTTATTCAAAGTTATTTTTTTTACACAAATAGAATTTTCTTTTGGTGGTATTTGATCACTGATGTGTTTTTTTTTTTTTTTTTTTTTTTGCGATATATGTAATATAAATAAAAAAAATACAGAAAATTTTGAAAAAAAAAAAAACAATAATTTTTACTTTCTGCTATAAAAAACATCCAATTAAAAAAAAAACATCTAATTTTCTTCATAAATGTTCATCAAAATGTATTCTGCTATATATTTTTGATAATTTTTGATCTAATTCATCCCAAAGAACACCTTTTTAAATGAATTAGAGTTGGGATCTGCGAGACAGACCTTCTCATCCAACATCAATGCCTGACCTCACAAACGTGATTTTAGAAGAATGGTCAAACATTCCCATAGACACACTCCTAAACCTTGTGGACAGCCTTCCCAGAAGAGTTGAAGCTGTTATAACTACAAAAGGTGGGTCAAATCAATATTGAACCCTATGGACTAAAAGTTCATGTGCATTTAAAGGCAGGTACCCCAATATTTTTGACAATACAGTGTATGTTATGATTACTGGAATTGTAATTTTTTTTTTTAAATAGCACCGTTTTACCGCTGACGCCCGCACCGCCCCAGTTGAAAAGGGGCCTAAGGCTCCTTTCACATGGACGGACCTTTCAGGTCTGCCTCGGACCTGCGGATCTGAACAGACACTCCATAGACCTCTATGGAGGGTCAGATGTCAGTGGTGACATGTCCGCTGACATCCGACCCACTCCAATCCGAAAAAGTGTAACTGAGGAAACACCTATTTTTCATTCCATCTGCGGATCGGATTGGGTGATGAGGGACTCTACGGTCCGTCACCATCCAATTCCCCATAGAGGAGAGCGGCACTCTGACAGGTCCATCCCTGCATAGTGTGCAGAGACAGAGACCTGTCATCTGCCTGCTCAGTGGGGATCCACGGAGCGATCCCCCGCTGAGCAGAATGGGCTCCGTACACAGACACGTCCACGTGAAAGAACCCTAAGGCCAACGCCCTTTGTACAAAAATCCACGGGAAAGTTTGTACAAAGTCCCATCGTGTGTATGAGGCTTAAACACCAGAAATTCAACTTTTCATATCTTTAAAGGTTACCATACACTGGCCAATCAGTTAGATCTTCCATAAATTAGATTCAGTGCAAGAGCCTGTTTGGTTTTCTACAATTAGAAGTAATTCTTACAGTGCATCTTCCTATTACCGCTTTAGCCTAATGCTCTCTTTCCACTATGTCAACCCCAAAGTTAAAGGGTAAAACCCTACCAATGTATGTCCTTGGGGACACACAGGTCAATATAAATAAATAGTTTCCCCCTTTGGGAAATTGCACTCCAGCATTTTGCCATGTACATCCCAAATTATTATGTATCTTGGGGTTTATTTACTAAAAGGTAAGTCCACTTTGCACTACAAGTGCACTTAGAAGTGCAGTTGCTGGAGATCCAAGGGGGACAAGCAAGGAAAAGAAAAAAAACAGCAATTTTGCTTCTACATGATTGGATGATAAAATCACCAGTGCTTCCTCTCAGATTTTCATCAACTACACTTGTATTGCAGAAAGGATTTGCCTTTAATAAACCCCAAAATACCTAATAATTTGGGGTGTACTAATTAGATTGACCTGTGTGTCCCCAAGGAAAAATATTGTTAGGGTTTTACTCTCACTTCCTGTATGCCTATGTGACACAAAGTGAATCCAATTTTAAGAAAAGGTACACAAAGCCCAGGCTTAAAAAAAGAAAAATTGGAATAGGATTGTCTTCAGCTTGATTTTAGTTCAGTGCTCTAAATCAGTGCTTCTCAACCATGTCCTCAAGTACCCTCCAACAGGCCATGTTTGCAGGTTTTCCTTCATCTTGCACAGGTGCTTTAAATCAAAGTCAATGGCTTTGTATTTTGGACAGATATTTTAGATAAGATAACATTTCCTAAACATGTCCTGTTGGGGGGTACTTGAGGACTGAGGCTGAAAACCACTGCTCAAAAAGAAAATTGAATACTTACCACTCTGAAATGTTACTTTCCTGGTCACTATTCATGGCAGCATACGCATAATCCATGCATGTGCTACCATGAAGGCACCAGGAAAGTAACTTAAAACTAAAAAAAAAATAAAAAGGGATTTGTCTAAGACATGCCAATCAGCCTAGTTAAGCTGCAGCTGGGAAATCCATTGCATGAAAAGAACACAAATAAAACATAAAAAATTTGAAACAATTTTATTGGTCCAAAAAAAAAAAAAAAAAAAAAAAACAGGACTTGGAAAAGAAGCAAGGAAAGCAAAATACCCACATGTATATTAATTTGAGACAAAATATGTTTGAGGTTTGACCCTTTTGCAGTGTAAATTAACAGGAGTTAAAAGGAGTGCACCCACAAAATGGACATCTATCAAGGATTAAAACAACATTAGACACAACATCTTGAGAAATAATTTTAAAAATAAGGCAGCACAGTTAAATCAAAGTGAACAACGTAAAAACAGCAAAAATTGCCAACATAAAAAAGATTTCATGGTAAAATAACCACCACCCAAAAAAAAAACAACAAACCAAAGTAACAAATAAATTGCATAAAAACACATCTGTTTTGCAACAACATAATAAACAAAATACAAATAAAAAATACATGTGTTAGAAACTTGATAAGGACACCCAAATGTACTCTCTTGCCGGGCCCCCCTACACACACAATCTTGGCTCTTTTCAGGGCAAAGTAAAAAATGCTATCTGCAAGCTTTATATAACATAGGTTTGTGTGCTAATGAGGCAATTGCAAACACATGCACAGTCCATAAAACACACAAAATGCAAGTTCACCCAATGTAGAGAGAACTTAAAAGTGAGTACACCTGTTAAGGATGTCCTTAAATTACTAACCCAAAAAACACACTCTGAGCATGCCCAGAAACATCCAAGTAATGTTCACACACAAAAAGCATCACCAAAAAAAAACAAAGTCCCTGAGCATGCCCAGACCAACCCAAATGCATTTCACACACCAAAAGGCACAGGAAAAAACCGAAGTCCCTGAGCATGCCCAGAACAACCCAAATGCAGCTAGCACAAAATAAGCCACCCCCTGTCCATAATTAAGCACATCGTCCAGCATGCACCAAAATTACAGATGAGACAAAACACCCCCCTGTTCAGGGGAGCAACTAAAGAGCCTAACATGTGCAATAGTTATACAGCAAATACCATTGTCTAAAATCTAAAGGAACTGACTTGGCAATTTTACTAGTCCCCACTTGGCTGGCTTATCTTCTAGTTATTGGCCTTAAATGGGTATGGGATCCAGGTCCCACCCTAAGGGACATATATCAATGTCACCAATTGAACAACCCCAAAAATGAAACAAGGAGAAATGCCTTTAAATATGCCAAATTGCTTAAGGCCCAGTTCACACCAATGCAGTCCAGTGCATATTTTATGCATCAAAAATGCATGGAAATTCGGTTATATGGTTTTCAATGGCATAGTTCACACCAGTGCTTGCAGTTCCAGTGCATTCCAGTTCCAGAAAAAAAGTAGAACATGCTGCATTTTTCTGCACTGGACTGTACTGGAAAGCTGTAAAATGCATCAAAAACACACTGGAATGCACTTGTCCTTATTTAAGGTTAAGAAAACAGAGGGGGGGGGAAAGCACTGGACTGCATCAAAAATGCACCAAAAATGCACTGGAACGCATCAAAAACGTGCATGCAGAAAAGCACCTGGAACGCGTCCGGACTGCATTTGTATAGTGTGAACTAGCCCTAAGGGCCCTAAGGACCAGATCACACTATAGAAACGCAGTCTGGATGCATTCCAGGTGCTTTTCTACATGCACATTTTTGATGCGTTCCAGTGCGTTTTTGATGCATGTTACAGCGTTCCAGTATAGTCCAGTGCATAAAAAATGCAGCATGTTCTACATTTTTTTCTGGAACAGGAAACGCATTGGAACTACAAGCACTGGTGTGAACTATGCCATTGAAAACCATATAACCTACTCTCCTGTCCGCCCCCTCTGACGTCACGGGGAAAGCCTCTGGGAAGTCCCCGTGCGTCAGAGGGGGGCGGGGTCACCGGGTGGCCCCGCCCTCCATTATTTAAGAACTGTCAGAAGACGAGAAGCGTCACACAGCAGGAGCCTCCCATGGATGTGGAGTGGCCCGAGAAGAAGAAGGGAAGAGGACGCCGCAGAGGAAGATGCCGGATGAGAACACCAGAGGAAGAACCAGAAGAACCAGAAGAACCAGAAGAACCAGAAGATGAAGATGAAGGAAGAAACCGAAGGAAGGTAGAAGATAGAAGAAAGAAAATAGAAGAAAGAAGATGGAAAGAAGAAGCATTTAAATAAAGGAATTGTCAAAAACTGTCTCTTGTCATTTTTAACATTTTTGACACTTTTTTGTGAAATGGTAGGGGTACCCTTACCATTTCATACAGGGGGGAGGGCCGGGATCTGGGAGTCCCCTTGTTAAAGGGGACTTCCAGATTCCGATAAGCCTCCCACCCACAGACCCCTACAACCACCGGGCAAGGGTTGTGGGGATGAGGCCCTTGTCCTCATCAACATGGGGACAAGGTGCTTTGCGGGGGACCCCAAAGCACCCTCCCAATGTTGAGGGCATGTGGCCTGGTATGGTTCAGGAGGGGGGTGCTCTCTCATCCCCCCTCTTTTCCTGCGGCCTGCCAGGTTGCGTGCTCGGATAAGGGTCTGGTATGAATTTTTAGGGGGACCCCATGCCGTTTTTTTTTATTTTGGTGCGGGGTTCACCCTAAAATCCATACCAGACCTGAAGGGCCTGGTATGGATTTTGAGGGGCACCCCCACACCATTTTTTTTTTTTTTGGCATGGGGTTCCCCTTAATATCCATACCAGACCTGAAGGGCCTGGTATTGAATTTTGGGGGAACCCCGCGCATTTTTTTCCCTGAATTTTGTTTGTTTTCTTAATGCTGTTATTATCAATGAACTTTTATGTGTTTTGCTGGACCGACATTTCATTATAGCCGCGAAGTGAACCAGCATAAAAAAAAAAAATCTAGAGGTGCACCCGTTCAACCTATGCAAATGCATTTACGTTGCTTGACATTTACTAAGATTTTGCCGGCGCACTGAACCAAAGCATTTGAACAAGCGCAAATGCTGTTTGAGCATGCGCAGTGTATAAATCCACCTCCTGCAGCCCTAAATGTATTTGCCGGCGCTGCCGGCTTGTCAGAAAAAAGACACTTTCTCATTCTATTTTGGCCATATTTGTTACTTGGACAGTTAGTACTACACTTCCCCACATCACCCCCATAATATTGGCACTTCCAGCTTGTTTAAATTTTAAGTTAAAGATGCCATGCACCATGTCTATAGTGGCGTACCAATCACCTCTTCCCGTGCGCCGGGAAGAGAATAGTAAATGGGGGATTGTGCTGTGTTACCGACGCAAATGCTTTGTAAATACAAAAATGTATGTGCATGCATCTGCATGCACCGCAAGTCATGGCGCAAATGCTTCGTAAATCAGCCCCATAGTTTTTATCTAAACTTGTGTTGCACTAATAATGTATTACAGCCTCAAAATAACCTCTATACTCAATATTCTGCATGAATTTACCATTATCCTCTTCTTTTTATGTATATACATATTCACAAGAATGTTAACAGGCCATATATTTACAAATAGGTTGCACAGAGAGATGATATTGGCCCCCTGAGGAGACTGAGTACCTAGTTGTAGGTCAGAGGTGATAAGGTATTTTATATGAGAAGGAGAAGAGAGATTATTTGTTTCTCATGAAAGATAATCAGTAACTAAGCACTCCATCCAGACTTTTGCATTAGCCATTTTTTTAAACATATTCAATTGTGATGTAATCATTCCTGGGGCAAGCCAAGTGAAAAGTCTTTCTAAACTAAATTTATTTTGTAATTTCAGGACATGTTTAACAGGGTGGGCCAAGTATTACTAGCTTCAGATTTTCTATAACTAGCTACCAATAAGAAACTAATAATACCTGCCTGATTCTGTGAAGTGATTACGTTTGACTACAGAGAGGAGAAGCAGGGATTGGTTAACCCCCATCGCATTATAATATAAGGCATTATTTTGTTGAACAACTATCATCAATATGCTGCAGGATAGAAGGTAAGAGAGAGGTACATAGCAGAAGATTTGAGATTCATTTATATTTAATAATTTTTACTGAATACCATAGAATATAGCCACAAAAAAAGGCAAATACAGGGACAAAGGCACAATTTACAAGGTAGTATGCTGCATACCAGCCACAGACTATTGAGAGTAAGAGGTCTTTTGTCACACAATGAAGCCAGACAATGAATGCATAATGAGAAACAATTTAACCATGTCTCCATGTTAGGATCTGCAGATGAAAAGAAAACTTTAACATAACTTTTACCAATAAGTGAAACCATGCTGTCAATCTGTAATTGTAACAGATACAGAGCTGCATAAAGTGGTTGCTCAACTGGAAATGTAGTATTGATTTCTGGCAAACGATACTTTCTTTGTATGTAACTGTGTATTATACACAGTGTATATTAAGTATTCCATGCTTTATGCAAAACAGCAAGCCTTCATTGTGTTTCTGTATTGAGTGCTGAATAAACATATACAATAACAGCACGTATTGATTATTTCACAAACATATAAGGAAACATGTTTAGTAGTTTTTCTCCATTCTTCCTAGATGTAATTTCCTAAATAACTTTTCTTTTTTTTTTTTTAACCCACCTATGTAAATGATGTGTTAAGAACTTTTTGCATTAATTACTTTTACATTTTGTGAATGCTTATTTACGTGCCGCCCAGTAAAATAGCCAACTCTTCTTATCCCCTGCCCTGACACAGTAGCCCCATTTAAAGACAAATCTTTTTTAATGCATCACATTCTTTTTATGACATTGTTTCATCCCAAGAAAGTATTTAGCATTTCTTTTTTAACATTTTACTATGGAGGATGGAAAGTAGAGGTCTGCTTTATGATGAGGGTACATTGTGCACAAGAGCTTAAAAAGTAAAGGAATTGGAGAAAGCGAGACTTGAGGGACAAGTCCCTCTTGCTATACATGACAAACCACAGTATATCAAACATAATTATTTTATATTATTATTGCATAAACCAACCACTGTATACACTCTATGCAGAATGAAGTGAAGTGCAGTTGTAAAAGAGGCACAATGGTAGTGAGAGGGGATAGTTCTTAGTAGAGTTTGATAATACATGGTTGTGTTGTAAATTGGTCATGTCATGCAAAAATCCTGTATCACTGGAACAGGGACATTAACCACTTGCCCTCTGGAAGGTTTATTCATGACTAGGCCATTTTTGCGATACTACACTGCGTTACTTTAACTGACAATTGCGTGGTTGTTTGACACTGTACCCAAATAAAACTTATGTCCTTTTTTCCCACAAAAAAAATACTTTGCTGGTATTTGATCACCTCTGATTTTATTTTTGCAATTTAAAAAAAAAAAGACCGACAATTTTGAAAAAAACTCAATTAAGGCTAATATGTAATCTGCTACATGTTTTTGGCAAAAAAAAATCCCAATAAGCATATATTGATTGGTTTAGGCAAGAGTTATAGTGTCTACAAACTATGGGAAAGATTTACGGTATTTGTATTTATTTTTATTTTTTTTACTAGTAATGGCGGCAATCAGTGACTTATAGCAGGACTGTGACACTGCAGCGGGCAAATTAGACACTAAGTGACACTTTTTGGGGACCTGTGACACTTATACAGTGATTAGTGCTAAAAATATGCACTGTCAGAGCATGGCCTAGCACCGGAGGAAGATGGCAGCATGATTTGAGAGCTTCGCCGCCTAGAACTCCTTTTGCCTACCATTAGCAGGACAATCTCTCCATCTGCCTGCAGAGATGACTGGGAGGAGCTCATCGATCACCCGGTCACAACAAGACCTAGCCCCGCAGCTCAGCTGAAACATACCGGCGATGTTCCAGACACAACATGGGGACACACAGGCCACATCTCAAGCCTTGGACCGGCCTGAGGTGAGCTACGCCGCTACCGCCGACACCGCTGACTCCCTGGGCACATCAGCCCCCTCTGCATGTAAGTCCGCCCAGCACACCGCTCTACCACTGTGCATGTCAGACCTCCAGCTAGTGGCACAGGACATTATGAACTCTCTATTTGCAGCTGTTACTGAACAGATCAGAGCTGTAGCATCACGGCTGGAGCATGTGGAGGCAGCCGCCATGACACATGGGAAGGCCATCCAGCAAGTTCAAAAGGTTGTCAGTGTACATGCCCAGCACTTAATTGATATGCACAGGCATATGGAGGACTTAGCCAACAGGGGTCGCAGGCGCAGCTTATGGGTGAGAGGCATACCGGAAGCAGTGGAAGGGCCCCAGCTACAATCTGTGGCCTGGGCCATCTTTAACACCCTCCTCGGTGTGCCACAGAGCGCTTAGACCTAGAGGCAGAGACATTGACCCCCCAGAGATGTGGTATGCTCTCTGGTTAGTTTTACAGGGAAAGAGGAAATACTGCGATTGGCTCGCCACCACGAGTGACTGGAACATGAGGGTACATGCATACAGCTATTCCAAGATTTATCTGCAATCACCCTGCAGCATAGGAGAGATCTGCGTCCCCTCCTGCTTGTTCTGCATGACAGGCACATCGCTTATAGATGGAAATTCCCCTTCTGCTTACAGGTAACCGCTGGAAAATGCACGGTGCAGCTGAGAACACCAGGTGACCTTATGTCCTTTCTGTCATGCCCTGGGCATTCCGCTGACAGAAGTCCCAGATTGGTATAGAGCATTCATGCAACCAGACCCCTGGATCCCCGCACAACCTGATGACACTCCGAAATCACAAAGACACAGACAGAGGCATTGAGGAATCGTGGGGACATGGAAACAGAAGCAAGCCCACGAGCCTCACCATCATCTGTTTGGCGCAGAATGGACCAGTAGCTGTAGAACTGATGGTTGGGTGAGCTGTTAACAACACCTTTGCTTATCTGACTATGACTCTGGGGCCTTATAATTGTTCTCTATATTGCTGTACAGGCAGTGGGCCATACTCACAAGGGTATCCCTCAGCTCTCTTGTGCCAGGCTTTGAGCACCGTAAGCATGATGTACCCCACATGGTCGAGTGACTCACATCCCCTACAGCCAAGTCCCTTGGGTAATCTCCTGAGACAGGGAAGCAGTTTTTGTTGTTCTTTCCTGAACAGCTCCCCTGTTAGTTCCTGTAACGCCAGTTAGAGGACTGATCACCTAGCTTGAAGAATGGATGACTAATAAGAGGGGAGGCTCATCCCTCCTACATATGCAGGCCACAGGTACTCTGCCACTGAGGCTCCAAGGGGAAGCATGTGGGCCGCATGTACAGTTATTCCCTTGGGAGTTGCGTATGCTCCCACAACACAACCTCTGAGATTCCGGCTAGCAGCTGAACATTGACTATGTGCCTTACTCTCTAGCTCCATCTCTTGTGGTCTACCTTGCTGGGCTGGTAACTGTATCTGAGTCACCGACCTCTCTTCCCATATATTTGTTTGCTTTTTTTTTGCTTTTGTTTTGTCCCCTCTTCCTCAGGTAATGACGGTACCTATGGCTCAAGATGGACATTGCTGTGCTGACCCTTGCTGTCTTATGAGACTTTAATGTCGCTTAAGGTGGGCTCCCCCCGGTCATGACACAGAAGAGGGGTTCTTGTATGTGAGGGTCTCCGCTCCCCCCCTCCTTGGGGGAAGGAGGGAGGGAGAGTTAAAGGAGGGTGGGGGGAGGGAGAGCAAGGTTAGAAAACAGAACACAAGTAACATGTGTGGCCCCTGTCCGGTATCTCCATTATCCCCACAAAGTATCTTGGTATCTTGTTATCTACTTTATTGTTCAGATTGTTTCTTTAAGTATGAGGTTGTGATAGGAGGGCGTTCTACTCTCCTAATAGAGTTGGACGTACTCCTCAGTCAGAGTTGGAACCAGAGTTCTGAAATTCAGAGTGAATTTTGGAGATTCCACCACCTCAGGTTCACAGCTTTCGCTGCAATCTGGGTTCTGGAAACTTTGGGGGGGTCTGGGTTTTATTGTAATTATAAAATGTTTTAAGTGATTTCAGATTCCTCTTGTTTTATGTCAAAAATTACAGAGGTGTTCCCTCCTTTGGGTTGTAGAAAGTTACATGTGATGACTTACTTCTTCCCCTACTTAGACACTGGATATGCAACAGGGAAAAAGGGGGGTCTCTAGATAGGAATGGAGTCACCCAGCTTAGGCTGGCCTGACTAGGAATGCACCAGGTCCCTAGCTCGGAGTTGCTCAGGATTGGCCCATAGTTTGAAAGTTACCGGTATATTTTCTTCCCTGTCCCAATACCCCTTGATTCTTTCCAAATAGGTGGGGTAGCTGGACTACACCCACCAGTGACGACCCGTCCATAGGGACTGCATTTTATGGGACACAGGCTGCATGTAAGGACAGACTCCGCTGGGGACACCTGATGGCATCTGGTGGCAGGCGACGTGGCTAGTGACACGCTCAGGGCTCCCACTGATTCTGCATTATGTTGAGTTGAATGATTTCATCTTATATTACAATGTAATAATAGAAATAATGTGCTTCAATTATCCAGACACCATAACAACCATGATGCCGGGATGATTGAAGTGCTAACACCAGGTGTTTGGAATATCTTTATCTGCTGATTGTTAAACTTTCTAGAATACACATATTTCTATTGTTGTGTAGGATCTGGGCCTACTGTCCCTCCACCCCTCTCTCCCTCCATCCCTCGTTCATCTCAGATGCTAACCACACCACCTTAGAGCCACGCCCCCTATTTTGCTGAAACCACGCCCATTTTCACTAAGTGGGAGTGGTAAAAAAGGAAGGGTGGGGTCTAGCGCCCCCCTATCTTAAAACTTCACCAGCCACCACTGACACCCACCCCTGGTATAGTTCACACTACACCTGAGTTGGTGGTATACATCAAGATCTCCATCCATCTTTGGAAACACCTGCAGGGCATATGTAGGCATTAGCCATACCCTACCTCTCTTTCCTTCCTGACCTTTTCTGAATTTTTTAATTCTGTTTCTCTCTCCCTTCCCTTTGAATCCCCTCCATCTACATCTAACGAGTGAGATCCACGCACACTAGCATCATTCCTACATGTCTTCTACAGTGCATGTCAGCTCCTCTGTCGCTTAAAGTGTATTCTTTGAATGCTAAGGACCTCAATGTACCAGAAAAGCATAGCAGTGTCTTAGCAGAAGCTCATCGTTGCAGAGCACAAGTTATCTTCCTCCAGAAGACGCACTTTAAAATGGGGTTTATCCCCTGACTTGCTAATAAACACTTCCCTGATGCCCATCACGCGACCTGTGCTGATTCCAAAACAAAGGGGGTCTCCATTCTGATGGCCAAGTCACTCATGTTTCACCGGACAGACCAAATGCTAGACCCTGAGGGCAGGTTTCTCTTTCTAAAGGATACTTGGAGAGACAAACCGGTAACTCTAGTGAATGTATACTGTCAATTCCAAGAGGATGTCCTTTCTAAGAGAGGTCCTTCTGAAACTCACTTCCTTTCACATGAGCCTATTGATCCTGGGAGGGGACTTTAACATTGCGCTGGACCCGCTGTTAGATGCCTCTACTGGCACTTTCTCTTTCCCCTTTTCGGCACTGAGACAGGTGAAGCTTCAACTAGCTCTTGCACTCTTGCTACATGACACATGGCGTACCCTCAACCCCCACGAAAGGGATTACACATTCTTTTCGTCATCTCACAATCACTATTCGAGGCTGGACTATCTATTTATCCATCAATCAGACTTGACATATCTAGCAGATGCGACCATTGAAAATATGGTCCTCTCCGACCATCACCCAATCACCTTAACCTTACAATTTCCGCAGAAGATGGACTCCATTAAGACCTGGAGACTAGAGACTAGATGCTTCCACTCTTGCTGACCCTAGGGATCTAGAGAGTATCAGACAGGGCCTCAACGACTATTTTAGCCACAATGACACACCCGAGGTGTCTCCCATGACACAATGGGAGGGCCATAAGTGTGTTATACAGGGACACCTACTTGCCATTGCAGCTAGGAAAAAGAAAGAGCACCAAGCGTTAATATTATCCCTCTCTAAGAAAATATCTCAGCTGGAAGCCCAACATAAATGCTCTCAGGCTATCCAGATAGCTACGGAATTAGCGGACACGCGAGTCTTGCTGTTGGAAGAACTCTATAAGAAGCTGCGAAGGGTACACATATTGTCTCACAAAGTGTTCTATGAACAGGGCAACAAACCAGGCAAGCTACTACCCAGATTTACACAAAAACATACCAGGCAAGCTACTACCCAGATTTACACAAAAACATACACAAAAATAAAGACATTGCACGACAATTCCGTTGCTTTTATAGCAAACTCTACAATCTTAAAGGGGAGACCCAGAACCAAAGTTCATTGATGGTTGAGACCCGTTCCCGATTGATACAGGACTTTCTTAACAATTACAGTCCAGGGGCTCTGTCGGAGCCCGATCGGACTGCATTAGAAGCCCCATTGTCCTCCGAGGAATGGATGGAAGCCCTGAAAGCTACAAAACCTGACAAATGTCGGGGACAGATGGCTTTTCAGCGCAATACTATAAATGCTTTGCAGATCCCTTGGCCCCACGCTTCCTTAAAGCCTTTAATACTCTGGCCACTGGCCACTGCCCACTGCCCCTCAGACACCCTACAAGAAGCTACATCTCGGTGATCCCCAAAGACAATAAGGATCCAACTAATGTGGCTAACTATAGGCCAATTTCACCAATTTCAACGTAGATATCAAACTCTTCTCTAAAACATCAGGGGACGATCAAAGGGTTACCTGTGTGGGGCATGGTTTAACTGAAGAAAGACAGAGATCTGTATTCCTGCTTATCAGAAACACAAGATATCTGTCTTTCTTACAAGCAGAATGGCGATCTGCCTTGTTTTTATAGGCAGACCACCGTTCTGCCTCTCTCTGGAGGATTGCCGGGTTTCTGGTGGACATCGGGTCAGCCGGGAACCCGCCGATTGGCTCCCACTGTGTCCAACCTCAGTGCGAGCAGGGCTCCGGTGGCATGCACATGTGCCCCAGAGGCAAAGAAAACAATCACATACAGGTGCGTGATTTTGCACTTAAGGGCCGCTCTGTATATGTACGTGGGGCGGTTCTTAAGTGGTTAAAGGCTACGTTCACCTTTTCAGGCAGAATTTAACTTTTCTTGATAAACAGAAGCCTTTTCTAATGTTTTTTTTATGCCCAAGCCATCCCAATGTGCTTATATCTGACTTACCTAATCCATGGCGGCCTGCAGTCTGCACTTCTCTGTTCAAAATTTCAAAAAGGCATTCTGAGCCCTGACTTCCTGTAGCATCATGTGACCATCCAGGAAATGCCATTTCCCATCATACACTGCCTACTGAATCACAGAATAGGATAGTTTTTACCTCTCTGGACCACACCTCCCTCATTACTATACCACCTCTTTTTTTTATTTCCACCCAATCTCCTACCTCTTCCTTAAAGATGGCCATACACTATACAATCTGATTGTACAAACTTCTTTAGATCTACCATTAACTATGTAGTGCAAGGGCCTGACTGATTTTATACAAATTGAACAAAATTGCTCAGGTGAGTCTTCTGTTCCATAGTTTTGATAAATTGAAAGGAAATTGTACAAAGATTGTACAATCAGATTGCATAGTATATGGCCAGCTTTATACATGTACATTGGAGGGAGAGGAAAGAGACACTCAGCTGCCACTGTCCTTGTGTAAACACACAAATTTCACTTTTAGGTCCCATTCACACAGCATGGTGGGATTGCACGTTTTTTGGTGTGTTTTTCCCCACTACATTCACAGGGAAGCTCATTGATTTCAAAGGGCTGCCCTATATGTGACAAATGCAGCAAATTAGCACATGGAGCATTTTGGCGTGTTGAAGTTTGCATGTTTTTACCACACATTCTACTGTGTTTTTTGCACGTTTTCACACGTTGCAAAATGCTCCTTTGCTCCTGTGTTTGGGGTTCTATTAACAACTAATGGCACAAAAAGCATGACTAATTAATTTTAGGTGCATAAAGGTGGCCATACACTATCTAATAATCTGATTGTACAATCTCTGTACAATCTCCTGTAGATTTACCAAAGCTATATAATAAGAGGACTCATCTATCTATCCAATTACTCTGTATCAGGCACGCCCTTGAACTAAATAGTTGATGGTAGACTGAAAGGTGATTGTACAATTAAATTGTGTAGTATACGGTGAATTTTTTACAAACTTCCAGAGAAACACTTGCTCTGTTTTCAAAACTACAGCTCTGCTCCAAATAGGTTGTTTTGTGATCACTCATGTTCTTCTTCTGTTCCAGTGCACACTCTGCCAAATTAATTTTCTAGCTGTGTATTGAGGGAGAATGGTGCTCACTGACAATTACTATATTAGAAAAGCATTGAACTACAGAGGTGTGTGGAAGAAATCTCCTGGAGGGGGAGGGCAGGTTCAGGGTGTGTTTTAATGAGGCCAGCTGCTAAAGTACTTCCCCATTCTACTAACAGTTTTCCCATCTTGTTGGATAGATAACAGGAAGTCATGGAGGATTTTTCAATAGAAGAAACTGGAGGCCTGCTCTAGAACATAGGGAAATCTTTTCCCTTTATGCATCAGGGGTACATTAATGGTATATTGGTACATAGGATAGCTGGAACTTAGGAAAAAGGTGAACTTAGCCTTTAATGTGTTTTTTTTTTTTTAAATAATGTACTTGAATAAGCTTGAAAGGTTTTATACAATATATTTTGTATAAAAAGTTAATAAGCTTCCACATAAGGCCTACTTAAGGCCATAGCTCCCAACTGTCCCTAATTTTGAGGGACTGTCCCTGATTTGGAGCAATGTCCCTCTGTCCCTCATTCCTCCTCATGTGTCCCTCATTTTGGTCTGATCCATATAGATGTATATAAAATGCACTTTTTATCTATGAAAAAGTGTTTTCCAGCACTAAACCTTTTATCTGATTTCTAAATTGCTGCATTTGTAAATTCCAAAAGCCAATATAAAGGAATAGTTGTGGTAAAAAAAAAGCCCTTGTGGGTTTAACCAATCTTGTTTTTTTGCACAATTCTCCTTTAAGGGGGCGTGGCAAGGGGTGTGTCCTATGCCTGCATACTATTGCTGATAGGTGTCCCTCATTCCCATCTCAAAAAATTGGGAGGTATGCTTAAGGCTGATATCTTGAAGGTGTATATGAGGTCAGACAATATATCTACCTAATAAAACTGGATTTAAGGAAGTGCATTCCTTTTGTGCTCATGAGGATATCTGTTTATGTGCAATATGTGGACATCATAAGACCATTTGTATTGCATTTTCTAAAGAGAACCTCAGATGCCATTTTTTTTTTTTTCAAACTTGATCTAATGATTACATGACAGTATTATAAAAGACTAAAGCCTCGTACACACGATCTGATTTTACGATGGGAATTGTGTGATGACAGGCTATTGGAGGAAAATCTGACCATTTGTACACTCCATCGGACAATTGTTATCAGATTTTCCACGGACAAATGTTGGATGACAGGCTTTAAAATTTTCCACGGACAAATGCCTGTTGTCGGATTTTCCGAGCGTGTGTACACAAGTCCTTCAGACAAAAGTCCAAAGTACAAACGCGCATTCTTGGAAGCAAGGACGAGCCAGAAGCGGTTTATCTTGTAAACTAGAGTTTGTAATGGAAAATTAACATTTGTGACCTGAAAAAATTATGAAATCTTGAAATGCAGCGCACATTTTCTGCTCCTTTAATGGGATAATAATGAAGCTGCTTTGCTGGTGATACTGATGGAGTTATTGCAAACTAATTTTCAAAGGCTTTTTTTTTCTAGTGACATCAATAATAATATTATTATGCATGTTATTTTTTTATTTATTTTTTTTGGCGCAAGTTACCACAGCACCATTATCCTGTAGTTTTTAAGATCAAAAATACAACAATCCCTTGTTAATTTTACATTGTATTTTTTAAAATGTAACTGCCTACTCCCAAACTGTCATTTGAAGTAAAACACATAGCCAAGCATTATTCTCCACAATTTTTTTTATTGTGCATTAAAAAAGAAAACAAATAAAATTAGACATGCTATCTGCCAATAGAACTTAACCAAAAAGTGCATTCTATGCATCCCAAAATATAGAAAATGTACCAAATCAAATCATTATTCAAACAAAAAACAAAATAAAAGCCTCATGCATGTGTCCTGCTTCTTAACAGAGGGGGTCAACAATGCCAAGTGTTGGTGAAAGCAGGGGTCCGTTATCCGGAGATAATTCTGAAAATCATCAGAATTATTCTCCTGGAGCTCCCGCAGCAAAGGCATGTGACATAATTGGTCACAATTAATAAACCCACCAATTTTTGGTCCAAGAAATCCTCCTCCTCCTGTTCCTGGACTTGGGTCAAAGCAATAACTCCAAGGCCAATAATAAATAACACGTTATCTCCTCCGATTCCGCAACATGGCTGGTTGACGAACGGCCGTTCAGAAACGAACTGAAAAAGGCAAAATGAAAAGTGCAAAATGAAAAGCGTGACTCAACACTCACCAAACTTCTACTAACACAAAATTAGCAGAAGAAGCCCAAAGGGTGACGCTAAAGAGCTGAAAACCACGTAGTACATCACTACGTTTGTGTTTGTTGGCTGACAATTACTTGACGTTTGTATGCAAGACAAGTTCCTGGCCAACGCCCTTCGGAAAAAAGTCTGAGGTTTTATCTGCGGAAAATTTGATCGTGTGTACGGGGCTTTAGCCTCATTCCCAAAGACAGCAGAAAAAGGAGCTAATCTGCCAATACTTTGTTAAATGTAAAATTAATCACATGTCTTTTAGTTTCTACAGATGATGCAGGCTGACAGGAAATTACATTAAGACAGGTTACAAAGCCTTGCCTGAACTGTATTGTTTCCCCCTATCTATCTATCTATCTATCTATCTATCTATCTATCTATCTATCTATCTATCTATCTATCTATCTATCTATCCTGTAGATATATACTTTGTATATACAGTGGGGACGGAAAATATTCAGACCCACTTAAATTTTTCACTCTTTGTTATATCGCGCAGCCATTTAAAAAATAATTTAAGTTAATTTTTTTCCTCATTAATGTACACACAGCACCCCATATTGACAGAAAAAGACAGGATTGTTGACATTTTTGCAGATTTATTAAAAAAGAAAAACTGAAATATCACATGGTCCTAAGTATTCAGACCCTTTGCTCAGTATTTAGTAGAAGCACCCTTTTGATCTAATACAGCCGTCTTTTTGGGAAAGATACAGCAAGTTTTTCACACCTGGATCTGGGGATCCTCTGCCAGATCCTCCTTGCAGATCCTCTCCAGTTCTGTCAGGTTGGATGGCAAACGTTGGTGGACAGCCATTTTTAGGTCTCTCCAGAGATGCTCAATTGGGTTTAAGTCAAGGCTCTGGCTGGGCCATTCAAGAACAGTCACGGAGTTGTTGTGAAGCCACTCCTTCATTATTTTAGCTGTGTGCTTAGGGTCATTGTCTTGTTGGAAGGTAAACCTTCGGCCCAGTCTGAGGTCCTGAGCACTCTGGAGAAGGTTTTTCGTCCAGGATATCCCTGCACTTGGCCGCATTCATCTTTCCCTCGATTGCAACCAGTCATCCTGTCCCTGAAGCTGAAAAACACCCCCACAGCATGATGCTGCCACCACCATGCTTCACTGTTGGGACTGTATTGGACAGGTGATGAGCAGTGCCCGGTTTTCTCCACACATACCACTTAGAACTAAGGCCAAAAAGTTCTGTCTTGGTCTCATCAGACCAGAGAATCTTATTTCTCACCATCTTGGAGTCCTTCAGGTGTTTTTTAGCAAACTCCATGCGGGCTTTCATGTGTCTTGCACTGAGGAAAGGCTTTTGTCGGGCCACTCTGCCATAAAGGCTCGACTGGTGGAGGGCTGCAGTGATGGTTGACTTTCTACAACTTTCTCCCATCTCCTGACTGCATCTCTGGAGCTCAGCCACAGTGATCTTTGGGTTCTTCTTTACCTCTCTCACCAAGGCTCTTCTCCCCCGATAGCTCAGTTTGGCCGGACGGGTAGCTCTAGGAAGGGTTCTGGTCATCCCAAACGTCTTCCATTTAAGGATTATGGGGGCTACTGTGCTCTTAGGAACCTTAAGTGCAGCAGAAATTTTTTTGTAACCTTGGCCAGATCTGTGCCTTGCCACAGTTCTGTCTCTGAGCTCTCCCGGCAATTCCTTTGACCTCATGATTCTTATTTGCTCTGACATGCACTGTGAGCTGTAAGGTCTTATATACACAAGTGTGTGGCTTTCCTAATCAAGTCCAATCAGTATAATCAAACACAGCTGAACTCAAATGAAGGTAATGAACCATCTCAAGGATGATCAGAAGAAATGGACAGCACCTGACTTAAATATATGAGTGTCACAGCAAAGAGTCTGAATACTTAGGACCGTGTGATATTTCAGTTTTTCTTTTTTAATGAATCTGCAAAAATGTCAACAATTCTGTGTTTTTCTGTCAATATGGGGTGCTGTGTGTACATTAATGAGGAAAAAAATTAACTTAAATGATTTTAGCAAATGGCTGCAATATAAGAAAGAGTGAAAAATGTAAGTGGGTCTGAGTACTTTCAGTCCCCACTGTATATATATATATATATATATATATACTCACTTTTTTTGCCAGCGAAAAGATATAATAACATATTTACAAAAATGTGAGGGATGTACTCACTTTTGTGAGATACTGTATATATTTCTTTAGCTTTCTGTTCGGCTGAAAAAATGACAAAATGTTGGTGATGGCCAGTCTAGCTTTAAAAGACTGTTTAGGGAATCTTGATATTTACATAGAAAGCTCTGATAAAGTTAAAATGGCCACACCCCCTTCATTCCACTTTCTTACGTACATGTTAAATTGCTGTATAGAGATGGTCAGAGTCTTAGCTACGTTTCTTATACAGTAGTAAGATTAAAAAATTGTTCTTTTTAAAGCTATGGTCACCCTTGAAAGTTATGGTTATTACTCACCCCAGTACCATTAGTACTGTGAATGTGCATCAAAATCTAACTATTGCAAATGAAAGCACACATACAGTCATTATTCTTTTTGCTTGTTTGAATATTCTGCCTAAACGCCGGTTAGATTGCCACACAAAATTTCAGTAATATGAAATAACTACATGTTTTTAATATTAATTAACCCAACAAAAACAATATTGTCTGCATATCTTCTTTGATAAGTGAATGCCTGCTGTAGATTGCCAAGTGTGACATAACTATTATCACACAAATTAAAATTTCTTTCTCTTTTATCATTTGACACATCAGAAGATAAAATAGGCTCTAATTGCTGAAAACCATGATATTCCTAAGATGGAAAGAGATGCTTTGAGTATTTTTCTATAGTAGATGGTAACAGTTCTATAAAAAGCATAATTTTAAGGACTTAATGATTTCTAATGAATGTCTACCAGGATTATTCTGTATTCAGGTTCTGCCTCAATCTGCTGCAACAACAATCAGGGCAGTTTTTTTTCAAGTAACAGATCTAAAATGCTAACATCCTAGACTGAAGTTCATCATTTCAAGAGAGGATCAACTGAAACTAACATTATACATATATATATATATATATATATATATATATATATATATATATTATGTATAAATATGATATACAGTTATTTGAAAAAGTATTTGTCCCCTTTCAGATTTTTTATTTTTCTGCATATTTGTCACACTTAAATGACTCCGATCTTCAAACAAATTTTATTATTACACAAAGATAACCTGAGTAAATACATAATGCAGTTTTTCAATGATGTTTTATTTATTAAGGCAAAAAAGCTGTCCAAACCTGCCTGGCTTTATGCAAAAAAGTAATTGCCCCCTCAACCTAATAACTGGTTGTGCCACCCTTGGCGATAACAACTGCAATCAGTCATTTGTGATAACTGGTAATGAGTCTTTCACATTGCTGTGGAGCAATTTTGTCCCACCCTTCTTTGCAGAATTGTTTTAATTCAGCCACATTGGAGGGGTTTCCAGCATGAACGGCCTGTGTAAGGTCATGATACAGCATCTTAATTGGATTTAAGTCTGGGCTTTAACCAGGCCACTCCAAAACCTAAATTTTGCTTTGTTTGAACCATTTGGAGGTGGACTTGCTGTTGTCAATTGGATCATTGTCCTGCTGCATAACCCAAGTGCACTTGAGCTTGAGGTTATGAACTGATGGCCGGATATTCTCCTTTAGGATTTTCTGGTAGAGCTCAGAATTCATGGTTCCATCAATTACGGCAAGTCGTCCAGGTCCTGAAGCTGCAAAGCAGCCCCAGACCATCACGCTACCACCATCATGTCTGACTGTTGGTATGATGTTCTTGTTATAAAAGGCTGTATTAGTTTTATGCCAGATGTAACGTACACCTTCCAAAAAGTTCAATTTTTGTCTCATCAATCCACAGAATATTTGCCTAAAAGTCTTGGGGATAATCAAGATGTTTTTTGGAAAATGTAAGATGAGCCTTTGTGTTCTTTTTGGTCAGCATTGGCTTTGGCCTTGGAAAGCTCCCATGGATGCCATTTTTGCCCAGTCTATTTCTTATTGTTGAATCATGAACACTGATCTTACCTGAGGCAAGTGAGGCCTGCAGTTTTTAGATGTTGTTCTGGTTCTTTTATGACCTCCTGGATGAGTCATCGTCATGCTATTGGAATATATTTTGTATGCTGCCCACTCCTGGGAACATTTACCACTGTTCCAAGTTATCTCCATTTGTGGATAATGGCTCTCCCCGTGGTTCACTGGAGTCCCAACGCCTTTGAAATGGCTTTGAAACCCTTCCTGGACTGATATATGTTTGTTTCTAATCTGTTCTTGAAATGTTTTAGATTGTGGCATGATGTGTGGCATTTTGTCATCTGTTAGCATTTTTCTCTTTGTCAGACAGCTTCTATTTATGTGACTTCTTGATTCAACAGGTCTGGCAGTAATCAGGGCTGGGTGTAGTGAAAGCTTTCCAAAAAATTGTGGTTAATCACAGTTCATACATGATTCAGCATGGGAGGGGGCAATTACTTTTTCACATAGGGCCAGGTAGGTTTGAACAGCTTTTTCAGCTTTTTTCCCTTAACAAATGAAATAATAATTTAAAAACTGCATTTTGGATTTACTTGGGTTATCTTTGTGTATTACAATTTGTTTGATGATCTGAATTATTTAAGTGTGAGAAATATACAAAAAAAAAAAAATCAGGAAGGGGCAAATACTTTTTCACAGCACTGTATATATATATATATATATATATATATATATATATATATATATATATATATATATATTAATAAACACATTGCAAAACGTTGTCCTCAATAAAGTATAACAGATATACAACAGTTTCAAGTGTTCCTTCCATATGTAATCACAGTAAATTAGTTCACGATTACATTTTTTACATTTTTTACATTCCTATATCTGTGTTCCACCTAATTGTATCTTATTGTTTATAACATATTCCAGTCCTTGAAACAACACTGGAAGGCTTATATAATATAGATATGGAACATGACCATAATTAAACACAAAACCAGCTCAGAATAGTTTATAGCCTGTGTAAGCTGGTAGAACTGGCCACAGGTGCAAATGTGGTCAATAAAGGCAAGATATCAAGGGATGAGCTTCGAGTTCGAGTCAAACTCATGTTCGACTCGAACATCGGCTGTTTGCCAGTTTGCCGAACAGCGAACAATTTGGGGTGTTCGCGGCAAATTCGAAAGCCGCGGAACACCCTTTAAAAGTCTATGGGAGAAATCAAAAGTGCTAATTTTAAAGGCTTATATGCATGGTATTGACATAAAAAGTGTTTGGGACCTGGGTCCTGCCCCAGGGGACATGGATTAATGCAGAAAAAAGTAAAAAAAGGCTGTTTTTTCAGGAGCAATGATTTTAATAATGCTTAAAGTGAAACAATAAAAGTGTAATATTCCTTTAAATCTCATACCTGGGGGGTGTCTATAGTTTGCCTGTAAAGGGGCGCATGTTTCCCATGTTTAGAACAGTCTGACAGCAAAATGACATTTCAAAGGAAAAAAAGCCCTTCAGGTCTGGTATGGATATTAAGGGGAACCCCGGCCAAAATTTTTAAAAAAATGGCGTGTGGTCCCCCTCAAAATCTATACCAGACCCTCCAGGTCTGGTATGGATTTTAAGGGGAACCCCGTGCCAAAATGTAAAAAAAAAATGGCGTGAGTTCCCCCCAAAAATCCATACCAGACCCTTATCCGAGCACACAACCTGGCAGGCCGCAGGAAAAGAGGGGGGATGAGAGAGCGCCCCCCCCTCCTGAACCGTACCAGGCCACATGCCCTCAACATTGGGAGGGTGCTTTGGGGTAGCCCCCCAAAACACCTTGTCCCCCATGTTGATGGGGACAAGGGCCTCATCCCCACAACCCTTGCCCATGGTTGTGGGGGTCTGTGGGTGGGGGGCTTATCGGAATCTGGAAGCCCCCTTTAACAAGGGGACCCCCAGATCCTGGCCCTCCTCCTGTGTGAAATGGTAAGGGGGTACTTACCCCTACCATTTCACAAGAAAAGTGTCAAAAATGTTAAAAATGGCAAGAGACAGTTTTTGACAACTCCTTTATTTAAATGCTTCTTCTTTCTTCTATCTTCTATCTTCTTTCTTCTATCTTCTATCTTCCTTCGTTTTCTTCCTCCATCTTCTTCTTCTTCTGGTTCTTCTGGTTCTTCCTCCGGCTACCCCAAAGCACCCTCCCAATGTTGAGGGCATGTGGCCTGGTATGGTTCAGGAGGGGGGGCGCTCTCTCGTCCCCCCCTCTTTTCCTGCGGCCTACCAGGTTGCATGCTCGGATAAGGGTCTGGTATGGATTTTTGGGTGGACCCCATGCCATTTTTTTTTTAATTGTCGGACCGGCAATTCATTAATAGCCGCGAGTAGTTTTAAATGACTTTTTTTCCTTTGAAATGTCATTTTGCTGTCAGACTGTTCTAAACACGGGAAACATGCGCCCCTTTACAGGCATACTATAGACACAAACCAGGTACGAAATTTAAAGGAATATTACACTTTTATTGTTTCACTTTAAGCATTATTAAAATCACTGCTCCCGTAAAAACGGCAGTTTTTAAAACTTTTTTTGCATTGATCCATGTCCCCTGGGGCAGGACCCAGGTCCCCAAACACGTTTTATGACAATAACTTGCATATAAGCCTTTAAAATTAGCGCTTTTGATTATTCATATTCGTGTCCCATAGACTTTAACGGTGTTCGCGTGTTCGAACAAATTTTTTGCCTGTTTGCAAGTTCTGGTGTGAACCAAACAGGGGGGTGTTTGGCTCATCCCTAAAGATATCTAATAATTTCCATGAGTAGCAGCATTGTGGAAAAAGAAAACATATTTTTGGTGTTTTTTCAAAAGCACGAGGGCTTGCTAGACAGTTCTGAGACACACATCTAAAAGCTTAAACATTTTAGGATCTGATTAAAACAAAAATAGATACACTAACTCATGATGAATATACGCTAAAAAATATAAGTGATAAAGTACAGAACAAAGTTATGTGTGCTTAATTAACTACTTGCAGACTGTGCTATAGTCAAATAATGGCTACAGCATGGTCGGCTGGTTCCGGGAGATTGTCTATTGATGTCCTCCCAGAACCCCACCCCTCCTGTGTGCCCCCTGTCCTTCAGACACAGCTGATCACATTAAGTTACATTAAGCAGGCAGGTTATTCAGTTAGTGGCAGTGTATTATACATATATATATATATATATATATATATATATATATATATATATATACACATATACAGTCAGTCTAGTAGATAGATAGATAGATAGATAGATAGATAGATAGATAGATAGATAGATAGATAGATAGATAGATAGATAGATAGATAGATAGATAGATAGATAGATAGATAGATAGATAGATAGGTAGATAGGTAGATAGATAGAGATAGATATATACTCTGCACTTAGCATAGCCTATAAATTCAGCATTACTCTATATTCAGTCAGTGCAGGCAGTGTATTAATATATATACACAGTCTTGTATATCTGCATTCAGTGTAGCCTAAATCTACAGTTCATTCCATGGTGTACTGTGTCTAATACACTTCAGGCAGTGTATATATATATATATATATATATATAGATATATATATATATCTATAGATAGATATCTATAGATCTATCTATAGATATCTATATATATCTATAGATAGATCTATAGATATATCTATAGATCTATCTATAGATATATATATACAGTATTTCACAAAAGTGAGTACACCCCTCACATTTTTGTAAATATTTTATTATATCTTTTCATGTGACAATGCTGAAGAAATTATACTTTGCTTTCCAGCACTGCCATAACCCTCTTGGGCATGGAGTTCACCAAAGCTTCACAAGTTGCCACTGGAGTCCTCTTGCACTCCTCCATGACAACATCACGGAGCTGATGGATGTTAGAGACCTTCTGCTCCTTCAACTCCATCTGTGGGATGCCCCACAGATGCTCAATGGGGTTTAGGTCTGGAGACATGCTTGGCCAGTCCATCACCTTTACCCTCAGCTTCTTTAGCAAGGCAGTGGTTGTCTTGGAGGTATGTTTGGGGTCGTTATCATGTTGGAATACTACCATGTGACCCAGTCTCCACAGGGAGGAGATCATGCTCTGCTTCAGTATGTAACAGTACATGTTGGCATTCCTGGTTCCCTCAATGAACTGTAGCCAAAGCAGTCTATTCCACTGGCTCCTTGTCCACAGTCACTCCTTCCCTAGCCCCACCATCATGCATGGAGGAGTCCCCAGAATTATTTGACCACAGTGTCGGGTACATGCTGTTGCAGGATGGGCAGTAATTTGAAGGCTCTGATGTTGGTTCCCAGGTTGAGGAAGGGAGTAACGTGAGCCTAGAGAGAGGGGGTGCCCAAGAAGGACAAGAAACTGGCAGTCATGTTCCCCCAGCTGCAGCATACTGCCAAGTTTGCTCCAGTGATAAGGAGGGAGGGGATGATGAGGTCACTGACTGCTCTTGGGTGCCTGAGAGAAGAGAGGAGGAGGAGAAGGAGGAGGAGGAGGCACAACTCCAACGAGGCAGGATGTCCTCTAAGGTACAGCTTAAGGGCAGTCACCCTATTGCATCACACCACAGAGCTTTTTCTTTTGACAGGTGCACAGCAGATCGCACCGTTGCTGTTTGCAACCTATGTCTGAAGCGGATCAAGCATGGCCAGAACAGCAGCCGCTTGGGCACCACATGCTTGACCAGACAAATGACCACCTGCCATGCAGTCCATTGGCAACAACACTTGAAAGACCCACATCAAAGAAAAAGGTGGACTTCTCCTTGCTCCTCATCTGGGTTCTTCTACGCCACTAAACCTCCAGTCCTCTCAAAAACCTTCACTCGGGGAAATGAAGGTATAGCAATAGGTGTCCTAAGTACTTGCAGTGAATCTGCTAGCAGTACATCACCATCTGATTTTGGCAGGCAAATTCCCCTACCCCAGTTGCTGAACCATAAAAAGAAATGTGGTCCCATCCATCCACATGCTCAGCATCTAAATGCTAGCTTGGTCAAATTGCTAGCACTGCAACTGCTGCCTTTTCAGCTGGTAGACACTGCACCCTTTCGTGAATTTGTGGAATGTGCGGCATGTGGAAGGCAATGTTTTGGTCCCGTTGGACAGGGCGGTCAGCAGTAAGGTGCATATTACCGCTGACTCATGGTCCAGCAGGCATGGGCAGGGACGTTACCTTTCCTTCATGGCACATTGGGTAACTCTGCTGGCAGCTGGGAAGGATGCAGGACAGGGTTCAGTATTGTTGGAGCTTGTTCCGCCACCATGCCTCCAAAATGCTAGTGGTGATTCTGCAACAGCTCTCTAATATTTCAATGCAGGGCCCGTTCCTGTGCCCAACAAAAGTATCTGTGAGGGGTTACAGTGTTGTGGCACCACCACCCAAGGCCCAATTTTTCTGCCCCTGTTTAACAGGGGTATGTAATTACAATTCTTGATATATTATTTCATAGCAGGGCCCATTCCTGCACCCAACAAGCGTAACTGTGAGGGCTTGCAGTGTTCTGGTACCACCACCACCAAAGGCCCAATTTTTCTGCCCCCTACCAATCACAGCTGATCACAGTGTAGAAAGACTTGCTGGTTATTGGCAATCTTCTCCTCATGCACTGTGACAGTGTGAGGAGAAGAGAGCCGGTAACCAGCAATTCCCACAGGGAACATTTACACTGATAATCAGAGCAATGCTAATCAGTGCCCTGATGATCAGTGCAGCCCCATAAGTGTTAATTAGTGCCCATCAGTGCTGATTAACAGTGTCCAAAATTGCTGCCTATCAGTGTCCATCAATGCCACCTATCAGTAAGCCTATTCATGCCTCCTCATCAGTGTCCATCAGTGGCGCCTATCAGCACTGCCTATCAGTGCCCATCAATGCTGCATACCAATGCCCATCAGTGCCACCTATAAGTGACCATCAGTGCTGCCTATCAGTGCCCATCAATGCCACCTATCAGTGCCTACCAGTGCTGCCTATCAGTGTCCATCAGTGCCCCATATCTGTGCCCATCAGTGCTGCATATCAGTGCAGCCTCATCAGTGCCTCCTCATCAGTGCCTCCTCATCAGTGCCCAGTGCCACCTCAGCAGTGCCCATCAGTGCTGCCTCATCTGTGTAGCCTATCAGTGCCCATCAGTGCAGCCCCATCAGTGCACATCAATGAAGGATAAAAATTACATACAGTATCTCACAAAAGTGAGTACACCCCTTACATTTTTGTATATATTTTATTATATCTTTACATGTGACAACACTGAAGAAATTACACTTTGCTATAATGTAATGTAGTGAATGTACAGCTTGTATAACAGTATAAATTTGGTATAAATTTGCTGTCCCCACAAAATAACTCAACACACAGCCATTAATGTCTAAACTGCTGGCAACAAAAGTGAGTACACCCCTAAGTGAAAATGTCCAAATTGGGCCCAAATTGTCAATATTTTGTGTGGCCACAAATATTTTCCAACACTGCCTTAACCCTTCTGGGCATGGAGTTCACCAGAGCTTCACAGGTTGCCACGGGGGTCCTCCTCCACTTCTCCATGATGACATCACCGAGCTGATGGGTGTTAGAGACCTTGCGCTCTTCTGCCTTCTGTTTGAGGGTGCCCCACAGATGCTCAATAGGATTTAGGTTTGGAGTCAAGCTTGGCCAGTCCATCACCTTTACCCTCAGATTCTTTAGCAAGGCAGTGGTTGTCTTGGAGGTGTGCTTGGGGTCCTTATGTTGGAATACTGACCTGCGGCCCAGTCTCAGAAGAGAGGGATCATGCTCTGCTTCCGTATGTTACAGTACATGTTGGCATTCATGGTTCCCTCAATGAACTGTAGCTCCCCAGTGCACTTTTGAAGCCCAAGACCATGACACTCCCACCACCATGCTTGACTGTAGGCAAGACACACTTGTCTTTGTACTCTTCACCTGGTTGCTGCCACACACGCTTGACACCATCTGAACCAAATACGTTTATCTTGGTCTCACCAGACCACAGGACATGGTTCCAGTAATCCATGTCCTTAGTCTGCTTGTCTTCAGCAAACTATTTGCAGGCTTTCTTGTTCATCATCATTAGAAGAGGCTTCCTTCTGGGATGACAGCCACACAGACAAATTTGATGCAGTGTACGCTGTATGGTATGAGCACTGACAGGCTGACCCCCCACCCTTTCAACCTCTGCAGCAATACTGGCAGCACTCATATGTCTATTTACTAAAGACAACCTCTGGATATGACCCTGAGCACATGCACTCAATTTCTTTGGCCGACCATGGCGAGGCCTATTCTGAGTGGAACCTGTCCTGTTAAACTGCTGTATGGTCTTGGCTACCATGCTGCAGCTCAGTTTCAGGGTCTTGGCAATCTTATAGCCTAGACCATCTTTATGTAGAGCAATAATACTTTTTATCAGATCATCAGAGAGTCCTTTGCCATGAGGTGCCATGTTGAATCTCGAGTGACTAGTATGAGAGAGTGAGAGCGATAACACCAAATTTAACACACCTGCTCCCTATTCACACCTGAGACCTTGTAACACTAGCGAGTCACATGACAGCGGGGAGGGAAAATGGCTAATTGGGCCCGATTTGGACATTTTCACTTAGGGGTGTGCTCACTTTTGTTGCCAGTGGTTTAGACATTAATAGCTGTGTGTTTGAGTTATTTTGAGGGGCTGCAAATTTACACTGTTATACAAGCTGTACACTCACTATTTTACATTGTAGCAAAGTGTCATTTATTCAGTGTTGTCATATGAAAAGAGATAATAAAATATTTACATAAATGTGAGGGGTGTACTCACTTTTTTGAGATACTGTATGTGCAAAACATTATAACAGAAACTAAGGAAAACATTTTTTTCAAACTTTTTGGATATTTTTTGTTTGTTTAGCAAAAAAATAAAAACCCAGTTGTGCTTAAATGCCACCAAAAGAAAGCGCTATCTGTCTAAAAAAAAATGGTAAAAATTGCATATGTGTACAGTGTTGCATGATCTCAGAATTGACAATAAAACTGCAACAGCACTGAAAGCTGAAATTGGCCTGGGCAGGAAGGGGGTGAAAGTGCCCAGCAGGGAAATGGTTAAATAAATATAATAAATTAAATAAATTGACAAAAGCAGATCTTCTTACAGCTACTAGCTGCTACTTCGGTACTTCTTTACCAAGGGATAGTGTTCCATGTGCTAACAAAAGTTCATCTGAATATTTTAGATCAATGCAGGTCTTCCCCCAGCTCTTTACACCTACTTTGATGCACCTCCACCACACCTGTGAGCATACAGGCCTCTTACCAGAAGCTGCGGCCACAACATTGGCCCAAACATGTTTGTGTATTGTGTATAATCCTCTGGCAACACCACCACACTCAGGCAGGCTCCAGGTAGGTATAGTATATCATGGATTTCAAAGATATGTCACCCGAAATCATCAACCAGTAACCTCAGTCATATTTATCCACAAAAGATAAAAGATAGCATAATGCAGGAATCCCTTTAAAAATATTTATTAAAAACTCAAATAGTGCACTTGCAATGTTTCAATCAAGAGCAGGCTCATGACAAACCATCCATGAGTCGCACCCCATTCCGGACACGGACATGTGTGATGACATCACTGCCTCAACTATGCCCCAACACATTTCACCCAATAGCAAAATACGGATATTTTTTTCTGTTTCATATAGCATATATTCATCATGAGTTAGTGCATCTATTTTTGTTTTCGTGAAATTTTGAAGTGTTTATATAGTCATACTTTTTTTTTTAAACATTTTTTTTGTGTTAGAAGAGCGCCTCAGTGTCACTGAGACCTATCTATGTCTAATTCTCAGCATTCCAAAATACATTCACCATGAAAACTTTTATTACCATACCATTTTTTTGAGTTTTCAGTGCTGTGATAGTTTAACTCACAATTACTAAGTCGTGCAACACTATACCCAAATTAATTTTAAAACATTGCTCTGAAACAAATATATATTTATTGTGATGTTATTTAATAACCACTGTTTTTTTATTTGTTTACTGTATAAAGGGAAAAGGACCAAATAATTTGAAAGCAAGAATGTCTACCTTACTTTCTGTTATGAAACATATTAAATATAAATGCCAGAACAGTGAGAAACACCCAAATTACCCCTAATGCCCTAAGATGATCTAATTTTTTCCAGCATTTTTGGAAATGAAGAAAGATGCTGGTATTGAGGAGGTTAAAACTTGTCCAAGAGGTAAAAAATTGTTCATCACAGCGATTACAAGGTACAGACCAGCTTGGATTGGCTCAATACACTGTGTCTGTGAATGAGTCATGTAATGGAAGGGAGTTTAACAAGACTCATGGCCACTCATTAAAATTAGAAGAAAAGAGGTTTAACCTTAAACTACATAGAGGGTTCTTTACTGTAAGAGCGGCAAGGATGTGGAATTCCTTTCCACAGGCGGAGGTCTCAGCAGGGGGCATCGATAGTTTGAAGAAACTATTAGATCAGCACCTGAATGACCGCAACATACAGGGATATACAATGTAATACTGACATATAATCACACATATAGGTTGGACTTGATGGACTTGTGTCTTTTTTCGACCTCACCTACTATGTAACTATGTAATGACAGAAAAGGATTTTATGGTAAGTCAAAAATCCTATTTTCTTAATTATTCATTAAGAGGCACAGGGTCAGAAGAAATTCTGAGACAACTGGGACATCCTATAATCATCCAAATGAGGGGTGAGTAACATAGCAAACAAAATACTAACAATCCCACAAAACGGGAGGTGAAAACTGGGGGGGTAACCAGCAGTTCAAAGAGCTGGCATCAGATAAGGCCTAATAAACACCTGTCAAATCATGGCAAACCTGTGAACAGAAGACCAGGTGGCAGCCTTCCAAATCTGAGAAATAAAGGCCAGATGCTGAAAAGCCTGATGGCCATTCACTGATCTAGGGGAGCGTGCCTTGATAGGAAAGGGTGGAAACGTATCCTTAAGTCTATAGGCTTGAATACTAAAAAATGTTAGGAATGAGAGACAAGTTGTCTATTAAGGAGACCTTTACAAATGAAGACAAAAGACAGTTCAACAGTCTGAAAGAAGATGTTGCTGAGAGGTAAAGTCAAACAGCTTATACCACATGCAAATATGGACAGAAAGTACATATTATACTGTACATATACATATATAATAGCAGCATATAATAGCAGGACAGAGTGGCAGAAGTCCAGTTAGGTAAGTTTTCATTTGAAACATATGTCATTTCTCCTAGGACACCAGCAGATAAATGTAAAATGATGGGAATGTGAGAGGTTATAGAAGGCTGTCTATCAGCTTGTTTGCCCGTGTCCAGTTTTTCTGTAGGTAGCAGAATAACCAAGTTGTCTTAGAATTCCTTCTGACCCTATGCCACCTAATTAAGGAAACTATCATTTTTGCTAAGCCCAACCATGGATTACAACATCTAAAGCTATTGAACAGCAAAAAAATAAAAAAAAACAAAAACACGCTTCTCAAACTTTTAGAAGCATTAAATAGAAGTACTGACCTCAAATTGTAGTTTTCCCTGGTTCTTGCTGCTGCAGCCCAGGGGGATCAGTCCAAATAAGATATAAGATAAAATATTGGGCTGGTGGTCCCGAGTAGAGATAGTACTTCATTCAGACCTCAGTCAAAGTGGGACCCACAGTCAGTGACAGCTGATGGACATTATTTAGCTATCATCTCTCTGTTGAGCTGTGATCAAAGTGCCTGGCAGAGTGAAGTCTTTCAGCATCAGTTGCCTTTTCGCTGAGATGTTATGCAACTTAAAGCAGAGAGCTGCAGAGAAAGTAAATGCTAGAGGAATGTAAAACCGTGAAATGTGTTTTGCTTATATATTAAAGAAAGTGGAATTATAAAAAAAATATTTGTGATGATGGCATGTTATTTTATTTAGTGTTTTGTTTAGGTGAGCCAATATCATTTCTAACCGTTGCTCTCATCCTGTTCAGCTCTATTTCCTTGTTAAAAATTCATCCCTTTCAATGCCCCATTGTTAGTATGTGTACAGTATATGAAAACATATCACCCAATCAGTCCTTCCCTGATACCACATATTATTATTATTATACACAATTTATATAGCGCCAATAGTTTACGCAGTGCTTTACAATGTCGAGGGGGGACAGCACAATTATAGTACAGTTCAATACAGAAGGGACAGGAGGGCCCTGCTCATAGAGCTTACATTCTAAAGGGAGGGATGGTGGTACAAAAGGTAATAGATGTGGAGAATGATTTAATGGGGGTGGAGATACCAACATATCAACAAAATTGTTTACAGCCTCTGTTGGAGGGGCCCCCTATGTATGTCTTACTTTTTATATGCAGGAAGAGCACCATAGAAATGAATGGAATGCCTGTCTCAATGCATGCAGTAGACAGGTGTTATATTAATGCAAAAGGCAGCATTTACAGTAATGGGCAGGAAAGCACTTAAACAGCGACTGAAAATGTTGTGGAGGCAGTGATGTGAGGACCTGGATCACCTGCTGGTTACATTGTGGTTCGCAGAGCAGAAAGTTGTAGTTCTGGTGTCCACTAGTGGATGTCTCCCAACAATGCGCAGATCCCAGTAATCAGTCTATACCTGATGATGGCTGCTGGGAGACACCTGCTGATGGACACCTGAACTACTTTATGGGAACCACAGTGCCACCAAATGGTGATCCAGGTCCTGATAATATGTTTCAATTTAATTTATTGTTAAGGGTTGTTCGAGGGTTCCTTTGGGAGGGAATCATACAAATCTATAGGCATCCTTTAAATTTATTGATTATGAAATGTTCATTTAGAATTTTCTCTTATTTAAATTTCAACCTGAAGTATAACCGGGCCAGCTTCAGATCAGTCTTTTACAAATGCCAGTAGCTCAAGCCTAACTTATTGTATCTTCTTTTTCAAACAATGTTTACAGTATATTTTTGTAATTAAAACATACAGTAAAAAGTTGACCCTGGGGTAAAAAAAAAAACACTTGCTACTGCTTCTCTTAAATTTAAAATACTTAAATGAAATTTAAATCCTAGCTAAATGACCACTGTTGTAAAGAAATAAAATATTATATTGTATTCAGCTAGTAAAATATACTTTGGATTGCATTAAACTTCTGTACTTACAACCCTAATACTCCCTATCTAAGCCAGCCAGAACTCCAAAATGTTGAAAACACCTATATGTCATATAATAAGTGCAGCACTCCAATTTAACCCTTTCCTATCAAATTACAGCATACATAGCACTTTCTACTTATGTGACTGTTGCAAGAGAAGCACTTTCAGAGTACTGTAATGTTATACATATATATTTGAATGTATATGTACAATTTATATTTTTGCAGATTAATATTTATGGTAACTATATTATTTGATTGTGTATGACTTGTAGGGTTTATAGGAGGGAATTTAATCACAGCACTGCACATATTTATTTGACATAGTAAAATATAAGGTGCTCTTTATCTAAAAACCTATTAAATAGCATACTGAGATTACAATGAGACCACATCGGTTATGAGCAATATTTGTTTGAAAAATAGATTGAAAAATGCCAAAACAGAACTAATAAAATAAAAACAATAGTGCAACCAATCATGTCTGTAACTTTTCAGGTCAAAATATTGTTAAAAGACAATCTCACCTACATTTAAAAACAGTGAAGGGCTTTCTGGAAAGTGGAATTCACTTAGCAGATGATGACATTACCGTCTCTCTGGCTGGCAACTAAGGTAATGGGGGCTCTAAAAAAGCTTCAGATCCTCAAAATGCAAATGTTGCAGTGTTCTTGTCAGGAAAGGATATAGTTCCCCAATGGGATTATGCTTTTTGAGATCTTGGGTGTTAGGCTGTACAGCTCTGAACAAAAACTCTGTTCTCTGAACGTCAAATAGAAACCTAATACTGTATATATTCACACCATTACCAACATGAGAATAGCCATTGTACCAAAAATTAAAATGAAGCAGTGCATTCTTGGAGAATATATTTTATATCTTAAATTTTACATCCCATGATCACCATTAATTCTTCCATCATTTGCAGGTAATGCGTCTAGGTTCTGTGGCTAGGTGCACTGGTAATTTTTATCATTGATACATAATGTTAAATTAGATTTGAGAGATAAAGGAATAAACATTCTACCAATAATAAACAAGACACTTTACTACATACAAGGAAGCAAAAAGAGATTATCTATCACATAAAGATATATTTTCAGCATGTTTGTATTCTTAACATATTGCCATCTATCTGTTCAATATAGCATAAACCACCAAGGTGACCTTGAGGGATTCCCGTGTCTCAGAATTCCTGTGCACCCTAAAGATGTTATAAACAATGTCCTAAAGCATCTTTTACCCTCATCTATTTGTTATGGCTCAAAGCTCTGCAGAGATCCATAGTTGCGATGCTGATGTGCTCCCACATAACTGCAATACAGAAGAAGTACAACCTATTGCAGTGTTATGTTGTTCTGAGAATTAATCAAAACTAATAGCAACATATTAACTTCACTAAAAGTTCCCATTTCTGAACTTCTTCTGAATATGCTAGTTGTATGACCTTTATGCTTACACACTGGTTTGTATACTTTAAATGACTGGAATGGAAAAGTAAGCAAATTGGGAAAGTCAGAGAAAAGCCAGGAACCCTTATCATCATACTTATTTTGGATCAGTGACTGAATTCAGGAAGTCAAAATGATATCAAGGTAACTAGTATTTTCAGAAGCAGAAGTCAGTAATGACAGCCACTATGCTTCTTTAGATTGGTGACAGGTTTACTTTAAGAGATTTATATTTCTATGTTGTGCAAAATTACCTATTTAAAACTGTAACTTCATCTACTTGTTCAGTATGGCTGACTGTTTTTTAACTCATTGTGACTTCTTCTTGCCTGTCTATGAGTAACGTCAAAGTAGATTTCCTACTAATTAGCTGGTATCGTCAGCTGGTTTCCAAAAAAATAAACATGTAATCAGGTCCAAATATCAATGAATTTGAAATCTTTGTGATAAAGACTTGATGATGAACACGACAATGATAATTAATCATAACAATAATACATTTTGTAGAACTGTGCAAATAACATCCAGATATTCACATAGTATTCTTTATGGGCTAATGCTGACTATTATAGTTCAGTGTTTATAAATCATATCACTCCATATTGATTTTCTTCGTTCAGCATATAGTTTTAATATTCTAAGGTTAATTAGTAAGATATCATTAGTGATTTGATTGGAATATGCTTTCATTAAGTACAACCATTTTCTCCCATTATAAAAAGCTTTTCAGATAGACATTCCTATGCCTACAGGGCACAACCTAAAGCTTGACTGTACTAGATTAACACTGATACGGCTTCAGTTAAGTTATTTAATCAGTTTCCTGAAATAATTTTCTGCACCAATCTGTTCCTGGCCTATTCTTTTGGACCACTGATCTGCTTTGTTATTAGAACAAATGGCATATTTCATTCAGTATAATATTTTTTAGAATCCTCTGTGCAGACTAAGGCTTACAAAGTACCTGTTGTAGATGAAATACAATTTGTTTTTATATACTTTATTACTATTTGACATTCCAAGTGGCTGTCTTCACAGGCGTTATAAAGATTATTACCAATATACTTTATTTCTTTGCAGCTTGAACTTTGTAACTCTGCAAACTCAGCCTATGTAGCCTTATGACACACTTCCTAATGAATATAAAATACAACCTAAAATATACCATACCTTACAATACTCCCTGAAAAGTTCAGAGCCATTTGTTACTGCAGCTTTGATATATGTATAAAACAAGCTTCAGGTAATTCAGGCTTTATATTGTAAGGCTATGCTTTCCTTCTTCACAGCTGAAGAAGGTTAAAATGAATTTATTAGACAGAAGTTTGGAATTTCTCATTGCCACGTTATTTGAGAAGCTTAATGCCCTGGGGTGTCAACCCCCTTCTTGTTTCACAATTTAATGAGTCAATGGCCAGGAACAAACATGTTCATATCAGGTGATTAAACTTAAAATATACCAATAACACTTTTATATAATTATATTCTCTTAGATATTAGAAGCAATTGCATGAGCAACGTGCCTGGCGACCCATTGACCCATGTAAGCATTTTTTTGCGGATATGCAGCCAAGCCATGCTAATTGCAACACTCTGCCCTATCTGAAACCTGAATCTGAACATGCTTATGACCATAATATGATCTGTACAATATATACCCACAATTTAGCATGAAAACTTTTTTTGGAGATATTCCACAGTTCAGGAGATAGGTAAACAGTTGAAATGTTGAAAAAGACTTTTAGACTGCTGCCAAGTTACAAGAGACTGCTAGAGATTGCTGCCATGTTATGACTTTCAAAAAATGATTACAAGTCAATCGTATGTTACAGTAGCCCCTATACCAAATTCAAATGCCCAAAAAGCTCCCTCTAAGGCCGCTTTCACATTGGGGCAGAGGGTTCATTAGCGGTAAAGCACCGCTAGCTTTGGCTGTGCTTTACCACTGTTTAAGTGGTGCTTTTAAGCTGCTAGCAGGGGACTTTTAGGAAATCTACCTTTTGAAATGTTGGGCAACCAAGAGCAGAAAGCAGCTACTGGAGACGCAACTATGTAGTAAAAAGGGTAAAAACAAGTATTTTATTAAAGTGGGAATAAACTCCCATGCATGACTTTTTACCTATAGGTAAGCCTATAGTAAGGCGTACCTATAGGTACAGTGAATAAACATCTTAATAAATAGGTACAGTGAATAAACAGGTTATGCTTACAGGTAGAAAGTTACACTGTGCAAAGTTTACTCTAGGCCAGTAATGGCGAACCTTGGCACCCCAGATGTTTTGGAACTACATTTCCCATGATGCTCACCTACACTGCAGACTGTATGAGCATCATGGAAATGTAGTTCCAAAACATCTGGGGTGCCAAGGTTCACCATCACTGCTCTAGGCTGTTATTTCAACATTCAATGAGTATTATGAAGAACAAAAAAAACTGAAACAGAAAATTACTATTGAAGTAATAATGATAGTAGAGATAGGTGTAATATATGAAAAATGTTACTGGTATTTTCCTACACAATAATGGTTTGAATGCATAGAAAATCATGATAATTTTGTACCAAACATTTCAAATGACTATTTAAAAAAAAAGTTATTGTACATTGTCTTTTCCCAAACAACATTATTTATATCATTAGAATTCATGAAAGAATGTCTTAAGCAAAAGCCAATTTTAATTTTAATTTTATAGCAGGTAACATGCTACCTTACAAGTATTAAAAGGGGGAAATCAATATGCGAGGCATTTGACATGACATGGGGACGGTTAGTAATTACATGCTGAAGCTTTTTCTTAGGACTCTATATTATTATTATAAAGGATTAAGATTACATAGGATTTATGTAGTGTCAACAGCTTGCACATCAATTAACAATATAAAGGGAGACAATACAGCAACAACACAGTACAATAAAAGAGGGTTAGGAGGGCCCTATTTCTAGGAGCTTACAATTTAATAGGGAGGGGCTGATGGAACAAAAGATAATAACTGTGAGGCATGGACTGATGGGAGAAATAGAAGATTCAGTTATTAGCTGAAAGCAGGATAGGCTTCCCTGCAGAGATGAGTTTTCAGGGATTGCCTAAAATTGGACAGAGTAGGAGATAGCTGGACAAATTGGGGTACAAAGTTCCAGAGGATGGGAGAGGCTCTGGAGCAGAGAGGATGGTTTGGATGATATTTGGAGACAAGATTGGTGATGTAGCTCAGGGCAGAGCTGTAAATGGCTTTGTATGTTATAGTTAATGTTTTGAATTTTATTTGTTGCGCAATGGAAAGCCAGTGGAGGGATTAGCAGAGAGGGTTGGTGGACACTGAATGATTGGTAAGGTGGATGAATCTGGCAGCAGCAATCATAATAGACTGAAGAGGGGATAGCCTGCAAAGATGTAGGTCAATGAGATCACTAAACCTAAACTCTGTTTTCTGCTTTGACTAAAGTCTAGAGTTTTCTACACGACCATTTTCCAATAACTCCTGCTCCTCCAGAAGGATTCATTATACACAAGGTTGTTGTCAGGAGGCCTCTGCTCGATTTGCTCAAAAGCACAGCAAGCAGCAAGTAAGTCACACATCCCGCAAATCTCTTTATTTCAAAGCAATTTAATGTCCTTGTGGGCTGCACTTCCTGTAAAAAAAACTGATATAAGTGTTTGTTTTAATTTCTGCATATGCTGGCATTCTGAGCTTTCTATTTTAGAATAAGCAAATAGTTTTGGGGATGAGCTTTCACACAGTCATACAGTTAATTTGACTTTTTTTTTTCATGGGATTGGGATAAGGGTTGTTGAGGGAAAATCATACCAAGACATGTAAAAATGAATTAAAAATATGAAAAAAAAATGAGTGGGTTAAACACACTAAGTGCCTACCCAGTTAAGTGCCTACCCAGAACTGAAATATTAGCTTTGGGAATTCCATTAAACTGTTATTCTAAAATAATACAAAAGTTTTACCATTAAGTATATATATATATATATATATATATATATATATATATACAATGCTGTGAAAAAGTATTTGCCCCCTTTCTGATATTTTTTTTGCATATTTGTCATACTCAAATGACTCAGATCATCAAGTAAATTTTATTATTACACAAAGATAATCCAAGTAAATACAAAATGTAGTTTTGAAATGATGGTTATATCTATTATATTTATTAAGGCAAAAAAGCTGTCCAAACCTGCCTGGCTTTATGTGAAAATGTAATTGCCCCCTAAACCTAATAACTAGTGCCATCCTTGGCGACAACAACTACAATCAAGCATTTGTGATAACTGGCAATGAGTCTTTCACATTGCTGTGGAGCAATTTTGGCCCACTCTTCTTTGAAGAATTGTTTTAATTCAGCCACATTGGAGAGTTTTCCAGCATGAATGGCCCATGTAAGGTCATGATACAGCATCTCAATTGGATGAGTCGTCGTCATGCTCTTGGAGTCATTTTGGTTGGCCGGCCACTCCTGGTAAGGTTCACCACTGTTCCAAGTTTCCTCCATTTGTGGATATTGGCTCTCACCATGGTTCACTGGCACCCCAAAGCCTTAGAAATTGCTTTTTAATCCTCTCCAGACTGATACGTGTCAATGATTTTGTTTCTCATGTGTTCTTGAATTTCTTTAGATCACGGCATGAGGTGTAGCTTTTTGAGATCTTTTAGCATGCTTCACTTTGTCAGACAGCTTCTATTTAAGTGATTTTTTGATTCACCATGTCTGGCAGTCATCAGGCCTGGGTGTAGCAAGTGAAATTTAACTCTGCTTTCCAAAAAATTGTGGTTAATCACAGTTCACTCATGATTCAGCATGGGAGGGAGCAATTACTTTTTTTACGTAGGGCCAGGCAGGTTTGAACAGCTTTTTTCCCTTAATAAGTGAAATAATAATTTTAAAACTGCATCTTGGATTTACTTGGGTTATCTTTGTATAATATTAAAATTTGTTTGATGATCTGAATCATTTACGTGTGAGAAATATGCAAAAACCTTAAAAATCAGGAAGGAGCAAATACTTCTTCACAGCACTGTATATATATACTTTATATGTAATATATATATATATATTACATATATATATATATGTGTGTGTGTGTGTGAGTATTTGAGTATATATATATATATATATATATATATATATATATATATATATATATACAGTGTTGCGCATAAATGAGTACACCCCAACAGATTTGTCAGAAAACCTTAACTTTCCTTTCAGAATCAACATTTTCTATGGGACACTATACTACACAATACTCACAAATGCAGGCCATTGATAGCAACCGAGATTTGTTAATTTGCACAAACGAAAAATTATTTTTCCTAATAAATTCATTCAAGACCATGTTGCAAAAATTAATACACCCCAATAAAAGTCTTAGGAGCAAAGGCACATATTAGACAACAAAATCCTAATTAACAAGAATTCAACTACAGATGAGTCGAATTATTCATTAAACAGGTGTCCAGCAGACAGTGAATTATAAAAGGGCTTTACTTAACAAAGAAAACCTCTTCCCATTTCATGCTGTCACTGATGGCACCACATGGAAGAGAAATGTTACAAGGCCTGAAAAAGAAAATAATTTATTTACACAAGAAAGGTGAAGGCTAAAAGAAGATCAGCAAAGCTTTACTTATCAGTCACAATACTGTAGCAAAAGTGATACAAAAATTTAACAAAGATGGAAATGCAACCATCTCACAGAGACATCCAGGCCATCCACGAAAGTTACCACCTTGACAGAAGCGTCTTCTGATGAGAAGGGTTGAAGAAAATTACCATACAAGTTCACTGCAGTTAGCTAAAGGAGCAGATAGCCAAACTGGGGTGAGTGTTTCCTGTGATACAATACAGTGTACACTGCAGAGGAATGGCATGCCTTAGTGTCATCCACAAAGGAAGCCCCCTCTAAAGCCCACGCACTGAAAAGCCCACCTATAATTTGCCCTGGCCAATGCTGAAAAAGAAGACTACTGGGATTCTATACTCTGGAGAGATGAGACCAAGATAGATATTTTTGGAACTGATGGCTTCAAACAAGTATGGCGTCACAAAGGTGAGGAGTACAAAGAAAAATGGTGCCTACAGTGAAACATGGTGGTGACAGTGTCCTTCTATGGGGCTACATGAGTGCTGCTGGTGTTGGGGAGCTGCATTTCATTGATGGTATCATGAATTCACAGATTCTCTATAATGATAGAAAGGATGCTACTATCGCTCAGTGCCCTTGGTAGTCTTGCACTTTTCCGACATAACAATGATCCAAAACACAATCTAAGGTCAATCTAAGGCCACTTTTGCATTTCTGAAGAAGAACAGGGTGAAAGTGATTCAGTGGCCAAGTATGCCTCCTGATCTGAACCCAATTGAACACCTATGGGGAATTCGGAAGAGACAAGTTGAGCATCACTCTCCATCCAGCATCCAGGCTCTAAAAGAGGTCGTTCTTGAAGAACGGAAAAAGATAGATGTTACAATAAGTCCCTGCCAACTTGTTTATTCCACGCCTAGAAGACTTGGTGCTGTCCTTACAAATCATGGAGGTCATACAAAATACTAGCTGTACTAGTTGTTGTTGTGGGGTGTATTCATTTTTGCATCAACTCATTTGAGTAAAACTGAAGATTTTGTAATCTTTCATGTAATGAGCTAAACAAATGTCCCATAAAACTCAGTTTAGTAAAAATTTTGGAAATTGTTCTTGTGTTCATTGAGACATTGATTGAAATCTTACGTTTCAAAAGGGGTGTACTCTTTTATGCCGAGCACTGTGTGTGTATATATATATATATATATATATATATATATATATATGTGCACTCAATTGTAGCTTACTTTCATGTGCTTTACTCCAGTCAGTACTTTTCAAAATGTCAAAGAGTAAAGTTCAAAAATCGCACTGGATTGCATGCCATAACAACCACAAAACAGACATTTTCCAGCCTCCTGGCTATCCGGACTCGGTAGTCCCTGAGTCTGTCTCCACCTGAACTCACTTTATTATCACATACAACTTGGGCTGCACCGACTCCTGCCCATTTACCCAGAGTCTCTTAGAACCTCTTCAGGTGACAACCTAGTCAGATTAGATCACCTCTCTTTGAGACCAAGTCGGTCACTATCCTAGTGTCTCTTCACATGTGCTGCTCCTGTGGCAGCTTGTCTCCAGAGGAAGGATATGTATATTTATAAGTTCAATATATGGCTTTATTATTTTCTGAGGTAGATACCCAGAACAAGTATGCAGATCATGAGTTCTTTTCTACTTTCAGCATACTTTTTCGGGTATCACTGCTTCATTGAGCATTTAAGCCAAAGTTAGCCAGTCAATTGGCATTTTTAAAAGGAAGTCTAGATGGACAGGCTACCTTTTTATCTCAGGATCTGGTCTATGACCTTTTTTTCTCTTCTCTTAAATAAAAAAAGATTGGATTAATTATTAACTCAAATGTGAGCATGTTTTCATGAACAAAAAGGTGCATCAATGTGGTATAAATATGTATTTTATATTATTTGTAATTCCTTCTGCTGAATGTTCTGTAAGAGCAAGGCTATCAAGGTTAATGATGTTCACAAAAGCTATCAGTTCAAGATGGTCATCACAAATTGATTCTGTAGAAGGCATGGTGGTAAACATAGGCATTCAATGAGTAACAGGATAAATATTCCCTTTTAAAAAAGCCATCTCTTTTTATTTCATAGCTATTAGTAACAATAACATCTCTGGCATTTTTCTTGCATATCACTTTCCTCAGCATTTTCTAATCTCCTTGCTTTCAAACTACCTAGACATTAATTACTTTGAAAGCCAAGGTTACTTTAAATTTAATACGCATAGACCTGACTCTCTAACTTAACAAGTATGGACACATAAGGAAGCAGAATTTAAAATGTATTCCTATATTGGGAAAGGAAAGTGGGACCCCAAGGAGGATGACTGCAGTGCAATTAGTGGAAAAGTATAATTTTTTCATTACAAAAAACATTTATAGGGTAACAATTAGTTGTACTACCAAACTAAAAAAATAGGTGCGTTAAAAAATATATTGTATGCTTATTCCTATGCAAGCATTTGTGGTGTAGAGATACCTTTGTGATGAAAGGTTTGCTATCATGAGAGGGGGAGAGATTATCAGGCAACACACATATAAAAATCAGGGCTGGCACTAAAGATGTGTGAAGACACACTGGGCAGCTGCCTGGGACCTTCACTCCCTGATCCAGACAGAACAAGTCATTGTGGTCACTGGGTAAAAAAAAGTCCAATCCAACAAAATTACTTTTCCCTTAAAAGGAATCCCCTGTGATTGTTTGTAGAAACTGGGCAACTCACACTTATTTTCTTATCTCACATAACTTTGCTAAGGTTATTCCTCCTAATACTGAAAGACGTTTGGCACTGTTCCTTTTATTCTAAAAATGATATGGTATGTTAAGGGTTATGCTGGTGTAACTTCTGTTCATTGTTTTACTAATATAAATACTGTGAGCTGTGTCTGATTTACACAAATTTGCCAACCTGGTAGCACCAGTGCAGTCCAGCTACCTCCTGTTGTTCACTTCTGAATTAATTAGCTTGGTAAACATGGTGATATTGCTAAATTATTAGGACCAGCAAACCTTTATATACGGTAATTTCCACAACTGATTGATTTTAGGAGGATTTTAGGTTACCCTCTTTTTCAATCTCACCTGAAAGGTAAACTCCAGTCAAACAGCTAATACAGTGCAAATAGACATCCATGCACACCTTCCATCCTGCAGTTGTATCATACTATGCACTACCTTCCTTCGAGTAGGCTCCCAAAGTCAGATTGATAGCAATGTACTGTAAATGTATGGACAATAGAGCCATCATAGGCTCATACTGACCGCAATTCTGGTAATAATAAAAAACAGATTTAGGTAACATGCTATATATATTTAAAGTACATATAATTATTTTTAGATGTATATATATATATATATATATATATATATATATATATATATATATATATTGAAAAGAGGTTTCTTTGTGTTAGCTTCTGATTAAAAAAAACAACAACAAGTTTGCTAGTATACAGAACGTAAAATAAGCCATGTTTATTATTATTTAAAATAAAATGTTATATAAATATACACTTATACACTGTACTTTTACGTGTATCTAAATACAAAAACATACATTTAACATATTGTAGTTTACAAGTTTTTAAATGTGGTGCCTCTGTTTAATTTCTTTTTTTCATTTTTTCTTTATTAGCACCTTGTGAATCTACTTTTTGTCCTAGGGAGACAACGACTACTCAATGTGCTGTATTTATGGAGCCACATCACATTTAGCTATACCTATTGAGGACAACTAATACCTTCTCCCCCCCTTATATCCATTACATAGAGGGGTGTTGCTTTGTAGTTCACAGACAAATTCTTAGAAAGCTGATAACATTGTTTGAGATTTCAGCTCAGTCCAGAGGATATAACAAGGCCACACGATTTATGACAGGATTAACAATTATTTCCTTCACTTGCAGAAATATGCTTAGATTTAAAAAAATATATATAATTTAATGCAACCACCACATCTAAGGATTGATAACCTATAATATATAACATTTTTGGTCTTGGGTTTAGATATATTCTGTGAAAAAGAAGAGAAAAATATTGTGTTAGCTTACCTACATAATTCTACAAGTTCTGGCCCTGCAATGGTTAAATAATTCACAGCAGGCAGTCAGGTACTATGATCATTGTAATGTTTGTGTTTTGAATTAAATAACAATGCATACACATTGTTCCTATATAAATAAATACACCCTTGCTAAGGATTGTTTTTTGTATATAAAAGAATTCTACTGTATCCAATAAAATCATAATCCCTGTATGTTGTTTGTTGGTTGTTTCTGCAAAGCAGCCAGCCTCAACTACTCAATCCCTCACATCTGTGGCATCAAAATAATCCCCTGACTAACAAAAACAGTAACAAATTCAATAGGAGTCATAGAATATACTGTTCTCGTCATCATTTTGCAAAAAAAAAAAATATTGAAAGTTATAATCACTAACCAAAAGACATTAATTACAGCATGCTTGACTCCATAAACTCATAACAGAGAACATAGCCAGTGAAATTCTTATTTAAAACATCAATTATAAACTCCCTGCAGGAGAATTCAAATCCTATATTGACCTATTTGATAAGCTTTCTCCATTAACCATACGGTTGTCCTATTGATCTGGTGCCAGGGGCAAAAATACCCGTTAGCAGAATTTATTGTTTATTGTAAGTTGAGCTCAAAGTCTTGTGAGACTGCCTGCAGGAACACCTTGACAAAGGGTCCATTTATCCTTCAATTTCTTAGCCTTAGTGTCAGTGTTTTATTGAAGAGCAAATGTTCAATCTTGCCTAAAGTGAATTCAGTATAATAGTCATCTTATCAGCAAAGTCTGTTGCTCATCTTGATCCCAGAAATATTTGAAAAGGTTTTGGCCACTAGATATACTTATTAAAATGGGTACAACAACAACCAAAGAACAGAAGTGCAGGTCTGTTGCAATAAAGTGTGAAACATTATTCACTTAAGATTTATTTTCTTTCTTTCTTTCTTTCTTTCTTTCTTTCTTTCTTTCTTTCTTTCTTTCTTTCTTTCTTTCTTTCTTTCTTTCTTTCTTTCTTTCTTTCTTTCTTTCTTTCTTTCTTTCTCATAGATAGATAGATAGATACTTACCGACCAGCTTGCAGACAACCAATTAAACCTGTCTAACAGTATGCGTTAAAAGCGAACATGCAGACGCCAGTCTGAGCTCCTGTGTCTGAATCTGTGTCTGAATCTGTCAATGCCTTGAAAGAGCAGACCTACCCGGAACGAACTGCCGATATCTAGCGTTTGCTGCGCTCCAGACGTCCATCGTCAGCTGGCTGACTGAGGGTCAGCTGGCATCTCTGTGCTTGGAGAGGGGGCAGCGGCAGTGAGCAGTCTAGTGAGCGGCTGTGACAAGTGGATTGAGAGCCGCTGTTGTGTGCTGTTGTGTGCCTGGCTGGTGAGAGGATGGGGGAGGAGAAGCCCGGAACCCTGGAGGACAGGTGAGCTACCAGCAAACGGCGGTATGGGGGAAGCGGGACGGCGGCTCCTACACAAGCCCTGAGAAGCCATACACCATACACCGCTCAACAGTGCTTCAGAAACGCCTGGGAGGTGAATCGTGGAAGGATGAAGTGCATGGACATCCCTGGAAACCGGGTAGGATCAGCCAAATTAACACCTTAAATGTACACTTATACACATATCTTGTACTGGAAAGTATAGAGCTGCTAAGGAAGCTGCTAAGGAAGCTGGTCAGGTAGAGTAGGATCAGAGGGACAAGGACTATTAATAAAACTGAAAAACTGTCTGCTCTGATCCTCTCTGACTTATAGCACTACAAGGTGAAAGATTCTGGATGAGCTCTGATGGACTGAGAAAGTGATTTACTAGAGTGTTTTAAAAGACTTTATTCGCCCATTCTCTAGTTAACCCAACAAAAAATCTCCTCTTTCCCTCCCTTTGAGAGGACCTGTATAAGGAAAAGGGTTAACGCATATACCCTGCAAACCCACAAGGACATCTCCACATACACCCCTGCAAAATTGAAAAGGGGGGAACACCCCATTGGGAACAGGAGTAATCTATACTGATCCATATTGTACTTTGGGGTCCCCCCCTCCCCCAAAAGGTCAGAGGATAGAGAGGGGAGAGATCTAGTTCTCTGCCCAACTGTAAAATACATAACTTTATAAGACTTTATAAGACTCTTGTGGCTAACGATCCTCCCCTTCTAAAAATCTACACATGAGATATAGATATTAATAATGACTACACGCCGACAAGCTGCGCAGCAACCAGCAAAAGGAAATCGGAGTGAGTCAGGAGGGATAAGACTTTATCTCTCCCCCCGTGCAGAGCAGAGATACCATCTGGGGGGGTTGGAAGAGAGAGGTGGAGGGACAGTAGAGACTAAGCAAGACAGCGGGAAGCAAATGGAACGTAAGTCGTTAACAACAGGTCACGGTGTACAAGTGGTTGGACAAACTTACATAGAGCAAGGAAGGGGATCCCCGACAATAGGACGAGGGAGGAAGCTACCTGAGAGAAATATCCCTAATACTAAGCAACACTCCCCAAGCACGGGAAAAGTTATAGTAGGAGGGGACAAGATAGTCTGGTTCTTGAAGCAGAGATGCTTAATATGGAAAGGATGGAAAAAGATCAAGAAGAGGGCGAAAATAAAGAAGGAGACACACAGAAAGGGGACACTTTGTTGGTGGAACATAACCCCCCCGAACCCGTAAATAGTAAGGCTCTGGATGCTTCACCCCCCAAGGGAAACTCAGCTATGATAGAGAGAGGAACCCCACCTCTGGAGGGAGAATCAGTAATGAGAGAGGAAAAGCAAGCATTGGCAGGCCGCGGCTACTCTACAGACCCCCCGTGGGAAAAAAGGGAGATACGGTCCCCGGCTCCAAGGGGAAAGGTGGGAGAAGCCGAGAAAGAAATTAAGGAAATTAAAGTTCTACTAAGGGCCCTCCCTACAGAGACTGATATCCAGCAACTAATCAGTACAGTGGAGCAGACTGGTGGTAGAGGACCTAAAAGAAGATACAAGGGCACTGGGGCATAGGGTGGAAAGCTTGGAAGAGAATTATGAGGCAACGATACAGGCGGTGACGGAGGTCCAAGATTCGATCAAGGAACATGAGGATGTCCTAAATCTATATAAGGATCAGCTCGATGATTACGAGAATAGAGACAGAAGGCAGAATATCCGCATAAAAGGGCTACCTGAAACAATTCAAACAACTGATTTAACCTCAGTGGCCCAAAAAGTTTTCTGTCAGATTATGGGGACCTCCACACCTGAAAGCATTGAGATAGATCGGATTCACCGAGTCCCCACATACTCCACTCAAAACAGGGAGAAAGCTAGGGACGTTATACAATAAAGGAAACCATCATCAGAAAGGCCCGCAGTAGCCCTGAAATCCTATTTGAAGGCATGACTCTATCGCTATACCCAGATCTAACACGCAGGACTCTGTTACAATGGCGAGTTGTCCGGCCTCTGCTTGAAGCCCTGTGTTTAAAGGAGGTGAATTATCGTTGGGGGTTTTCATTTAGCTTGACAGCTTCAAGAAATGGTAGAACAGCAACTCTACGTACGAAGGATGATCTACAGTCATTTGTGGAAACACTGGACCTCCCGGCAGTAGACTTTATAGATTGGAGGACTCAAAAAAAGGGGACTTTCCTACAGCGGCCCGAACAATGGCACCAAGTCTCCCCTAAGGCACAACGTAGAAATCGCTATGGAAGGCATGACCCCGCTTAGGAAAAGGAAGAGAGGGGGGAAGAGAAGGAATAAGAAAGGAGAAGAAAAGGGAAAAAAAAAAGATTATAAGATAACCTAACTGTATAAATTATATGGAACTTAATGTTAAGTGAATGGGTTTAAGGAATGGGATGAGCAGTGGCACTTAATATATAAGATAGATGTAATAGGTGATACAAAGGTGATAGGTAAAGGTGGAGGAAATTAGTTATTACTGTAAGAATGAGGAGGGGAACATACGCAGATCCCTTGAGTGTAAGACATAGTATAGGAAGCAGCTATAAAGAAATCACTAATATTAAAAAGAAGAGATGGAAGAGAGAGGGAAGAGAGGGGAAAAGAGAAGGAAAAAGGAAAAAAGGACTTTTTAGTGGATATAGTTAAGATTCAGACACAGGAAGAATATAAGAGAAAGAGCTTGGGAAGGAGGGAATTAGAAGGTGACACTTGGGGTTATATTGTTCCATTAGGTAGGTCCCGATATAATGGGACTGGTTGAACTGGTACGAGTGAGGGGGTGGAGGGGATCAAGCACAGGGGGTGTGCGTGGACCCCCCCACCAGTTAGATAGGATACTCCGAATGGGGAGATATTTTTGGAGTGTCTGGGGGGAGGGGGGTGGTATAAGGGTGGGTTGGAATTTTCTTTTTTTTTTGGTTCCTCCAGGCAAATGGCAAATATGGTATTGGCTCCCTTTTTTTGGTTTCTCTTGAAGGATAGCTGCACCATTAAGGATTGTATCCTATAATGTGAAGGGATTGGGCTCACAACATAAAAGGGGCCAACTTTGGCATGAATTACAACATTATGCAGCGGACATAGCATTTCTTCAAGAAACGCACTTTAGGGAGAGATCAATACCTAACCTACCGAGACATATGTTCAGCCATTGGTATCATGCAGTATCACTGATTGCAAGGGCAAGAGGGGTCACAATAGCATTTAGAAAAACTTGCCCATTGGTACTAAGGTCTGTTCAAGCAGACAGAGAAGGTTGTTTCTTATTTGTCAAGGGGGCAATATATGGTCAACAATATACATTTGCTGCTATTTACGCTCCAAATATGGGGACAATTAAATTTCTTGTCGAAATGCTGAGGATGCTAGAGAAATTCAGGGAAGGATGTCTGATCCTGGGTGGAGACATCAATATGGTACTGGACCCGGGTCTGGACACAACATCAGGGAAAACCTCCATATCTTTTAGAACCCTAAAATATTTAAAACAACGCCTACGCACCCAACACCTGGTCGATAGCTGGCAGGCATTGCATAATAAAAAATAAAAGATTATAGCTATTACTTTACAGCACATAAAATGTATTCGCGTATTGACGTAGTCATGGTAGATCAATTCTATCTGGAGAGTGCCTGGGATTGTACTATTGAGGCTATAACTATCTCGGATCACACCCCAATAACGTTAACATTCTTCCCGAACCAGACAGGGCATATAGAACGAACCTGGCGATTGAACGAATCGCTACTGGATAACAAAAGGATAACTGAAGAGTTAATAGTAAAAATACTGGAATATTTTGAAAGGAATACGCCAGGAGAGGTGTCAGAGCAGTCAGTGTGGGAGGCTCATAAATCAGTTATAAGGGGAGAATTAATAACATATGGATCCTATATTAAGAAAGAAAGGAAAAAGGAAGTGACAGATATTAGAGATTAAACATAAAAAAACTTAGACCCCTCAGATATCCAACAATTAGGGAACCTTCGAACAGAACTTGCACAATGTCTGGATCGAAAAATAAACAATAAATATAGATATTTTGCCCATAGGTTCTATGAGCAAGGTAACAAATGCGGGAGACTATTGGCCAAACAACTTAAAAAGCAGCAAGATTCTAGACATGTTCATAATCTACTAATTCATAACAGGAAAGTAGTGGAAACACAGGCCATAGCGAAAGAATTTCATAAATTCTACCAGACCCTATATAACATTCAGACACAGGAGACAGCCCAATTAGGAAATAAAGAGGATCAAAGAAGGGAGGAAATACGAGAATATATCAGGGAATCATCTATGCCGACCATATCTGAGATGATTAAAGTGGAAATGGACCATCCAATTACGGCGAATGAGTTGAGCAGAGCAATAGCGGCCCTACCAGCGGGGAAAAGTCCTGGCCTGGATGGCCTGACAAATGCTTACTATAAAAAATTCTCTTCGGAGTTGATAAAACCATTATGTAACTATTTTAACTCTATTAATGCATTTAATTCTTTGCCCCCAGAAGCCCTGGTGGCGTACATAACCATAATCCCCAAAGATGGGAAAGACCCTCAGTATTGCGCCAACTATAGGCCTATTTCTCTGCTCAACTCAGACACTAAATTGCTCGCCAAAATCTTAGCTATGAGACTGCAAGAACATATAGGGGATTTGGTGCATCCAGATCAGACAGGTTTTGTAAAAGGACGTGAGGCAAGGCATAATACCATTCGGGCACTTCATCTGGTTCACTGGATACAACATGGTCCAGAAAAAACCCCAAGGATCGTACTATCGATGGACGCAGAAAAAGCCTTTGATAGGGTAAATTGGGGCTTTATGAAGGAAGTTCTGAAGGGAGTGGGTCTAGGTGACCGTATGATGGGATGGATAATGGCCCTTTACACAGATCCAAGAGCAAGAGTTAAAGTGAATGGTACAATCTCTCACTATCTCAACATACGAAACGGAACAAGGCAAGGGTGCCCACTTTCCCTGCTAATATTCGCTATAATGTTAGAACCATTTCTCTGTAAGATTAGAGGCAATGGGGAGATATTGGGAATAGGTGTGGGGGGCGTGGAGCATAAGGTATCAGCCTATGCTGATGATCTGCTGTTTTACCTCTCAGCACCTCAGACTTCCTTAGTGTCTCTCATGCAGGAAGTAGGTAAATATGGTAAGCTATCTAATTTTAAAATCAATTATGAAAAATCAATACTTCTTCCCAGTCATGTCCCTCAAGAGATGGCAGAGATATTAAAGAGGGAATACCCCTTTGTGTGGAAGAAAGATTCACTGTTTTACTTAGGGGTTCATGTCACCTCAGATCAAAAAAAGTTATATGATCTTAATTATACTCCCCTAATAACCGGGTTAAAGGAGGACTTAAAGAAATGGACAGGACAACATTCAACATGGTTTGGAAGAGTGAGTGCCATTAAGATGTGTATACTACCTAGAATTATTTATATGCTACATACAGTTCCAATTAAGTTACCAGGAATCTTTTTTAAACAGATACGGAAGGCTTTTATAGCATTTGTGTGGAATAATAAAAGACCAAGGCTGACATACGACATCCTGTGTAGAAGTAAGGCTGAAGGAGGATTGGGCCTGCCTGATATATCAATATACTATAAGGCAATGTCGCTGGTCCGTATTCTGAATTGGTGTCATGATTCCCCTAGTAAAATGTGGGTCCCACTAGAGAAAGCTATAGCGGGGAGGAACCTGGCAGGACCTCCCTGGATTCTAAACACAGAAAGAGGACTCTCGAAATGGACGTCCCCCCTGACTTGGAACGTATTGATAACATGGGATAATCTAAATAGAACAGGAGAGTACTCCCCCCGGGTGTCCCCCTTAGCTCCACTGGAGGGTTTCCCATGGTTCCCACCGGGGGGAGGGAGGAGGATTCCTGGGGTCATGGGGAAGGGACGGAGATGTCACCTGTGGCAAGTTTGCCCCACGGGGGACCTTAGCAACTTATTCAGAGCTGGTTACAGCACTAGGGAATATACCCATATCAGGATGGAGATACAACCAAATGAAAAGTTTTCTTAAAAAAATGAAACCCCTTTTAAGACCATTAAATTCAATAACTAGGTTTGCATCTGGGGGAAGGCAGACATATGTTGTCCCAGATGTACAGCCTGATACTTAGTATCCAAAAGAAAACAATCCCATACTTTGTCAGGGAATGGGAAAGAGAACTAAATAAAGTATTGACAGATGGACAAATTAAAAAAATGATTCAATCAACTTATTTAACGTCCATAAGCTCGTATGCTCAGGAAATGGCCTATAAATTCCTGACAAGGTGGTATAGGACACCAGCAAGATTAAATAGGATATATCCAACAGCAGATGCCCGATGCTGGAGAGGGTGCGAGCAAAGGGGTACATTTCTTCATCTGTGGTGGGAATGCCCCAGGATTAAGGAATTCTGGGAAGCAGTTGCACCATGGATCGAGAGGTTAGCCCCTAGACCTATAGAGTGTGCACCTTTGGATTTCCTATTTCATGGAACAGATGGCCCAATTAAGGCCTATAGGAGGGGCATTACACCACATTTATTAAATGCAGCCAAAATATTAATTCCGAGATTCTGCAAGCAGACCGCCTGCCCAACATTAGAGGATTGGAAAAGGGAGGTCAACCGGACAATGGAAGCGGAAAGATGGATTCATGTAGTAAAAGATAAAAAAGGGGAATTTGAAGACATATGGGCAGGCTGGATACAGTGTGTACAGGGGATAGATTAAGAGGGAAACACGTAATGAGAAGGCGTAGGGAGCCATGGCCATGTAAAGACCTTGGAATAGTCACATAGGGGTTTAACCAGCGAGGAAAAGGAAGGAATTGGGGTTTTTTTTTCTTTTTTTTTTTTTTTTTTACTGCTGTCTCTCCCCCCTCCCTGTCCCTTTTACCCATATAATGAGATACCTGATTTGGTGAAAGGGGGGAGGGAGGTGATAAGTTGAATTTTTTTTTTTCCATTTAATGTGTTGGTTTGAAGGCGCTTGGTGTAGGGAATGTCACTAAGGAAGGGAATATGAAGATTGAAACACACAATCAATGGGAATTATGCTAATTACTTGGGTGTTTTTTTTTTTTTATATAGATGTTATATCTAATATGGCCGTTAGTGGCCTCTTACATTATAGGGGGTTTGGTAACACATGGAGGCAGGAGAAGGATTTTTTATTTTAGGTTTAATTGGATCACTTTAAATAAATTATTTCTTTTTCTTATTGATATATAAAAAAAATTTTTTTTTTTTTTTTTTTTTAGAAGTGAGGAACTAGGCTATGAATGACCAATATATACAATTATGGAATAACTAATAATAACCACAAGGTGTGTACGGGTGAGGTGGGGTTTTTTTTGTATGGTTTAGGTTTGTTTAACGTGTTGGATTGTAGGTGTTGGGAGTGTTAATGAGGAATTGGATACACAGATTGATACGCACAATTATTGGGAATTTCATTAGACACAGGATATACTTGGTTGTCAAACACATGTCGGGTGTGGGAGGGGGCTGAGACATGCAGCGGTTTCTTCCTTTTTTTTTTTTTTTTTTTTTTTTTTGGGGAGGGGATAGGGTTAGTTGTAAGAGAACGATGTTACCAGTTGGTCTCTTTTTAATGTTTTATATGTTAATCCTGTGTAGTTACTGTAAAGTATGAAATTAAGGATGTATAATTGTGAATTGTGAAAAGTATAACAGAAAATAAAAAAATTTTGATTATAAAAAAAAAAAGCAGGGGTTTAGTCATGCACGCATTTGCAAATGAATGCATAAGCCACAGAGCCTCGCCACGGCACCCTGGCACATGCATTCTGATCCATCAGAATGTAGGTGCCTCCACTGTGGGAACACTTATACGTTAGTGTTAGGTACCACAGATACCAGGGTGCCGTGGCGATGCTCTATGGCTTACGCATGCATTTGCAAATGCGTGCAGACTAAACCCCTGCTTTTAACGCGTACTGTTGGATAGGTTTAATTGGTTGTCTGTGAGCTGGTCGGTAAGTAAGCTTGTTTTGTTCCCTTGGATTTATCCTTGGCCCTGTTTATATCTTATGTAGCCTTATGTAGCCTTCCAATGCTGCTTACTGCAATGGCTAGCTATAGATAGGGGCAGTTGTGTCTTTTTTGCATTACTTGTGTACAAATAGCATGTCCATACATAGATCAAATCCTTGCTGAACAGACCAAATTTGGCCAGCTTAAATACATTTACTGAATGGTGAAGTTGAATTGTGTGGTCGTAAATGGGGCATTAAGGCGAAGGCATAAAAATGATCCAACCCTTCTATCTATCTATCTGTCTATCTATCTATCTATCTATCTATCTATCTATCTATCTATCTATCTATCTATCTATCTATCTATCTATCTATATGCACCTGCTTAATGTATGGAGTCATTACAACAGGGGCACATAATTATTAAGCTAAGAAAAAAACTATTTCACTTATGGTAACTAAAGTTGATAAACAAATGTAGGTATTGTAGCCCCTAAAGCAAGTGGTGCAGTTGCTTTGAGGATTGTGACACTCTGACTGTATAAGGGTGTGCTTCCAATTGCCAGAAAAGGTTGTTTAACAAGTATAGGAATAGTATCCATCAAAAAGTGAGAGTTCCAAGCACTGCATTTGACAATCAGACCATATAGGGGTATGTTTATATGTGGACCAATTGATAAAGGAGAGCATGATGGAAAATTTCTTTGTAGCCAGTACCTGATCATCCCTGAAAGTAACAAAAGTGCATAACGGGTGTAGCATTAACATCAGTTAGTTGTATAAAAGATCAATATGAGAGTATGGAAGATCATGGCTGGTAGCTGCAGGGCACCAAAGACTCTCTGAACAATTGTATCTCTAGACACTATAATAAATTAAGCTGAATGTGTTACAGATAGATTAAGATAGATAGATTATATTGTACAATTATCCCCCAGATGTGAAAAGTGTATTGCACAGTTCCACAGCACACTTATTTCTATATAGCTATATAGCTCTTTACACACTTAAATACTATGTAGAACACAATAGCCACGATTGATTTATCTGGCCAAGACATGGTTCTAAATGCAATGCTCCTTATAATCTAACCGTCTTTCTGTAGAAGGTGATTTAAGTAAATGCGACTGTGAACACTCATATCAAAAGAATGGTAGCTGCCCAAGGCTTTACATAACATATAAACACATTGCAGGTTTGCTAGTTTGTTAAATAAAATGGATATACTGTATTAAGCGTGTTTCACTGTAAAGACACTATTATAAACCAATGGGATAATCCTTGAGAGTACATTGTTTTTTTTTATAAACATCTAAGATGTGTTAATTTCAATATTTTGACATATTTAAAATATATAGTTACCAAAGTACATGCCTTGTGTAAACTTTAAAGAGCACACACACAAAATAATGGTTTTAAAATAGAATGTGTAGTAGTCATTATGATAACTGCACACACGCTTTTGGGTTAGAAGCAAGCAAAGCACAGCTACTGAAATACCTGATTTAAAATAACATTCTTTATCATACATTTATGATGCATTTATAGGACATTTGATGCATTGCATTGCTTTCTATGCTGGATAAATAGCAGTTGGAATGCTAGAGAACAGACATACATCATTAAAAAAAATCACATACAAAGCAATACATACTGAAAACAACCATACTGCATATGATAATTTTAGAAGCTAAACCCAAATGCCTGTTTACACAAGCGCATGGCCAATACCTTCCATAAGCCTTAAAGTCCATGTCAAAAGTGTTACGATGATTGCTTATAGTAAAGGTCAAAGCCCAATTACACCTTTGCATATGTGTTAAAAAAATAAGTAGCCAATAAGTTAAAAGTAGCATTTTCTGCAATACTCATCTCCTCTGAGATGCTGCTTTGGTACTATTCTGGGTTAAATGACATTCAGTGTCATCCAACCCACTCCCTTTAAGCAAAAGCCATCATGGACACACCACCTGTGGGTGTGTCTTCATGCAGGCTTGGGCTTACAGTACTACTGACTAGAACAAATCTTTCCAGGAGTAAGGACCATCCTCTACTAATGCCAGAAGAGAAGATGAATGACCTGAGACATCTCTTGACTAGGCAGAAGACTGATGGATTTACAGAATTCATTTTTTTAAATAGGTGTTTTTTGAAGGTGGTTTCACATAAGGAAAGGCAAATTTGGTCATTTAATATTGCTTCATAAATGCTCCTTACTTAAAATCCCAAGAATTTTTTTCAAATATATTAATAGTAAAATGGCTAGGTCAGAACATCTTCTCCTCAGTTTTTATGAATGAAAAGGAGCCGAATATTAAACAAGGCAGTAATCATAATAACATGACATTAAATGTACCCTTCTGGCTGACAGAAACCAGTGTTCAAAAAAGACTAAAAAAAACAAATGTTCATAAATCACCAGGACCAGATGGCTTACACCTGATAGTCTTCAAAAAATTTAGCCATATTTATTATTATTATTATTATTATACAGTATTTATATAGCGCCAACAGTTTACGTAGCGCTTTACAACTTGAGGGTAAACAGTACAAATACAATACAATTTGATACAGTAGGAATCAGAGGGCCCTGCTCCTTAGAGCTTACAATCTAAGAGGGAAGGTCAACAGATACAAAAGGTAATAACTATGGGTGATGTGCTGATTGAGAGGATAAATGTACAGTTGTTAGGTGGGGGCCAGATAGGCTTCTCTGAAGAGATGAGTTTTCAGGGATCGTCTGAAAGTGGATAAAGTAGGAGAAAATCGGACGGATTGGGGTAGAGCATTCCAGAGGATGAGGGAGGCTCTGGAGAAGTCCTGAAGGCAAGCATGGGATGAGGTGACAAGGGAGTTTGAGAGCAGGAGGTCTTGGGAGGAGCGAAGAGAATGATTAGGTTGGTATTTTGTGACTAGGTTAGAGATGTAGCTGGGGGCCAGGTTGTGGATGGCTTTGTAAATTATATTTAGTATCTTGAATTTAATTCGGTGACTGAGTGGCAGCCAATGGAGAGATTGGCAGAGGGGTGTGGCAGACGCTGAGCGGTTTGTGTGGTGGATGAGCCTGGCAGTAGCGTTCATGATGGACTGAAGTGGGGATAGCCTATTTAGAGGTAAACCAATGAGGAGGGAGTTGCAGTAATCGAGGCGGGAGATGACCAGGGAGTGGATTAGAAGCTTTGTGGTGTCATTGGTTAGGAAGAGGCATATCTTGGAGATGTTGCGAAGACTGAGGCGGCAAGCTTTGGATAGTGATAGAATGTGGGGTCGAAAGGTTAGTTCAGAGTCCAGGATTACACCTAGGACCTTGGCGTGGGGAGATGGGTTGATAGTTGAGCCGTTGATCTTGACAGGGAAATCAGGGGAAGTGGCACCTGAGGGAGGAAATATCATGAGCTCAGTTTTGGATAGGTTGAGTTTGAGAAAGTGATGTGACATCCAGGCTGATATGTCTGCTAGTAAGTTGGTAATGCGTGAGGAGACAGATGGAGAGAGCTGGGGGGTGGAGAGATAGATTTGGGTGTCATCAGCATAGAGATGATATTTAAAGCCGTGGGAGGCAATCAACTGACCCAAGGAGGTGGTGTAGATTGAGAAAAGGAGAGGTCCAAGAACAGAACCTTGGGGGACCCCAACGGAAAAAGGAAGAGGAGAGAAGGAAGTAGAGTTGTAAGTGACACTGAAGGAGCGGTGGGATAGGTAGAATGAGAACCAGCGAAGAGTACAGTCACGGAGACCGAAGGAGTGGAGTTTTTTGAGGAGGAGGGGGTGGTCCACTGTGTCAAAGGCAGCAGAGAGATCCAGGAGAAGTAGTACAGAATAGTGTCCATTGGCTTTAGCCATTAGTAGATCATTTGAGAGTTTAAGGAGAGCAGTTTCCGTGGAGTGTTGAGGGCAAAAACCGGACTGAATCCGGGGATCAAGAAGTTTATTCATGGTCAGATGGTCGCTTAGTCGGTTGTAGACCAGTCTTTCAAGAAGTTTGAAGGAGAAGGAGAGTAGGGAGATGGGACGTAAGTTGTTGAGATTGGTGGGATCCAGTGAGGGCTTTTTTAGTATGGGGGTGACTAGCGCATGTTTTAGAGAGTTTGGGAAGATACCACAAGAGAGGGAGAGGTTGAAAATGTGAGTTAGAGAGCGTAGAATCGAGTCAGAGGGTGAGCGTAGCATTTGCGAGGGAACAGGATCCAGGGGGCAAGTGGTTAGATGAGTGCTAGATAAAAGTTTAGCAACCTCAGTAATAGTAGCAGGGTTGAATGAGGGAAGTAATGATTGTGTCTGTGGACATGGGGTGTTGCATGGGGGAGGTTTTTGCGCATTGGCGATCTCCTCATGAATTGTATCAATCTTAGTTTTGAAGTGATTGGCAATCTCCTGGGCAGTGAGTGAGTTGGTGGGTGGAGGCAGTGGAGGACAGAGTAGAGTATTGAAGGTAGAGAAGAGTTGACGTGGACTGGATGAGAAGGTGTTAATGAGTGTGATAAAGTAGGTCTGTTTGGCAGTGTGAAGGCAGAAGTAGTATTTTAGGAGGGCAGATTTATATTGTGTGAAGTCTTCCTGGGTCTTAGTCTTATGCCACAGGTGCTCAAGAGCACGGCTACGTTTTCTGAGACTTCTGGTGTCATCTGTTTGCCAGGGTTGTAGCAGTCGGGGCCTAATTCTGCGTGTAGTGAGGGGGGCAAGCTTGTCTAGGGAGGAAGACAGTGAGCTGTTGTAGATGAAAGTAGCTAGGTTGGGGCAGGACAGAGGTGAGATTTTGTCATAGAGGTGATCAGTAGCAGAGTAGAGAAGAGAAGGGTTGAAGTGGCGAAGGTTTCTACGTGTAACTGTTAGGTGGTTGGAGGGAGAGGAGGTGGAAGACAGGGAGAGATCAAAACTAACAAGGTGGTGATCAGAGCGTGGGAGTGGATTGTTGGAAAGGTTGCACGGAGTGCACAGATAGGAGAAGGCAAGGTCAAGGGTGTTGCCGTTGGAGTGGGTAGGAGCCTGTATCCATTACTTCAGGTCAAGCGATGAGGTTAGACTGAGAAGTTTAGAAGTAATAGTAGTGTTAGTGTTGACAGGGATGTTGAAGTCCCCAAGAATAATTGTGGGGATTTCAGAAGAGAGAAAGTAGGGTAGCCAGGCAGAGAAGTCATCAAGAAAGGCTGATACTGGTCCAGGGGGCCGGTAGATGACAGCAATTCTTAGAGAAATGGGAGAAAAAAGACGAATGCAATGTGCCTCAAAAGAGGAGAGTGTCAGAGAGGGAGGTGGGTGAAGAACCTGATAGGTGCTGCATGGGGCTAGAAGGATTCCCACTCCACCTCCCTTCCGTCCGCTTGGTCTGGGGGAGTGAGTCCAGAGAAGGCCCCCATGGGAGAGGGAAGCAGGAGAAATAGTATCCGATTCATGAAGCCAGGTTTCAGTAATGGCAAGTAGGTTAAAGGAATTTGTGATAAAGAGGTCGTGAAGGGCGGTGAGTTTGTTGCAGACAGAACGTGCATTCCACAGGGCACAGGAAAAGGGGGGGCTGGTTTTGGAAAGAGGAATAGAGACCAAGTTCTGTGGGTTACGGCTCCTGCCAGAGGGTGTAGGGGGATGGGAGCAATGGGCAAAGACAGATGATGGTGGCCCAGGGTTTGGGGATATGTCACCAGAGATTAGGAGAAGCAGGAGAGTGAGGGAGGTAATGTGGGACTGTGATTTATGTGAAGGGGCATGTCTCAGAGTACTGGAGGTTTTATCAGTGTATGGATGTAGAATGAGCAAGAGTTGGTAGGAGCAGTAGTAGGGAGAAGACAGAAGGCAGGGTGATATGTATAAGCAGGCGGGTGGAGAGGGGGGGTGAAGGTAAGAGAGTTTGAGGAGAGAGGAGTGTCAGAAGCAGTGGTAGAGAGTGCATGTTACAGAGCGGAAGGAGAGCCTATTAGAGAGACAGGGTCACCTGCAGTCTGTTAGCTGCTTTCCAGTGCAGATTGCTGTATTTGTTTGCTTCGTGCAATCGCTGAAGTGCAGAGAATGAAGCCATATTATAGCCAGGTCATTGTTCCTAATTTTTAAAGACAACTTACTGACTGGAATGGTACCAGCAGATTTGTAAAAATCAAACAGGGTGTCAATATTCAAAAAAGGGTCCTGGAAACTATAGACCAGTCAGCCAAAGATCAATATCATGTAAACTATTGTAAGGGATGATAAGGGATCATATCCAAGAATGTTCTAATGAAAATAGTATTATTAGTAGCAACCAATATAGCTTTATGTTGAACCGTTCTTGCCAGACTGACCCTTTAACATTCTATGAGGAGGTAAGTTGTAATTTGGATAGAGGAAAGCCTGTGGTTATAGCCTATCTAGATTTGATCCCATAAAACTTTAATTTACAAATTAAGGTCTTGTGGCATTGATGATGTTGTATGTACCTGGATAGAAAACTGGATGCCGGAGATTGTCCATAGGGTAGTGTAGTGATTTATAGCCTATTCTCTGAATGGTCTAGAGCTGTAAGCAGGGTACCTCAGGGTTTTGTTCTGGGACCAATTATGTTTAAATTGTTTTTTAAACATATAGAGGTTGGAATAAAAAGTTCAATCTCACTGTTTTCTGATGATACAAAGCTAAGCAGGGCAATAACTTCACAGCAGGATATAGCAACTTTACAAGAAGACCAGCGCAGATGAGGTTTAATATTGAAAAATGTAATTTAATGCACATGGGAGCTCAGAATATGCATACAAGTTACTTGCTAGAGAGATGGAAAATTATTTTTTGGTCCTGGTAGATCACAGACTCAGCAATATAATGCAATGCCAGGATGCAACAAGCAAGGCCAGGAGACTGTTAGCATGTATTATAAAGAGTATTTACTCAAGAGATAAAACTATAATTATACCACTAAACAAAACTCTGGTTTGCCACATCTTGAGTGTGCTATCCAGTTCTGGTCCCCAATCCTCTGGAACAACAGGCTTCAACTGGAGAGAATCCATAGAAGGGCAACAAAGTTCATCAATTATGAGGAATGACTATACATATTAAATGTATTCTCCCTGGAGAAGAGACTCTTAAGAAAGGATATGATTGTGGTATATAAATCTTTGAATGGTGACTCCAGCAACAAACAGTCACTCAATAAATTTGAACTAGAAGCAGTTCAATTGCAAACTACATAAGGGATTCTTTACTGTTAGAGCAGTTGGGATATAGAACTCCCTTCCACAGTTGCTGGTGTCAGTGGGGAGCACAGATAAATTATTTTAGATAGATATAACTTTTAGATGTGTTTGTTTCTTTCTTAGCAACCACGATGTACAGGTTAAGCTGGATGGACTGGTGTCTTTATTTTACTTTACCTACTATGTAACTTCATAATGATGACAGTTCATTTACAGAGGTTACCTGTCAAAACAGATTTGCAGTTCATCCTTTAAATTGGGTAAAGGAAGAAGTGACACATAAAATATACTGCAGCTATTGGCTTATTAATTTAGTTCATTGCAGCTTGGAACAGGAATGTAGAGCTTATTTTATTCACAATAAAGATTGTTTGTTGAATTCTTGAAACGTAAATAACTATACCAATTATCTGAAATTGAAAGAAGAGATCAATGCTGCATTTCAGCTTTCTTTGTCACTTTAGAATACATATAGCTGAGCGAAACCAACTATATGACAGATAAATGATGACTGTTAACTGCTAAATATATAGAATAAGAAAATGATGACCAATAGCTGCTCTATAAGTCATATCTATGAAGAAAGCAACTTGTACCAAACAAAAATAAGAAAGTAGTTTTAAATGCATGTTTCTGGCTGCCAATGTAGTATTGCATAGTGCACAGCTTCCTATGAGTGGGAATGAGCTGCTGGTTGGGACCAAATTTGCTTGTGTGGAGGCTCAGCAAATAGCCAAACTAAATCGATGTTCAGTCGTGTTGAACCTTTGGTGGCAATGGGAAGTGAAATATTTAGCCACAGTATTACTACTGCTGCTAAATGTGACAGCTTTCCATCTGTTGATATGAAGGTGGCAGTTGGTGGCCCAATTGACTTACGGTGTTAGCCGTAAGTCAATTGGGCCATTCACCTATTAGCTGGGTCAGATATTTGATACAATAAACATACACTGTATATATAATTTGTTTCAGAGTATGGACAGCAACTAAGTGACACTCAATGAGAAAACTCTTTGCATTTCATTGACAACGTGCATACAGGTAGGCAATTACTCTATAATATATAATACACCTATAAGCAGTAGAAAAAAAAATGCCAACACTTGCAACATGCGTATGTCATCCAGATGAAACAACCAAAGGGGTGCTGAGAGGGACCATAAGTGGAGGCCCAGCAAGTATTGTATTCATGTAGTTAATATACAAGCATATAGATTTTTTCAGATCAATATAGGATTAATTGCCATTACTTATTTTGGTAGTTACCTCCCCAAACCCTGCACTGACTACTGCCATGCCTTAGGTACCCTCTTGCCATGACACTTTCAGATTCTGTTAAAGTTTAAGGGATTCCAAGCTGCTTTGTTTACAAACAGAAGTAAGAGGGCAGGAGTTGTTTTTTGCCAGTCATTTAAAGGGCATCAACAATTCATTGCCTACAAAATGGTTCTTAGGATTCAGGTACAAATGACTTCAATGGAGTTGGAGTTCGGCACCCAAACTTTAGTAATGTTCGCCAAACCTGCCTCGAACCAAACTCACCTACATTATTCTCATCCTTACCCATGGGATAAAGAACTAAAAATTTCCTTCACGGAAATATGTTTGTTCAGATTTAAGCCCCCATAGGATTTGACCTATGATCTCAGAATCTCAGTAGGTAGCAGGTTGTTTTGTCAAAAACCTGAAACATTAGTATTTAATACACCATTGCCCTATAGATTACATTCTGGTTTTATAGGGGGTGCATGATTATGTGTGGTTAAACGTCTACTAGTATCTGGGTAGTATATTAAAAATGATTTATGGGGACATTAGCAATTAAATTAATTCCTGCTGATATACTTTATAAGGACTATGGAATAGACAACGTAGCAGCAAAAAAAACCTTTGAGCTGATTTAAGGTAGTTTTTACTCTTTTGTTACCCCATACAGTATTAACATAAATATAAAAAAATAATGTGCTTATGGTTAATCAAATAAGAGTATAAAAGCCTTAAATTAACTAAATATATGATAAATTGAAAAAAAGTAGTTTAGAAACAAAGTACTTGAAATCATTTTGTACATTGTTTTGGAAGTTAAACAAACATAGATAGCTGTGCTAGAACTCTCTGGGGAGACAGATTTCAAGTGAAACAGAGCATAATAAGGCGATTTTATGCATGCTCAGTACCACAAATGGAAAATAATCTGACCACTGCAGGGGATGGGATGCAGCTAAGGAGCTGTCTGTGGTTTAAAGAGAACACACTGCTTGTTGTAAATACAGACATTCTGAATTTGTGACACAAACCTTTTCATTAATATCTGGTAAAAACATCATGCATTTGCAATGAAGCTTTTAGACATATTTCTTTATCATCTTTAATGCAAGTATTGCATAAAAGTATCATTGCTAGCAAATAGTGTAAAACCAAAAAAAAAACAAAACTTTTATAGATAGATAGATAGATAGATAGATAGATAGATAGATAGATAGATAGATAGATAGATAGATAGATAGATAGATAGATAGATAGATTTATCCATTGTGAATGCTGCTGCCAGACTCATCCACCCTACCAATTGTCTGCTACTCCTCTCTGTCAATCCCTCCACTGGCTTCCGCTCACCCAACAAATTAAATTCAAAATACTAACAAGTACTTACAAAGCCATCCACAACTTAGCCCCCAGCTACATCATTAGACTAGTCTTTAAATACCAACCTATTTATTCTCTTCGTTCCTCTCAAGACCTCCTGCTCTCTAGCTCCCTTGTCACCTCCTCCCATGCTCGCCTCCAGGATTTTTCCAGAGCCTCTCCAATCCTATGGAAAGCCTTACCCAGCACTTTCATTTTCTCCATCAGCTCATGCCCCACAGTTATTACCTTTTGTTCCACTTGACCCTCCCTCCTAGATTGTAAGCTCTAATGAGCAGAGCCTTCTGATCCCTCCTGTATTGATTTGTATTGTAACTGTACTGTCTGCCCCATGTTGTAAAGCGCTGCACAAACTGTTGGCGCTATACAAATCCTGTATAATTATAATATTAATAATATATATATATAGATCTATATATAGATATATAGATCTATATATATAGATCTATATATCTAGATATATATATCTAGAAATATATATTATTAATATTATAATTATACAGGATTTATATAGCGCCTTTGTGCAGCGCTTTACAACATGGGACAGACAGTACAGTTACAATACAAATCAATACAATTCAGATGAGTTTGCTCAACATTTATAGAAAGATATATATATCATTTATTATCAATTATTAATATTATAATTATACAGGATTTATATAGCGCCAAAAGTTTGTGCAGCGCTTTACAACATGGGGCAGACAGTACAGTTACAGTACAAATCAATGCAGTTCAGATGAGTTTGCTCAACATTTATAGAAAGATTACAGCTCATTAAGGCTAGCTACTTTTCTGGAAATACTATTGTGTTCCATCCAGAAAATAAGGCTAGTAAATCATCAGAAAAATCATGCAATGAAAGACTCAGCATGGAAGTTACAATGATAAAATGATTTTAAAATCAATTTTTTGCTGTTAACGCATGTGTGCAATTCATTACTGTCTGCAATGATAGCATACATGACATAGGATAAAAATGAAGCTGTAATAGTATATGGTATGTATCTATATGGTATACCAACCTATTTATTCCCTTCGTTCCTCTCAAGACCTCCTGCTCTCTAGCTCCCTCGTCACCTCCTCCCATGCTCGCCTCCAGGACTTTTCCAGAGCCTCTCCAATCCTATGGAAAGCCTTACCCAGCACTTTCATTTTCTCCATTAGCTCATGCCCCACAGTTATTACCTTTTGTTCCACTTGACCCTCCCTATATATATCCCTATCTATCTATAGATAGATATATATCTATCTATAGATAGATATATATCTATCTATAGATAGATATATATCTATCTATAGATAGATATATATCTATCTATCTATATATAGATAGATATAGATATAAATATCTATATATCTATATCTATATATAATATCTGACAACAGATATATAAATATACAGTATACAGTATATTTATGTAAACAATATAAACAATATTGCTACCCAACAAAGGGCTGTTGATGCTGATTTTCAGTTTAAAAGTGCAGGAATTAGAAAGCACCTGTAAATTACAGCTTCATTTTTATCCTATGTCATGTATGCTATCATTGCAGACAGTAATGAATTGCATACATGCGTTAACAGCAAAAAATTGATTTTAAAATCATTTTATCATTGTAACTTCCATGCTGAGTCTTTCATTGCATTATTTTTCTGATGATTTACTAGCCTTATCTGGATGGAGCACAATAGTATTTACAGAAAAGTAGCTAGCCTTAATGAGCTGTAATCTTTCTATAAATGTTGAGCAAACTCATCTGAACTGCACATATCCTGCATACTACAACAAAAAAATCTACATGATTGGAAATAAAATCAGTACAATTCAGCAAATAGTAACAGAAAAAGCAAAAATGAATGATACCTCATTTTATGATTTGTAAGAAAACGAAATGGTAAACACCGGGCAAATGATTAAATACACAGAAGACATTTGTTTTTCTGTTTATTCATTACTGAGAATTGTCTGCATTTTAGTAATACTATTGGTTCTTGTCCTTGCCTTCGGTCTTTTGTTTTACACATGTAGCATAGGTTTATATATGGGAACTGCAACATCTCTAAAGTTCTCTATGTGCTGCATCTCTCTCTCCCATTATGACCTTTGCTATAGTCACACTTTGCTATGTCCGAGTCAAATGAATTTCATTACACTAGTTGCTTTTACAAATATAGGCACATAACCTGTTTTTCACTGGTCTGAAGTTCATTTTTACATTTTTTATTTATGATATAGAAGCAACAAATAAAAAAAATAATTAAACCAAGGCTTTTCATTATTAAAAAAGAAGTATGGGATTTCTTTTTTTGTTTGAATCATGCTTACCTTGATGGATGCAGCATTGGTCTGATGCTGCATTTGTCCCCTGCTGGCTCCAATGCCCTGTACACATGACCAGAAATTCCGTCAGAAAAAACTTGGATGTTTTTTCCGAAGGAATTCTGCTCAAGCTTGCCTTGCATGCACACGGTCACACAAAAGTTCTCAGAACTTTCGACCGCCAAGAACGCGGTGACGTACAACACTACGATGAGCCGAGAAAATGAGGTTCAATGCTTCCGAGCATGCGTCAAATTGTTTCCGAGCATGCATGATTTTTTGCACGTCGGAATTGCATACAGACGATCGCATTTTCAGATAGGTACTTTTTCCGACAGAAAAATAGAGAACCTGCTCTCAATATTTTGCTTGCTGGAATTCCGCCAGCAAAAGTCCAATAGAGCATACACACGGTTGCATTTTCCGACCAAAACCTCTCATCTGAATTTGGCTGGTGGCATTTCCGATCATGTGTACGGGGCATAACACTGAGAACCGAGCAATCAAACACTGCTAAGTTCTCAGTTTTCACAGCTTTGCGAGCAGAGAGTTGATGACTGTCAGTCATCAGCTCCCTGCTCTCCCCCTGTGCTCACCGGAGCACAGGTCTTTGGAAGGGGCGGGAGCAGCCAGCTCAGGCTCTCAGCAGCTGACTGAGAGGCTGAGCTGGGTGCTGGTCCAGGCATGTGAGTGGATCCCGACAATATGGTTGTGATCCTTCCAGAGCCTGGACTGACTCTGTGACATCAGCCGACAGTAAGCTTCAGCCCACTGTCTGCTGAAAATGGGTCACAGGAGTGCAGAACGAACTGCACTACTGTTATCCACAGAAGAAGTTCAGCCAAATGAGCTTTGGCTGTACTTCACCTTTAAGGATATGTTTACTTTTAGTGTACCTATCATATTGTCCTCCCCCTACTACTTTTCCAACATTATATCAATACATTATAGATCAGCCTTGTATGCTCTGCAAGCATAGCCAGCCCAAATTCCAATGACATGTATTCAATGGCTATCAACAGTCTAGATTAGAACACACAGTGCACGATTGTAAAAATTATATAGAGAAGATGTGGCTAGCCAGAAAGACTACAAATCAAACACTAGAAGCTTTGTTTCAGGAAAGTATAATGGGCCCAAGAAGTATAAGTGCCCTAAAAGTACAGCTTATCCTTTAAAATTGAATGTATGCTAAAAACACTGTTAAACTACTGTATCTTTTTATCAAACTGAGTTTGAAAGAAAATCTTATCAATTGCCAATTTCAAGGACAAGAACATGCAGAAAAATACAACTGTAGCTATTTTATTAAAACAAAAAACTTGCTGTACATGTTTTAAATGTTTCATTTCAGAGGCTCTTCTTTCTTATGTTTTAGCAAAATTGATCTTACTGAATATATAAAAGCTTAATTCCTTTGGTGATTAAGTGCATTATCAATAATTACCGTAACTTTGTAGGTTAACCGAATAACGGGCCTTCTTTTTCCCATAATGACACTGGATGGTACATTACATACTGCTTAATATTTTTCCTTTCACGAGCACTATTTGTCCAGTAACTCTTTAAAAATGTATTACTGACAAGTGGGTTAAAATTACTGGAAAATTACTCAGCATTCCTGCATTACAATTAGGATTTTGTTTTAGATTTGATCTCACTGAATTAATTTCAGCATAGGTATTACATTTTATAAATTATACTTTGGCATAGTAGCTGCATATACACATTTTAAATGCTCTTTTACTGCTAATGTCTGTGGATATTATTGTGTACTCTCGGAGGAATAGTTACATAAAATACACTGAGAACATTCTATGTCATCATAATTTATATGGAATTTTCTGATCAAGAAGTTAGACAGCATTCTTTAAGCTAGGAATGTTAAGTCTGCAGAAAGATTTGCTGCAGCATGGTGTTTTTTAAGAAATATGCTAATAATCATGTTTTTGCACTAAATAGAGTGTCTGTGAGATAAAGGTAATGTAATTACAGCTAAATGTGGGGATTTTAATTTAGTGTTTTGCTTTTTTTTTGTATGCACTTGTTCCCAGCCAAGTCTTCAGCCATTGCTTGTTTGTTGGCTTTGTTAATCTAATGTTTCACTTTTCTTCTGAATGACTTTATAGGCAATTGAAGGCAAAGAGATATGTATGGTATTTTGCAGCAGACGAGACATTTGGCATCTAGGCACAGGAAAATAATCATCAGAGCAGATGGTTTGACAGCCAGATACATTATGTACAGTAAATGAATGTTCAGCTTTATGGAAGCTACTGCTCCCTGTACCATCACAATACAGATAAGACATTGAAGGCATTTATTTGGTTAATTTTTTTAATTAACTTTTATTGATTTGTAATCAAAAGAATAGCCAATGCTCCTAATAATATATGTTGGCATGATGCAATCTAAGATGCAAATTAAAATGACCCCCCCCCCCTGCAGCAGCATATACTTAAATTTCTCAAATATCTCCATGGTCATTTTATTTAGTTACCTAGATTGGAGTAAAATACCCTGCACTTCCCGCTATGAGTGAGAATGTGAATTGCTAGCCTTTGTCTCTGATGTGAGAGTGCTGGTGCCTATTTATTGATCCAGGGCTGTCATATTAGGGTGAAAGGTGCACATAGCCCTGTGTGAGTTCCAACAAATCTATTTGGAGTTTGCATAAAGTTTTTATCCTTGTCCTGAGGCCCAAATAGAGTGTTATGCCGCGTACACACGATTGGATTTTCCGACGAGAAATGTTCGATGTGAGCTTGTTGTCAGAAAGTCCGACCGTGTGTATACTCCATCGAACATTTGCTATCGGAATTTACGCACACAATTGTTTGAGAGAAGGTTCTCAAAAGTCCGATCATGTGTACACAAGTCTGATGTACAAAAGTCCACTCATGCTCAGAATCAAGTATGAGACAGAAGCGCTCGGTCTTGTAAAACTAGCGTTCGTAATGGAGATAGCACATTCGTCACGCAGCAAATTTTTAAATCTTTCAATGCAGCGCATTCTCTTCTTCTTTATAATGCTAGAATAATGAAGTTGCTTTGCTGCAGATATTCACACAGAATTCTGACAAACAGATTTTTTATTATTAATCTTGATATCATGAATAATCTTTGTTTTTGTTGTTTTTATTTATAGTGATCTCCAGAATAATCTTTTTTTTTATTTTATATAATGATCTCCTTTTTTTTTAAATTTCTCCAGATTTCCAGAATAAAAGCTTTTTTTTCTTTTTTTTATCTAGTGATCTCCATAATATTTTTTGTCGTTTTGTGTGTCAAGTTACCACAACACCATTATTATCTTGTATTGTTTTATCTCAAAGAGGTTGGTTGGTGTCCCTTGTTAATTTGACATTGTATTTTTGAAATGTACCTGCCTACTCACAAACAAACTGTCCTGTTTGAAGTAAAACACATAGCCAAGTATTTGTCAAAACAAACATTTAAAATTTATTAGGGGTCCTAACAAAATAAAGAGGAAGGCAACGCTGGAGAAACAGTTGGAGTTGTTGAAGCCTTTGTACCCCAGGGCAGACATCAATTATTTGACTGTCAAAATTGGTAACCTGAGGAGTCCAACAGTTGCTCCAGTGCTGCCTTCCACTTTAGCTTGTTGGCGTATTCTCAGCGTGTGACTTGCCACAGGCATGGCAGCTCCCTGTTCTTGTCTATAAAGTTTGTCAGGAAGTCTGGATCAGTAAATTTATCTGCAAGACACAACACAAGACAAACCCTAATGTCAGGCTAAACTCTCCTAATCTTGTCCAAATATAGGCCTCAATCTAGAAAAGCAGTATAGGCCACTAACCACTGATGCCCCAAGTTCAATTTGTACCTTTATTTGCACGATCGGCATTTACGCTACTCCGTCCTCCACTCATAGATCGTACCTATGATGTACATGTATTATGCTTTATATACACTGTGCATGTGTGAAACTCCACCCCTGACCTTCTTTCTAGTGTATTCCCCACCCTTTCTCTTTTGGAGCAGTGGGAGAGCACATGGCAGAGACAGAGCAGGTGCATGCAGAGAGCAGCAAGAAGGAGGATGACGAAAGCCCGGAGCAAGGCAGTTTCCTATCCAGGACGAGATATAAGGCCGCAAATATGTCCTTTGTAGAGATGGTGGAGATGGTGGACATCTTGAAGAGGGCCAACTATGATGGGAAGCATAGACCGTACAGAAACCTAAACGTGAGAAAAGCCAAGATCATGACTAAAGTTGTGAGAAGTCTGCACAGGAATTTTGGGGTATGACGATCCAGGGAGCAATTGAGGAAATGCTGGTCAGACCTGAAATTAAGGGAGCATGATCAGTACAGAAGGATCAGGAAAGTGCTTCTAAAAAGTAAGTTTTTGTTGTGTGTTCCTATTAAAATGGCAAGTTTGAGGTTCGTGGGTACAGTAATCGTTTGTATTAAACATAGTTGGTTCGACCATTAATACAACGTTTTTAGCAGATGCAGGTTAACTACATTTGTTCATGCCTATTTGTATGAAAAGAAGTTTATTACATTGTTGTCCAGATGTGTTTGTAACTAGAATGAAATGCAATCTTGATTCAGTGTAAGGAGAGGGCACTCAGCAGCTGTTTACACATCTGGACACAGGAGCACTAGTGTGGGACACCAGAACACCCCTTTTATGGTGTCCCACACAGGTGCTCCAGTGGATACTAGGGGTCTCTCCATATGTAAAACTTGCACAAAACAGGTAAGTATTCCAGCTTTGGAAAGGGAAAAAAATAATTTCTTCAGCTTGTAAAACTCTGCCAAAACAGATAATTGGACCTTACTTCCAAGCAATGTTTCATATTACTATTTCTTGCCTTAAATATCTGTGTGCTAAGTATACCTTTTTTGTATTCACATAGGGGAGAAAAGAATCAGGACATCTGAGGACACCAGGAACCCCACTACTCATAAAGAGGGGGAAATCCCCACACACCATGAAGAAGATTTGTATTCTGAGGTACATGAAGTAGGCGAAATGATGACAACAACAGGTCAGTGTCTGAGACCACAGCTTCAGGTAATAGATGTATGCCTGCATATTTATAATACATGGTGTGTTTTTTTTTATTTTTAGGTGATGTGGATGTTGTGGAAGAAGAAACTCACTTCAACAGTGCAAGTGCGCAGATCCTGATCAGAGAAATAATGATGTGCAATCGGGATTTAGAGAGGGTCAAGGAAAAAAGACTCACCATCATTGATGTTTTATCCAAAATCTAACCCCCCAAAAGATGTTGTTGTTATTTTAAATGATTTGATATAAATTTTAAAGTCATTTGAAAGCCAAAGTGCACTTCAGTCACTGTAGAAGTGAGGGGAAGATCTGAAATGAGGGGAAGCTCTGCTGATTTTATCATCCAATCATGTACAAGTAAAAAGAATGATTTTTTATTTTCCTTGCATGTCCCCCTCAGATCTACAATGACTGTACTTTCAAGTGCACTTGCAGTGCAAAGTGGATTTGCCTTTAGTAAATAAACCCCAGTGTGTCAACATGTGCTATCTGCCATCATGTTATATCAATGCACGTGTTTTGTGGGTGCAACCCCTTCCTCTCATCTACTTTAGTTGCGAGGAAGGGGTTGCACCCACAAAATGCATACATTGATAGCCCATGATGGCAGATAGCACATGTTGACACACTGTGTGTCTTTTCCCTACATCCATCAAAAGAGATGTAGGGAAAAGACACAAATTTTAGGCATGGGCTCATGAGTGTAATCCACATTTTTTATTCCCAATTTGTGTGCATCTTCAAAATTTGGCTTTTACAGGGGTGAGATCACCCCATCTGATGAAAGCAAAATCAACACAGTTTTGACATACTAATGTTTCCTATTGCCTTCACTTTATCAAAAAGTTGAACTTTGTAATTTCCTGAGTTGTGTATGTTATGGTTTTAAACATGCCTGTTTAACCACAAAAAGGCTATATACTGTCACACAATAATGTTATACACCAAAGATGTTGGTTTGTTAAAAAACCCTTTTATAATGCACATCTGTGAATGTGCTTTGAGTAAAATGTTTTATACTCAACAATGTGTGGCTTCTTTCAATGCTCAATACCAGTTTTTGGAGTAAATTGGTGTAGTTACAGCCACAATCGGGGTTATTTACTAAAGGCAAATCCACTTTACACTCCAAGTGCACTTTCAGTGCAGTTTCAGTGCATTTGTAGTGCAGTGCAGTGCATTTGTAGTGCAAAGTGGATTTACCTTTAGTAAATAACCCCCACAGTGCTCTAAAATTTGCCCCAATCAGGCCATTTTAGGGACTGCAAGCAATGAATTCATGGAGTTGAAAAGGATGATTATTTTTATCATTAATGCATTACATACATTAACAACAAAAACAAGGTGTGTGTGTATCAGACCCATAGCACAACATAATAGTTAGCTGAAGAAGAGATTGTCACCTCATGTATCAAATAAGTTATGTTTGCACTATTGAAGAAAATGGACAAAAATAAAAGGCCATTGGAGAACCTAGGAGACAGCTAAAAGAAACACAAGCAGTAAATCAAATGAAATATGAGTTCAGTTTTTAACAAACAATTTATTTAAAACAGGTTACACAGTCTCTGGCATATCAACGGCGTACTTTGCGGGCACTTTGGGGGAGGAAGCCAGGACGGCCAGCTTCAAGAGCCATCAGAGTTGTTGGATCTGATAAGCTGGCCTCAGTCCCAACTGAGGCCACATAGTTTGATGCATTTTTGCCATATTAATACCAGTGAGGAATAAGCGGAAAAGGCATTTTCCATCACCCTTCTGGCTCTGGCCTGCCAGTAATTAAAAACCCTCTGGTCCAGGGTGAGGGTCCTCACTGGGAATGGCCGCATAAGATGGTCCCCCAGTGCAAAAGCTTCATCCGCGACAAAGAGGAACGGGAGTTTTCTGGAAGTGGCAAGCCCAAGCTGCCATTCTGGAGCCATCTTTAAAACTCCGTCTGGGAGATGACTCCACCATCCGTCATCCGGCCATTTTTCCCCATGTCCACATACAAAAACTTGTATGCCGCAGACACCACCGCCCACAACACTATACTACTATACCCCTTATAATTATAATAGTATGACCGCAAGTTGGGGGATGGGACGATGTTGACATGTTTCCCATCTATTGCTCCACCGCAGTTGGGGATGTCCCAATGCTGGGCAAATTGGGAGGCCACAGTCTGCCATTCCTGTGGGTTTCAAGGCAACTGTGGAGTCAAACAAGAAAAAAAATAGTACTTTTGCACATAACATTGCAAGCAGATTAGACACAAACATTCTTGGCCAACGTAAGTATAACATTTATTTTAAGGAGTATTTAAAGACAAAAGTATAAGGTCCAGTTCTCAGATTTGCACCCCCTCTGATGGCCCAGTGTATAAATTTTAGGGTGGGGGGGAGATGTTTTGGACAGGTAACCATGTCCACTTCATTGAGAGCTGAATGCATAAATAATGTGTGTTACTTTGGCCAGCTCCTCCTTACTTACACTATTGTCAGCTCACTGGACAGGTAAAAAGTGTCATAATCCAAAAATATGAATACATACTGTACAAATTGAAGCACATTTTTACATTCTGCAATTACCTATCAAGATAATAGGAGAATAAAACTTTAAACAGTACCATTTGAAATTATTCAGGCAGGCCCTTGTACTACATGCTTTGGTGAATTCATCCATAAATCTGACCACAAAAGGGGTAGGTATAGTGTGTATGGGTCTGGCAGCAGATAGAGTATTGGTATTGGTTGACTTAGTGGTTGGGGGAAGGGAGGGTTCTAAATGAGTTTGGGCCCACAAAAAAAGACTCTTGCACTCTGCCTGAATTTAAGGTCAACAATAACATTTGTACACATTTTGGGGGGTGTTTAGAGTAAGCACTACAATGGAGCTGACAAAATACTTTGTTAAGTGACTAGGCTAGGTGTGTATGGGCCCAGGATAGCATGCTGGGGAGATTAGTGAAGGCAAATATGCATGAAGGACAAAAAAGGAGCATTAAAAACTTACAGCATGCATGAGGACAAAGAGGACATTCACAACATGTTACAATCATGGTAATTATGGAATGAAGAAAATAATACAGTACATTAGCAAACATTAAATACACAGAATTTGATGTTAAATTATAAAACTTACCTTAATATAGTCCTTCTGCAGGACCTGCATAATGACAGAACAGGTCTTTGGAATAATGATTCCCAGAGCCTGGAGGGAGATTCCAGCCATGAACTTGATATCCTGGAGACTTCTCCCCATCGCCAAGTACCACAAGGTGGTGACGAGCTTCTGCTCGGGAGTGATGGCTTGCTGCATGCAGGTGTCCGGCTTCATAATATAAGGGAACAGCAAAGCCAACAGACAGTGAAAAACGTGGTCCGTCATCTGGAGATAATTCCTGAAATCATCAGGATTATTCTCCTGGAACAGGACAAAGGCATGTGCGAGAATTGGTCACACTGGAGAAACCAATTCTTCGTCCATGAACTCCTCCTCGCCCTGTTCATAGACTGGACTTGGGTCAAAGCAAGAACTCCAACACCAAGCCCAAGCACAGCACGAACTCTACGACTTTTATTGTTTCACTTTAAGCATTATTAAAATCACTGCTCCCGAAAAAATGGCCATTTTTAAAACTTTTTTTTGCATTGATACATGTCCCCTGGGGCAGGACCCGGGTCCCCAAACACTTTTTTATGGCAATAACGTGCATATAAGCTTTTAAGATGAGCGCTTTTGATTTTTCATGTTCATGTCCCATAGACTTTAAAGGTGTTTGTGTGTTCAAACAAATTTTTGGCCCGTTCGCATGTTCTGCTGCAAACCGAACATTTCTCGGGCAGTCTCTGGGCACAGAAACCAGGCAGCTGGTTAAATCAGCCGTGTGGAGTACACCAGACACCAAACAATTCTTATTCTATCAATAAAAATGCACAAACTCTTTTTTAAAACTTACTAGCAGGTAAAGTTTTAGTTCAAGAGACTTCATTAAAAAAAAAAATTACCCTCTCTTCTGAAATTTTTTGGGAGAATATACCCTGTCTGCAGCAGATACATAGTGAAATATGCATTCTTGTTCCAGATACTTGAAATGCAGTCAGGTTCTGGGGACAATGTAATTCTTAAATGCAGGAAACTAATGAAAAGTGGTATTATTATATAGAAAAATATGGCTTAAAACAAAAATAAAATTTGAAATCATTGTTAATGGTGATATAATAACCTTTGAGCAAAAACAATTTGCATAGTGTTGCAAGTATATAAAGTAAACTATTATAGCCAATCTTTAGCATAAAAATATATCCATTTTTAAGTTACAATATTTATGTACAGTGTCTGTGCTTCAGGATCATAATTAAATTAACAGATTAGGAAAGCCTGTGGTTGTTATGAACTTGGATTTTATATATCACTGACAGAAGAACATAAACATCTTAATGTTGACACATTTAATACAAAATTAACATTTGATCCCATAGTGCAGATAAAAGTAGATATTGATTTGTTTTTAGTTAATGCATTTCAGAGTAAGTGAAGCTCTAAAAATGAATGGGAATTTCTCAGAATTAGAATACAAAAGGATTTGGGGAGAATACTGTAAAGTCAGTCTACATCAAATAATAGCATAAATGGAATATGGACATTTTCATTTTTTACTGTCTGTATATGAATATAAAGGATCCCTGCACTCTGAAACCAATAAAAGACACATTCTCTTCTCAAATTTTGGGAAAAATCTTAATAACATCCAAGAACCAGAAACCATTGTTGTGTATTGTGTCCAAAGATCATAAATGATAGGGTAAGTGTTGTATTAGACCATGTATCTCTGAGGATTCTTTGTTACAATTGTGATTCCATCAACCCTGATCAGTTTTAAAGACACAAATAAACCCTTTGGAATTGCTTTTTGGATCTTTCATAATGCCTTTTACTTGAGTTGGCTGTTTTTAAATGCAAAAACGTACATTTCACCAATATTGTATTGTTTACAATTGTATATTGCATTTTTTACCATCTGAATGTAGAGTAGACCTGTGTAAAAATTAAATCTGCTATGGCTTTAAACCCTACCTTTACTTTCGTAAAATCTTCACAATCTTTAAAAAAACTACCTCTTGAATAAATTCCAGCTCATAAACTTGTGCTTTATTGTCCAGATGCTTAAAGAGAGGACCAAATCAAATTAAATCGAAGGACTGGTAAAAAATGTTTTTTTATCTATTTTATGTATTTTTCTTAAAGGTGTTTTGGTTTAAAATATCTGGTAGACTAATATCTGTTTGTCAACATGTATACATTTATATATAGCCAGTGAGTAGTCCATATAGTTCTCCTGAGCAATGATAGCTCAGAAAGTACATTAGGATTGTAAAAATAAACTAATTGAAGAAAAGTTCATTTTGACCCTTTCTGTAAGAATCTTCTGTAAGCATTTTACAGCACCACACTAGAAAATTGCAGGAAACCTTTTATCACAATTTTTTCAATAAAGTGTTCCTGAAATGAAAGGTTGACATGTAACTAGATATTTATCTAGTCAGATGTCTACCAGTATAATATAATTAACTTTTTAATAAAGTAATGGGGGACTCCCTGCCACCTTTACAATTATATAATTTCACACCTGTTTGTATTCCCAACACCATGTTCAAATGTTATTTATCTATATATGTAGTATTTTAATAATATTGTGGTTTCATGGGACCAATCTTTTTTTCTAGGCAATTCTAGGCAATACATGTATATTTCCTGAATAATACAGTGTCTTCTCTGTGCATCAATCTGTTGACCAACTACAATATAGCCTGTTCTTAGTAATGGGTAGCAGTTAGGGTAGCACAGTTGTTGATTGTGAAACTAGATTTTCATTAGTAACTTTTCTTATGAAAGACCAATGGTTAGAGTACCACCTATTTCATAATTCTGGGTAGGTGAACAGAAGTTATGAAGGTATTGTCTAAAATAAACCTACACTGCACAGTGTGTAAATAACCCACAAAAAGTAAACAGCAGACCCTTAAAAGAGCCTACATAGCAGAATTACCTACATAGCAGAATTACCTACATAGAGATCTGGCACAAAGCTGAAAGGTAACTAAACATGTTTTATCATATCATATATAAGTGTACTAAGAACAAATTGACAATTCCAGTATCTTGTATTTATGTGTGTATTTGAGCACAGACTTTTTCTTTTATTGTTTTTATGTGCTCGGACACCCTAACTTTGGACACTATAAACATGTGTCTACAACCATTCTTGAATGGTTTTATACAGTATATGCCTTATTTTTCCAGGAACAACTTTTAGTATCACATTTTTATCTGTGGAAGCTTCCTAGTGTAGGAAAAGGTCCCAAGCTTCTGACAATCTGCCATTGTGTAAGTGACACTAAATGATGTAGAGCTGGGGTTCGTAACCAGGGAAAGCCATATCCCCTGGGAGTATGGGAATCAAATTATAAGGTCACAGGACTGGATTGCTGAATAATAAACAATTGAAACAGGATTCTCTGCAATATTAAAATCAAAGTGCAACAATTCACTTGATGAGTCAGATGACATGCAAGTAACATTGTCAGCAACTGTACCTCAGGTGCATACTTTGATTGCACACAAGCAAATGAAAAGACCCTGCTACTTATAGTTAGCTTTTGCATTTGCAATTCTCTTTTCATAAGAATAATTATCATATTTTCTATTTCTCAAAATCTATATGTAAAAGGAAATCGGGCTATTGACATCTTTTGAAATAACACTACTAAGTGATAATATGCTGATGGGTTAAATCACTGAAATGATAACACCATGGATTGTGCATTGCTAGTTTGCAAGCATGGGTTAGTGAATGATTTTTCCTGGTCTCTAGTGGTATGTGCTGCAAGTAACATGTTATTTAACTAACATATTTTGCCTTATGCTTAGTGATTTAAATAAAAAAATGGTCTAATAATCAGTTTTTTTCCTGAAAGTGTTTTTAACAGTTGTACATATATTTTCAAATGTGAGATCTAAGTAACAGAGGAGATGAATTTATTGGTGATTAACACTGCTGATGGTAGTACATATTACCTCCATGTTCTGTATTTCTTGGCAGTACTTAAGGCTCATTCTGACATGTATAAGAGAGAGCTATGACTAAGGTCACTTAGAAGAAATGTGTTAGATTTTGTACAACCATCTTCATCATAGACTTATATATGACAATAAAGGATTTTAGTTTACAGTCAAGCTCTGGCTTTTGCAGTATTTGGAGCTGACACTCCATGGCACAGATTGGCTGAGAGAGATATCTTGTCTCCTTCTTTTGTGAAAGTATACTTCTCTTGCACCGCATTTCTGATCAGTATATTCTTTGCTTTTATTCTGTTGATTTTTAACAGACTGATGATTTCAGAAGCACTGGACTTTGTTGGAGTTGTATGTTTGTAACATGTAGTTAGTGTGCATTTATCTGCCATGTAATAGTTCAGTTGGCGATACTTGTGTAGCTAAATCTCTAATCACTCTTTAAACACGTAAAGGTTCTGTATTAAAAACTTTCCAGGACTTCCCTGTAAGAATGGCAGTCTTGAGAACTTCTTTAAGGCATCCATTGAATCCCCCTACCTTTCCATTAGCTAGGGCCCCAAAATGAAACCAAAGTGTATTCAGCAGAGATACCCATTAAATAACAAGGTGCTTCCAAGTGAATTCTTCAGGAAGATCAGTATTTATTGAACATAAGAATAGGACAAAACACACCATCAATGTGTTTTATGACTCTTTAGTGGCTACTTTATCAGGAAAGGGTGCACAGTAAACTGGATGAAATACATACAAAATATGCAGAAAACATTTTCAAGGTGAATCCAGTGTGTGTAATATATATATATATATATATATATATATATATATATATATATATATATATATATTAGTTACATAGTTGGTGAGATTGAAAGAAGTCACAAGTCCATCAAGTCCAACCTGTGTGTGTGCTTTTATGTCAGTATTACATTGTATAGCCCTGTATGCTATGGTCGCTCAGGTGCCTATCTAAAAGTTTTTTGAAATGATCTATGCTCCCTACTGAGTCCACTGCCTGTGGAAGTGAATACCACATCCTTACCGCACTTACATAAAGAACCCTCTATGCAGTTTAAGGTTAAACCACTTCTCTTCTAATTTTAGTGAATGGCCGCATGTCTTTTTAAAATTCCCTTTCACAGAAGAGTTTTATCCCTATTGTGGGGTCACCAATACAGTATTTGTATATTGAAATCATATCTCCTCTCAAGCGTCTCATCTCCAGAGAGAATAAGTTCAGTGCTTGCCGTCTTTCCCTGCAGCTGGAGATCCCCCAGTCCCTTAATTAGCTTTGTTGCCCTTCTCTGGATTCTCTCCAGTTCCAGCAAATCCTTCCTGAGGACAGGTGCCCAGAACTGGATGGCATACTCCAGGTGTGGCCGGACCAGAGTCTTGTAGAGTGAGAGAACTATCGTTTTATCCCTGGAGTTACTCCCCTTTTTAATGCATGCTAAAATTCTGTTGGTTTTGCTTGCAGCAGCTTAGCATTGCATGCTATTGCTGATCATGTCATCTACTAGGACCTCCAAGTCCCCCCGGGTCCCCTTTTCCATCCTAGATTCCCCCAGAGGTTCACCCCATAGTGAGTAGATTGCATTCATATTTTTGCTACCCATATGCATTCTACATTGAACCTCATTTGCCATGTAGTTGCCTACCTCATTAAGTTTTTCAGATCTTCTTGCCAGGTTTCCACATGCTGCAGAGAAATTATTGCCCTGCTTAGCTTAGTATCATCCACATATACTGAGATTTAGCTGCTTATCCCATCCTCCAGATCATTTATGAATAAATTAAATAGGATTGGACCCAGAACAGAACCCTGGGGGACCCCACTTTCCACACCGAGTACTCCCCATTTATCACTCCCCCCAGAAGCCAGTTATTAATCCATGTACACACCCTTTGATCTATTCTAACAGACCTTAGTTTGTACAGTAAGCGTTTATGGGGAACTGTATCAAATGCCTTTGCAAAATAGAGATACACCACGTCTACGGGCCTTCTTTTATCAAGATGGCAGCTCACCTCCTCATAGAAGGTTAATAGATTGGTTTGGCAAGAACAATTCTTCATGAATCCATGCTGATTACTGCTAATGATATAATTCTCATTACAAAAATCTTGTATATAGTCCCTTATCATCCCCTCCAGAGCTTGCAAACTATTGACATTAGGCTAACTGGTTTGTAATTCCCTGGGACATATCTTGGTCCTTTTTAAATATTGGTGCTACATTGGATTTTCTCCAATTTTCTGGTACCATACCAGTCAGTAGACTGTTCTGAAAAATAAGGAACGATGATTTGGCAATTACTTGACTGAGTTCCCTAAGGGCCCTAAGCCATCTGGACCCGGTAACTTATTAATGTTAAGTTTATCAAGTCTATTCCTAATTCTATCCTCTGTTAGCCATGAGGGTGCTTCCTGTGAGGTGTCATGAGGATAAACATTGCAGTCTTGGTTACTGAATTTTCCTTGTGAAGACTGAGGAGAAGAATACATGCAATACCTTCTCTGTCTTTTGTAACCAGATTCCCTTCATCATTCTTTATGAGCCCAGTATGATCCAACCTCCCTCTTTTACAATTTATATACTTAAAGAATTTCTTGGGATTTTTTTAACTCCCCTCCACTATGTGCCTTTCATGTTCTATCCTAGCCGCCCTGATTGCACCCTTACATTTCTTGTTGCATTCTTTGTAAAGTTAGAATGCTGACAGAATGGAATGCTGACGGTGATCCCTCAGCCTTGTATTTTTGAAGGCCTTCTCCTTTGCTTTTATAGCTCATTTTTATGATGGAGTATTTGTTTCATAAGATTTTATCTTATTTAATATCTTCTAGGCTCTTTTGAAATTCAGTGTCTTTTTATTCACCTTATGTTTCCTATTTGTGTGATTTATACTGAAACTAATTGACCTGTGGTCACTGTTTCCTAAGTTGCCCGTATTTCCACATCTGTGATCAGGTCTGTATTGCTAGTAATCAGTAGGTCTAGTATTTATGATAAAATAAGTGTAATTAAAAACCGGTAAGAATGACCTTTAGTTATAGTGATTGTAGGTGAAAGTAATAAAAAGTAAAGCTAAAAATTGTATTGGATATACTGCATGTATGCAATTTGCTATGTTGAACCATACCCGAAACAATACTTGTTCTGCGTATACACCTTATGGGAGGCAGATTGTAAATTCCTGTGCCAGTAGTCTACTGACTGAGGGTTTTTTGCTTCAGCAACAGCAGTTCCACTTTGGTTTAAAATTGTTTCAGCCTTTCCTAGAGTTAAATCATGTTCCAAGAGTAATTTTCTCTAATGCAGGCTGAGTTTGTTTTTTCCACCAGTTGGTCTCTTATCAAAGCACCAACCTAACAGGTAAAAACCAGCTCTCTCAAAGCTGTTATATACCATAATGTGCTGTCCACATTGAAGGAATGTATGTAGTTCTGCAACCATGTTTACTTTAGGCATACAGAAGTTATTCAAGGCAGTAAGAGCTGTATTATAAGTGTAATCTGCTGCTGGAAGTGTATAGAAAATATGCTGTCCTTCTGCTACCAGGCAATAAGTACACACATGCTTTATAGAAGTATGTAAGTCCACCTGATTATCAACAAGTATGTATTTCTCAAACATACAAATTGGTAAAAGTCATTGCAGGTCACCAGTGTGTGGCAGAAAAGGCAGGGTGCTGTAGAAATTGAAGAGACATAATCAATGGCAATCTTGTGTCCTGTAGTCTGGGAGGCAGAGTATTTATACAGTGTATTAGTAACAAATTAACACATCCATAACACATGAGCAGGCTTCTGAGTGTATCATAACAGGAACAGGAGCTGGAGCAAACTTTTATAAAGTATAGAAATATTATGTAATGACTGTAACTAGTGTCATCTACAAGCTATGAATACCACATACAATTCCCTTTCATTGTTTTTAAGAAAAGATGACTGAACATGCTAATGAGATGTGTGTGGGCATATTAGTCTGTAGTTTACAGCAAAAAGGACACCCTAGGATCAGAAGTTGCTGGAAAAGTCCTTACTGGCAAAATCACCAGGTACAAACAAAAAGGAAAAAAATTTGCAGTGGCATTTCAGCAGACTGATCACATTAAAAGGAGGGTAAACTAGCAAGCAATTTTGTGTGTGTGGGGGGGGTATACATACTTTATTCAATCTCATATGATCTGATGAAACAAACTCAGACATCCTGGGAGGACAAGATTTAGCCCAGAAGGTTATATAGCATAAACTAACACACTGACAATATTGGAGGTAAGAAATACTAAAATTCTACCCTCACTCCACCCTTTCCCCCCAACATGATTAATGTTGACATATCAGGATCAAATTTAAAGCTGATGTCAAGATTTTAGTGAAGTTTAGATAATTAATTTGGACCAAGCTGGTCCAAATTAACTGTTTACTTTACTAAGACATGCAGTGGCCCTCAGCACTATATGAACTGTATGTAGTCTCAGCTACATACAGTATACAGTACTGTGTTTCAGCAGTGGGATGATACCTTTCTGTCCCACACACAGAACAAATTTGAGTCAGACCGAGCACTGCTTAGCCATTCACAGGTATCTTTGTATTTTCTGAATGAGTATAAAGCTTCACTTAATTGACTGAGGCAGACAGATGGCATCATCATCTCTAGCTCAGCCATTTAGAGGAAGCTTTGCATTTATACAAATCTCCCTGTGTGACAGATAAGCACTCATCCTGACTCAGTTTTGTTGAAAATCCCCATCCTGCTGCAAGAACAAAGCACTGTATACTGTATGTAGCTGAGGCACATAGCACTGAGAGCTACTGCATCTGTCAGTAATGTAAATAATTAAGTTGGACCAGCTCTAACAGTTGGAGACAGTTTTAATGTGGGCATGCGGGCAGAGTATGGACAGATTTAATGTGGGTAGAGTATGTAATATTCTGAATTCTACATAAGCAAACCAATGTAAAATAATTGTGTTAGCGAAGCATGTTGTATGATTTAAAGGGATTTGCAAAGGTCATAGAAAACAGCGAAAAAATCATTGTATTAAGCATCTAGTAGTTTTATTAAATTCTAATTAATGAATGCTATTAGAAATAGCTGACTTATTAATATGAATTAAATCAGGTCTGGAAAATAGCTGTTTCTTTTTCCTAAAGCTTGTTCAGTCATGGTGCAGTGGGATGCTGTGCCAATTTCAAAACTTGGTATTCTAGTCACTGTGGTGACATCATAGTGTCTTTTCTATGCTCTGCAGCCTATTCAGTTTAAGAAAGTAGGTTCTTTTGTTCTGCAAAATTTCCTACCCAAGACTGTCTCTATGAAAATGATGTTGATAGGGAAAGCACACATTTACTTTCAGGCTAAGCTTGCTATCCAGACTCTCACAGCTTGAATTGTTCCATTTTGTATATCTGCAGGTTATATAGTTCTTAAAAGAAAAAAGAGAGGATGGTTATTGCCATTTTAATATGCACAGGCAGCACCACAGGCAGATTTTTATTTAATTAAAGATTTTTGGCTGTAGTCCTAGAACAAAGTAGATTTTATCCAAATTTTTACATTTAATGAAACAAAATCCATTTCATTAAACCTATATGACAGTTTGAGGCAACAATTTAAAATCCAACAGGATTTCCAACAGCTGTCATAGGAAACCTTGGAAAAAATTATTTTAATATTGCCCCTTTTTAAGGATCTTGATAGTCTTTCAAACGTTCACTAAAATTCAGTTTTATGTCTTGTTTTAGAGGGTATTTTAAACGTAAAACTCCTAAATAATTTTATGTAAAATGTTGTTGCACACTTTAAGGAATACAGATGATTACAGCTAAAATTGTGCTATAAACACACATTGTACATTCAGCACTTTTTACAACTCTTTCTACTATAGTGGATATTACATAAAATACATGCCATTTTTTTATTTGTTTCATTTAACATATTGTATATTGCTGATCTTAGCTGTAAGGTATAAAACCAGTGACAGAACTATAAGTAACACAGAGGAACAGTTGCTATTCCCTCAAGGGTTGGATGTGGCTCAAGGGAGTAAAAAAAAAGCACTTTTTTTACTTGGGAGCACTTGGGAGTTAACCCAAGTGCTCTGCTACTAAGGATGGTCATTGGAGATACTATGTGGGTCAACAGAAGTTTCTCCCTATTCACTTAGGTAAGTGAATATTCTCTTTGATAAGTGAAAATTCACTTTGAAAGTTAACATGCTCAACTCCTTTATTAAATCAACCTAATTGTGCACAAATCACTTTAGATGTGTTGCTATGCATTATACAACTAGTAGGCAAAGCATGGATATAAATAATGTGGCTTTGATTCACTGATAATTTTAGTTGCAATACTTTGACTGTGTTAATGAAACTTTTGGAAGCAGAGCATTAATGTAGAAAGTATCTTATGATAGATGTAGAAGTCCCTTAAAGGGGTTGTAAACTCTTGTGTTTTTTCACCTTAAGGCATCCTATGCATTAAGGTAAAAAAACTTCTGACTTCTTTTACTCACCTGACCTCCCTCAATCCCTCAGCGTGCTGGACCTCTGTGCCCAGGGTTTTTGGCTCTTGATTGGATAGATTGATAGCAGAGCAGCCATTGGCTCCCACTGCTGTCAATCAAATCCAATGACGCGGGCGCCGGGGGGGCGGGGCCGAGTCCTACATTCTACATCTAAGGACGTAAATGCTGGACTCGGGAGCGTGCCCGCAAGGTAACCCCCGGGAGAGTGCTTCTACTAGGGGGTTATACGATGTGGGGAGGAGCTGATTGCACCTCCGGGGGACCCCAGAAGATGATGATCGGGGCCACACTATGCAAAGTGAACTGCACAGTGGATGTATTACATGTTTGTTATATAAAAAAAACAAAAAACAAAGCTTTACAATCACTTTAAGAGACTGAACCTCACTTGCATTGCACCTTGCATTGGTGTGTCATTGTCATTTTAGCTGAGTACAAAGAAAAATATTTTAATACGACTGTCCTTTAAAGATGTTTTACATTGTAATTGGCTAAAATGACAAGTGCACATGCACATAACAGGATCACTGCTCATAATGGTTTAATACCTCTACAACCAGTTAGTGGTACCCAGACTACTGAAAGCTAAACAAACTGTTTGCAAAATCAACTAAAGTCCAATTCCCGAAACTACAAAAATAAGCTCATTAACTTAAGGGTGATAAATAAAATGTAATACTTAACTTAAGCCACGTGCAGAATGTTGGGAAACATTTGCCGGTTCAAAAAAAAAAAAAAAAACATCCGACAATCTGCCTGTGTGCTATTTGGCCAGCTTCTGCTAGACGTGCATGCTGGAAAACCAGCAGCCGACCAACTCTCCCGATCAGTGCTCTCAGCCAATGGCAGATAGCACTGATTGGAGTGCTCTGGTGGGAGGCCATCCCGCTGTCAGAACACAATAGCTCAACAGGGGAGATCGCTGGACTAACCTCGCATGGTTAGTACTAGACATGTTCAACTCGTTTCGTAAAGAATCGAAATTTGGCCGAATTTTCCATCTTTCGGACATTCGGATGCATCTGAATGTCCGAATAAAAAATAACGAATTTCAACTAATACAAAAGAAATTATAGCAAATATAACGAATGAATTCGACATGATTTGGTAGTTCGTTAAAGATCTAATGAAACAAAAGGTCAACTCAAAGTAAATCTTACAATCCAATCATCTGATTAATTTTGTGCTGGAGGTTGGATTACTGGCAAAGTACATTCCTGAGAACTGAGTGAGAAGGGTGTTGTATTGTATTTGAGCAAAGGAGAAGAGATATTGTCATTGTGTGTGTTAATACATTCAATAAACAAACGACTTTCCAAACTATGAATCATTATCATGAATATATATACATACATAAATATCGAATTTAAACTAATACGAAAGAAATTATATTGGATATAATGAATGAATTTGACATGATTCGAGATTCAGTATAACGAAAATCGACACTCTACGAATAATAATGAATTATCTGAAAATGAATTAACGTAACATAACGAATATAACAGAATAAAATTATGTATTTTATGAATGACAATGAACCGAAACTAAACAAAATTTCCTGTTGTGCACAAGTCTAATAAGTACAGTGTCTCCGATCGGACCTGTCAGTTTTTTTAGTGTTAGTGTGTACCCGGCTTTACTCTTCACACAAACAGGCTCCGGTGTTCTCCTCCATTCCAACTTGTTGGCAGTTCCTTACCATTCTCAAATCCAATGCAGGGCTCTTGGCCCTGCATTGTTCTTGACTATGTGATCATTTGACCATGGCCTGGAATAACTTAAACAAGAGACATCTTTGACTAGTCGCACAGATGGAGGAAGCCTGCAGGAGCAAGGAATAAAGGTATGTTTTATACCTTTTTCTCCACCCTCTAAAATTACCAGGCATTTAACCCCTGCAATGTGATGGGACAATGCAAGGGTATTTTTTGTCATTCCCAGACTTGGAATCGAAGTGAAATAATTCTGCAAACTGCTTCTCTATAGAAGCAAAGTGGCTTTTCAATCACATTCTTCAGGCATTACAATACAGACAATTTAAGATATCATATACATGAATGAATATTTTGTGCCCATGCATCATGCATACTGGAATCAGTCTTCACATGAAGATGTTACATTTCTCTGTTATCTACCCTTGGTGTAAATGATTTCAGTGTACTGCAGGAATCCCCTAATTTAGACCCACCTGTGCCAAAACACAATCTTTATGAGCTGTACGCCTTGAGTTAATTCCAATAGTCTGAAGGAATAAATTCAACCATGCAGCCACTCTTAGTGAGGTATGAATGATATTAAATTATATTGATTTAAACAATCTGCTATGTTTAAATTAAAAGGTAAAAAATAATAATAATAATAGGCCAATAGGGTAGACTGGTCAAAAGCTTCATTGAAGCTAAAGCTTCAATGAAGTATTCTAAAATACTCTGCAGTCATATACCTCCAAATACTTGTTTTTTTCACACTGGAAACAAACATATTCTAACTGTTTTATTTATTTTAAATCAATATTTGGTTTCTATCACATTCTTGTTTGGGGCTATGTGTTACCCGTTTATTATATTTAATATTTATTATCTCAAAGGTATGATGTGGGTTAAATAAGAGTTCTTTGACCAAGAGTGAAAGCTTTAACACAATAACAACATTTATTGGTGAGTAGGTGAAAGTCTTTCTAATACACAACCATCTATCTATAGTCTACACCAAGGAAGAAAATATTAGGTTAAAATAAGAGAATTACATGAAGGAATACAAAGTATATTCCTTAAAACATTAATCTACAAACATATTTAGTTACAAGTAAAATGCAGACTTTTCCCATAATTACCCTTTTCACCAAGGTTCCATTCTGATGGCTGCTCTCCCATAAAGTGTCTTTCTCCCTCCCATCTAGTCTGTGTATATCAATACAGGCTGATGCCTCATTGGTTGGCATAGCGTGGCTTCTGATTGGGGAGCTTCCCTATTGCTGATTAAGAGCTGACTACATCTCCAGTAACTATACTTTGCATAAGTCAGCCCCCTTTAATGCAAATCCTTGTGACTATTCTGAGCAGGAGATTAACTTGAATGTTCCAGGGAAGTTAAGTATTGTTTCCGGGTCGGCCTCCCTTTATTGCATATCCCAGCATGGGATCCTTTGAAGTGAGTAGGTGTGAAATAATGAGGTTTGGATCCCATTGTTTGTATACACAAGCCTGGGCACCAACTTGTCTGGTCTTACCAGAGATATAAGTGAAGATAATATGTTGCGGCCTGTATAGATACAAGCTAAATTAAATATATTCCTAATTACAATATTTTACAGTTATTAATGGAGATTTCACATAAACTCATAAGGCAACATATGAGAAGAGCGATCAAAGGTTATTGCTTTCATTGAATTGTCTATTTCTGCACGCTATACTCAGCAAATTGGCAGAAGCAGGCAACACAAAAACTCAACGCTTGCTTAGAGCACTAACAAATGATTAGCTGGACTAAATATTTTGCTTACCAATGAAAAATCAATAGCTACCAAATTAATATTTTTAGTACTTAAATCCAATGCAAAATGCACTTTTTACTTTTTTGTGTGTACTTTTTACACAATTCTCAAGAGCATGTTTACCTTTTTCATTTTACTATGAGTCTTAACTGTAACTATCTATCTCTTCTTTCTCTCTCTCCTGTTCTTTTTCACCCTCCTCCTTTCTCCCTCTCTCTCTCTTTCTCTCTCTCTCTCTTTCTCTCTTTCTTTTTCTTTTTCTTTCTTTTTCTCTCTCTCTCTTTCTTCTCTCTCTCTCTCTTTCTCTCTCTCTCTCTTTTTCTCTCTCGCCCTCTCTTTCTTTTTCTCCTTTTCTCTCTCTCTCTCTTTCTCTCCTTCCCTCTCTTTTCTTCTCTCTCTCTCTCTCTCTCTCCCCTTCCCCCCCTCCCCTTCACGACTGCTCCACGGATATCTATTATTCAATTTGCCCTATTTTTCAGACAGCTATCAGCTATTTGATGCTGCAAAATGCCTAACACTGGGATCTTTTCAGCATCCAGTCATCTTGTAGAGCTATAGGACAATACTAACACCTCAAGGCATGGGACCCCCTACCCCGAAATGAGTGATTGCACTAAACTTTTGAGATGCTCTGGGAGGACGTGAGTGCTTGTGATATTCTCACTTTAGTGGAGGATATACACATTTAATACCATTGATTGTAACATTATGATTTTTGGTTTCCTAGACTGTGATGTATTTCCCTGAAGAAGACTTGCGAAATATGTATGTTGAAATGCGTTGGAATTCCACTACTCCACGCCACGGTTGCCATCTGTGGTGATGCTTTGGGTAGTGAGATACATCACCTCTTCTCCCACACTCTTTCTTAATGGAATTATTGTTATTTAGCACAAATATTATCTTGATTTCAAATTGTTAAATATCCATTTATGTGTCACTACTGTAATGATTGTGTATTTTTTAAACTTTGATTTATATCAATAAACTGATTTTTTAACCTTTAATCTATATTTCATTGCCTCAAAAATCCCCTTAGAGGTTCCAAAAAAATTTTCAAAAAGTTTACATGGGATGATGGCAATGACACATCCACACCACCGAGGTCATATGTATATACATAACTGTAACTATGTACAAAAACTTTCACTGTTTAATAGCAATGACTGGGTCCACTGAAGGACACTTTTTCACTTATTGTTCTCATATTGGACCTAATTTTAACAAGTGTAAGCGTGCTTGATGGGTTCTGAACACACTCCTATTTCTGAGGATAAATGCCTTACAGAAACAGGTGAATGGAGACTTTCGGTACTAAATAAAATAGTACAGGATATTAGTAAAATCTGCTGCAGGAACACAGTTCATATTGGGGCAATGTTAAACAGCAAAGTGTTTTGGGGGCTATGGGGCTCTCCCTTTATCAGGAATTGGATTTTGTATGAATTGGACTAAGATCACCTGGTTTAGGAAACTATTGGTGGAAATCTGTGTTCTGATCACTGTGTTCCTCTTTTGCACTTTCAGTTGCTCCTTTTTGCCCTCTCTGGGTCTTGCTTCCTGCCTGAGTCTGCTTTTAGCACTGGGAGACAGGAAAGGGGTCTACAGCAGAGAAAGACAGATAGGGCTAGCTTTCCCCTTCCCCACTCTATCCAAAACAAGAAATTGCTGTGTAGATTAGTGGATTTTTCTTTTACTAAGCAAGAAGGCTTCCCTTCCATCATCAAATCATGCACTGGACTGGATACTCAGTATGCACAGATCCAACTTGCTTACTTAGATAAGTATTCATTAACATAAGCGAACAGTCTCTATTCTATTAATAAATTAACCCCATAGGTACATGTGTACATGCTCTTGAGACATGGCTGACAGTCCTCAATAGCAGGCTATTTTTTAGTAGTGAAGTAATAGTGAAACTTGAAGTTTGAAAAGCCTGGATTCACTAAAATAAATGAATTAGATAAACAACATTCAGCACAAAAAGAGAGAGGCGCCTCTGGGTGTAGACTTTAAAAACAGTTTTATTAATACATCTTGTGTCAATCACACTCACATTTAGAAGATCATAAAAAAGCATGTAGATATGGAATATCCATCAAGGGGGGTGTCATCAGGTCGGTCATACACTCTTGTCTGCTAACTGCTCTGCCTGCGTGTGGAAGGATACTGCTGTGATGTTAAAGCCGGCCGCAATACCATCAGAGGACCAGAGCGAGGCTCGGAGCGCAGGTGGATGGCGGGCAAAGAGAAATGACGTCACTGGCAAGTGACGCATTATCCGGGCGTACGTGCTGTGGTGATGTGACAGCCGCGCCCCTTCATCAGGCTATGACCGACCTGATGACACCCCCCTTGATGGATATTCCATATCTACATGCTTTTTTATGATCTTCTAAACGTGAGTGTGATTGACATAAGATGTATTAATAAAACTGTTTTTAAAGTCTACACCCAGAGGTGCCTCTCTCTCTTTGTGCTTCTCCTCAGGATTTGGAACCTGGTTTCAGTTCCCATTGAAGGCAGCCCTACATGTGGACTCTTTGTCCTGGTTCTGGACTTTTGAACTTTCCTGTATATACATGGTTCACTATATATACATATATGTACATTCACCATCATGACCTTTTCACGCATTTGCCTTTGAATGTATTCTATTATCTGAGATGGTTTTTATAGTTTTATAGTTTTTATGTTCACAGTACCCCACTCGATTCCTTTTTCATTTTTGTGGGTTAGGGTCTTTTGCTGCCTTTTTCAGTTTATTGCGCCTATACTTGTATATAGATAAACAACATTCAAACTGATTAGGTAAACAAGGGTTTTCATTTGTCAGTGAATCAATTAATACCATTATTATTTTTGTTTATTTAAACAATATGTATATTGTGCAATATGAGAAAATATTATTATTCTTATTTAAAGTGATTGTAAATTAATATTTTTAATAATAAACTAGTTATACTTACCTGGTCTGTGACATGGTTTTGCACAGAGCAGCACTGATCTTCCTCTTCTCGGGTCCCCCACCGGTACTCCTGGCTCCTCCCCCCAGCTGAGTGCCTTCCTAGCAAGCTTCCATGATTGACGGCAGCCAGAGTCGATGGCTCCCACTGCTGCCTCTGTGTCCAGGGAGGAAAGAGAGATTGGCGTTTCGGGCACAGCCCTGGATCGAGAGCAAGCTCAGATAAGTGCAAGGCTGCACACAGAAGAGAATTCATTAGGGTAAATACCTTCTACCTTTACAACCACAGTGTTACCCCTCAGGCATGGACCACTAAACTAACTCAGGTTTGATAGTCCAAGAAAAAACCCAACGCATGCACAAAAATTAATGAACAATAAGCAGAATTTTACTGGGGATGAATGATGATTACATCTTCACATAGCTGGCAATATTAGTTTGACTTAATGTCATTTGACCTACACTGATTTACTACCTGTAAAAGCAGAATATACAGTGAGGGTTGAGTCACATTTGTACAATGCGCAGTGATTTTGATCTAAAAAAAACTGCATAAAGGACTTCAACATAGCAGGCGTCAAAACTAATAATATCCCAGAGAAAATTCACCCTCCGACAAAGTAATCAAAATCAATTACTAGAAATATGTCCCTTAAAATATTTTTATTACAAAATGTAGATATTAGAATACCATGATAAATGCATAAACACATTGTAAATAAAGGACCACTATTTTTACCACATACACTGGTATTATCTATAATGCACTGCTCAGTAATATTCAATAAGTAGTGGACTCCGTTCACAGACAGCTATACAACTAAAAATATCTACTCTCAAGCAATTGCAATATTAGTAACCTATTCCACAGCTCAAGGGGGACTGGAACTCATTCAGTAGAAAGGTGACATTTCCGGAACTATATAAATCCTTTTAAGATGTCTTTGCATAGTCAACAGGGCACCCCAAAATAATCAACACTCTGAACTAGCAGGAATCATGTAAAATAAGTCACCATAAGATTACATGCACATAATCAATATTCCACTCCCAAATTTGGAAGTAATGTATGACCACAGTTATAGGCTCCCTTCTATTTGTGTAAGATGCCCCAAGATTTTCCTATAAATATAATGATAATCCAATCATCACGGTACATAGCTCTGATAGCGAATCACCTTATTTAATAAACAAATGATTAGATGTGACACCCTGCAGTCTTTCAGCCAACAGTGTAACTTTCATAGTTATCCCTGGACCATGAATTGCAGCCAACAAATGTAATGCCAAAATGAGTGAATGAATTCCATGTGAGTATGAAATTGTATAATGCAACTAACCAGATAAGGCATTATAGATGGTTCCCCGATGCCATAAAATATCAGTGCAGTAGTGTGGCTAAGTAGTGCAGGCTAAGATTCAACATTTAAAGAGGTTGTAAACCTCCATGGGGAAATTGTTCCTATATTTAAGGCTAGAATAAGGATTACCTATAGGTACTGTAAATATCTCCTAAACATACGCCGTTTAGGAGATATTTACTATATGCTTCATCAATGATGCATTTGGCGCATGCACTCTGAAGGAACAGCCGCCCGTGCCGTTTCTTCAGGAGCGCGTGCCGAGACCGGCAGCTCCTGTGCAGGAGTGATGTCACACGGCTCTGACCAGTCACACAGCCGGAGTCTGTGGCCTTGGAAGGAAGACGGGTGAAGGTAGTCGCAGGTAGTCCAGTTTTCATATACCTGTATGCACAAATAACCAATAGCTACACCAATAAGGCTACCTCCTTGTTCCAATGGTCAAAGGTGAAATCTATTTATAAAAATGGCATCCTTCAGCCAAATGTTACAACAATGTAGTTGTAGTTGTTCATTACAGGGCAGTATACAAACATACAGCAATGTTATATGTCAGGGTTGAAATGCAACAGATCAAATGATCCAGCCATATATATGCAGTATGCTGTCCAGCAAATTAATTGTGATATAACTAATAACTGGTAGATATGTGCATTTGTTTTCGTCCAAATGCATTTTCGTCTGAATTTTGGGGATTTTTGTGTTCATTTTAATAAACAATAACCAACGCGCAGAATCCGAAATCCAAAAGATCAGAAATAAAAAAAATGCTTTATTTTCATATCCATTATATTTTTGTATCGTTGCGACAACAGTTCGATATGGATAGATATGAGATTCAACATGACCGTGACAATAGAGATCTGTGTCTATCGAACCTGCGGTCGAATGTGCCTAACCTAACTCTATTAGTCCAAGATTATTCGACAAAAAGATTTGACATTATAGAGACATCAAGACTCGATGAAGCAGCTAAAAACGTACAATCACCGCAAGCGTACATTTACGGTCAATTGCTCCGCCCATAGGCTATAGAAGAATTCTAATGTTGTTTGACTAGTAATAATAATTAATAACTATAATTATTACTAGTTAAACAACATTAGAATTCTACTTTAGCTTGTGGGTAGAGCATTCAACCGGAAATGTACAATCACGGCGTCGTACAGTTTAGCTGCTTTGTCGAATCATCTTAGAATATCTGACAGACACCATAAGCCTTCAATTGACAGATTCAACCTTAATTAATTCAGATTTTCGGATGAATGCATTTTTTAATGAAACAAAATAAATAAAAACTAATTTCGGGAGTAACTAAATAGATACATTTTTTGGATGAATCTGAAATTCCGAAACAAAATATTTCAGTGTGCACATGTCTAATAACTGGGCCCATAAGCCTGTCCCCTTGTTTTAGAGTTTGTAGGATCATACCATATATATGTGGATCAATCAGCCAAATGTCACAGGTATGTAGTTTTCATCACAGAGTATTACATATGCGTGCATAATTTTCTTTCTAATTATGGCAGTTCACTGGAGAATCAATAGTAGAACCTGATATGCCAGAATGCTGGGACATTCAAATTAACAAAGCTCCAGAATAGGGATGAGCTTCGAGTTCGAGTCGAACTCATGTTCGACTCGAACATTGGCTGTTCGCAAGTTCGCCGAACAGCGAACAATTTGGGGTGTTCGCGGCAAATTCGAATGCCGCAGAACACCCTTTAAAAGTCTATGGGAGAAATCAAAAGTGCTAATTTTAAAGGCTAATATGCAAGTTATTGTCATAAAAAGTGTTTGGGGACCTGGGTCCTGCCCCAGGGGACATGGATCAATGCAAAAAAAAGTTTTAAAAACGGCCGTTTTTTCAGGAGCAGTGATTTTAATAATGCTTAAAGTCAATCAATAAAAGTGTAATATCCCTTTAAATTTCGTACCTGGGGGGTGTCTATAGTATGCCTGTAAAGGGGCGCATGTTTCCTGTGTTTAGAATAGTCTGACAGCAAAATGACATTTTGAAGGAAAAAACTCATTTAAAACTACCCGCGGCTATTGCATTGCCGACAATACACATAGAAGTTCATTGATAAAAACGGCATGGGAATTCCCCAAAGGGGAACCCCGAACCAAAATTAAAAAAAAAAAATGACGTGGGAGTCCCCCTAAATTCCATACCAGGCCCTTCAGGTCTGATATGGATATTAAGGGGAACCCCGGCCAAAATTAAAAAAAAAAAAATGACGTGGGGTTCCCCCTAAATTCCATACCAGACCCTTCAGGTCTGGTATGGATTTTAAGGGGAACCCCGCGCCAAAAAAGAAAAAAAAAAAACGGCGTGGGGTCCCCCCAAAAATCCATACCAGACCCTTATCCGAGCACGCAACCTGGCAGGCCGCAGGAAAAGAGGGGGGGACGAGAGTGCGGCCCCCCCCTCCTGAACCGTACCAGGCCACATGCCCTCAACATTGGGAGGGTGCTTTGGGGTAGCCCCCCAAAACACCTTGTCCCCATGTTGATGAGGACAAGGGCCTCATCCCCACAACCCTGGCCGGTGGTTGTGGGGGTCTGCGGGCGGGGGGCTTATCGGAATCTGGAAGCCCCCTTTAACAAGGGGACCCCCAGATCCCGGCCCCCCCCCGTGTGAAATGGTAAGGGGGTTCTTACCCCTACCATTTCACTAAAAAACTGTCAAAAATGTTAAAAATGACAAGAGACAGTTTTTGACAATTCCTTTATTTAAATGCTTCTTCTTTCTTCTATCTTCCTTCATCTTCTGGTTCTTCTGGTTCTTCTGGCTCTTCTGGTTCTTCCTCCGGCGTTCTCGTCCAGCATCTCCTCCACGGCGTCTTCTATCTTCTTCTCCTCGGGCCGCTCCGCACCCATGGCATTGGGGGGAGGCTCCCGCTCTTCTCTTCTTCTTCTCTTCTTCTTTTCTTCTCTTCTTCTCTTCTTCTCTTCTTCTCTTCTTCATTTTCTTTTCCGGGCCGCTCCGCAATCCATGCTGGCATGGAGGGAGGCTCCCGCTGTGTGACGGCGCTCCTCGTCTGACAGTTCTTAAATAACGGGGGGGCGGGGCCACCCGGTGACCCCGCCCCCCTCTGACGCACGGTGACTTGACGGGACTTCCCTGTGACGTCACGGGGAATGCCACAGGGAAGTCCCGTCATGTCCCGTGCATCAGAGGGGGGCGGGGTCACCGGGTGGCCCCGCCCCCCCGTTATTTAAGAACTGTCAGACGAGGAGCGCCGTCACACAGCGGGAGCCTCCCTCCATGCCAGCATGGATTGCGGAGCGGCCCAGAGAAGAAAATGAAGAAGAGAAGACGAGAAGAGAAGAAGAAGAGAAGAGCTGGAGCCTCCCCCCATGCCATGGGTGCGGAGCGGCCCGAGGAGAAGAAGATAGAAGACGCCGCGGAGGAGATGCTGGACGAGAATGCCGGAGGAAGAACCAGAAGAGCCAGAAGAACCAGAAGATGAAGGAAGAAAGAAGAAGCATTTAAATAAAGGAATTGTCAAAAACTGTCTCTTGTCATTTTTAACATTTTTGACACTTTTTTCGTGAAATGGTAGGGGTACTTATGTACCCCCTTACCATTTCACACAGGGGGGGGCCGGGATCTGGGGGTCACCTTGTTAAAGGGGGCTTCCAGATTCCGATAAGCCCCCCGCCCACAGACCCCCACAACCACCGGCCAGGGTTGTGGGGATGAGGCCCTTGTCCTCATCAACATGGGGACAAGGTGTTTTGGGGGGCTACCCCAAAGCACCCTCCCAATGTTGAGGGCATGTGGCCTGGTACGGTTCAGGAGGGAGGGGGGGCCACACTCTCGTCCCCCCCTCTTTTCCTGCGGCCTGCCAGGTTGCGTGCTCGGATAAGGGTCTGGTATGGATTCTTGGGGGGACCCCACGCCGTTTTTTTTTTTTTTTTTGGCGCGGGGTTCCCCTTAAAATCCATACCAGACCTAAAGGGTCTGATATGGAATTTAGGGGGAACCCCACGTCATTTTTTTTTTTTTTTTTTTGGCCGGGGTTCCCCTTAATATCCATACCAGACCTGAAGGGCCTGGTATGGAATTTAGGGGGACTCCCACGTCATTTTTTTTTTTTAAATTTTGGTTCGGGGTTCCCCTTTGGGGAATTCCCATGCCGTTTTTATCAATGAACTTCTATGTGTATTGTCGGCAATGCAATAGCTACGGGTAGTTTTAAATGAGTTTTTTCCTTCAAAATGTCATTTTGCTGTCAGACTGTTCTAAACACAGGAAACATGCGCCCCTTTACAGGCATACTATAGACACCCCCCAGGTACGAAATTTAAAGGGATATTACACTTTTATTGTTTGACTTTAAGCATTATTAAAATCACTGCTCCTGAAAAAACGGCCGTTTTTAAAACTTTTTTTGCATTGATCCATGTCCCCTGGGGCAGGACCCGGATCCCCAAACACTTTTTATGACAATAACTTGCATATTAGCCTTTAAAATTAGCACTTTTGATTATTCATGTTCGTGTCCCATAGACTTTAACGGTGTTCGTGTGTTCGAACGAACTTTTTTCCTGTTCGCATGTTCTGGTGCGAACCGAACAGGGGGGTGTTCGGCTCATCCCTACTCCAGAACTTCATTTTAATGATGGAGCTTGACTTCTCCCTTCTACTTTGTTAAAAATCCTCCCTTCATCCCTTGCCTAACAGGAATCAGCAGTGAGAATGGATGCCCAAAATAATGCTTTTTTGTCCTGTTACAATGTAAAAAATGCAAACTCTCTCTTCCTTATTTTCCAGGCACATTTAGGTACATGCTCCTAATACTACTATGAAGGCATGCACTGAATATGAGTCAGGGTTTTAAAACGGCTGGCATTAAATCAGAAAGGTATGAGGAGCAACATAAGAATTTACACTTAATTATTTCACAAATGTGTATTTATTCCTTAAAGTGGTATTAAAGTGGTATTAAACCCCAAAGAAAAAAAAATAATATCCAGCGTACCAATTCTTAGATACAGTGGCTGCATTTGTTTTCTTTTTTTAAGCCTTTCCTTTATTTTCACCCACTGATCCTGCCAATAAGTCTGTTATTTTTAAACTTCTTTTAACAGACGAAGCTGTCTAAACAAAGTAGCAGTTAGAGGGTTGAGACAAACCATTTAACACTGACAGGGGTGTTTACAATGATCTGCTTTTATATATTTATGTAAGAACCTTTATCCGAAAAGAAAAAAAAAACTTCAATTTTTTAGACAAGTTCATCTAAATCTTCTAGTCTAATACTAATCTTTCCCCAGACTGACAATGCTGCTGTCCAATAGTGTCTGCTTTACCACTTCATCCAAAATGCAGACACCCCAAGAAAGGCAGTATGTTACTGACTAGATCATCAGGTGAAATAAAAGGAAAAAGCCTAATAAGGAAAACTAAAGATTGGTAAGCTGCAATATATTGCATTTTGTTTTTGGGTTTAATAATGCCTTAATTTCACAGCCTCAGCGGAAGCTTTTTAACAGTACATCCTACCAAATCTGGAACAAAAAGTGTTAAATCTTTGTCAAAGAAAGAAGGGTTTATAATTTGTAAAATTTGTGAATATTCCAGTTTCACACACTGAAAAATAATCTCTTGCCTACCTACAAAAATAACAAAATGAACAATAACATCTAGATTAGACAGCAGATTGGAATATGAGGCCATAACAATGGAAAGTATAAGAGAACAGAATGATTGATGGATACTGATTGTTTTTTTTTTTTGCTGTTAGGTGTTAGTTGCTAGTGTATCAGCAGATGACCTGATAAATGGCTGCATATAGAGGATTCTCCTGAAGGTACATAAACAGCTGCGATGTAGCAATTTTCTTAAGCTGGTGTCTGTATACAGCTGTATGAGCATTCAAAAATGTGAAGTGTCATTTTTAAAGTATGAATCACAGAGTCATCTTAGAGCATGTATTCTTATACCCTTTCACTTTACAGATGCATTTAAATTTTCCCCTTTTTGATTTCTGATGCAGTTCTGTTTGCAGCATCTCCAACCCATACAACATATTTCCACAGCAAAGTACTGAAGTGAAAATGTATTCACAGTTACAGATGAATGCCTTTAGAATACACCAATCTCTGTATATAATGACCTTGAGAAAATCTATGGTATGTGTTCTTTTGTGCTTACCTAACTGTAACAGCATATGCCTTACTGTTACCTATAGATCTATTAAAACTAAGAATTCAACAGTTTGAAAGAAAGTCCTTGACTAAAATTATTCATGGGTTGTAATAAAAGAGGGACAATGACAGGAACCATTACAGTTGTCAAGTACAAGCTATATTCTATCTTATATGTTTAAACATATAACAACGGGAAATGAAACATATAGCATAGAAAAATGACACTGGTCATCTGTCTATTGTTAGGAGCAAAATAAGACAGTAAAAAAAGGCATAACTGTATTCCTACACCAGTGGAATCTAGTTAGTTTGACAATACTGTTGATTGGGCAATTGTTCACTGAAACTGACTTTTGATTTCAATCACAGCACTTGCCAGTGATGTCCTGCACTCAATAATAATAGTTGAAACCTGTTATCTGCACCAAATGTGCTGATTGTAGCTAACCTAATTGTAAGCCAAAGCTCAAATTAAAATTTCTGATTGTCTATTATCCACCACTTTCATCGTTCTCTTCTTGTTTTTCTTTTTCCTCTTTTCTTCTCTACTCTCATCTACCTCCTGCTTTCATTTTCTACCCATCTTGGAAGAGTATATGCTAATGAACTTTAAATTACTTTGTTTAGAAGTGAAAGTAACACTCATCCTCCACCCACCCCGCAGCCCCTAACACATTTGATTGATTCTTTTTTATGTGGAACGAGTATTTTTTTGACAGGTAACTGCATCTAGGTGCTTAATGCTTACCTATGTGGATGACATATTTCATCCGCAATCTCCCTCTTTCTGTGCCTGCACCCTCCTGGGTCAAATAACACATCTCAGGAGGCTTCAGGTCTCACTGCACTGTACTATCTCACACATGCACAGTGGGGAGTCAGTTGTGATACTTCAGGAAGCCACAGCCAGTTCCTGAATCCAAAATGGTGGCACTAGTTATCCACAAGAGAGAAAAGAAGCAGTGGTGGGAAGACAGACTAGAAATTATCTTCATTTTTAAAGTTAGCAACTACACTTTTTGAATCAGCTTTTATTTTATTTTTTAAAGGGCGAAGTTCCTCTTTACATCTCTTGTCACTTTTACTTTATTTTACAAGTCTGCATGACAATACCAATGCAGAAGCACCAATGGGAGACAAAGACAATGTTGTTATCATACACCAGTAAGTGCCTTTACAAAAACATTCATGGCAAGATCACCAGATATTCTTCTTATCAAACCTGAAGAGTTAAAAATATTGAAAATCATTTTAAAATTATGTTTTATGTGAGATTCATTTTTTTCTTGGGCGGGGGGATTTCAGTGATTTGACATTTAATTATTTTAAGTATATAGATAGCCAATTGCTTTTTTTTTGTTAACTATAGGGTAGAGTATAAAAACATTCTATCAGAAAATAATGAAAATGAAACATCAGATTAAAGAAAGATCAAATTGTATTGCCCATAGGAACCAGAGGGTAGCAGTTATACTGTTTGTCAGTGTGGAATAAAACATAAAGTAGCTATATTTTGCTCTTTCCAGTTATTTTTCAGTACCAGGCATCAGCCCAAAGACAGCTAAAGAACAGTGTTTGCCTCACCCAACACATGTGGTGAATAAGCATAGGCATTCTTGCTAATCTGGAGGGGATGCTGGTCATCAGACTGAGAACAATCTAGTGGCAATAAAATTACTGTGGGGAAAATCCCTAATTTCAAATTCAAGTGTATTATTGTAGAAAAAACTGGCTTTGTTATTTTTTGTTTAATGGGGTATTAATTTGTATCCTGTTATGTTTGGCAGGAGACAAACATAACAGTCACAAACAGTATAGATATTGCTTTTTAATGCCATATATTCATTCAGACATTCAAGCTCTAATTGCTTTACTCTTTTAATTTACTTCTGATTTTGGATTGCATACATGAAATGTTTTTCAAGTAGAAATCTGGCAGCCTTGACTCTGCAAAATGACTAGTGCCAGCTATATTGGCCTAGGAATATTAGCAGAATTTAGGATATTAGCTTTCTATTTACCCTAGATAGGAAATGATTAGTCCTTCTGGTCTCTTGGAGCAACTTCTGTCTTCTTTAGTTTCTTTTGGATGGCTTTATAACTAAAGATAGTAATGGATTGCAGAGAAATTTGTGGGGAAATAAAAACCTTGCATTAAATCCTTCAGTATTGACTGGTACAAACAACAGCTGTGCGTATTAATTGTCATCTGTTTTAGCTAAAAAATGAATGCCATTTAATCTTTGTTCTTCCATGATTATTATTTATATACCCTTCAATGAAATGATATTCATGCTAACACACTTAAATTATTCTATACTCATTAATCATCTTCATTTAGTATTTCAGATCGTGGAATGTCCTGTCAAATTCTTAAGTCCCCGTTATCTTATGCTTTTTTATTTGTAACACTGGGATTGGCTTTCCAATCAGTTTGCAGTATTATATGACAGCCAATATGAATCCCATCATTTTAACTGAAATTACTATGGCAAAGTAGTAAGTCTCCAATATACTCTTGAATTTCCTATACTGATACCATAAGAAAGCTCTATAAAGTGCCCTGTGTGATCTCTGTAATTCATGTTCAAGAAATTTGATTCTGTTTTAGACTTTTTTGCTGTAAGAATACATGTCATTCTGTTATTAAGCTGCAGTCTGGCCACCGGATGATGCCATTGTATTTCAGATGAAGGCATCTGAAATACAGAAAAGGTTCACTCTCTCAGACATATCAGTTTGGTAAATGGACCATAAAGCTTTAGAATGAGCTCCCTCTCTCCTGCCAGTTTTCCCATGCATTAATGTTTTAAAACTTTTTAAAGAAGATATTTTAAACGTCAGAATCCAGTGATGAGTTGGAGAGCTAAATTTAAAATTCAAATGAATTTGCCTTTAAAAAAAAAAAAAAAAAAAGAAAAGAAAATACCAGGGCATTTTAGCTGAATTAGTTTTGCTATTGTGAGCAATATAGATGATTGCAATTATCTCAGGCTATGACCACATGATGTTATCTAAACACAAAATTTTATGGGTGTGCATAATTTATGTACATTGACAAACTAAAAATCTCTTTAGCAGATACATTGGACCTTTTTTTTTTGATAAAATCATGTTTACACTACTAATAAGGTGATCACTGTTCTCTCTCCTTCATCTCATCTGCACAACTGCAGTGCTCGGAGAATTTGTGGAGAGGCTTCCCACAGTAGCTGGGTCTTCCAGAGAAGTGGACAGTGGAGGGCCATTCACCTTCCAGCATATCACTTGCTCAGCTACCTCTGCCTCATTAGGTGTGATCTTTATGAGAGCCTGAATGAGATGCTGAGGCAGGAAAGTAGAGAAAACTTTTTTACCTTTCCTGGGCGTGGGAATCCTAGACGAAAACTGAGTTAATGGGGCCAGCATTTGTGCATGGTAAGTAAATGGGCATGCCCTAAATATATATTACTGGAATTAATAGAAAAATGAACCAGTAAGATACAAATCAATAAAATACTTCAGTATAACTTTTACCCTAAATAATTTGTATACTTATGCCAGTGGAAGTGGAATGCATCTTGCTACCATGAATATGAGCACATGTTCATATTCACACCCACACGCCATTCAATATACGCAAAAAATATATATATTTAGAGAATTACCATTTTAGTCTCTCTTCATGACCTATGTATGCTAGTATGATGGTGCAATCTATACTATTGTTCCTTTGTTTGCTTTATTTTTCTCATGTAGTTCCTATTCCCATTATTACCCTACCCATGCCCCATCCTAAATCCCCCCCCCCATCTCCTATGCACAATACCAGTCCCAATCTGAAAGTACAGGACTCAGCTTCATTTGCACTAAATAATTATTAAACAGTATATGCTGTATTATCTCTTACAATGTAACATATTGCAATGCTTTAAAAAATGAAAAATAATCAGCGCTAATATTAAATCAGATAAATAATATTAAATGTAACAAACACACATAAAGTACAAGTGCAACAAATCAGTGCATATAAGGTGACATTGCAAAAATACAGACCAACCTGGTCAAATTAAAGTCCATTTAAATATAAACAGTCCATTGGATAAAAATCAACAGTAAAGCTGATCCAAAAAGTGCAACGTGCATTAAAGATGAAGAGAAATCCATCACCAGTTATTATTTGTTGACAGACGCCTCTTACCAAATAAGTAGGACCAAAAGTTATAATGGTCAAACACTCATGTATCTCAATAAAGAGAGACTGACATCCAGTGTCCAGCAGAGATGATTGTGGCTCAACAGCAGATTAGGATATCAGTCCATAGGTGTGGTGGCTAAATTAGATGTATTTGCTCAGGCTAAGAATGGGTTCAGAAATTACTGGACATACCTGTTAATTTCCTAGAAAAGCAGCATATTTGTCACTTCTTATGAACTAATGGAAGTTAGGCAGTTGATTCCATGTATCTTCATGCAAACATAGAGGCTACTCTGTGTGTGAAGATGCATGAGATCAATTGCCTGAACCTGTATTTGCTGAAGTATCCACTACTGCAGGACCATGTAAATAATATTATAGTCCACTGAAGCTTGGCATTTATAATAAACCAAAGCAAAATGTATTATGTGCCAAAAAAGGCATAGAAAGCACTTAAAAACCATGTCTCAAAAATGTAAAACTTGCAAGGACTGAATAATGTGGATAAGTTATTTAATGCGAATTGTAAAACTGCCCCTTATTTGATCGGTGCCTTGATGGTAGCACTTACATCTTTTTTGGTCAGGCGGTGATAGTGTACAGTGCCTTTGGTCAAAACGAAGTCATCCAGAGATGAAAATCATAATCATATCAATTCTGTCAAGAATACAGGATAGGGGCACTACGGGGGACTTCCATTGAAGAGTAATAGCCTATAAGGTGAATACACAAATAGTGTAAGACATTCCTCCTTGCGAAAGATACCTGGGATTGATGCTTCAAGTAGACACACTGAGATTGTGAGCTGTAGGGGAGTACCAGAAATTGCCGAAGCAATAGCAGTCACTTTCTTCCACACTGGAAAAAGTAGCCCACAATCCCAAAAAATGTGTGTAAAGGTACCTGGAAGATGGCATCCCCTGAAACATAGTCCAGATGTTCCTGGGAATATGGCCTGGAGTCTGGAAGGAGTACAATACCATCTGGTCAATACCTTAAAGGCCATTTTCCTAACTGACAAGGATTTTGTAGATTTGTGTTATCCAGCATTGTATCCCAATCTTCTGGAGCAAACTGTTCATCACAGTCAGACTCTCATGTACTCCTATATGGAGGCTCCCCAGAAAAACATAAGGCCAATGCTGTTTTGTAGAACTGAAATGAACTGAAATGAGGCCCTTGCCTCTGGGGGAGTCATGGCAGATCTGTTCAAAGGATGTAGATGGGGAGGATGGGTTAAGTCTAAAATGGGAGATATAAAAGTGTCTTATTTGTATAAAGTGGTAATGTTCTCTAAGTGGGATTTGTTTTTGTGCACATACTGTAGGCGATCAAACATATCGAATGTATCTCCTAGTTGGAGATCTGCTAAGGTGACCTGGGAATTGGATTTCCACCATGAGAAACTTTCCGGGTGGTTAAACGCTGTGGCAAATAAGGGTTCTCCTAAAAAGGACGGACCTTGGGGTGCAGATGAAATCAGGCCATGTTTACTTTTATAGCAGTTCCAGAGGATGAAAGATTGTGTTACGATAGAATTAAGGGAGGTAAGTTTGTGTGCAGAGTTGGAGGGTTACCATAATATATACGGGAGGCAACAAGGTCTGATGGAGTTGGATTCAAACCTGACCCAGGATATTCCACTGAGCTATGTGGGAAAAGCGAACTGCTGAGAAATTCGATCTCTCTCCTGAACGTGGACTACAAAGGTTCTAGCCAACAGGCTGAAGTCTGTCTTCGGACAGATCATCCACCCGGATCAGACTTGTGGCATTCCTGGTCGCAGGATTGCGGACAGCCTCGCGATTGTCCGAGACACGGTTAAGTACATTCATGGCCGCCGTGTGCACGTGGCCCTGGTCAGTCTTGACCAGGAGAAGGCTTTTGACCGTGTCTCCCATGAGTTTATGTGCAGAGCTCTGCGCAGGTTTGGTCCTGGGGAAATGTTTTGTTCGTATGTGAATGTAATGTATAATGACATTTCTAGTTTGGTGTTGGTAAATGGCTGGAAAACTGACCCCTTTCCACTTTTGTGTGGGGTCAGACAAGGCTGCCCTCTCTCACCTCTGCTTTTTGTTTGTTGTATAGAGCTCTTCGCCTGAAGCATCAGACGGAACCCAGAGATCAGAGGGATCACCGAACCAGGACCGGACAGACGTGAGGTCAAGTGCTCACTCTACATGGACGACGTGACGGTGTTCTGTGCTGATCGGCGCTCCATTGACACACTCGCCCAGACCTCTGAGGACTTCGGCCAAGCTTCAGGGGCAAAGGTCATCTGTGGGAAGTCAGAGGTCATGCTCTTCGGAAAGTGGTTCCTGCCTTCTTCTGCACCCATTCCTTTCAGCATCAAGGCGGACTTCATCAAAATTCTTGGGGTCTGGTTTGGAGCTGAGGGTGCAGCCCTAAAGTCCTGGGAGGAAAGACTGTCAAAGATGCGACAGAAGTTTGGACTTTGGAGCCTCAGAGAACTCACCATTGAAGGTAAAACACTGGTACTCCACAGCGAGATTCTCCCTGTGTTGCAGTACCTCGCCCAGGCCTGGCCCCCCTGGGTTAACACCTGCAAGGACATCACCAGGGCGGTGTTTCCAAAATGGACAGAGTGAAGCGGGTGGTTATGTTTAAGGAACCCCTCAAGGGCGGTAAGGGCGTGCCACAGGACATTGGTTGACAGAACTGTGGACTCTGATGGTAACTCCATGTCCCGTTTTTTTCCTCCGGCCTCTTTGGAGGACCCTTGGATGTGACAAATGGGACAGCTCCATCCCCTACAACTGAGACATTCCTTGGTACTACTTGGACACCTTCAAGTTTATTAAGGAGCTGGGGCTACATGGAGTGAAGCCTGACTTGTGGAAACCAAAAACTATCCACAAGTTGATTAGAGCATCGGACATTGTTGAGACTGTTCCTGGCCTCCCTTCAGCCACCTGCAAAGTGGTCTGGAGGAATGTTTCTTCAAGGAGACTCACCAACAGGCACAAAGATCTGGCATGGATGGCAATCCAAGGGGGGGTTGCCACTCAGGACATTCATGCATGCCAGAAACCTGTGCAGATACAGGCACTGCCCCTATTGCATCATCCAGGAGGAAACTGCTTTTCATGTTTTCTGGGAGTGCCCCTTTGCACAGGACCTGTTGAGGGCCTTGGAACCTGAACTGAAAGACTTTGTACCACAGACTGCTATCACACACTTCGGTGTGTTGAACGGACTCTTCTGTGGAACTCATTCACAGGAGGACATTGACAATGCCTGACGGGTGCTGCGTTGCTTTAAGGACGCTTTGTGGTGCGCCAAAAAGTGCCTCATCCACCAGCGGGAGAGGATGTCCATCGAGGACTGTCGCAGACTGGTCTACAGTCTGCTCAGAGACTATCACTTGATGGACTACAAGGAGGAAGAGGAGGTCAAAAGATTTCCCCTTTCCCCCTCCCCTTTCCCCGTGTATCCTTTGGCAGTTCAATAAAGCTTCGGGCCTGTGAACTCTTTTTCTCCCTCCCCTACCCCATCTCCTCCAGCCCCCCATCACACCCGTTGCCCATTTGAATGCTATCTGACAGTATATGACTTTTTGTGACATGTTTTTGAAGTAATGCTTTCAGGGTAATGCGGCGTCTTGCATGATGTGATGTTTCGGGGCATTATTACTCTATGCATCACATCAGGCATCATACAGCAGGATGAATGTAATTTATTTGTATGCTTGGAAATGTATTGTTGTGTAGTGTATTTATGCGCTGCGTGGCAGTACAGAGCGGAATGTACCCTGTTAAAATATTTGTTTTTTTGTATAATTTCTTGCAAAATAAAGTATACATTTTCAATCAAAAAAACAGAATTCTCCAACACAAGGGCAATGCCTATCAGGGGATATCCTGTAGAGTACACAGTATTATGACCATTGCAATTTTTGCTTTGACTGATATGCTTCAATAACTGAAAGAACAGAAACTTAAACTGAAGATGTATAACCAAAACAAAAAAAAAAAGCCAGCATAATGATTTTGAGCTGGTCTAATGTTGGGTCAGGTTGCAAATAGCAAAAATCTGAAACAGAGAAACTAGATATACAAGGGGCATAAATGCCCCTAACTCCAGGAACCATATCTAGACTTCCAGAAAAAGTCAAGATATTAGTGGAGTGGGGTGGCATAGCATCGACATCCGTCATAATAGCCTACTAAGCTTGAAAATTATGCATTACATGTGCATGTCAAGAAATTATTTTTAAGGAGACAGAAAGCAAGTTAATGCAATCTGTTTCCATGCCAGGGGACTTGAGGAAAGTTTCTTAGAAAGAATGGAGGTAGTCCCAGTATAACCACATAACCAGTTGGTTGAAGAGCGTTTTACCAACCAAAAAAAAAAAGGATGGTTGGTATGGTGCCAATAAGTTTTTAGGCGGTAATATGGTGGAATATTCAGGTATCCTGATGTCCTCTGAGGAGGTTCCGATGTCATCTGGGATGGGTAGATCCTGTTATCTGATTATTCTGGATGTTTGCAGCACCAGGAAGTAAGATATAGTTCACAGGCTATAATATGCTGTACAGAGGAACTTCCAAAAACGGCCATTAGGTGGAGTTCTGACATCAGGAAACACCAGGGAATGGCTAATAGTCATAGTGTGAGCAAATGGAGTAAGATCCATGTTAGTGCCAATAATAATCAGCAGGATAAATTCAGTTGAAGTTTTAGCTAATGTCATGTCTGGTACGTCTTCTCTCACATCTTGGGGAAGGCATGCACCAGATGTTGGTGTTGGCCTAGGTGTGGAAGGTGGACGAGGGAGGGATTCTGCTTCCATAAGGCCCAGCTTAACTAAGAGTTCTTGCCCTTCCAAAAGTGTAGTTGCTGTGTATGTTGTTTCATTATGGGGGACTGAGAGTTTAAAGGGGAAACCCCCGCCGGTAACGCATGCATGTAGTTGCCAGCACTGTGGTAACTTATTTCATTTTGCGCTGTCTATCCAGGGTTGCTGGGGAGATGTCTGGATAGATTTGTACAGGGGTACCATCCAGGGTTACGGTGTGAGAGTTGCGGGGTGCTCTGAGGATCTCCTCTTTAATAAGGAAGTCTTTTAAGCAGAGTACAATGTCTCGAGGGGGTTTATCTGAGGGAGGTTTCAGTGTAAAGGACTCAATTTCATGATCTGGCAGCAGAGACTGGAACAATTTGTGCATGGCAGAGATCAGGTCAGTGTTAGATTCAGGGACTCCTCTGATCCTGAGATTGTTCCTGTAATTTTGATTGTCGAGATCTTCGACCTGGGACTGCAATTGCGTGATAGTCGCAGCAAGGGATTCATATTCCCTGAAGAGATCATTGTGAGCTATACCGAGTCCATCATGCTTGGTATTTAAGTGGTCAGTATGGGCTCCCAAAGCAGCAATCTCCTGTGTCAGGGTATTTGTTATTTTATGAAATTCCATTTGGAATTTGGTGGCTATTTTGCTGTAAATAGATTCCAGGCTTTTATCTAAAACTTCTTTTGTGAGGGGGGCATATAAAGGAATGGAGACATCTTGTGAGAGCTGAGATGAGGGAGAGGCAGGGCTGCCGGCGCCATCTTGTGACATGCTGAATCTCTCCTGTGTTCGCAGCAGATAGTTAGTGAAAAACCTCTGCGTGGTCTCCTTGGCTTATTTTTCTTAGGTGGCATGCATGGCGTGATCCTGGGGGTGTTGGAGGTGACTGTGGTGAAATTTGCGGGTTTCTGGCCCCAGGAAGCAGGCTAATCTTAACGAGTAGTGTGGATCTACTCAGACATGCAGCCGGTCCCACAGAAGTCACACAGAATCACTCTTTTCATATTCATGTCTGTCATGACTGGGCTTAGTACAATTTAATAGCACCACCTGTTTTCTGTTTTAGTCATTGCTATTAAAAGTAGAAAAACAAAATCAAAGACTGATAACTAATAATCAAAGACCGATGAGTCTTGTAAGAAGCTCACAACTGTACTTATGTATTTGCTTATTATTTATTATTGGTATTTATATAATGATGATAATTTATCCAGCACTTTACACATACTAGGGACAATTTTCTTTTTTAACCACTTCCATACAGGGCATTTTCACCCCCTTCCTGCCCAAGCCAATTTTCAGCTTTCAGCGCTGTCGCACTTTAAATAACAATTGCGCGGTCATACAACACTGTACCCAAAAGACATTTTTATCATTTTTTCCCCACTAATAGAGCTTTCTTTTGGTGGTATTTGATCACCTCTGTGGTTTTTATTTCTTGTGCTATAAACAAAACAAGAGTGACAAGTTTGAAAAAAACACAATATTTTTTACTTTTTGCTATAATAATTATCCACATTTTTTTTTTAAACAAATGTTTTCCTCAGTTTAGGCCGATACGTATTCTTCTACATATTTTTGGTAAAAAATATTGCAATAAGCGTATATTTATTGGTTTGCGCAAAAGTTATAGCGTCCACAAAATAAGGGGATAGATTTATAGCATTTTTATTATTATTTTTTTTACTAGTAATGGCAACGATTTGCGATTTTTATTATGACTGCGATATTGTGGCGGACATATCAGACAATTTTGACACATTTTTGGGACCATTCATATTTATACAGCGATCTGTGCTATAAAAATGCATTGATTACTGTATAAATGTGACTGGCAATGAAGGGGTTAACTGTTGCTAGGGAGTGATTCTAACTGTTGCTAGGGAGTGATTCTAACTGTGGGGGGAGGGGATTCACAAGGGGAGGAGACTGATCGGTGTTCCTCTGTACAAGGAACACACCATCGGTCTCCTCCCATCTGACGGGACATGGATCTGTGTGCTTACACACACAGATCCATGGTCCTGCTCGGTTACCGGGCAATCACGGGTGCCCGGCGAACATTGCGGCCGCCGGGCACGCGCACCGGGACCGGAGTGATGCGGCACGCGCGCGCCCCCTGGGCTGCCTGGAAGGCTGCGCCGTCATATGATGGCGGCTCAGAACAACAGCTGTACCGTCCTGCCGTCATATGATGGCGGGCGGGCAGCAAGTGGTTAAACTTAATCTGCGTTTTGCTTATACAGAGCAAATAAACTAGTTTACTTTAATGCAGACACAAATTCCATACAATTTCCATCTTTTTTCTCCCTGACTCTATTCAGCCACCAATAGTAAGAGCAAAATACTATGTGGGTGACAAGTTATAGAAGGGTTCAAACAACGTTTTGTACTTTATATGACACTGTCACATGGGTAAGTCATATGTTTCTCCATATGTACAGAAGTACTTGGTAGTTTCTTTGACACCTTATTGCTGGATACTGTGGCAAAGTAGGAAATAAAATCTGACATGTGCGTCTAGGGATGAGGGGCAGGGTGGTTGACACAAAACTGTTGCTGTGTCCTGAATGGGCAAAGCAGTGCTTTGTTTTAGGCATTGAATAAAACATAGTTATAAAAATCCCTAGTAAAAAAAAATGCTCTCTATTCTAATGACTGTGATATTGTTGTTGCCTTATACGTTTATGTGAAATCTCCATTAATAGCTCTAAAATATTGTAACTAGGAATATATTTCATTTAGCTTGTATCTATGCAGGCCAGAACATATTATCTTCACATATATCTCTGGTAAGACCAGACAAGTCGGTGCCTAGGCTTGGGTATACAAACAATGGGATCCAAACCTCATTGATTGACACATAACTCACTTCAAAGGATCCCATGCTGGGATATGCAATGAAGGAAGGCCAACCCAAAATCGGTAATTAACTTCCCGGGAATAGCTCACCAATCAGAGCCACGCTATGCCAATCAATGAGGCATCAGCCTGTATTGATATACACAGGCTAGATGGGAGGAAAACACTTCCTTTTGGGAGAGCAGCCATCAGAATGGAACCTTGGTGAAAAGGGTAATTATGGGGAAGGTCTGCCCTTTACTTGTGACTAAATATGTTTGTAGATTAATGTTTTATGGAATATACTCTGTATTCCTTCATGTAATTCTCTTATTTTAACCTAGTATTTTCTTCCTTGGTCTAGACTATAGATAGATGGTTGTGTATTAGATAGACTTTCAACTACTTACCAATAAATGTTGTTATTGTGTTAAAGCTTTCACTCTTGGTCAAAGAACTTTCATTTAACCCAAATCATATCTGAGAGATATTAAATCTTAAATATAGTACATGGGTAACATTGTAAATCATTGAAAGGTATTTTATTTATAATAGTTTTGGTAATTTTGGTAATTTTTGGTATTTTTAAATATTTTTGATTCTTGACCCCTCCCCCCAATTCAGTTATAAAACTGAGATTTCCATCTCAGTACTTTTTAGTGACGCTAGATTTCCTTAATCTGATGTCTGATCATCTCTGAGCGCATGTTGCTCTGGACCCACCCCAGCCTAATACTGATTAGTGTAGAAAGAAGAAAAAAAACGGTGAGCACATCCCTCTGTCACTCTGCTCTCTCCTCCTATCAGCATGCTTCTTGTCTGTACACAAACGGACTGGATGCTTGTACTGCTTTCTTTCTCTCACACTCCAACTGTGCTGTAAGTGGACTGCAAGAGGTTATGACCATGTAAAATGTAGGTACTTACACTGCCTACATTTGAAAAATACATTTAATATTGTATTAATCATTTCAAACCTACATTTATTTGTGTCTTTTATATTGGCCTAGAGTTCTGATGACGCTTTTAGGATCAAATGCACATGAACATTCCTTCCTACCTGTGTGGATAATTTCATAATATAAAGAAAATACATTTTCAATTTCAGAACTATCAAGCTTGCAATCTAATTTCACTTCAAGATCTTTTTTTTTCATAAAGTGAAGTTTATTTCTGAAATTAACACAGCAGGAGATCTAAGTGCTTATGTTTGAAGTATGTTGAATAAGAAACGGGAAAAAAATATCCCGCTTTAATGTTTTTCAGTGGATTTCTTTCTGTTTTAATTGCTTTCTGCATCTCAGTTTCTGAAAGCAATCTTTGATCGTGAATTTAATTTCTAGCTCTGGGAAGCGGCCTATTGTACTTATGCAAGAATGAGCACAATTCCCCATGAATCAGACATTCTCATAATTTTGTGACCTTTCCCAACTACACAACAAGTTTGTGTTTGATAGGAACATTTTTTTTACTATTTGTTTATGTTTATGAAATATCTGATAGCTGTTTTACAAACTCATGCACGTATTTACTGAAATGCAATCTTTACAAGACAAAAATGACCAGTATATTAGTGTAAGACTGTTTAATATACTTCTTAGTTATTGTATGCATTTGAATGACCAGCAGGAAGAATAACCTCTACAGGTTCACTTAGCAGTGTCTTCAATATCTAAAATCAATAACTAAAATCTTTCCAATTTCCAGACAACAAATGAAACTATATTCACACAATGAACTCCATTTACTAATCTACTGTACATGCATAGCATATTGGTTATATGCATTTTAGCTTTATTCGTGTGCATTTCATTGGGTCACTTAAACAAAAAGCTTTACCTATGCATTCTGTGGTGCACTTTATAACACAAAGGGCATAAAAGGAACAGTATTTTAATATACGACTAAACAACAAACTGGGATCACACTGTTCTAAATGAACATCAATATACAATCAGCTGGATAGGCTCCTGGATCATAAACTTGCTATCTTATGTTCATAGTTTATCTTTGCTCTTATTTATTTCAGTAAATCTGCCTCAATATAATTACAGATGAGCTTTAACTATTTTAATACCAGGCACTTTTACCCCCTTCCTACTCAGGCCAATTTTCAGCTTCCAGCACTGGCACACTTCGAATGACAATTGCACGGTCATGCAACACTGTACACAAAAGACATTTTTGTCTTTCTTTTAGCTTTCTTTTGGTGGTATTTAATCACCACTGGGTTTCTTATTGATTGCTAAAAAATTATAAACAGACCATACATTTTGAGAAAAATGCATTTTCTTTGTTTCTGTTTTAAAATCTTGCAAATAAATAATCGTTCTTCAAACATTTAAGTCAAAATGTATTCTACTACATTTCTTTGGTGAAAAAAGACAAATCAGTGTAATTATTTATTCTGTAGGAAAGTTATAGAGTCCACAGACTATGGTACATATGTGACTTTGAGCGGGGATATCTGAATGATGGGTGCAGCTACAGGTATCATTCAGATATCAGCTTTTTCAGCCAGCGATTCCCTACACCATAAGGATGATCATAGCGGCTGTTCCACTGCTTGATCATTCTTATGGGAGGCGAGAGGGGACCCCCCCCTTCCCGCCACCCTCCGGTGCTTCTACCGACTCACCGCTACGATCGAAGCCAGGATCGTTTTTTTTCTTTTTTTTATTTCAGGCTTCCCAGCCTAGAGGTGAGATGTGGGGTCTTATTGACCCCCATATCTCACTGTAAAGAGGACCTGTCATGCCATATTCCTATTACAAGGATGTTTACATTCCTTGTAATAGAAATAAAAGTGATCAAAATTTTTTTTTGGGGGAAAAAAGTGTCAAACAAAAATAAATAAAGTAAAATGAACAATAAAAAAAAAAAAAATTTAAAGCGCCCCTGTCCATTTAAGCCCCGACGTGGCTTCCAAACAAAATTGACGTCGTTTTTTTCCCCACAAATAGAGCTTTCTTTTGGTGGTATTTTATCACCTCTGTGGTTTTTATTTTTTGGACTATAAACAAAAAAATAGCGACAATTTTGAAAAAAACACTTTTTTTTACTTTTGGTGCATGCAGAAGCGAACACATACGTAAGTCCCGCCCACATATGAAAACGGTGTTCAAACCACACATGTGAGGTATCACTGCGAACGTTGGAGCGAGAGCAATAATTTTGGCCCTAGACCTCCTCTGTAACTCAAAACATGTAACCAGTAAAAAATTTTAAAGCGTCACCTATGGAGATTTTTAAGTAGCGAAGTTTGGCACCATTCCTCGAGCGTGTGCAATTTTGAAGGGTGACATGTTAGGTATCTATTTACTCGGCATAACTTCATCTTTCACATTATGCAAAAACATTAGGCTAACTTTACTGTTTTGTTTTTTTTAAAGCACAAAACTGTTTTTTTCCCAAAAAAAGCATTAGAAAAATTGCTGCGCAAATACTGTGTGAGATAAAAAGTTGCAACAACCGCCATTGTATTCTCTAGGGTCTTTGCTAAAAATATATATATATATATAACGTTTTGGGGTTCTATGTAATTTTCTAGCAAATAAATTATTATTTTTACATGTAGGAGAGAAATATAAGAATTGGCCTGGGTGCTCCAGAACGCCAGGAGGTGCTCCCTGCATGTTGGGCCTCTGTATGTGGCTATGCTGTGTAAAAGTCTCACACATGTGGTATCGCCATACTCGGGAGTAATAGCAGAATGTGTTTTGGGGTCTAATTTGTTGTATGCATATGCTGTGTGTGAGAAATAACCTTCTAATATGACAATTTTGTGAAAAAAAAAGAAAAAAAAATCTTGATTTTGCAAAAAATTGTGGAAGAAAAATTACTAATTTGCTAAATTTTATAACAGAAACAAAGAAAAATTCATTTTTTTACCAAATTTTCAGTTTTTTTTCTTTTATAGCGCAAAAAATAAAAAACCCAACGGTGATTAAATACCACCAAAAGAAAGCTCTATTTGTGTGAAAAAAAGGACAAATATTTCATATGGGCGCAGTGTTGTATGACTGAGTAATTGTCATTCAAAATGTGAGAGCACCGAAAGCTGAAAATTGGTCTGGTTAGGAAGGGGGTTTAAGTGCCCAGTGGTCAAGTGGTTAACAGCATGTCTCAGCTGTAGATACCTAAAGTACATAGTATTGGATAGAGCGTATTTGGACTTCAACATCACTATCAGAAATAATGTGCTTTAGGGTTGTAATCCCTCAGGCAGTCAACAACTGTGGGTCATAGATCCAATAAAGATGGGAAACCAATGTATTTAACCAAAGGGGAGGTGGGGCCAGAAGGTGGAATCTGCTCCATAAATCTCCCTAGCTTGGTTCTATACTCAGATCGTCATTCACATAAAAAAAGTAAATGATGAGTGGGCCCAAGGTCCCCAAAACACCAAAATGCTCAAGGCTGCATAAGAGCCTAAGAGCGCTGTCTCAAGAATCATTGCCAGGTCATAAGATACAAGGAGAAATGTTTGTTGGGACTTTAAATGAGGATTTATGGGGTCATTCATCTCCCCTCCTCCAACCCGATTTTGGCCCTTCCTCTCAATTGGGGCAGCCTGTCCCATCTGCATCCTCTTCTCCTGCTCATCACCATCACCCCCACATGTGACCCACCTGGGGTGTTGCTTTGGGCTGGCTGTGTGTCGCCAGGGAGGGCCCCCTCGGCTCCGGGGGTGGTATTACTGGCCGACCTGGCTTTCTTGGCTGTGTCGCCATTGCGCATACATGTATGTAAGTTGGTGGGTCAGGTCTAGATATGTGATGGAACATGTTTTACATTTTCCCACCTCTTCTTCTGAACTTTTTCCAAATGTGGTCTTTTCATATTCGTAGGTGACCCTTAAGGTCTTGCTCCTGAAGAGTGACATAAAGGTCCCGAAACACGTAGAGCTTACAACTACCGAAAGGTGTACCTAACCAACAACTATGTATGGACGTTCCATTTTATTTGTGCCCTCTTGATTCTTCTCCTCTATACTTTGTAAACATTGGTATCTTTGTACATTATATGTTATATGTTATTGTGCTTTCCCATATATTACTTACTTGCAAACGAGTCCATGTTGGACCACTTTCTGTGATACAATAATAAGTATTTATATTGACCTTGTGTAATGCCATGTGAAAATGTATTACCTTTTTACAATTAAATTTGTTTTTTGCCCCATGTCTACCGCTTCCGTGTGCCTCACTCAAAGTCCTGCCCTACGTTCTATTCTTATTTTTTTGTACCAAAATCAGGATGGAGGAGGGGAGTTGAATGACCCCATAAATCCTCATTTAAAGTCCCAACAAACATTTCTCCTTGTATCTTATTAACTAATTAGGGATGGAGGCACACTGTCGCATTAATAATTGTTACGACTATACTTCAATGTATTGGTAACTCTCAAAATTATGTAATTTATTCTTTTCCCCTCTTCCTTTTCATATTTTGACATCCGTCCATGTTTTGATTTATTTACTGATATACAAGTTTACATTTTATGTTTTTTGTTAACATCTTTTCAATAGACCATGCGTGCATGTGTGCGCTTTGGGGCCATTGGCTGTGATTTGCTCTGGCCGTGTCATTCTGCTACTTCCCGGAGCTGCAACGCACACTGGGGGTGGCCCCTCCCCCTTGATCTGACGCAGGGGGGTTGGGCTTCCTCCACTGCGCGTCAACGTCATGCCTCCATGCTGGATATTTGGCGTCCTCATGGCACGCTCCCACCCGGCATGCTTGCTTTCCATCTCCAGCGCTCGAGGGGCTTGACATGATGCATCTGGGTGAGCCGCTTGGTCATACTGGAGGTCTCCCCATGGCACCTCTCTTGCCCCCCATAGCTTGCTGGTACATGACGTTGGGGGCTCATGAACAGTGGCACTCCCTGCCTTGGCCTCCCCTTGATTTTGGGCTTCACATTTTGTCTTTTCTCATCTTCCCTCTCCTGGTTGATACTTATCTATGGCGTCCTTGCCTCATTCACCCTTTTAGCAGGTAAATTTCCTTGTTCACTTTTTCACACAGTCCCTTTCTTTTTCTTTCCTGGCTTACTAATAACACTTTTGTTATTTATCACCCTTTGATTCACTTTGTTTTTCACAGGCCCTCCCTCTCAATTGGGGCAGCCTGTCCCATCTGCATCCTCTTCTCCTGCTCATCACCATCACCCCCACATGTAACCCACCTGGGGTGTTGCTTTGGGCTGGCTGTGTGTCGCCAGGGAGGGCCCCCTCGGCTCCGGGGGTGGTATTACTGGCCGACCTGGCTTTCTTGGCAGTGTTGCCATTGCGCATACATGTATGTAAGTTGGTGGGTCAGGTCTAGATATGTGATGGGACATGTTTTACATTTGCCCACCTCTTCTTCTGAACTTTTTCCAAATGTGTTTTTTTTATATTCGTAGGTGACCCTTGAGGTCTTACTCCTGAAGAGTGACATAAAGGTCCCGAAACGCATAGAGCTTACAACTACCGAAAGGTGTACCTAACCAACAACTATGTATGGACGTTCCATTTTATTTGTGCTCTCTTGATTCTTCTCCTCTATACTTTGTAAACATTGGTATCTTTGTACATTATATGTTATATGTTATTTTGCTTTCCCATATATTACTTACTTGCAAACGAGTCCATGTTGGACCGCTTATTGTGATACAATACTAAGTATTTATATTGACCTTGTGTAATGCCATGTGAAAATGTATTACCTTTTTACAATTAAATTTGTTTTTTGCCCCATATCTACCGCTTCCGTGTGCCTCACTCAAAGTCCCGCCCTACGCTCTATTGCCAGGTCATGGTCAGGTGTTTCTAAAGAAGTCATTTAAGTAAATTTTACCAAATTTACTCTACCAACTGGGGTCAATAGAAGAGACATCCAGGAGTTACATTTCCACACAAATTGGGTAACCAAGGTACAGATCTTGCCCAAATAAGCAGCAAGCTCCCTAATAATCCTTACTCCCAAATAAGTGAACTCTTCAACCTCTTGTAATGGTGTCACAAACCTGGAACTAGAAAGGATGGAGAGGGACAGTATTGATTTATCCCAGTTGAAGAAAATTCCAGAATAATGTCCAAAGTGGTCTACAATTTTTAGTGCTGATTGCAGAAAGGAAGACACATCAGCCAGGTATAGCAGTGGGTCAGCGGCATATAGTAGTTGTGTAATAAATAAATAAATAAATAAATAAAGTGCTGCACTATCCCTCAAATTATCAAAAATTAAGTGAATATGTAAAAACTCCCTCAAATAAATATATATAAAAAACATAAATAGTTCAAAAGGGACAATCAATATGCATAATATATCTTCACCAGTGCTCTTAAATACATAAAATATATGGAAATTTATGACCAGTGTTAAAAAAAGTCTCTGTGACTATATAACCTATAATTAAAAGCCCAGATAATGTTTTAACTGTGAGTAAATTTCTTTTCTACAGTGCTCCTCCACTCAGTCTGGAATCTTCTTACTCTTGTACTTAGTGCAAGAAATAAAACTCCACCTGCTCCAAAAAAACACCAAACTCCAAAAAAAAAAAAAAAAAAAAATATGCATGCAAATAGGGTGTGTCCAGCTTGGTAAGATAAAATTTGGAACCCCTGTTTGCACTAAACATTCCGACCCACATGACTGGGGTCTTCCCCATTTCTGATATTTCTTTATTCTTCTTTTTGACTTGGCATGCTCATTGAAGCTGTTGCCTCGGCTTTGTCCTTGCATCAATTTCTCTCAAGGTTTGTGTAAATGTGGAGGATGACAGCAGGAAGTGTTGGTACAACATGCTTATTGGCATATAGGTTTGTCTCTGTTGGTTATTATTCTGTATATCTGAGCATACAGTACCATATAGATGTATGTTCAGCTGTGAGACTATGATGCTGTTGATGTTATCCTGATTATGTTTGCGTTTGTGATGACTTGTACTTAGTATTGTGTATTACTCTGTGCTGAAACCTGTTTTCTTTACTTATTAACCTAATATTTGAGATAAAACAAACTGAATTAAATACCTATCAAGCTCACTTAATACATCCGCTATCTCAGCTATTAACCACTGCAGTGGCACACTTAGAGCATGACAGTTTAATAGTAAGGCTAGTTTACAGTAATTTTATTTTGCTGTACGAATATTTCATTCTGACAGTCACAATCCCTCTTTTACTCTGACTAGATGCTATTTACAGATATGAGCAGCAACAGCATTTGGCTAACTGGGTACTTATGTGAAGATTGCTTTGAAAGTAACCAGATGTTTGTAGTCCTAGTTTCTGTCTTAAAGAAAGCTGAGTAAGTGGACAGGTTTTCTAGAAGATAGAGCTTGGAAGTACACATTGTGTATATGTGTTGTGTTATGGCTTCCAACCTCACCTTTGAAACTATCAAACTCAACCATATGCTCTCAAACATCAAAGTGCTGCATATGGCAGGTGAAACTCAGATCCCAGATGTTTACCAAGATTTATTTTTTTTTTTTTTTGGAGTGGATTTAGGGTGATTTGTGAATATCACCAGTATCACAGTCACTAATATCACCAGTAAGGTGTTATAGGAAAGTTAATATTAAAAGCAAGCTGTATTGGTAGTTCTCAGCAATGATTTCACTGTGCTGTGGTAAAGATCCAGAAATGACAGTTGGTTTCTGATAACACTTAAGCACTACAGACTGTCAAGAGATGACTGTTATTTTCACATGTGTCAGACTGCTTGGACTGCTTGGTCTTCATAAATTTCTATGAAATACTTTTGCCACTTGACCTGGTTACATTGAAATGGGCCAGCAGCATACTAAAGTAATGAACTGGTGGGTTAGATAAACAGCTTCAAAGGCATAATCTTAGATTTACCACATGACCACGCTAGTGCTTTCACCTGATATAAATTTCATTACTTCAATATTTGGTGTCATAAACATATTTATGTGATATATTCAGTGAGATAATTTAATGTGCAATAACAGGAATGAATAAAGGAAAAACATTTTTCTAAGTTTAACCAGGGCAAAATGGATACTATTTTATCTGTAAAAGGTGATGTTTTTACTAGCTTAAAGAATACATGAATTTAAAACAACATAGCACCTTTAACATATCCAGGCAAATTAAGCATGTCAGCACATGCAACCTTTAACCTTTTTATCTTCCTTTGCTTTTGTACTCACATAATCAATGAATGTGTCAGTTTCTATTTCCTGTTAAATTTTCATGAAGATACCTGCAGACCCTGAGCTTTTTTCATCTGGAGATATTTATAAAGGCATCTCTAAGATCCTGTTAGAAGTGCAGACTCCCTAGGCTAGCTCAAAGTTGTCTGGCAGGGATCAGCAGAGGGGTGTACATATCTAAAGGGATATCAGGAAATGTCTACTTACATATAACACCAAAAAACATATTTTCAAAGACTGCATAGACGTTATTAGTTCTACAGAATCGGTAAGTAGGATTAGGCTTGCCATCTTTAAAGATATTGCAATATCCAGATTTGAAGGTGAAGAGTAATGTAACAGTTAATTGGTATTTTTATCCCAGAGATCCCCTTATTCTTTAACTAATACTGGCTAGAACTGCACGTTTATTGATTGGAGTATTGACAAAAGGGGCTGATGAAATGATGTTTGGCCTCAAGATGAACTGCATGCCTGGAAAAGATCTATTAGAGATTATTTAAATCATTTTTGAATGTATTAATCAAATTACTTTTTCGTTATAGTTTGAAGTCATCACATAACAGCTGACCCTGTTGCCTAAAGCGACATTTATCAATTAATTTTATCTCCTGATTTGGACATCACTGTATTTTAGATTGAAGTCTTCAGAGATTGCCTTTTTCATCTAAAAGATGTATTTTAACTCTAAACGTGTATTTACAAATGTATTTTGTTTAAACTTTATATCTAGCCAAAATGTTTCTTTTTAATTTTGGGGATTTTGAAATGTTGACAACTCCTTCCTTCCTTCCTCTCTTCCTTCATGTTTGTGTACCGTTATGGAAATGTAACTTCATCACCTGTATTTCACACAAAATAGGAAAATGCCTGATCAATGCCCATGTTTACATGTATGAACAATTCTATACATTTGGCGTCATACTCCTTTTCTTCTAAATGTTCTATGGTCTATACCCAGGGCCCCTTTCAGAGGCTGTTCTCAGGTGTATTTGAGCTGCCTACCTAATGACACTGTACTCTTCAACAAGTAACCAATCATGTATAGCCAATTAATACCAGGATCTAGAACATCGTATCTACACTGCTCTTTCTCTGTGCAGACAGGCTGCAGCTGACACAGTATTTTACAGAGTGCAAAAAAAAAATTAATTTTAAAAAGTCTTTGTGACTTTTGTGAAATTTGATTAAAACTAATAATTTTTAAAAATGCATTGTTTCAAATCTTGTTTATTTTTTTCCCTTTATAATAAAAAAAGACTAAAATATTTTTTAAAACAGTGTGCTAAATATGGGCCTTATATGTCCTGACAACAATGTAAACATTATTTAGGTAGGCAATTAAAGGTGGGTACACAAGGGATGAAATTTGGCTGAAAATGGTCGGTTTGGCAGGAACAGGGTGATGTTTGGCTCCTGCATAAAGCTGTCTGTTATACAGAAGTGGGTCTTATGACCAGCTTCTGTCAAATTGCCATACAGGAAAACCAGCATTCAACCCACATTTGATCAATATTGGCAGCCACTGGTTGCACATGCTGATCAGTGTGTTCTGGTGGGGGGCAGTCTGGCAGTCAGAACACAAAGGCACATCAGGAGGAGATTGCCACACTAACATAGATTGTATTAGTATGGTGATCTCTCAGCCCAGCCTTAGTCATAGGGTTATTGTAAAATTAACCAATGCATACTGAAACTGATAAGAGCTTAACAACCTTTACACGAACATATCTTCTTAGCACTTTAAGTAAACATCCCTGGGTTGTAGAGTTTAGTATATATTGCAGTCAAAATGTTTTATTGATTGACTGGTTAATAAAATACTATTGATGAGTTTCTGCTAGCATTGTATTTCCCTGAGTAACAAGAATAAAGTAAAGAGGCAAAAAACACAACAATTTATTTTATTGCCAATACCCTAGAAAATGTAAAGAGTATACGCTGTTCCATTTGAACCATGACCAAAGGTAGAAAAGTTTGTCTGAGTTAAGGAAAGACATGAAATAAAGTCTGCACCTTGCTCATTACCTCAATGTTGTCTCTGGGATTAACCTACTGTTCTGGAATAAAATAGGGAGAGTTTAGCAGCTCTTTTGCCCCACCAACCCAGAAGTAGGAATAGGAGTAGGAATAGGAGTAGGATTCACAATTGCAATATGGCAACATAGACTTATCTACCATGGGAAAAGACCTTCCCTTTAAATTTGTGTGAAAATAACTTGCTACTCTGAACGGTTTCTTGGGGTTTTGTGATATTTCCTATGTGGTGTACCTCTCAGTTGTGGGACTGTAGTTTTGAGACCAAGGACTAGAGGATCATTGTCTGGTTTTTATAATGGAGCAGAGGCAAGGAGTCATATAATTTAGGGAATATTTGCCCTCTTTCAAATATGTAGAAAGTTTGCAGGTTCTTGTTAGCAATGCATACAATAATCGTATTGGTTTAAAGTGTTTCCCAATCCAAGACCAAAGCTTTTATTTGTTTCAGTTTACCAGTAATTAAATGTGGTGGCTGCTTTCATGTTTTACAGATTTTTTTTAGGCCCTTAATTTTCTCTTGATAAACATGCCAGTAGCATCTTTCCTGTCCTAGGACTTTAATATGCATCCACAGTGCTGTATTTATGGAGGAGCAGTGGTGTCATCTTAGCTGCGCTCCTCATTTGGACTATATACACTTTCTCCTCTCCTCTTCTCCCTTACATAGAGGGTAGATGGTTTGTAGTTCACAGAAAATAGTTGGGAAAGCATATAATAATTATTAGGCTGTCAGTTTATAGCACAGAAAGTTACAAGAATGTAAAATTTCTGTCAGGAGCAACAATAATTTTTCTGTACAGCTAAAGGCCTGAAAAATTAAAAATAATGCAGACATGGAAGTAAAAAAAGAACAGAAAAAAATTTGTTAGACACTGCAAGAGATACCAAAGAGCAACAAGTTGCTTTTTCAGTCTTTATTTCCTTCAGCCTTGCCCAAAACAGGCATTTACCAATGTTAAATATCAGACATTTGGAGAGAAATTGTTGAGAGAAAGGAGCATGGCCCGGGAAGTTATCAACCCTCTCAATCAATAGAGATACATGTTTCTGAAAGTTCAATTAGCAACCCCTGTCAGTTGTATATGGGATTTAATTTTATCATCATAGGGGAGCTGGGATAACCCATTTTTTAGAACTTATTTTATGGGCAATCAACAATGGAAGTGATTACACATTAAAAAAGGGTGAACACTGCATTTAAACATAGAAATTATTTCATTCCAGTAACAGAAACGTTTTGGACTTCTCCATCTCTCCTGCACCTATTACATCTGGATTCAGCACAAAGCCTATAATGAAACAAGAACAGAGGCATGTGATATGTCATGTATGGATTAAACAGTTTATTCAATATTCCACACAGAGATATTTTGATCAGCATATTGCTCCTCTGAAATAGTACCTATATCTTGTTGAGTAAACTTATTCATTCATTTGATAAGGAGAAGATTGGATAGATTTGATATTATACCATTGGTGTTAGTTGCCTGGACCAAAGTATTAAGGCAGGGGTTAGGGTCCAATCCGGTGTAGCTGTAAATATTGATAGAAGGAATTATTTCTAAATTCAAACTTAGTTCACATATGGTTGAATGATTTAGGATACGGTCCATGTATAATATGGATACCATGCCATTCTTTCTCTGCTGTCATTGAGAAAATATACCAAATGTATACAATTCTGGGTGGTGTATTTAGAGAAATTCATAATGCCTTTTTTGGAGCCTAAAAGTATTACAAACGTTCTCCATGAGGTATAAAATAGGGTGGGTGGCATACACTTTGATAGTTAATTTTCAGTTGGTAAAGTTTGTTTTTTTCCATGCAGATTGTGAGAAACGATATTGTAGGAGGAAGAGGAACCAGTATTCACCTTCCAGTAACCCCAATGGTTGAATCCTGCAAGCCCGGTAAGGTCATAATATTAATTATACGGGCCATCTCTTCCATATTAGGTCTTGAAACACACCATTACGTTTTTTGAAAAAGGTCTGGGGATCCAACATAGGAAGTTTTGAATAATCCAGAGTATGTGTGGCATAGAGAACATTTTTAGGAGGGTAAAAACTGTCAATGGATGTTTACACCAAACCATACATTTACTCCTAAATTTATGTAAATAAGATTTTATATTGACAGAAAGGTTATCTGTGATATATCTAGATATATAAAAACACAAATATTTTAACAGGGATGTAATATATGAGACAGTTCACCGGTGGTTACAGTAGAGGATCTCTGGGCAAAAGAGTAGACACCCCTTTTAATCATTAAGCCAGAGAAACAACCAAATTTCTCAATTAAGGGCATGCCATTATGGTATTGGAGGGGGAAATATTGGTATTAACCAAGAACAACAAAACGTCATTGCCATATAATGCAGGGTTTCGATAAATTGTAATTGCAGTGCATTTCTGTATTGGGGCAGGTTCTAAGAAGAATACATAGTACTTTATTAAGACAATGATTACAGGTAATCTTCCATCTAGCATTAAATAAAAGTAGGCTGTCAGTTGAGCCCCACAAAGCTCAATGAACAGATTGGTTCACATGGGTAGATGTAAATCCCAGTTTCTGAAAATAAATTTGCCCCCACCTTGATTCTTCTGAGGAACTTATAGTACCAGGAATCTATATTTGTATGTATGCAAATGTCCTGGCTGCCTATACCTTACCTGGTTGCCTTACATTTTATAACCATGTATGTTGTGGTCGTTAAAATGAAATGAAGTTTTTTGAAATTATCGATGCTCCCAGTTGAAACCACTGCTAGTGGAAGAGAATTCCACATCCTTACCACTCTAACAGTAAAGAACCCTCTACACAGTTAAAGCTTGTTATATATCTATTTTGTGTGAAAGGTCAGCACATTTTTTTAAATTGTTGGTTACTACCCACAATAGTGCAAACAAATTCACAGTTACAGACTGATTGATTTGCTGAGATGAAAAGCATCAGTGGAAGAATAACATTATATGTCGTCTAATTACCAATATGCACAAACAAACATTTCATAAATTTACACTGTCAATGCTTGTTTAACTACCTCATGCTTGTATAAGTAATAGCCTTTTTGCAAACTAGTGAAGTGAAATTGTATCCAATGAATGATGGTCTGTAGAGAAGCTCTATCCTATGCCTTGAAATGATACATATCTTTTTAATCTAAGTTAAACATACTGTGTGCTGATATATTCAAATTCAGTCTTCCTCACGGATAGCTAATAGGTTTGAATTAAACCATGTTAGTGAGAAAAACTACTCATTGTACTACATTGTGAAATGGGAGAAGCATTTTTATATTTTTACAAAAAGATTATAAAGACTGAGGCAGCCCCTACTTCAGTAATGATACTTGGTATATAAAATGTAGATATTTTTCTCTACATAAAAAGTTGATAGACAAAAAAAGCTAATACTGTACATATATAATTAAATTTTCATTGGATATTGTGTCAAAATTGATGTTTATCCTGTCTGAAAAAATGTTCATATTTCTTGACGTCTAGGCAGACTGTTTACCACAGTCAGTTCAAATACATTGGACTGTACTGAATATACCACAGTCAATTGCCCAGCCTTCAATCACAAGACCAGAAACCCACTCAAGGCGCACTAAAGTTGGGGGCATATATGCTAAGAAAATACTTTTTGCCCATTTATTTTCAGAACACTAATGCCCTTTACACACGATCAGACATTGATCGGACATTCCGACAATAAAATCCATGGATTTTTTCTGACGGATGTTGGCTCAAACTTGTCTTGCATACACACGGTCGCAAAAAGTTGTCGGAAAATCCAATTGTTCTGAATGCGGTGACATAAAACACGTACGTCGGGACCATAAACAGGGCAGTAGCCAATAGCTTTCATCTCTTAATTTATTCTGAGCATGCATGGCACTTTGTGCGTCGGATTTGTGTACACGCGATCGGAATTTAACCGATCGGATTTTGTTGGCGGAAAATTTTATAGCCTGCTCTCAAACTTTGTGTGTCGGAAATTCCGACGGAAAAAGTCCAATGGAGCCCACACACGATCTGAATTTCCGACAACACAATCCGATCGCATTTTTTCCTTCGGAAAAACCGACCGTGTGTACAGTGCATAAGAACTGTCATCCTACTTTGTTCAGTTGTAGGTGTATGGGCCCAGAGTAAGTGAACTGTAAGTCCAGTATACACTATGCACTGGCAAAGAGGTTGCTTTTTTAAATTGTATTTTTTTGCAGAATTCAAATAAATGTTTTCAATTTTGACTTTTGGGCTTTTTCACACAAAAAACATTTTGATTCATTGCCCTGTGCTTTCCAGTGCAATAAGAATGCCTGTCAAAAACCGTCTTCAATTGTGTTTTACCAATGTATTACAGTGTGTAGGACATAAGCCTTGTCTGCTTTTATGTAATTTTCCTGAATGTTTCCATTTAGGGATTAATCACATTGTCAAGAATTCTATGACATATTTCAGGAAAAATGCATAGGCACAAGAATATCCATTGTTTCCACTAAGCCTGCTCCCATCAATTTCCTGTTCTATGTTTTGCATACTGAATTTTTGGTGGACTGGTCTGCATTTTCAAAACACATTTAAATATGCGTGTGCTAAAATTAGCTAGCTTTTCATCTCCTGTAAACGAGTCCTGGTAAGTGAATGGTACTGTTACAAAATGAATCAAGATGCATTTTATGCAACAGATACATATGTCATTGCACATATGGCATGGCATGGTTTCAGCTATTTTTAAAGAATTGGGGAAGATAAATGTATTTTTAATGTTACTAATAACACACCTATGTTCCTACTCTACAGAGTAAAAACATGGAGGACTAAGGTACACGTGCAATTAATCTAATCCTCAAGAGGAAAAAATGGTAGCTCATTTTACCGAAGGAGATTGTTGGGTCATTATCGAGAGTCTAGTTTCATGAGATTATTTTCACAGACATAGACTTAAAATGGGAAAAGCCAATGATTCCTTAAATGTGTAGCTAATGAGTAAATATTCTCTTTATTGCTTTCAACAATGTGGAGACTATTGTAATATACTAAACTACATCATTATAATTTTGTTACACACAAGTGTGATTTCCTCAAAGAGGCCATACATGGGTCAATATTTGGCTAGTTCAACAGGCACCGAGCAAATTTTTGATCCATGTAACGGCAGGCTGGTTGTACGAAAGTCGATCTATCGATCCACTTCTATACAACCAGCCGGTCTGTTTTTTACTGATCCATCAGTGCCGTCGGCTATAGCTGGCAGCATTGATCAGTGTAATCTGATGACGGTGAAGGTTCCCTGCTGTCAGAATACAATAACACTTTGAGTGTGTGAATGGGGCAATTGGGCAATATGTTTTCATTCAACTCACTGACTGAATTAAAAAAATGTAATAATTTATGGGATTCCTAAGTGTAAACTTGAGCTCCTATGTGCAATACCCACCTTTTGGTGAATGGAACTCCATGTGTTACAGGAACATTAGACAGCTCTATTGTATATTACAACTTTTGCTCTGTCACTAATGTTTGAGTGTACATGAGATTTCAATTACATGTTAGCAAAGAATTAAACTCTTTTTTTGCAACTACCTCAGTTGAAAGTTATGTATTAAAATGAAAAAGGGAGTGGTTAGCATGTACATTTCCACACTTACAAACAATTAAAATCTCAAGAGTAGTAGTCCTTACTGATAAATACAAGAAACTGTGCTAATAATACTGCACACTAAAATAGACATGAAAGACTGATTGGACTGTAAGTTCTCAGCATGCTTTGCTGGCTGTTGCATAGTTTCTGAATAACCACACTGGGGTTGATTTACTAAAACTGGAGAGTGTGAAATCTGGTGCAGCTCTGCAATTGGCTTCCATGTTTTAATTCAAAGCTTAATTGAACAAGCTGAAGATGAAGTTAGAAGCTGATTGGCTACCACACGCAACTGCACCAGATTGTGCACTCTCCAGTTTTTGTAAATCAACCCCAATTTGTCCAGTCTTGAACTACTAAATATAATTTATTAATCAGGTAATAGAGACAAACTCATTGGTAATTACATTATAAAAAATAGTGGGTGTTCTTCTCATTGTGAACACATATCCAGGTCTTTTATTATGAAAAACATTCATTAGAAAAAGCATTTTAATAAAAAGAATGTTGTATTAACATATAAGTAAACAATAAAGAGAGATCTCCTAAATGAAAGGTGAATGCTATGTTATCTTACTTAGGGCACTTACGTCAGGTGAAAACAACCCTGTTTTCTATTTGCCAAACATACCGATGTATGTATAGCAATAATTCTTGTAGAACAGTGCCATGAGGGAATTCACTTGTAGACTGTGCTTAAGAGGATAACTTCATTATTTCACATATTTCATAAATTAGTGAATCTCATAATGAAGCTAAATTAACATTTTACTTAAAATACTCTACTCCTGCAGCTCAGCAGTCATCCACTTAAATGTTAAACAATTTTGCTGACTTAAATAGGAAGAAATTATTATTTTTGTTTTCAAAACATTATGAAACTAGACAAATAATTGCAATGCCTTCATTTAGATTCTGTTTGGCCAGTAAACACTGTCTCTCTGACAATTTCTTGAAATGACATTCTATTTGCTTGTGATTCTGCTTTTCTCCTTCTGTTTCCATGTCTTATGCTACGGCATTGCCTTCTGGGGTGCCTATGGCACAAGACAGGCAGAAGAGAGCTGATTCACTTGTGCATATAAATATGATGTGTTGAACCATAATAGAGTTTCAGAGCATATATTTGAAAAAAAAAATAATCCATTTTCTCTAGCCTAAAAAAGGAACATGAACACATATTTTACATTAACGAGGAACCCTGAAGAATTGGAATTGCAAATATTCAGAAAAATAAGAGTCTATCTACTTCTATTGTGACTTGTTATAGAATGATGGAAAAATGTTGCACATATATTCATTTTGTAACTGGACAGAGATGTAAATCATATACATATAACATTTTAAAAGTGTAGACAAGATTTTTTTTTTCTTAGCGGCCCTTTTTTTTCTTAAAGGTCCTTTAGGCATGCCTTACAAACTAGTTACTATTGAACTGGGTTGATTTACTAAAGTAATATATGCTGCTCATGCTGGAAATGTTCACTTTGATTAGAAAAAATAATGTGAAAAAAAACATTGTATTCCCTCACACAGAATTGAGTGGGTGAACACAGCTTCATGTTCTTTTTTAACCACTTAAGGATGGCCCCACACATATATACTGCTACAGGGCGGCCCTACTGTGCAAAATCATGTACATGTATGTGATTTCATGCACTGAGTCTGGGGCGTGTCCAAGCAAGCTCCTGCTGTGATTGGACACAGTGGGAGCCAATCAGTGGGTCTGGCAGCCACAATGGCTGCCGGAACCCTGCAATCATTCACAGGAGAGGCAGAACGGCGACCTGTCTATGTAAGCAAGGTAGACCGCTGTTCTGTGTGGGAGGAAGATGGAGATCTTGTGTTTCTGCTAAGCAGAAACATGGATCACTGTGTTCCTCCAGTCACAGCATTCCCCCCACAGATAGCAAGACACTTAACCCTTTGATCATCCCTCATGTTAACCCCTTCCCTGTCAGTGTCATTAGTACAGTTACAGTGCATATTATTTAGCACTGATCACTGTACTAGTGTCACTGGTCCCCAATATGTGTCAAAAGTGTCAGTTAGGTGTTCGATTTGTCCGCTGCAACGTCGCAGTCCCGCTAAAAATCGCTGATCGCCACCATTACTAGTTAAAATAAATAAACAAGTAAAAATTCCATAAAAATATCACCTAGTTTGTAGACGCTATGACTTTTTTGCACAAACCAATCAATGTATGCTTATTGGAATTTGTTTACGAAAAAATATGTAGCATAATACATAGTAGCCTAAACTGCGGAAGAAATTAGATTTTTAAAATTGGCAGCTCCTCTGCCACCCACAATTAAAGAGACCAGAGCTTGCAGCCACCAAATAACATTCATGAGATGTTCCGGGTATCGCAGGGAGAAGGCCACTCGGCCTCGCCACAGCCAGCTATACCGCTCCTGTCCCATAACGGATGGTGGACACAGCACAGCCTGCACAAAGCTTCAGCCCATCAGATCTCCAGTCAGTGGCAATGGACATCAAATCAATCCTGTTTGCAGCTATTACTGATCTTAAGGCAGACATACAGGCCATTGCAGTCAGTATGGGATCAGTGGAGCAGGCCACAGCACGCCATGCAGACGGCAGCCAACAGGTACAGAAATCTTCAGACATACACCTCTCACACATCATAGAAATACACCGCCACTTAGAAGATCTGGATAACCATGGCCGAGGTCATGACATACGAATTAGAGGAGACCCAGAACTAACTGACCAAAATCCAACTGAACAAACTGCCTCAGCTATAATCAATGACTTATTGGATAGACCCCCAGAATCCCCTATTGAGTTCGAGAGGATACACAGAGCCCTCAGGCCAAGAGGACTGAACACTGATCACCCAAGCAATATGATATGCTGTTTGGTCAATTTTCCCCTGAAAAGAAGTTATTCTAAAAAAGCGAGAAAAAAATAGAGTTTTCTTTAATGGTAACAAAATCAAACTTTACCAAGACCTTTCAAATATTACACTGCAACAACACAGAGCCCTACATCTGATTTTGGACCAGCTGCGAACCAGAGGCAAGCCATATAGATGGAAGTTCACATTTTGCCTTTCTGACATATGGAGAGGACATACAGCACTGCTACGCATGCCTGATGACCTTCAAGCATTCTGCGAAACACTGAACATGCCTATGGTTGAGGTACCTGAATGGTGCAATTCCTTCATGATAAAGGACACATAGATCGAAGTAACTAACAACTATACACCAAGAGCCCAAAGAAACTGAGATCGCCGTCACAGATCCCGTTCAGCACAACATAACAGGAGAGAAGAACAAGGAAGCCCAGGGCTATCACCTACTTGCTTCAGAGATCCCATGGATTGCCTGGATCGTATGGACACCTGAACTACCAAAGAACTTCCAAACAACTAAACCCCCTTATATTTAAACCTATAAGTATATCAAATTGCCAGAATATTTTCTAAGTAATCATTGTGCTATGTATGACATTCTAATGCCTCGTACACACGGTCGAAATTTCTGACAACAAATGTTTGATGTGAGCTTGTTGTCGGAAATTCTGACCATGTGTCGGCTCCATTGGACATTTGTTGTCGGAATTTTCTACAACAAAAATTTGAGAGCTGGTTCTCAAATTTTCTGACAATAAAATCCATTGTCGGAAATTCCGATCGTGTGTACACAATTCTGATGCACAAAATTCCATACATGCTCGGAATCAAGCAGAAGAGCTGCACTGGCTATTGAACTTCATTTTTCTCGGCTTGTCGTATATGTTGTACATCACTGCGTTCCTGACGTTCGAAATTTCCGACAACATTTGTGCTACCATGTGTATGCAAGACAAGTTTGTTCCAACATTCGTCGGAAATAAATCCAGGATTTTGTTGTCGGAATGTCCGATCGTGTGTACGCGGCATTAAAGAATTTACACCTGTTATGACCACCAAAATCCTCCTCACATTTACTGTTTACTATTTTAGATAATTCAACAGTTCAGATTAATAACAATTATATAATAAGTTTATAAGGTAAAAGCTGATCCATATCTGTGGATCTATAACTTCACTATTTGCATTTATTACCATTCCTCTTATACACTGGCTCCCCCTTCTGGTTAAAGTTAAAATGACACAAAGATACACTTACCAACTCACTCAACCATCGCAAATACCATATATGTACCTATCTCAGGTAATCTTGCTTACACAAATATAACCCTGTAAATAACTAATACACCTTTTAATTTCAAATAACAATATCCCTCTCAGCAATGCACTAAAGGTATATTAATACCAGCCTAAAGGTAACCCCTTACCGATCACATATCTACATACATAAATCCTTTACTTTGCATATATTGTATTTACCTTGCTGCTCCACAGTTCTAGGCTTAGAGAAAAAAGCAGACTAGATCAGCCCTCAAACACACACAGAGGGTGAATTCCTTGGAATACCCTCTGAACAAACTGGATTTTCCCTTCTTTTTATCTTTTTGTTTTTTGTCATTAGTCAGCAACAATCCCTCTCCTTCTGCTCGCTCCTCATTAGGGGTGATAGACACGAGAATGGGAAAAAAACGAATAGGGTAGGCTAGCAGGTGTAAAACTACCTCCGGTACACTTAACCCCCCTTTTTTTTCCTTTTTGGGTTTATCCTCTTCTCTCCCCCCTCACAGTTTCACCCTAAACCCGAGCCCACCCTTAATCAATACCTAACCAATTTGCAACACTATCTTATTACCTCTAAATTCTCTCACTTCAGGCATATTTTCTAATACTATTAAAGTGCTAGACCACCACCAACCAACATGTCCAGCCACAAACAACAAAATGTTCCATTCTCACTGAAACTTTTTTCAGTTAATGCAAAAGGACTAAATATTCCTGAAAAAAGAACACAATTTCTTTATGAATTTCATAAGCAGAAGGCAAATATCATATGCATTCAGGAAACACATTTCAAATCTGATAAGATCCCAAAAATTCAAGACAAAAGTTTTCCACTAGCCTATCATACCATTAACCCAGATGGGAAAACTAAAGGAGTATCTATTTTTATTTCCAAACACCATTTCAACCAACGGAATCAATGCTAGATACACTAGGAACATTTATTTTCCTCAAAGGGAAAATAGGATCACATCCCATTACTATCGCTAATATATACGCTCCAAACACAAAATAGGTAGCATTCTATTTTAATGCTCCCTTGAATCCCCTGATAGACACCTCATATGGCACATTGACCCTTCCATTAAAGCAAATTAACTGCTTGCCGACCAGCCACCACAGTTGTACTACGGCAACATGGCTCGGCTGTGCGAATCGCCATTATCTTACGTCTCTTCCTTCTGTGGCCACTAGGGGCGCGCAAGCGCCACTGGAGGTGCGCGTGCACGCCCCCTGCTCGCCAACGGAGCCGATGTGAGTGCCCGGCGGTCACAATCACTGCCAGGCTCCCACGATCGCTTGGGGCACATGGAGAACCGGGATCTGTGTGTGTAAACACACAGTTTCCTGTTCTCTGAGGGGAGAAGTGACAGATCGTCTGTTCATACAGAGTATGAACAGCGATCTATTTCTTCCCCTACACAGTCCCCTCCCCCCTTCAGTTAAAACACACACTAGGGAACACAATTAACCCCTTGATCGCCCCCTAGTGTTAACCCCTTCCCTGCCAGTGAAATTTTTACAGTAATCAATGCATTTTTATAGCACTGATCACTGTATAAATGCCAATGGTCCCAAAAATGTGTCAAAATTGTCCAACGTGTCCGCCATAATGTTGCAGTCCTGATAAAAATCACCACCATTACTAGTAGAAAAAAAATCATAACAAAAATGCCATAAAACTATTCCCTATTTTGTAGGCACTATAACTTTTGCGCAAACCAATCATTATACGCTTATTGCGTTTTTATTTTACCAAAAATATGTGAAGAATACATACCGGCCTAAACTGAGGAAAAAAATAGTTTTTTATATATTTTTGGGGATATTTATTATAGCAAAGAGTAAAAACTTTTTTGGTTTATAGCGCAAAAAATAAAAACTGCAGAGGTGATCAAATACCACCAAAAGAAAGCTCTATTTGTGGAAAAAAAGGATGTCAGTTTTGTTTGGGCACAACGTCGCAGGACTGCACAATTGTCAGTTAAAGCGACACAGTGCCGAATCGCAAAAAGTGCTCTGGTCAGGAAGGGGGTAAAATCTTCCGGGGCTGAAGCGGTTAAATTGCAATTACAAGCTCATGCTGCGTGATGCCTGGATAACCCTAAACCCAAAAACTAAGGATTACACTTACTTCTCTCCTGTACACCAAAAATACTGTAGGATCGATTACTTTTTCTTGTCACAATCTGACCTCAACTTATTAAAAAATACCACAATTGAAACCATGAACCTATCAGATCACCACCCAATCACCATGACACTAACATTCCTGGAGAAAAATATAAAAACAAAGTCTTGGAGAATCCTAGATTACATCTATCCTCAAAGACCCTATAGACATTTAACACTTTAATGACTCATTAAGAGAATATTTCTCCCAAAACAAAAATGATGAGACGTCACTCCTCACTCAATGGGAAGCACATAAATGCATCATAAGTGGGGAATTTATAGCCAAGATTGTTAAGCTCAAGAAGGAACACCAATTAAAAATCAATACATTGTTAAATCAAATTCATCAACTCAAAACAACACATAAACGAACCATGGCACTCACTACAATTAACTAACAAATGCTAGAGCTCAACTTTCAGAAGAATTGAACATGAAAACAAAAAGACAATACATCTTAAGACATAAAATATACAATGCACAAGGAAACAAGAGTGGGAAATTGCTAGCAAAAGCAGTACAGAATAAAAAAAAACAGCATCCACAGTTCATCAAATAAGGGATAAACATGGCACACTACACTCATCCAATGAGGACATTGCCAAACTGTTTGAACTATACTGTCAAACTCTATACAGCATTCCATCCAACTCCAAATGTCCCTAAAATTCTGAAAAATGAACAAAGCTCATAACAGACTTTCTACAAAATATAGCCCACCCCAGATTGCAGCAAATACTACTTGAGACCTTGAAACCCTTATCTCTGACCTTGAGTTTGATGAAGTAATCAAAGATATGAAAATAGGAAAAGCCCCAGAATCAGGCGGCCTAACCCTACAATATTACAAAACATTTTTAAATATCCTAAAACCAAGATTTCTAAAAGCCTTTCATTCGCTCCAATCAGTAAAACACCCACCAAAACAACTATTAGAAGCACACATAATGGTGATACCTAAATAAGTCAAAGATGAAACCCAGGTTGCTAATTATAGACCAATTTTCCTTATTAACGTAGATGTTAAGGTAGAGGTAAAAGACCGAAATAGCTAATAACTGCATCCATATAGTTCCAGGCCATCCTGTCAAAAGCCTTTTCAACATCTAGAGAAGGGAAAACCCCTATTTCTTTTTAGATGTGAGCCAATGGTGTATATTAAGTGCTTTAATCGTGTTGTCACGTCCTTCTCTTCCTTGTATAAAGCCGACGTAAAAACTTGCAGCGTTTGTCAATGACATGCTTCTATTCCTCTCGGAACCACATATATCCCTCTCCAACCTTGTCCAAGACGTGGAACACTTTCAATTACTATCAAACTTGAAAATAACCATTCCAAATCTAAACGTTCTCAATATTACACTACCCCCAGGCTCAGTAGCAAAAAAAAAAAATTTCCCTTTTTTATGGGCCCAAAATAATATAACATATTTAGGAATAGAAATTCCTACTAACTTGACCGACCATTTTAAATTCAATTTCTCTCCCATTCTAAAAGAAACACACGATGATCTAAAAAGATGGAACTCTTTAAATGTCTCATAGTTTGGTCATTCATTCATTAATCAAGATGACAATCCTGCCTTGTTTTCTATATGTCATGCAAACTATACCCATTCGATTACCAACATCATACTTCACATCTTTCCGATGAGCCTGCTCAATTTTCATCTGGAGGGGTAAACCACCCAGAATTAAATATACAAGATTATCTCTACCTAAAACCAAAGGAGGAATAGTGCTTCCCGATTTACACAAATACTACCAGGCATCTCATTTAGCAAGAATAGTGGATTGGAATATTCACCAGTCAAAGACTGGGTAACATTAGAACACTTACAATTTTCCCAACATGTAAGATCTCTACCATGGATACATCATAAACATCACCCCGCCACTGTTAAAGCTCACCCTATCATAGGCCCCACATAATATTTAAATATTTTGCAATATCTTTAAACTCCACAACCCCTCACCCTGGCTGGGCCCACTTACCCCACTAAGAGACAATCCAGATTTTCCCCAGGACTAGAACAAAATTTTCTCTCAAGAATTTGGCACCACAAAGATGTGTTGACCAAACATTTCTTTAAGAGAGGATCACTTTTATCTAGAGATGAAATAAACAAAGATCTTAACCCGAACTCGATTCCACAATGGAAATACATGCAAATCAGACACTACTTGACCAGAAAAGAAGCAGCTCATACTTGGATAAGACCCCCTACGATCCTAGACACCCTATGTACAAAAGAAAAAAAAATTCCATCTTATACACTTCACTCTTTGAATATAAAACAGACTTCTCCAGTATGTCATGCCAGGCATGGGAACAAAACCTTAATACAAACCTAACAGAAACTGAATGGGAAACCATATATATGTACACACACAAAGGATCTTTGAATGTGGCCACCCAAGAGTGCGGGTTCAAGATCATTATAAGATGGTATAGAACCCCCACCTTACTAAACAAATTTTCACCTCAGACATCTAATAGATACTGGAGATGCGAACAGAAGGAAGGCTCCCTGTTACATATCTGGTGGTCGTGCCCCTTGATCTAGAGGTTCTGGAAAATGGTCCATGAAACCATTACCTCAATCACATCTGAAAACTTAAGGTTCACTCCAGCACAATACCTTTTACATCACAACTCGATTCCTAAGAAACAATATCTCAAATCCTTATCTATGTTTATGGCAAATGCAGCAAGACATTGTATTCCTTGCCACCTGCGTTCAAGTATTACCCCAACGAAAAAGGAATGGTTTCATAGAATAAATAGCATAAAGAAAATTGAAGAACTCATTAGCATATCTCAGGAAAAAAATAACCAATTTCACTTCAACATGGTACAATTGGATAGAATTCAAACATTCCTGAACACAACTCCACCCCATCCTTACCTACCCAACAACCAAGTTATATACAGGCATACCCCACTTTTAAGTACACAATGGGGTTTATTTACTAAAGCTAAAGTGCAAAATCAGGCTCACTTCTGCATAGAAACCAATGAGCTTCTAACCCCAGCTTGCTCAATTAGGCTTTGGTAATAAAACCTGGAAGCTCATTGGTTTCTATGCAGAAGTGAGCCTGATTTTGCACTTTCTAGCTTTAGTAAATAAACCCCATTGTGTACTTAAAAGTGGGGTATGCCTGTAGCTCTTTTTTTTTTAATTATTTTATTAATACAACTACATTCAGATACAAACTAGTGCTTACCATTACCATACTACTATGGACTAAATAAAACAAGGATCATAAACTTCTCTCATGGCTTGTTAATACAAATATAGGCATAACATGCAACTTTCTGTAATGTTTTAAAATACATCTCTATTTTATTAAAAACTTATTTTTCAGATGTAAAATGTAATACATTTCCAATCCTATGTAAATCTTAATGTTCTAATACTATAATGGTATGTTGTATACTATTCTTCTGTTCACTCAAAAAAAATGTATGAAACAAAAAAAAACAAAACAATGGACCTCAGATTTTATTTTAACCACTTTGCACCCATGCTATAGCCGAAAGACGGCTGCAGCGCGGATGTTATCTGCTGGGTGGCCATCCCTGGATGTCCTGCTGTTTACTTCCGTGATGCGCGCTCCCGTGGGCGCGCATCTGGGAAGTTCTGTGCTGGCCATGTCCCTTGAACACAGCCAGTCACAGATTGCTGAAAACGGCCAATCATAGCAACCATTTTCAGCGCGATCAGCAGTGCCAATGAGAGATGATCTCAAATGTGAACATATGAGATCATCTCTCATTGCCGGCTCTCCCTCCTCACACAGAGACCACGTGTGAGGAGGGAGAGCGACCTGTGCTTCTGGAGTGAAACATTGTGAGTGAAAAAAACACATACACTGTGCCAACACTATTATATCAGTGCCATCTCTCAGTCCCATCTGCCAGTGCCATCTGCAAGTCCCATCTGCCAGTGCTATCTGCCAATGCCATCTGCCAGTGCCATCTGCCAGTGCCATCTGCCATCAGTGCCACCTGCCATCAGTTCCACCTGCCATCAGTGCCATCTGCCATCAGTTCCACCTACCATCAGTGCCACCTGCCATCAGTTCCACCTGTCAGTGCAACCTGTCAGTACCATCTGTCATCAGTGCCACCTGCCATCAGTTCCACCTGCCATCAGTGCAACTTGCCATCAGTTCCACCTGTCAGTGCTATCTGTCAGTGCAACCTGTCAGTGCAACCTGTCAGTACCATCTGTCAGTACCACCTGTCAGTGCCACGTGCCATCTGTTATCAGTGTCACCAGTACCACGTATCAGTGTCATCAGTGTCACGTAAGTATCACGTGTCATCAGTGCCACGTAAGATTGCCAGCTATCATCGGTGTCACTTGTCACTTGTCATCAGTGCCTTCTGTCATCACCAACAATGGCTAGAAGATTATATTCAGCTGAGGAGGCGTACAATATTCTTGCGGGCGACGAGAGCAACGGGGAGCTCTCCGCTTCGGATTCCTCCTGATTTTCAGATTCTGAGTCTGACGTGGACTACGAGCCTGTACTAACCAGTGGTACACTGACAGCCTCAGAGGAGGAGGATGAGAGTCCACCCGCCAGATGAAGGCGTACTGGTGAGGAGGCAGTGCCATCCACCAGCACCGCAGTGCCATCCAACAGCATCATGGTGCCATCCACCAGCACCGCAGTACCTCGGCAAAGGCCACGTACCAGTGGGGTGTCACCTCAGTCCCAAAGGGTTAGGTCCCATACCAGCCTTCCCTATTCCCTTCAAAACCCCTTGTGGCTGCCTCTTAATTCAGGAGAAGCTAACGTTCCCCCTTTCACTGCCCAGCCAGGAGTCCAGGTGGACACAGAAAATTTTTCCCCGATAGACTTTTTACATTTAATTTTTACTGAGGACATGCTTGCATCAATTGTGGCCCAGTGCAACCTATATGCCCAACAATTTATAGCAAGTAACCAAATGTCCTATTATGCCCATCCCTAAGAGTGGAGAGCCCTAACAGTGGAGGAGTTTAACATTTTTTTGGGCCTCACATTCTGTATGGGACTAAACAGAAAAAATGTAGACCAATACGTTCGTATTGGTCTACCCTCCCCATCTACCACATGCCCATCTTTTCCTCATTAATGCCCAGGACCAGATATCTCATGATTATGAGATTCCTACACTATAACAACAATACCCAGTGCCCTCCCCAAAATCACCCATATTTTGACAAGCTTTTTAAAATTCGGCCCCTAATAAATTATTTTTCTGAAATCTTCCCCCAGTTGTTTACCCCAGACCAACACATATGTGTGGATGAGTCCCTTATCAAATTTTCTGGCAGGCTGGGCTTAAAACAATTTATTCCCACCAAAAGGGCCCGCTATGGGGTGAAGATGTACAAATTGTGCGATCGTGCTACAGGGTATACCTATGCGTTCATGGTATACAAAGGAAAGGACACCCAGCTATATCCCCCTAATTGCCCAGAATACATTGGATCGAGTGGGAAAGTAGTTTGGGAACTCATAAACCCACTCCTGGAGAAAGGCTACCATCTGTATGTGGACAATTTTTATTCTAGTTTGCCCCTGTTCTGAAACCTTCACAGAAAGAAGACTCCAGCATGCGGCACCGTAAGGACGAATCGGAAGGGCTTTCCTCAAAGCCTCATCAACAAGAAGTCAAGAAGAGGGGAGGTGGCGAGCTTACAGAATGAGGAAATTCTGGCTGTGAAGTGGAGGAACAGAAGGGACGTCTACATGCTTTCTTCGGTCCACAACAATACATTTGTTGAGATCACCAGGAGGAATGGCCCAATTCAAAAGCCAACATGTATCCATGAATACAACATGTATATGGGGGTGTTGACTTAAACGACCAGGTGCTTGAACCCTACCTTTCCACTAGAAGAACATACCAGTGGTATAAAAAAGTTTCCATTTATTTATTTAATTTGGCCATATACAACACCTATGTAATTTATTGCAACTCCACTGACAGACCCAAACCCTTCCTTGGCTACCAGGAGGAAATCACCACTGCCCTTATATACCCGAACGGCCCACCAGAAAACATTAGATCTGATGTAATTAGCAGACTCTCTGAACGCCACTTTCCCAATAAAATCCCTCCCAGACCAACAGGCCAAAAACGTCAGAAAAAATGCTGGGTGTGCTCCAAACTAGGGGTGAGAAGAGACACCACTTATCATTGTCCCCAATGTCCTTCCCAACCAGGCCTCTGCATAGTTGACTGTTTCCACCATTACCATATTTCACTAAATTATTAGTGAAGTATGGTAAATGAAACCCTCACTTCCTGCCATTTACCTTCACACCCCTTATGCCTCTGCTTGCTCTGTAACTGACCCTGGTTTGTTATTCGACCACACTTCTGCCTACCAAATCTGTTTATACCTCTGCCTGATCTGGAACTGACCCTGGACTGTTATTCGACCACGATTCTGCCTACCGATTCTGTACATACATCTGCCTGATCTGGAACCGACCCTGGACTGTTTGACCATGCCTTTTGCCTGCCTCTTGGACTGATCTTGTACCCTGCCAGTGGACTTATGGGATTCAGAACACAGGGGTCTCACATATGTGAGGTGCTCCAGAATTGTTTTTCTGGATGAAGAAAACAATTTCATTTGTTTTCTCATTCCTGGATTAGGGTCTGGAGACTCGGAGGCTTCAAAGAGATTTGGGTGGGAGAAGCCTCTACCCCTGTCCCCATTCTGTCCTGAACGAGGTCCTACTTCTGCCTGCTGCCTGTAGGACCTATGCCATCATGCCTCTGCCTGTCGCATGAACTGACCACACCACATGGACCTGCCTACTACCAGGACTAATATATTGGCACTGCTGACAATCTCTGCCTGCACTGACCCTGGACTGTATATGAGCAGTATCCCTGCCTGCTGCCTGTACTGACTGTGGACAGTATTCCTGCCTGTTGCCTGGAAAATTGCGTTCGCTTTTGCTGACCAAGTCCCTGCCTGCTGCCTGGACCAGTGCTATCCTCCTGTGTACAACTGCGCTACTACATCCACGGGTAATCTTTTGTTTACTCTTTGCTCAGCATAATGTATTTTGGGGTGTAATTCTTGGTATGTGAATGCCATGTGTCCCTAGAACACCTGATGGTGTTCCTTGCATGTTGGGCCTCTGTAAGTGGCCAGGCTGTGTAAAAGTCTCACCCATGTGGTATCGCCGTACTCAGGAGGAGTAGCAGAATGTATTTTGGGGTGTCATTTTTGCTATGTACATGCTATGTGTTGGAAATATCTTATAAATGCGCAACTTTGCGTAAAAAAAATGCGGTTTCATTTTTTTCCCACATTTTCCAAAAACTTTTAGAAAAAAATGAACTGTTCAAAAGACTCATTATGCCTCATAGATTATATGTTGGGGTGTTAGCTTTCCAAAATGGGGTCACTTTGTGGGCGTTTCCATTGTCCTGGTGCTCCAGGGCCTTCAAAAGTGTAATAGGTGGTTGAGAAATGAGATGTGTAATTTATGCTCCTAGAACACCTGATGGTGCTATTTCAATATTGGGCCTCAGTATGTGGCCAGGCTGTGTAAAAGTCTCACACATTTGGTATCGCCATACTCAGGAGGAGTAGCAGAATGTATTTTGGGGTGTCATTTGTGGTATACACATGCCATGTGAGAGAAATAACCTATTATAATGACAATTTTGTGGGAAAAAAAATCTTCATTTTGCAAAGAATTGTGGGAAAAAAATTACAACATCAAAAACCTCACAATGCATCTTACTAAATACCTTGGAATGTCTACTTTCAAAAAAGGGGTCATTTGGGGGGTATTTGTACTTTCCTGGCTTGTTCGGGTCACAAGAAATGAGATAGGCCACCAGTACATCAGGTGTGATTCATTTTTTATGATTTGCACCACAGCTTGTAGACTCTCTAACTTTCACACAGACCAAATAATATCCACTAATTTGGGTTATTTTTACCAAAGGTATGTAGCAGTATAAATTGTGGTCAAAATTTCTGAAGAAAAATTAATAATTTGCAAAATTTTATCACATAAACTAAGAAAAATGCGGTTTTTTTTTCAAAATTTTCGGTCTTTTTCATTTATAGCGCAAAAAATAAAAAACCCAGAGGTGATCAAATACCACCAAAAGAAAGCTCTATATGTATGAAAAAAGGACAAAAAATTCATTTGGGTACAGTATTACATGACTGAGTAATTGTCATTCAAAGTGTGACAGCGCTGAAAGCTGAAAATTGATGTGGGCAGGAGGGGGGGTTTAAGTGCCCAGTTGTCAAGTGGTTAAGTACCAACTATATTACAGTGAGAAATGGGTCCATTCCTTAATCAAATATTTATTAAAGAGGCCCTGTCACTTTTACCATGTTATATGTATGTTTGTTTACCTGTAAAAGCCTATCCTGCGTAGACAGCAAAAATCCCTAAGACTGCTGCTGGGTGCACCATCTTGAATGTGATGTCAGCAGCCCCAGCAAGATCTGAGCTGTCACCCAAGTGGCACGCTATAATATTCCCTTTTGCTTTTTCCCTCAATGCTACATAAAATTACAAAGTAAGGTGAGGGCAGGGCTGGAGGAGTTGGGCCAACATAAAGAGTAATTAGATACTCTCAGAAGAGGAGGGAGCTATAACATCCAAGGAGGGAGGGGGTTATGCTAGGGAATTCACTCTTCTCTCTTTCTAACAAGTTCAAAAGTTCAAAAACACAAATTTTCAGGAAAAAATACACATTAATGAATTTATGTGCACATTGAAGCAACATAACAACCAATTTTTAGTATAATTGATGATGTTACGCTGAGTAAACAGCTACCTAACATGTAACATTTTATAATGGCATACACCTGTGTAATGGTGATAAACTAACATGCCTTTTCTGGCTACCAGTTTGCTGTTAAACAGGAGATCTGGGGCTAGAATTTGAGGTTTTACTCTCACTCTGATGATGATACCTCACTTATTTGGTGTGATCACCATTTACATATGTGTGCATTCACATTAGCGCTTGAGTACAGGGGGGGCAGAGGTGCTTTAAAACGTTTATTTTTTATTTGTTTTAGTTACATTTAATTTTGTATACTGTAACTTTATTTTCTTAATGTTACCACATGCTATCACAAGGGATAAACGACATTCTTTGTGATAGCATGATAGCATGGGCCATGACGGGTCCTCTATATGGAGAGAGCTGGTGTCTAGTAGACCCCATATCTCTCCTCTGCCCTCCAAAGCAGCTGATCAAACTCATATTGGTTGCTTTACAAGCCAATAATGTAAACTGAAACCGGGGGTGTCAGAAACCAGAAATCCTTGCTGTTTCCAATTTCTCACATCACAGAAGAGGGGAAAGAAGTTCTCTTCCTTCCACTCTTCACAACACAACCAATGCAACTGGTTGCATCATTCCTGAGCTCTTTGGTTGGACAGAAGAGCCTGGTAGGAGCAGCAAGTGGCAGCATGAGTGGGAAGCCCTGTCTGCTGTCTTTAAAAGTGGTGGCTGTATAGCCGCTAGGAATACTTTTACAAGGAAAATAAATGCTGGTCAAAAAGAATGATGTCTGGATCATGGCTGCAACTGCAGCTGCAGCCCAGATATTACCATCACTTCCTGAAGATGTATATATGACTATGTCGGTTGGGAAATGGTTAAATACTGGATCATTCTATACATTTTATGATAGAGTTTTTTATTATTTATTTTATTTTAACCTGAAGTTTATTTTAAAACTGGTGACAGGTTCTCTTTAAAATCAAATCTATAACATTAGTTGAGCACTTTAAATTTAGCTGGTTCAACTGACAACCAAATTTAGAACCCCTGCCTGTTTTTATTGCTGTCTGTGTGTGCCCCTGTTAAGGAGATTCACTATGTCTATCTCTACTTTTTCTATCTCCCAGAGTAGGTTAGACACTTTTGGTTCTCCATGCTCCCTGGATCTAGTGGTCACAACAGGTGGCTCTGCCTCCCCCTCAGTATGGTTATTGCTGGCCCTGCTTGCTTACGGTTCCAATGTCTGTCAGCGGACGGCACCCGCCACCTCCCCAGCTTCTCTACCAGACTCCAGAGAGGAGGGGAGGTGCCACCTGTGTCAACATCCACCTGAGAGACATTGTGTCATGGCAATGGCATTTTCGAGCAGTCTGGGTATATTCCTCCTTGAGGTTGGCTCCCTGAGGTTCATGTGCTTCCACCCACTGGGAGACCCCACATTCCATCTACCTCCCTGGCCAAGAGGTGCTCCAAGGATTGACCCATCCAGGTCTTTGATTCTTCCACCTTCAGCTGGCGATTGTATAATTGTTGCTGCTCACAGCCCCTTGCTTGTGGTTTTAAGACATATTGATTTTAGTAGTTACTTGTTTTTTGTTATCTGTAGCTTGAATAAACTTTTATCCACAGACTAGAAGGTCTCCAAGGCTTTACATTTCTCCCCAATTCGGGACTGATTTCTGTTTAAATTGCACACAAGGTTCACAACATTTATCACATTGATGAATTGATTGCATTGCACTGTGTACGGACTAGGTCTGTCCAACAACAATTTTTTACAATTTTCTTACAATTTTTTATCATCTTCCATCACATTTTTGTTTTTCATCATTGTTTAATACAACCGAGGTAAGGTTTTTTTTCACTGTTGTTTTTGAAAGTCTCACTCTGGTATTCATCTGCAAAACCTTCAAATTGATGAGACTCCTCTCCTAACAGCACAAGTTACACACCTTTGTAAGAATATTAGTCTATTCCCAATCATCTACCATATGTTCTAGTGATGTACCCTTTATCATACAGATGCAGCCACATGTGGTGTAAACACAAATTAATTTTGTGCAAAGGATCCTTTATGATACCCATAGACTTCTTGGCCAGGCATGGTAGACACTTCTCTGTAATGGCTAACACTGGGGGGAAGGCTGACCTCACAGAATTGGAGTGTCTCTTCTATGAGATAACTATTCTTACACAGGATAGTTAGCATAGGTGTTAGAAAAGGGGGTTCTGGCTGTGTTCATTTTGATGGTTATTGTGATAGATACCAGTTTTCAAGTTGATCTTAAGACTACAACAACAAAAACATCAGTTGGGATACATCATTCAAACATTTCCAAGACATAGTTGATCTTAAACATCTCCTCATCATTGAGATAATGAGATGTTTAGGGGTGTGTGTCACCTAAGTTAATATGTGCATATGCCTCAAGACTTGTAGTTATAGTTGATCTTCACATTTCAAGTCTAACGATGCTTGGCATGCTAACATGGCTTGAAAATATTGGTGTTTTCTGTGGTATTTATTTTAATTAACCACTTAAAGACTGCCTACCATAGATTTACTGCAGGGCGGCTCTATTGCATGAAACAACGTTCCTGTACATCATTTCATGCAATAGACAGTGGGGGAGTGCCAATTGGACAGAGGGGGAGCCAGTCAGTGGGTCAGGTGGACCTGACGTCCATGGCCATCCGCAATCATTCCCCAGAGAGGCAGAATGGAGATCTGCCTATGTAAACAATGCATATCTCCGTTTTCACAGAGAAGAAGATAGAGATCGTGTGTTCCTGCTAAGCAGAAACATCGATCTCTGTCTTCATCCAATCAGACCATCCCCCACACAGTTAGCAAGCACTTCCTAGGGACACACTTAACCCTTTGATCGCCCCTGATGTTATCCCCTTCCCTGCCAGTGTCATTAGTACAGTAATAGTGCATATCTTTAGCACTGATCACTGTAATAATGTCACTGGTTCCCAAAAAAGTGTCAAAAGTTTCAGTTAGGTATCCGATTTGTCCACTGCAATGTTGCAGTCCCGCTAAAAATCGCTGATCGCCATCATTACTAGTAAAAAATAAATAAATACAAATTCCATAAATATATCCCATAGTTTATAGACGCTATTGCTTTTGCGCAAAACAATCAATATACATTTATTGGGATTTTTTTTACCAATAATATGTAGCAGAATACATATTGGCCTAAACTGATGAAAAAATTTGATTTTTTACTTTTTTTATTGGATGTGTTTTTTAGCAGAAAGTAGAACATATATATTTTTTTCAAAATTGTCATTTATTTATTTTTTATAGCGCAAAAAATAAAAACTGCAGAGGTAATTAAATACCATCAAATGAAAGCTCTATTTGTGGGGAAAAAAAGACATCAATTTTATTTGGTCACAGCATCTCACAACCATGCAATTGTCAGTTAAAGTAACGCAGTGCCGTATCACAAAAAATGGCCCGGTCATTAATGGGGTAAAACCTTCTGGGGCTAAAGTTGTTAAAGTAGATGTAAACCCCATTCATGAAATCTGACCTGGGCACATATATCTGTAGTGTTTACTTATCTCTCTCCAAGGCCCTAATTCCTGTGTCTTTCTGCTGCTCCGTTCCTCTGTTATCAGCATTATAACTTCTGACAAGTTCTCAGACACAGGAGATAAAAGCAGCCGGAAATTTGTATTGGGGAGGTAACTTAGAGACAGATAAGCAAAGAGATTGTCTATTCACAGCACAGCCCTGCAAGTTTCTTTGTTCCTCTGCCTATGTGGAGGGGGGGGTGGTAAGTGCATGTCTTTCTTTCAATCAGCTTACACACAGTGTATACCCAGACTCCCCTCTCTCTGCTGAAACAGGAAGAAACATTTCTAACATGATGTGCACTTTCTAAAGAGTCTAAAAAGATGAAGACAGCTTATATAAAACTTATGTAGGGATACTTGTTTCATCTCTGCGTATCATCTGCGGCAGTTCATTTCACTGGGTGAGGGTTTACATCCACTTTAAGGGTTTTGTAATTGATTCTGTCTTTTTGCTAAAGATATCTCCAAAGATATTTGTGAAAAAGTAAAGTATTCCCACTACATACAACATGTTCTAGCAGGGAATTAGTCCATTGTGATATGCATGTACATTGTATTATGTTTATGCTTAAATATTGCATGCCTGGACCACTACTTATTTAACACATGCATTTTAATTATCTCCTTTAGTGAATTGCCTTTAACGCTGTTTTAAGCGGTATTTATCAAGCATTTTTTGCTTTTTGAGCTAACTACCGCATGAAAGGTTAAGGAATTGACATTTTCAGTATCACATGCAATATTGTGAATTGAGCCCAGTATCATGATCATTTCTGCTGATGAACTTCTAGGATTTGTAGCAAAGTTCTGTATATCCTCCCCTGCTTGAGTTACCCACTATAAAATATTTAGGATTAATAAAAACACTGAAGGGCTGGCCATTTTAACTGAATACAGCAGGACCCCTTTTATCTTTAATTAATCACATGTGGTAAAATGTAGCTATCAACTACACAAAGTTGAAATTTGGCTTCTTCCTACAAAACTGTATGATTTTCAAATTTACTTCAGCATTATTTAGCAGAATAACTTAACATGCACATGCCCTTCCTGAAAATACTTGGTTGATGTCTTTTGTCTTATCTATATACTTTGCTTGCAAAATTTTACATACAAAACAACAAAAGTACATTATTATATAAAGTTTAGGTGTACAACGTAATTCAGTTACCCAAAAAACAAGGAACAAAGGACACACCAGACTAGCGCATTCACCGGCCACCCAGCCCCCCGTTTTACTTATCTGAACCCCTTCATTCAGTCGGCAGGGACATGCTGTGTCTCTCTCCACGGGCTAAATTTTACATACGAAACAAAAGTACATTAATATATAAAGTTTAGGTGTACAACATAATTCAGTTACTGAAAAAACAAGGAACGGAGGACACACCAGACTAGCGCATTACCTTTGTTATGAACTTTATTGTATTAAAGAATAGACTTAAAGGGTTTGTAAAGGTTCGTGTTTTTTCACCTTAATGCATTCTATACATTAAGGTGAAAAAACACCTGGCAGTCACCGGCCACCCAGCCCCCTGTTTTACTTATATGAACCCCTTCATTCAGTCGGCAGGGACGCGCTGTGTCTCTCTCCATGGCTCCTGGCTCTTGATTGGATAGATTGATAGCAGCACAGCCATTGGCTTCCACTGCTGTCAATCAAATCAAATGACGTGGGCATCGGGGGCAGGGCCGAGTCCCTCATTTGCCTACAAGTTAATCCCCGGGAGACTGCTTCTCCCAGGGGGTTATTTTATGTGGGGAGGAGCTGCAAGAGTCGCCGGGGGACCCCAGAAGATGAGGTTTGGGGGCACTCTGTGCAAAACAAACTGCACAGTGGGGGTAAGTATGATATATAGGAGAAGACCCTTAAAAAATCTGAAGTGTTTAGAGGGGAGATTCCCTCTTTCTCAAAGCCAATAACAATACAATAAAGTATATCACAAAGGTAATGCACTAGGCTGATGCACCCTCTGTTCCTTGTTTTTCAGTATAAATCTGGGTATCCCCAGCCCATAGGGGACAACAAAGTCTGTGCCAGTTTCTGAACAGCCAAAGACTTGGGATTTACATTTGCCAGTAACCCTTCTCTCGATTGCAGGAAATTGGTCTTTTATATCTATAAATTAGTTACCATTGCTCTATAATTTAGGTACTGCACATGTAAGAGAATCATATCTAGATTATTACATGTATAATGATCTATAGTTTGCTAACATTAAAGACATAATAATTATGGCTGCAAAATAATAAAGTATATATATATTAATTTCTTAAATTCCAGGGTCTTCCCAGTATTGGGTGGCACTACATAGCATTCCTAATACCAGCTCTATTCAATCACCACCCTGTTATCCTGGATAAAAAATGCCCAATTTGCTTGAAAGCAGAGGAAGACATGATTGAAACTAAGATCAAGATCATGAGGGTTGATTTATTAAAACTGGAGAGTGCAAAATCTGGAGCAGCAGTGCATGGTAGCCAATCAGCTTCTAATTTCAACTTGTTCTACTAAGCTTTGACAAAAAAAATGAAATCTGATTGGTTTCTTTGCAGAGCTGCACCAGATTTTGCACTCTCCAGCTTTAGTAAATCAACTCCATGGAGACATGACCTCAAACTAGTAGGGGGACAATTCAAAACTAATCTTAGAAAGTATTATTTTATCGAAAAAGTAGTTGTAATAAACTCGGATCAATCAATAGTTAGTGGACTCAAACGTGGGATGAACAAAAATCATTTAAAAAGTTAAATTTATATAATCATATACATAAATATGTATATATGACAGATTCAATGGACCACTTGGTCTCTTTTTGCCATCATTCTGCTATGTTTCTAGGATTCTGAGCCTGCCCAAGCATACACTATTGTCTAACATAAACTGAAGTGTAAAGAAGATGAATTAGGGAACAAGCCTTCTGTCATTATCAGTGAGATCTTTGTCATATTATACTGCCATATATTGTATAGTTATCTATAAGCAACAAATCTGTTCTGCATTGGAAATATCATCTTTTAAATCATTCCTTTCATTCCCATCGCTTAGAGAAAAATATGATCTACCAAACTCTGAGATATTTAGATATCTCCAAATCAAAAATTTCTATACACCATTCCTAAAAGGGGATACACCATTATCCCAATTATCCATTTTTGAATCAATCTGTACAAAAGATCCATTTGCTAAAGGTACAATTTCATCACTTTATAATCAATTATATGGAGTAGCAAATCTTAATAGACCCTCTTACATTCAGAGGTGGGAGGAGGACCTGGGACGAACTTTAGAAGACACGGACTGGTCTAATATATGGCTCACATCTAAGTCATCTTCACCCAACATCTTGGCACTGGAGACAAATTATAAAGTCCTAACTCGCTGGTACCTTGTACCCGCTAGAGTGGCAAAATATTCACCTAATACCTCAACTCTTTGTTTTCGAGGATGCCCAGAAATAGGCACATATTTACACATATGGTGGACGTGCCCAGTAATCCAAACCTTCTGGAAGGAAGTCTTCGTGATTGCATCTAAAATATTTAAAAAAATAATACAACCAGATCCATATTTAACTTTACTTAATCTAAAACCGGAATGGTTAACACTCTCTCAATTCAAACTTATGATCCAACTAATAACGGCTGCAAAACAAACAGTGGCCAAGGCATGGAAATCTCCTACATTGGTACTAGCAGAAACAATTCACAGAATGAATAATACAATGTCCCATGCTAAGATGGTAGCCATCGATCAAAATCAAATTCCAAAATTTGAAAAACTTTGGCATCCTTGGATAAAACAACAGTTCCTGTCAAATTTCAATGACTCTGTCCTGTTGCCATGGTAACAGATTAAATGACTTACAGAGACACCCATTCTAAGGCTTCAAAGAGAACTAAAAAGAATAATAAACTGACGAGCGGGACAACCTTGTGGACCATACCTCTACCTTTCAACCCTTTTTCTTCTTTCTCTTTCCTTTTCTCTACCTTACGATTAAAGCTCATTATCAGAATTTATTTGACCTATATACACTCTACTTGTAAACAATATGTATAGTAGGTATAAATCATTTAAATACCTACAAAAGTAACTAAGGAAATGATATATATCTTTAATTTAGGTTTACGTGAACCCAATGTTTAATATTTGAAATTTCATGATATTTACCTATATAAACCCTACTGTAAAACAATGAGCTTACTTTATAGATCCTTGTAAACTTACTTTATGTATCTTTATGTATCTTTATAACATTGTATACTCAATAAACTTCTTTTGACAAGGAAATATCATCTTTATTATATAATTAGACTCTCTTATATTTGTTCTGCTTTTTAGCTTTATTTTATTAGATTCCCTTCTTGCTCCATCTTTAACATATATGGATGGGGGTATTAACTTTTAAGACTTTCATGAAATTGATCAGGGGATTTTAGAAGCTGCTAAAAGTAAAAATGTAATCATGGTAAATTTAAGCCAGCCATAGATGGATCGAATCTTGGCCCGTTTATCAAGGACCGGCTGAGATTCGATCCATCTATGGGCAATCAGGTTGTACTGAAGTTGATCCACAGATTTTTTGTATGTGATTACTATCAGCAGCTACAGCCGCAAGCAGTAATTATTGTGTATTGCAGGCAGGCAAGGCTGTCTACCAGCAGAACACAATAGCACTGCTGGAGAGATCAACACTGACACAGATAAAGTTGTGTTTACTGTAATTTTTTTGTTGTTGTAAGAAAGCAAACATTCACACTGCAAAGCTATCACTTACCTTGCAAATAAAACTATCTCTACTCCTTTAGTAAATAAACTTCAAATGGTCCACCACTTGCCGACCAGCCGCTGTCGTTATAAGGCGGCAGGTCGGCTCTCCTGTGCAAATCTCCATAGCTGTATGGCTCACACCTGCTGCACACTGTGGGAGCATGCCTGCGGGTCGGGCAGACTTGACACCCGCTGATGGCCTATGATTGCCTAGTACAAAGGCAGAATGAGGATCTGCCTATGTAAACAAGGCGAGTCCCCATTCCGACAGGAGACATGACAGAGATCTACTGTTCCCAGTGATCGAGAACAGTGATCTTTGTCATGTCCCTGCCAGCCCACCCCCCTACAGTTTGAACACACCCAGGGAACACAGTTAAGCCCTTGATCACCCCTAATGTTGACCCCTTCCCTGCCAGTGTCATTTTTACATTGATCAGTGCATTTTTTTTACCACTGATCAATGTAATAATGTCACTGGTCCCCAAAAAGTGTGATTTGGGGTCAGATTTGTCCGCTGCAATGTCGCAGTCCCACTGAAAACCACAGATCACTGCCATTACTAGTAAAAACAATAAAAAAATAAAAGTCTAAATCTATCCCATAGTTTGTAGACAGGATACGTTTTGCACAAACCAATCAATATATGCCTATTGCAATTTTTATTTACCAAAAATATGTAGAAGAATATATACTGGCCTAAACTGATGAATAAATCTGTTTTTATATATTTTTTTGGCTATGTATTATAGCATTAAACAAAAATGTAATTGCATTTTTTGGGGCTTTTTTTTTATTCCTTGGTCAACTTACCAGTAACACACAGGAACAACAGAGACATCTTTTGACATCAGAGCTGTCATTCTGGAGGGAAGGTAGTGTTAGATGCACTAGCAAATTTAAATGGACTTGACTAACAAATTAAAGCCAAACTGTTATTTTTTCTTTGGGGGTTAAAGAGGTTACAAAAATGACAATTGTAAGCACCTGTCGGTGTTAAATGGTTCATCTCAACCCTTTAACTGTCATCTTTGCTGGACAGCATGGTCTGTTAAAGGAAGCTTAAAAATAACAAACTTACTGGCTAGATCACCAGGTGAAAATAAAGACAAAAAAGTCTAAAAAATAAAACCAATGTACTGTATATCTAAAAATGTGTAAACTGTAATACAGAAAATTTTTGGGGGGTTAAACCATTTTTACCTTTTCTATCTTAATAATCCAATTGCAGACATATCTAGAAAGCTTCACATATGCTGTCTGTGCAGAACTGCAGCCTTTTATTACATGATTCTTTGCTGGACAGACTTCTTACCCAAACATAAATATACTTGCACATGTGATCTGAAATGTAAATGACAAAATGGTATGTGGGACAGAGAAATCACTGTTTCCTATGACTGACAGCCGAGGAAGGTAAACAGTTGATTTCATGAATATCATCTTCACATTCAGAATACTCTGAATTGTAAGAGATTCTGAGCTGGGACCATAGCTGTGGCTAGAATGTACTTTTACTAAGCCTTTCCAAAAATTAAGATTAATGACAGATGCTAGATTACACTTATACTGGAACAGGGCAGATACTGTAATACACTTTTACTGAGAAGGAGAAGATTAAAGAGGTTGTAATACCTAATATATACAAAGTAAAATCACTAGGCTATGCACTATAATGTGTACTGCATACACGCCACAATCACTTTCTGAATAAAGCAGATCAATTGAAGTGGCTTAGCTTCTGGGAGTTACAGTAGGAGGTGGGGAGGTGATATTACAGAAATCAATGCCCACATACAAACACCACTTAGAAGTGCACACATCATATTGCTACCTTGCATCTGCATGCATATGAATATAGAGATAAAAAAATTAAGTATGCCTGGGAGGCTTGTGCATGTGTCTCTTCCACATGACAAGGAAAATAATTTGTAAAAACAAAGAATGCTTACTGGAAGATAGGTGCAGCCTAGATACGATACTAAATGTAAAGGCTTAATTTGGGTATACATTATTCAATGGTATAATTACCACTCCTGTATGTTTTTTAAGGTCTACAACCACTTTAAGATTAGGTGATTTGTTTCTGGAGATGTATACAAGGATGGAAAATATTTGTGTGCTATTGTTTTGTAAAAAAAAGAATGAAATCAAATTATAACTAAAGGCAAAACTTTTTTCTTTGTGGGTTCTTTTGTGTCCTATTGGGGAAATTCCCCTTCAATTTCTGTCCTATAACCAAAACAGGAAGAGAGAGAATCCCTTCAACATGACAGAATCATAGGGTGTCACCAGGGTCACCAGAACTAGTGCCCCTGTTTGAAGATTTCCCCTCTATTACTGTTTCAGTGTCAACCCAAAATGTGAAATTTTCTTTTACTTTCACTTTCAACAATAAGAGTAAGCAGGACAAATAGAGGTAGTAAAACTCCCTAATGGGGGAACAGACAGCAATAAAAACTGGCAAGCATTCTAATCCCTCCCCACTTAAATTAATTTGTTGAAGTTTAAAAAAATATATATAATCATCTATTCTTTCCAAGAGTAGTATGTTATACTGATTAATTTGTAATCAGCCTTTTACTCCATGTAGTTACAGTTGAGTATGACATTAACTATGTGTTACACCTATAGGTACCGTTCATCAGTTTAGACTGTGTTCACCATAAGAATCAGGTAATTTACAAGATGATTAAAAATATTTTATGATTGCCTTATAAATCATAAAACCTTACACTGTTAATTTTTAATGTTATGCTCTGCACCATTACATTTTTTTTATTATACCAGGTGCTCTCTTTCAACATTTTGGAGTAATGACATTTTCCTCAGGCTGCAGGTGACTGCAGAGGGAATGGGTATAAAATGAACAGGACCACCTGACTTCCCTTAAAAATACTATATCACCTTACAAATATCCAGTCCTATTTTAAATATATTAATAGTCATTTAAAAAACGGAGCATGATGTTTAAAAAAAAACAGTTCAATTTGAAATATTGATTGAACATTGTATTTTAAAGGTGTCAAGAACCACTCAGGAGGATCTTTTCCTGTCTTGAAACAGCTATGGTGGAAATGTTGACATTCTTTGGCAGTATATAATGTGTTATGCACACAGGTTCTGGTATGGGTAGAGAATTCATTTAAATTTCTACAGTGACCTTTTAAAAAATTCCACAAGCATCAAGAACATGTTTAAGGTCCAAAATATACAAGTCAAATGCAGTAACCCATGGTCAGTTTTCATTAGTGTGCCCATTAGTGTTTAGTGAGCTCATTCCTGTAAAGTTTACATGTTTTTTTTTCTGTATGAAAAATGTCATCATATTATATTTTTTAATAATTACACTTATATATTAACTTTGTTCATGACAAAGTTTGGGGGTCATGCATTTTCATGCATTTTCAAATTTCACCTAACTAAAAGGATTTCTGATGTTTGATTACTGCACAAAGGCTGCTACTGCAGTTTCACATATCAATCAAATTCAAGTAACAAGCAGGGCACCTTAACCATCATTCACAGAACGATGAAGCAGAAGGAAACTTGGCTATGCATGACATTTGAGCATTTTATTTATAATTCTTTAAATTCAAGTAAAAATACACATTTCTTTCCCTCTAGGTGCCACTTCAGATGACCTCTCAGTATTTTGCCATTTTGATGGACAACATTATAATGATGCTGGACAATGGAAATGTGGAGAACATAAAGGTATTAAGCATAACATATATAAACTTTAAAAACTACAATATAAAAAAAAAATCACCACTTTACACATTACTTGGAAAGGTGAATATTGATAAAAACAATTTCAGTACTATATTAATAGTTTTAACACCTTCTCAACAGGTAAATAAAAATAAAACCAATCCATACAGTATTTGGTAATTTATAAAAAATAGAAGGGCATCATGAATAATAATAATTATTACAGGTTATTTGTAAAACCAACAATGTGCCTTTGAATTGTGAAGAATATGTCATAAACTTGCTTGCTAGACTGTTAAACTCTAGGGATACAACAAAAAGCCTTATCTTGATTTATTCTTTAGACCTAAGTTACTAAAAAAAAAGGTAGGCCCATGAACAGGGAGAAATTATTATAATGATAACAAGGACGATTCTCGTGTTGGTTTACATGAACGTGCAGATGTACACAGACCCAGTAAACTCAATGTTTTTATTGACCTAGTAAAGTATACACTCTTTTTCATTGTCTATATTGCAGTCCATATTTGCAGTGTAAATCCGACATCCAAAAAAAAGGTATTTCATGAGTCATATGCAGATGTGCTGCAGAAATGTGTCTGTAAAGATGTGGCTTAGAGAAAAGAAGACACCAAAAGTGAAGAAATCAATTTGCAGCTAGGCTAATTACAAATTGTTTTTATTTCCCTAAATATTTTTGCCCGATGCATTCAACTTTCAGATCATTGAACAATTTAGAAATCATTAGAGTATGTATCCTGACTTGCACAAAACTTGCATTGAAATAGGTAAACTGAAAATGTAATAAGCTAGTTCTCCAGATTTCTAATATGTTGTAAGGTTTCTGATTTTGAAGTTACACATTTTTTGTTGCCACATAATGTTTGTTAGTAATTGCATGATCTCAATATTCAATTCAAATATCACAAACGAATCTACATTCTTAAATACATCAGATAAAAAGTGCATCATGTATCTGTGTTACATGAAATAATTTGGATAAGTAAGATGACAATAATCTAACAAAATAAATGTAGCCTATTTTAGTACAGCAAACACTAATGCCAAATACACACGATCGGACATTGATCGGACATTCCGACAACAAAATCCATGGATTTTTTCCGACAGATGTTGGCTCAAACTTGTCTTGCATACACACGGTCACACAAAGTTGTCGGAAAATCCAATCGTTCTGAACATGGTGATGTAATACACATATGTTGGGACTATAAACGGGGCAGTAGCCAATAACTTTCGTCTCTTAATTTATTCTGAGCCTGCGTGGCACTTTGTGCGTCGGATTTGTATACACACAATTGGAATTTCCGACAATGGATTTTGTTGTCAGAAAATTTTATAGCAAGCTCTTAAGCTTTGTGTGTTGGAAATTCTGATGGAAAATGTGTGATGGAGCCCACACATGGTCGGAATTTCCAACAACAAGATCCTATCACACATTTTCCATCGGAAAATCCAACCATGTGTACAGGGCATTAAGGATTTTGGGTCTAAAATGTCAGTGTCATTAAGCACAGACATTTTTACTTTAAACTCTGGGCATAAAGTTGCTGCTGTAACCTGAAGTTGTCTAATGCCAAATGTAAAATGATAATTCTCTGAAGGGCTTTACATGGTACATCAATCACTACCTGAATTGTTAGAAGATGATAGTTAGAGAATCTGCTAAGCAGTTCCATCCCTGTGTGAATTTCACACAATCATAAAATGTACAGTATTTTCCCATAGGAACCTCAGTTTGTTTGTTTTGAATTTCTTGCATATAGGTTTGAGTTTGAGGGTTGGATATAATTCAAACCTTGAAATCTATTTAGTTGTAAAAAAGAGTCATGGTAGTGTTGGAAAAACCACCAGAAACTTTAAGTGCTATATAAAAACATAAGCTCAGAAAAACAAAAAAAAGCTCCTTGAGGGCAGGGACTGACGTGAATGTATAATATATGTAAAGCATTGCACACATTGATGGCATTATATATGTGCCTGTACTAAAAATTATAATAATAATATATACAAAATATACATTGCAAAGGTTGGAGAGCTCAGTCTTAGCAAAAGGTTTAACCTATCAATGATACTGCCCCAGTGATTTTTTCATACCAAATAGTGAGCTCTAGTGAGGGTATCTTATTATTTATAAATTTTAGAAATCATTATTTTTCTAATGATAACCAGCATAATGATAAACCTTGTAATGGAAAACTTGGGGAGCTAGAAACCAACATGTGACTTTTGGGTTTGACTCCTTGGCCTAGGCCAGTGATGGCGAACCTTGGCACCCCAGATGTTTTGGAACTACATTTCCCATGATGCTTATGCGCTCTGCAGTGTAGCTGAGCATCATGGGAAATGTAGTTCCAAAACATCTGGGGTGCCAAGGTTCGCCATCACTGGCCTAGGCCATCCACTGTAGAGAAACATAGTCAGTGAATAGTCTATAGCAACATCCTAGTAGGTAGTATCACTAGGCCTCCAGCACCTACTTCCTAGCTAGTCATCCTTGCTCTACAATGTTATACATCCTTTCAGTTAGCGCCAGCTTGAAACTAAAATAGACACCATTCACCACTTGTCAGAAAACACTGGAAGGTTCAGTGTAGGGCAATAATTCATTCTGAAAGTCTAGTGCTACTAGCACCAGATGTTTACAACTGACCTGTTTCTAACTCTGAAAGTTTGCATTAGGACCCCAGTTAATCATGTCTTTATCATGTCTTACCCAATGGTGTAACAAAAATACTGCGCCTACTTCAGTTGTTGCTTCTCCTGTGGAGCTCAGGGAAACCTGTACTGGGAGATGACTCGCCCCGTGAATGCTAAAGATCACTGCGTTGTCTGTGTTGGACTCAAGAAAGGGCTCAAGAGTGGTTATAAATTTTGCAAGACCCACCCTGTTGTTTAACAGTTGTTGCAGAGCCTCAATGAACCATCAGGACTGGGAACCAGAATTTCTGGGCTACACCATTCAGTGTTGCATTCTGAATTATCCCAAGGTCCAACATTCGGTGTACCTCCTCATCTACTGCTTATCTACAAGCCTTGTCTCTTTGAATACGATAAGGTGAACTTGAACCTTGGGGTTCATAATAATGTCATATTTTATTATATTTGTGCAGCTTAGCAACTCTAACAATATATCCTTATTCTGCCGCAGAAACTCTCTCACTGTTTGCTGCTGGGATAAGGACAGGGACTCAGCTATCCAAACCTCCCATAAAGCTACAAGGGTTTCTCTATCATGCCAATCTTTAATTTGTTTTGATTGATATTTCTGCTCCTTTTTACAGCTGTCTGGCTGGTACCCCTGTAGTTTACCTCTACAAGTCATTCAAGTTTCTCACAGGGTCCCTACTACGAACTTACTTCCAACTGTGGGGATTAAAACCAGTACAGGATCCCTAGGTGGTAAGTTTAAAAATTTGTAGATCTTTTGGGGTTCATTTACTAGAGGCAAATAAGCTGTTCACTTTGCAAGAGAAGTTGCACTTTGCAAAGGAATTTTCCCCAGAGCTTTGGGAATGAGGTGAAGCACTGCTGACTTCCATTATCCAATCATATGCAAGCAAAAATGTTGTGTTTTTCAGTTCTATTTGCAAAGTGAAGACCTCCTTCACACTCGGAATGTTTACTATTTTTAGATAATGTATATGCAGCACCTACAGATCTACCATGTAACCCCAATGTGCTGATTCAGCTCATGAATGCAATTGTTATGCTTGGAAGATTGTGCCAGTTCAAAGCCCTTGTGTGATCTTGGCCCTCCTTAACCTGCTTGGGAGGATTTATAACTATATTGTCCTTTTGGATGAAGGAGATGCTCTAGTATACCCTTGATTAAATGTTCTTTACCTCTTTTTCTTACTCCAATATTTACTATCTCACTTTTGGAAGCAATTAGAAGCAAAAAATGAACCTTTTCATTTTTAGAGATTACCACCACTATTGTTATATGGCTATACATTCTTTATTGCTTCTGTTTAATAGTTTTTGTATGTGCCTTGTATATGTATATACTAATTTTTTACATTATTACATATATTTCTCATAATGCATACAGAATTCAGAGAAGTGCATAAAAGAGAAAAAAGTTTTTGGTCATTTCACCAAGGTTTTCCAGACTATGTATAACCTCAATTATTTAATATTTTCAGTTTTCCTTATTCTTTAATGGCAACACAGGTGAGAGATTGTGAAAGTCCAGGGAGATTGACGTTAAACAAATGTGTCACAAATGTATAATGCTTGCTAATGAGATCTGCTAAATGCTGATGAAAATAATTGCTTTATAGTTGGTACAGTATTTTATTTTAAATAAAATTTTCATCTGTCACTCTCATTCTTGCAGGGCAAGGTTTAAACAGTACAAAAAAAAAGAGATTTGTTATATCCCAGGGAATAGTGCAGTGCCTGTTTTGGTGTCCTTTATCAAGGTCTAATTCTTCGTTCTGACAATCTACCGAATTGCGTATAATAAAACTGTGTACATTTTAGACTACTTAAAAGGATTTCACTCACAGCATTACTTCTGATTCAAGGCAATTATGTCTCGTCTTCCAATTACGGTAAATCCTATTAAAAGCACTTTCATTATAAAATGCATCCTGTTAAACCAGGCTCTAGTAATGGGGGTGAAATACAATTCATAATTTATCAGAGTGTTGCTCCTTGACTATTGAAGAGCATCTATAGGTCCAGCTAAATGATTTAGGCCAACCTGAGCAATGACTTGATTCATTTAACAGTGTCCATATCTTCTGTAAAAGTTTTTAAGGGTTTTAAGTTACAGAAAATTGGATTTCTTCTAGGCAAGAAGTTAATTGAGAATGAATGTCATTATATTTTTTATAATCTATGTAGCTTTGCAGATACAGTATGTAAAATGTATGCTAAATTACTGATGTGCAGGGTAAGATCTAAAAAATGCCATCATTATTATATGTGAGGTTACAGCTAACGAAGGCTAGAGGCAACTGAATGGACTGTCTGCAAATAGAACAGGGCAACGTTTATTAATGTAAGCAGCCAGTTGCCAGGTTTAAAGGAATAAATCAGGAAATTGGTCTATACATTTACCCACCCATTTCCCCAATCACAGCATCAGTGTGTGTAGTTACCTAAAACAACATTTTTCAGAGATTTTCGTTGTTATAATCTCATTTCCAGTGTTGCTGGATGTAAGTTCCATTCCATGAATTATGGACTCTTATCACCATGTATTGCGAACAATAGGGTTAGTTAGAAAAGAACTAGTAAATGCATACTTACTTTTTTTGTAAATACCCTCTATTCAACATTTCTATAATAAATACACACCATTGAATGGATTAGTACTTACCAAAGTGCATACAATAGTAACAGTCAAGGAAATGAAGGTTACATTTCATCAATTCATTCATTATTTGGATATGTTTTTGTATTCTTAAAACAGAATACAAACATGTTCAAAAGGTTAATTAGCCTAAACCAGCATTGTTATTCAAACTCTTAAATGCTAAAAATTAAGTGACCCTATAAAGGATATATTCTGAAACAAGTATTATATACATTTTAATTGTATCTATAGTTAGTATCTCAGACTACTAACATTAAGCTATTAATATACAATCAGTGCTCAGTTATGTCCATACTTGACATGACTGGCAGTCTATCTTTGCTAGCAAATACCAGAAGGGCTCAATAATTCGAGTATCTAAGGGTGTTGCACTGCTCCAGTGCTGCACTGAATACAATTTCAGTATTAGATTAGGTATGATCTAACACACTTAAAGAGGTTGCAAAGCTTAAACATTTTTTACACTAATACATTCCCTGCAATAACCACTTTAGCCCTGGAAGGATTTACCCTCTTCCTGACCAGAGCATTTTTTTGCGATTCGGCACTGCGTCGCTTTAGCTGACAATTGCATGGTCATGCGACATTGTACCCAAACAAAATTGACGTCCTTTTTTTCCCACAAATAGAGCTTTCTTTTGGTGGTATTTGGTCACCTGCGGTTTTAATTTTTTGTGCTATAAACAAAAAAAGACTGACAATTTTGAAAAAAAAGCAATATTTTTTACTTTTTGCTATAATAAATATCCCCAAAAAATATATAAAAAAACTAATTTCTTCTACAGTTTAGGCTGATATGTATGCTTCTACACATTTTTGGAAAAAAAATCACAATAAGTGTATATTGATTGGTTTGCGCAAAAGTTATAGTGTCTACAAAATAGAGGATAGATTTATGACATTTTGATTATAATTTTTTTTCACTAGTAATGGCGGCAATCTGCGAATTTTTATCAGGACTGCGACATTATGGTGGACAGATTGGAGACTTTTGACACTATTTTGGGACCATTGACAATTATACAGTGATCAAAGCTACAAATAGCCACTGATTACTGAATAAATGTCACTGGAAGGGAAGGGGTTAAACACTAGGGGGCGATCAAGGGGTTAAGTGTGTTCCCTGGATGTGTTCTAACTGTAGGGGGATGGGCTCACTACAACATGACAGAGATCACTGCTCCAGATGACAGGGAGCAGTAGATTCCTGTCATGTTGCTAGGCAGAACAGGAAAATGCCTTGCTTACACCTTCCTGTTCTACCTCTCCTCGCCGCAATCGTGGGCTGCCGGGACCCGAGGACACACTCACGCAGCGGGCGTGCGCCCACCAGGCGGCAAATTCAAAGGGACGTATGGGTACGCCCTTTTGTCTGCTCATGCTATTCTGCCAATGTAAATTGGCATTGCCCCGGTTGGCAATTGGTTAAGGTAAAAAATGTTTTAGTGCGTGTATCACCCTCTCACCCCACTTATACTTGCCTGGGCCCACACTTGATCTAGCGCTGTGACCTTTTGTAGCAGCTCTCTCCTGTTCTTCCTACCTTCACAGGCTTTGCTAAGAGCCACAGGAGCCATTCGCTCCCACTGCTGTCAGTCAAATCCTGTGATGTCGGAGTGGGGGTGGAGTAGACCCTTGCTGTTTGTGTCTATAGGCACAGACAGCGTGCTCAGTATCAAGCCCACAGGTGTTCCACTCTAGGAATCAGCTTCCTATTATGACACACCAAGAAGAGGAGGAGCCAGGAGCATCAGTGGGAAACCTAAGCATAGGAGGATCAGAGCTGCTCTGTGCAATTACATTGCACTGAACAGATAAATATAACATTTTTTTTATAGGTACACAAAATGACTTTACAAATGCTTTAACATGTCAAAACTTCTTTTTATGCTAAAACTGGCACTGCGCACCAAATGTAATACATTGTTCAGAAGAATAATGTGTATGCATTGCTAATTTTGTTTGTGCAAAAATAATTGATTGCTATAGGCACGTGTTCAAAAAATTTCTGTAGGTCACTCTTTGCTTAATTCTTTTAGTTGAAAATAAAGATTCACAAAAGTAAATCACTATATGGACATGCAGTAGCAAAAAGAGTTGAAAACAAAATAAACTTGAAAGTACCTTTAATGTGATATATTTATCAAATGCATCTGACTGTTTCTTGCAATAGAATGTAGATAATTACAATTCACTTTCATGTAATTTGATGTTAATATTCTCTGTAATGTTTTCTAATAACTCATCAGTTAACGGTGTCATAGCTCAGTAACATTTTTAATCATACATGCAGCAATAAATAATACTAGAGCCTTTTTAACCATAATGAGAACTGTGGTCATTTGCCAATAGTATTAGATGCACATAATCTTGTTTAGAAAATCCCATCTCCATAACTCCAAACCTCCTGAACTTTGCCACATGCATTTAATAAGAAAAGGGCCTGTGGGCATATCTCAACATGTACTTGCTGTGTATTCATTTGAGGGGATCTTAAGCTCATATATGCAATCAGTCAATAAATCCATGTTGCCTAAATGTGTTACCATAAACTGACACAAGGGATTGACTAGTGATTTGTTTTTAATAATGAGACCATGTTGACATAATATTATCAAAAAAAAATATATATCTCATTGCCTGCTTTATTTATTATGCTCCCTCCAACTTCAGTAATTACAGTAATGCACTGCTATTTTTGGTAGCTGGGTATGAATTGTAAGTGAGTGTTAAAGTGGTTGTAAATGCTCAGTGTTGTTTACCTTCATGCATTCTATGCAGCAGTGCTCTTAGTCCCCCCTAAAACATACCTGAGCCCCATCTCGATCCAACACTGTGCACAGTGATTTAAAGATTTAAAGTAGATGTCTAGAAGTGTCTGCACATACCAGTAGTAGCCTCCAGAAACCTCTCATGGTCAAATCCTGGGCAATTCTGACAAGCACTTTCTGATAGTCTCAACGTTTGTCCACCCTTCATACATCCTCTATCTTTCTAGGGGCCAGTAAGACAGGTCATGGTGATGGACCAATAGAAAAGGGAAAAGGCAGTAGAAAGTTTTGACAATCCCAATCCCAATCCCATGGGACCTTTCTACTTCAAAAGAGCTAGGCATTCATATGTTACAGGGCTCTTTATGTTGTTTCATGTATGTGCAGACACCTCAAAGTGCCTGCAACTTATATCTGGAGCAGTTTTTTGTTCTACTGTCTATGCAAATTTAATTGATGATCTTCTAAACAAAGAAAACCATCTGATCTGCCCATCACATAATAAAACTGCATTTTTACTGTACTTTGCAAAGAAGCCAAAAGGTACATTGATAATAACCATCAAGCTTATTGGCCCTCAGTAAGGGATATAAACAAATATGTTGTAAATTCTATATTTCTTACATGTTTCAAATGTGCGTGCAGCACAGTGACATGAAGGGAAATGTTAGCCATGTCACGCAGCAAGTGGATACCCCACCTAATTACAGATATCAAAGTTTACATGCTATGTATTGATTTTATTCATAGATGACAAATAGACAAATGCTTTTAGAAAGCTACAGGATATCTTATGTCACAAATGTATGAGCTGATTAGTTGTAACATGTTATACTAATGAATCTGCACCTTCACAGATCCTTATTCCTTATGTACTGGCAAGAGAAACTATAAAAAAAAATTGAAATGTGTGTGTATCAAATAGCGTTTATTATAAAGAATTATCACTCTAAACAAAAGACAGAAACTTTACATACATGCTATACGTATGGAAATAATGGCATTACAATTTTAAACTGAAATCTGCAAATCTCACAAAATCTTTTGAATATTCCCAAATATGAAACTTAAAAACTATTTGGTATTTTTTTTTTTTTGTACTTGATGAATCAATATTACATCAAAATCTAATTCAGATTGTTATTTCACAGTTTTTATGTTTGTTTTATACACAGTAACTGCCATGTTTTTGGTCAGGCCATTTCATATCTTGTAATGAATATAGAAAGTTGATCTTGACTGCGCATATCGGGGATGATATACCAAAGGCAAATAGGTTGTTCACTTTGCAAAGGAATTTGCCCCAGAGCTTAGTCAACAAAGTGAAACTCTTCTAACTTCTGTCATCCGATCATGTGCAAGCATTTTCCTTGCATGTGATTCCTTCACTACAATCACTAAGTTCCCTTGCAAAGTAAACAGCCTACTTGGCTTAAATCAACCCCATCGAATATTTCATAGGTCATAATAATTCCAGCAACTATATTTGAGAAGTTATTGAGTTATAATGAAATTTGTACTGTCATCCACTGAAATGATTCTTCACTCCCTGCTTTCTCATTGCACTTTAGCAAAGTATTAATGTTTTTACTTAAGAACCTTTAGGCTGGGTTCACACCTCTGACAGATGCGGCTCACAGCAGGGGTCCAGTGAGTCCCTGTTATCCGTTTCAGGGACTATTCAGGGCTGAATTTTTGCCTGAATTCGGCCCTGAAATGGAGCCAAAGACGCACAGCACTCCTGTGCAAGCTGCTCCACAGCCACAACAGAGATATTTAATCCAGCTCCATAGGGAGCTGGTCACAATCTCCTGTCATGCAAATTGGATGCGGGGAAATCCGCATTCAATTTGCATAGGTATGAACCCAGCCTTAGTCTATTGTAGGGCCTGGAAAGATATAGCACAAATCCAAATAAAACATTGCAAGTTTTAGTAAATATGGAAATTTCCCAGAGAATATAGAATACAAGAACAATTAGAATTATTTTTTATTCACTTTATGTAAGATTGTGAAGTGCAGTGTTTTGACTTAATCTGCCAATCGCCAGAACACTGCTATAAAGCGAAAGGATGATATCATTACCTCTTTGTAAGCTCCAACACCATCTTACATGAAAGTGAAACATTTCACATACTGCTCCAGGAGAGACCAAGCTACACACTCCACAATCACATCTCTGGTGTTGGCTCAACTTGTCTACACCAAAGCATTCAACTGCACTAGCATCAGGAATGCCACAGATAGAGATGCAAATAATATTCTCCTTTATTAAAATAACCAGCAAGAGCAAGTTTAATTTTAGCATGTTTCTCCCTAGGCACAGCCCTTTCTTAAAGAATCATGCAAAGTCAGAACTGCAGTATTAGGCTCTAAACTTTTATAGAATTTGATTCATAGATGATGTAGTGGGAGAGTGTAGGGAAGAAAGGTATAAATTAGTTGGCTAGTAAGAGACCACTATCACTTTGCCCTTAATAGGCCATGTGAAAGAGTCTGTTTAATGTGATGTATATTGGTGATATGTCTTCTTTGGCTCATAAAATCTTCCAAATCCAAAAGTAACCTGAAATATATCATTTTTTTTCAGTCAAATTTCGTTCAGAGAATCAAATTCCACTTCAAAATATATACACACAGTATTTTTGCAGTGAGCATAAATGTAATCCAGGATGCTTTCCATTTGGGCAAAAGATGTATTGTTGTGCCAGTAAAGGTTATTTCCCCATCTTGAAATCCAATACTATTCAAAAGAGCCATATTACAGCATAAAGAGAATTGTTAACATACAATGTTTTGCTAGCAGTTTTCTTATTAATGGCATAAATTTGATAAATGAATAGCTCTAACTCCAGCCTTCCACAGCAGATATCACAATGTCAGGACTATAAAACATAGAGCAAAATATTCTAAAATGCACTATATTTATGCACTCATACTATTATCGCAGTTCTCATTTCAAAATACTATATCAATTCCAATAGTTTTAGTTATTTCAAACATTTAAAGTCAAGTTAATGAGGCAGATGATCCCATGCACTATGTTTTATGTTCATGGTTATTTAATTTATTGTTTTATAAAACAAAGACTGTTTAAAGATTGATTGTATATTGTCTTCTAGCCTGCATGCTTTAGGCTTTCAAGAGGTTTTAATCTTGATAGTGATAACCACTTTTAGTTATATTCCATTTTAAAACAAGGTTATTTATTTTATAGTCTGTATGTAACTTTATGATAGCACGTAACTGACTATCATGTTATTTAAACCCTAGGCAGATATAAAATATAGCTAAAAAGTATTAGCCTGTTGCAGTTCACTGTAGAGCAGAGCTCAGAAATTGGGAGAGAGAAGCTGCACAAGAAGCCAATTAATTGAGCTGAAGTGTAAGTAGTATGCCAATCAGTTTATTAGTGTGCCACTTCTTCTTTCACTGTCCAGTAACAGGATGGAGGTGGGTAGGAGACCTGTAAGGATTACTCTACTGCAGCAGACAAAAATCAGGTTTCTTCCCCTGCCAGAAAAGGCTATGCTGTCTGCTTAAAATTTGATAGCCTTAATGACAAAGCATTTGGCAGATAAACAACTCTTGTATAGGTATTTCACCTAATTTGTTGTTTGTCTGGAAAAAAGATTGGGTTTTATAATATGAAAAATATTTAATGCATGTATTTTTTTTTAAACATTTCCGTTATCTAAATATTTCAAGCACTATTGTTGGGTTAAGCATATGCTTAGGTAGATATAAAGACTATAGGGATGGATTCTAAGCACAGAAATAATTGCTGAGATGCAAAATATTCTGTAACACTCTTTAAATAGATCTGTGTGGCATTAACCACTTGAGCCCCGGAAGGTTTTATCCCCTCAATGACCAGAGCATTTTTTGCGATTCAGCACTGCGTCGCTTTAACTGACAATTGCGCGGTCATGTGACATTGTACCCTAACAACATTGATGTCCTTTTTTCCCCACAAATAGAACTTTCCTTTCCCTTTCTCAACAGACCAGGTCTGTTGAGAAAGGGGTGCGGCTTGCCTACCACCCAAGCGCGCTTGCCCAGGAAACGTGTCCACTATTGATGACGCCATCCCCCTGCAGCCAGCTGTCTCGTGTGTGTCAAGCCTTGTTCTGAGGACGCTCCTCCGTTGTCTGAAGCCAGCTCACTACAACCAGGAAGAGCTGTTACTACATCCACCACAGAGACTTTTCACAGGCACAAGACTGGGAGCGCCATCCATGACTCTTACTATCATGCTTGTTTTTATCACCACAATGTGAGTTTATCTCTATATATCTTATTAAAGCATTTTATATCTATAAAAATGTCTGCACCCAGAGGCGCCTCTTTACTTGTTGTAGATCAAAGCATCAGAGCTTCACAAAAAAAAATCAGAAGTTCTGTTCTGCAAGCTTGTTCCAGAACACTGACTCAAAATACTGAATCTAAAGAGCCAGCATGACAGCCATAAAATAACAGTTTCAGAAGAAGAAATCAACAGGTCAACAATGAGAGGGTTGATTTACTAAAACTGGAGAGTGCAAACTCTTGGGCAGCTGTGTATGGTAGCCAATCAGCTTCTAGCTTCGGTTTGTTCAATTAAGCTTTGACAAAAAAAAATGGAAGCTGATTGGTTTCTATGCAGAGCTGCATCAAATTTTACACTCTCCAGTTTTCAATAAATCGACCCTTGTCATTATAAATCAACCCCACAGCCATTTTGTTCCTCTATTAATAGGATTACTTCAAGGACATTCATATTACCAAGGGTCAAATACATTAAAATGGATTTTATGGGTATACACTAGCCATTGTATGTTTTTGAAAAGGCATAAACAAATAATTCTGACTAGTACTATGCATATAAGAATATAGTTCATATAATGACTGCATAGTTTGACAAATATATACAATATTATACAGCAGTGGTTTTCGAATTCATTCAAATGCAAGTCTGATTCAAGTAAGGACAGACATTACTGATGTTGAACTCTAAAGACTATCTATAGGCTGTAAACACTAGTGCATGGAATGTATGTAATAGATTTAGTGCAAGCTATTTGCACTCATTAGTAATATGGGCATGTTGAATACAGTGCTTTCTTAATTTAGATGGAGACAAACTGTCTTTTGCAGAGTTTTTTTAGCCACTTCCATACTCGTCACTTTCACCCCCTTCCTGCCCGGGCCAATTTTCAACTTTCAGTTCTGTTGCACTTTAAATGACATTTGCGCAGTCATGCAACCCTGTACCCATATGAAATTTTATACATTTTTTTAAAACAGATAGAGATTTCTTTTGGTGGTATTTAATCACCACTGGGTTTTTTATTTTTTGTTAAAAAAGTTTTTCATAGTTTCTGTTGTAAGATTTTGCAAATTAGTAATTTATCTCCTTCACTGATGTGCACTGAGGAGGCTGTACTGACAGGCACTGATAGGCTGCACTTGATGGGCACTGATGGGCAATGATAGGTGGCAGTGATGGGCACTGATAGGCAGCACTGTTAAGCAGCACTGATGAGCACTGACAGGTGGCACTGATGAGGAGGCACTGAGGGGAGACACTGATGGGCACTGATAGGTGGCATTGATCAGCACTGGGCACTGGTATGCAGCACTGATGGACACTCATAGGCAGCACTGATGGCTACAGATTGGCACTGTGGGAGCTACACTGATAATCATGATACTGATTATCAGTATTAGTGTAAATGTCCCATGTCTGAATGACTCAGCAATCACAGAATGCACCGGATGCGTGCCCCAGGGGGTGTGTGCGAGGTGTAGTTCTGGGAGAATGTCCATGGACACCCTCCCAGAACTGGATAGCCGTGCTATAACTGTCTTTTGGCTCTAGCTCAGTCAAGAATTGGTTAAGTAGGCTTTAACCTTTATATGCCAAGGAAAGGTAATGCTAACCCCTTTAACCTCTTCACGCTGGCCGCACACATATATGTGGCCTCTTGGCGTGTGGGCCTTCACGCCGAGCGGCCGCTTATATGTGGCCCTGTATAAACCACTTACCATGCCGAGAGCATGCTCAGAAGACATTTACATATATCACTTAGAAAAAAAAACATAGTGGAGAAGACAATGAACATCATCTGTTTATGTGTCTGTGGTTAAATGTACATCCAAGGCCAATGATATATAGCACATATCAAAATTTTAGGCCAGCCTCACCATAACCTGCCTCTATCTGGTCCTGTAAACTCTACTTTCAAAAATCATATGTACTGTAGCTTGAACCAATGAGGATTAAAGTATAAAAAAAGAGCTGTATAAGCTGTTAGCTATATGCTAACATGAGTATTTAGGTCTAAAGTAATGACATCTTCTGTTTTAAGAAGGTATGGGGTTTATTTACTAAAACTGGAGGGTACACAATCTGGTCCAGCTCTGCAAAGAAACCAATCAGCTTCCAGTTTTTATCATCAAAGCTTAATTGAACAAGCTGAAGTTAGAAGCTAATTGGCTCCCATCCACGGCTGCACCAGATTTTACACTCTCAACTATTCGTTGATTAACCCCTATATGTAGCAGTGCTTTAGAGAAAGGGCTTTATGGTTCTTTTAAAAACAACTTTCCTAGTCTTTAAATTAAATTCATTGCAATAAATAGCTCCATTATAGGTATTTTAGTTAGTCCATATACAAAATACATTTTTTCACATACTAGATTTTTCAGTATAAATGCTCCAAACCCATTGCAAGAAGGACAGTAAAGTTGCATTTGGCATCATGCTCTGATGATTATCTTGACACTTACAATTTAAGCTACAATTCTTTCTGGGGTTTATTGTTATCTGTAATTTCCTTAATAAACATTATTTTTTATACTACAGTGTATATATATAGATATAGATATATCTATATATATATAGATATAGATATATCTATATATATATAGATATATCTATATCTATATATATATGGATTTTTTTTTCTCCACCACCCTAAAGACAAGCAGATTAAAACCCTGATATGTTAACTATTTGCTAGCTTATAAATTACTTTCATTGTTTGACTAAGTGAACTTATAAAGTAACTATGGTTAGTATAGGTTTATAATGCCCCTCACATGCTTAAAATTGTAATTTTGCTTTCCTTCCTACCTCTACATTTATTAGTAAAAGTTAATCATTTTACAGATTTTCAAAATAAATAGTAATGTTCTATAAAATTAATTAACACCTCTTATGAATATTACTATATAGCAGAAACAGTTCAGCTCTCCTTGTGATGCTCATTCTTCATCAAGGTATGTCCTACACTGTGTGGAACTTTTATGGCAAAAAGCAATTAACATTTTATAAAAGTAATAACTCAAGGCTGGTGTAAGGGCAAATCAACTAATATGGTTGCTTTAGGCTGGAAGCTACTAGGGCCATTAGGTCTTAAGCACTTGTTACTGGTCATTAAAGTAATCTGGTACAGACAGATATAAACATGTGAGTGGTGTCACTGGTGCAAACCAAGAATATAAATATGTAAATGTAGGATCTGCTGCAGTTATAGATTTCCCACTATATATTGTGGGATAGTGATATAAACATGACCAGGGTCAGTTGCCATTTGCCACATGGGCAGCACATCAACATACTATAGTGGATGTATTTAATCAACAATTCTCCCACTCTACAAGGCTCTGGTCCGGCCGCACCTGGAGTATGCTGTCCAGTTCTGGGCACCAGTCCTCAGGAAGGATGTACTGGAAATGGAGCGAGTACAAAGAAGGGCAACAAAGCTAATGAAGGGTCTGGAGGATCTTAGTTATGAGGAAAGGTTGCGAGCACTGAACTTATTCTCTCTGGAGAAGAGACACTTGAGAGGGGATATGATTTCAATTTACAAATACCGTACTGGTGACCCCACAATAGGGATAAAACTTTTTCGCAGAAGAGAGTTTAACAAGACTCGTGGCCACTCATTAAAATTAGAAGAAAAGAGGTTTAACCTTAAACTACGTAGAGGGTTCTTTACTGTAAGAGCGGCAAGGATGTGGAATTCCCTTCCACAGGCGGTGGTCTCAGCGGGGAGCATTGATAGCTTCAAGAAACTATTAGATAAGCACCTGAATGACCGCAACATACAGGGATATATAATGTAATACTGACACATAATCACACACATAGCTTGGACTTGATGGACTTGTGTCTTTTTTCAACCTCACCTACTCTGTAACTATGTAACTATTATGCTCTGAGTCTTGGATAATTGTGGAAATGTTCTACTGATACCAGAGAATGGCATTGCTTTTTAATAAGTTGCAGAGTTTGATACTAAACATTTAATGGCAGTAGGTCTTTACATTATGCTTTTTAATGAGCACCAAAAATGGTAATAATTGTGCTGTTCCATAAACAAAGAAATAACCATTATACAATGGCTCCACAAAACTGTTTGTTTAATGATAGCCCTCATAAAAAAATAATAATTCTTTGAAGACACGTATTTCAATCACAATTTTTCTTTACATGGGTTGTGATTTATCTATGATTGGGTGCCAAAATAATTAAAAGTATACACTGCGCTAAAATCTAAAAGTATATGGTGAGGAGCAGCTACATACAAAGTGACAACAACCAAGAAATAGTGTGAGAGAAAATGTAGCGCATAAATTGTGCAAAAAGTTTTCAATCAAGAAAACAGCTGAAAAATAAATATCCATGAATAGTGAACACAGCCATGATATCACTTAAAAGTCTCTCAAATGAAGATAAATAAAGTCCTGTGAGGTGAAATGTCCCACTGGAAGGTGTATATAAACGTGTGACAGCCAATGCTCAAACACAGGTAGATCGTCAAATCATCGAAAAACAGTATCCAACAACTGCACGTATCTCGGTGAAAATGGTGTGTAAGAAACTCTTACCAGATACATTGGACTCCCTTGTCAGCGACAGGGAATCACTCGAGCGGGTTGCCTCTCAGGGCCTGGAAGCGGACATCACGACTCTGCGAACCTTATGGGTCAAACTCTGCATGGATCTCCCGGGGCCACCAGGTGGGTCCTCCCAAAGGATGGCCAAGGTGCGAATCAGAGGGATCGGTGCGTCACGCATCAAACTGGAAATGAGTCATTGCAATCACTCGGAAGTTCCTGTGCTGGTCAGGATATCCATCTAGGTGGTCACAGTGAGGTCTCTCTTTAGCAAATGAGAGACTAAAGAGAGACCTCATCGTGACCACCTAGATGGATATCCTGACCAGCACAGGAACTTCCGAGTGATTGCAATGACTCATTTCCAGTTTGATGCGTGACGCACCGATCCCTCTGATTCGCACCTTGGCCATCCTTTGGGAGGACCCACCTGGCGGCCCCGGGAGATCCATGCAGAGTTTGACCCATAAGGTTCGCAGAGTCGTGATGTCCGCTTCCAGGCCCTGAGAGGCAACCCGCTCGAGTGATTCCCTGTCGCTGACAAGGGAGTCCAATGTATCTGGTAAGAGTTTCTTACACACCATTTTCACCGAGATACGTGCAGTTGTTGGATACTGTTTTTCGATGATTTGACGATCTACCTGTGTTTGAGCATTGGCTGTCACACGTTTATATACACCTTCCAGTGGGACATTTCACCTCACGGGACTTTATCTTCATTTGAGAGACTTTTAAGTGATATCATGGCTGTGTTCACTATTCATGGATATTTATTTTTCAGCTGTTTTCTTGATTGAAAACTTTTTGCACAATTTATGCGCTACATTTTCTCTCACACTATTTCATTTGTCTATGATTGGAGATGAGCTCAGTGTTCACAGGTAATCCTAATGCCGAACATGTATGGTGTTTGGCATAGATTAACATGATCATTTCTGACACTATCGGCCCATTTACTTACATATCCAGAAATCCCTGGCCATGCAAGCCACGGGGCAGGTAATAGAGCAGGTTACATTATTGCCTAAATACAGTATGGCTACATGACCATACTTGGGCAATTCTGTCAATGGTTGTTAACCACTAGCCAACCAGCCGCCGCAGTTATACTGTGGCACGTTGGCTCGGCTGGGCAAATCGGGCATAGCTGTACGTCGCTCCTTTAAGACATCACAGCAGGCATGTGCAATGGCGGCGCGATGACAGCTGGGCACCCGCGATTGCTCATGACAGAGCCAGAACCGGGATCTGTGTGTTTACACACAAATCCTGGTTCTCTCAAGGGAGAGGAGACAGATCGTGTGTACATACGAAATATGAACACCGATCTGTCTCCTCTCCTAGTCAGTCTCATACCCCCTACAGTTATAACACACCTAGGGAACACAGTTAACCCCTTGATCGCCCCCTATTGTTAACCTCTTCCCTGCCAGTGTCATTTATACAGTAATCAATGGCTATTTTTAGCTCTAATTTCTAATCGCAGATCGCCGCCATTACTAGTAAAAAATAATAATAATAAAAATGACATAAATCTGGGAGCATGCACGGAGTCTCCCAAGATGGCGGCGTAAGCCTGGAGTTGCCGGCCACACAGCGACGATAGCCGCAGATTCCGGCTTCCAGGCTCCCCACAGATAACTGGGGATGGCAGGGGAGACATCAGAGGCCCAGTACATGCCGGGCAGACAGGCCAGAAGAGCTTTGGGACCCCAGTTTGATTCTGCAGATGGCCAGGACATCCCCAAGATGGCGGCCACAGCACAACCACGGGACCAGGCCGCAGAGGACTCCTCCATTACAGTCAGGCAGGTGCTGAAACCGGTCACCCTCCCATACACCCCCCTCATGTCAGGCCCATCTCAAGCAGGGGAAATCCCAGCCTCTACAGTGTCATGGATAGAGCGCTCCATAGGGCCCTATGAGATGTCCTCATCTGCAGCTTCCCCTATTCATTCTGACTCCATTACAACTCAGCCTGTGCAGGCTCTTGATATCACTTTCAATGTATCAGAACTTTTCACTTAAATCTCAGAGATGCTTGACAGAGGCTTGACTCAAAATGCAGACAGGATCACAGGAGAAATTAGGGCAGATTTCCAGAGCCTGGGCTCCAGAATTGAACATATTGAGCATGACATTACAATCTCCAGAGCAAACCAAAATACAGACGATTTGCACTTTGTACAGGAGCAGCTTGAAGCAGCCCAGGCCCGGATTGACGATCTTGAGAATCGCTCGAGGCGGTACAATTTTAGGATTAGAGGGATCCTTGAAACAGTTACTGATGTCCCATCTGCTGTGCAGGAAGTTATTAAATACCCGATCCCCTCTGTCCCATCTCACAAGCTGGCATTAGATAGAGCCCACAGATCTCTAGGCCCTCCAAGGAAGGATGGAACCCCGAGAGACATTGTGGTAAAACCACACTATTACTCCATCAAGGAGGAGGTGATGAAACGTTCCCGCCAACAGGATCGAATACAGTATCAGGATCAGGAAGTACCGATTTTCGCTGATATCTCCCCTTTTACCATCCAAAAAAGGAGATAATTGAAACCCCTTCTTGCCTCTCTCACCAAGAAAGATATTAAATACCGCTGGGCATTCCCGTTTGCCCTCAAATTCTCCTACAAGGGCAAACAGCATGCAATACATAGCTTCCCTGAGGGCAAGCGTTTACTTTTGGAACTCAAGCTCATTTCACTGGATTCGGAGATGAACACATCAAACTCTCAACAAGGGTCTGCCAAACGACCTACACCTCAGAGTCTCACGTCACTATTGGGTGGAAAGGCCAAACCCAAGAGAGTCAATTATAACCTGCCCCCCTGATATTGCTACACATAATCTTCCTGTTGATCTTTATTTCCTCTAACCTCTTTTATTTACAGGATGGAAGAATCACCAGAGAACTTTATCCAAACTGGATAGGACTTGCCCCTACTTGCTACTCTTCTGACTGCTGCTGATATGCAGTTTTGGGGCCTGGAGCCCCTTACCCACATTGGCATTGAAAATTCACTTTTCATCCCAACTAGTACGTGCCATCATCCCCTGGACATGTTCCCCCAAGTTGGACATTTTAGTCTATATCACCACATAGGGAGACTGTTAGCTGTATCCGCATTATAGCATGTTTCACAGTTATTTTAATGCTGTATAGGGTCGAGGCTGATGCCTTGCGCCCCATTCTACTACCGAGACAGGAATTTTCCATCTCTGGGTGGTGGGACTATAGCCCCGCATACGGGCTATACAAAGGTTGTTTGTTCTGATTGAGGGGAGGAAGACCTTCTCCTTCCCTTAATCCGGGCCTGTCATAGGCTTTACGCTTTTAATAATGTTGATGACAGATTTATTTTTTCTCCCTTTTTTCCCTGGCTAATCGCTTCTCTTTTTCAGCTTGCCTACTGATATTTTTCCCCTTCAAGGAGCCTTCGGTTATTCTACAGGCTACTTGTGCGACATATCTTCCCCTATTTCCTGCTCAGAATATGGTAAGTGACTATGGATTGAGTGACTTTTTTTCCTTAAGCTCCATGGCTAATGACAATACTACTCCGCCTCCTTTACGTATAATCTCCCACAATACTCAGGGACTTAATTCTCTTATCTAGAGATGGAAGGCCTTTCAGGCATACCGATCTCATCACATAGATGTGCTCCTCTTGCAGGAGATGCATTTTCCGGTGCGGTAAGATTGCTCTTTCCTCCATGCATACTTCCCCTTGTTTTACTTGGTCATAATAAGATGAGAGGGGTAGCGATCTTGTTTTCCAAACACTACAAATTTTCTGTACAGTTGGAACACAGGGAACCGGAGGGAAGATTTCTCCTAGTAAAAGGTACTATTGACGACCACCTATATTCATTCATTTCATATTATGCCCTCGAAAGAGGTCAGACAAGGTTCTTTCAACAAACGTTTCACACCCTAGGCCCAATGTTAGAAGGTATCACAATTATGGGGGGAGACTCTAATATGGCTTTCGACTCCGGTATTGACAAGACCAAACCTATTCACTCACAATTGATTAGACTTAGTAAAGCTAGTGTCCAAATAGCATGATTTTTCAGTCTCATCTAACTGACATTTGGAGGGAATTGAACCTGTCTACCCGGGACTTCACCCACTTCTCAAATCCACACCAATCTTACTTGTGCATCGATCACATCCTACTATCCACTCGCCATATCCCGTTAGCCCTTATGTCCAAAATTTTAGACGTAAGTTGCTCAGATCACTCTATGGTACTCCTTACGCTGCACAGAGACGCTCCTAGAAAACATTACTCCCATTGGACCCTTAACCAATCCATCCTGAATTACCCCATCAGGGTTACCAAAATACAGGGGGCTCTGCAGGAATATTTCTGCCTCAATGACATTGGGGATGTTTCTGCTGAGACTCTCTGGGCAGCGCATAAGGTGACGATCAGGAGTAAACTAATACAAATTGCAGCACAACAGAAGAGGGACAGGATGGGTGACATTGAAAGACTTGAGAGGGAGTTCTGTGACCCACGCAAGCAACATAAATAAGACCCTGCTAAAGTCCCTTAGCATATTTTAGAAGCAGCCCTAGCGGCCCTGAACCTGGTCCTCACTGCAAAGGCTGAGAAATCCATCAGATGGACTGGGACAAAATTTTAACAGAGATGGGACAAAATAGGACCCTTGCTTGCCTGTAAATTATCCCCTAGATTTCTCTCTCACTCACTTCCAAAAATCAGACAGGCGGATGGCACTCTCACCCTGAACCCACAGCGCATCATGAAGGCCTTTCAGGACTTTTACAGGGATCTCTATAAAGCAGAAAAACATACATACTTTAATCGAGTAGACGAATTTCTGAAAGATCTGGACCTACCAAAACTTTCTGAAAATCACAGAGCAGAGATAGAGGCTCTCGTTTCAGGCGCGGAGATTGCAGAGGTAATTAAAACCTTAAAGGGGAGAACAACACCTGGGCCTGATGGGTTCTCAACGCCCTATTACAAAACATTCACTGAAACCTTGACCCCCTACCTTACTAGATTCTTTAACTCAATGATTAAAGGTACCCCTATTGGAAATCAACTCAACATGGCGTATATCTCAGTAATCCCCAAGACAGGTAAAAATGCAAGCCTGATAGGGAACTATAGGCCTATTTCCTTGATTAACAATGACCTTAAAATTTTAACTAAAGTTATGGCAAAATGTCTAGCGTCGTTCATAGGCCTACATGTCCACAAAGACCAAGTTGGTTTTATTCCTGGCAGACAGGGACCCGACCAAGTGAGAAAGGTGGTGGACCTTATTTCAGTTCTACAATTAAACTGGGCGGGTGGACACAAACAAGAAGGCATGCTTTTATCGTTGGACCTTCAGAAGGCCTTCAATTCCGTTTCCTGGCCATATCTCTTCACGGTACTAAGATGATGGGGTTTTGGCCCGAACTTTATAGGGGTTCTGGAGGCTCTTCACTGGAAGCCTGAGGCCAAAGTTAGACTCCAAGGACTCACCCAAACAAAATTGACGTCCTTTTTTCCCACAAATAGAGCTTTCTTTTGGTGCGTTTTTTATTTAAACAAAAAAAGTGACAATTTTGAAAAAACGCATTATTTTTTACATTTTGCTTTAATAAATATCCCCCAAAAATATATAAAAAAAAACTATATTTTCCCTCATTTTAGGCCGATATGTATATGTATATATTGATTGGTTTGCGCAAAAGTTATAGTGTCTACAAAATAGGGGATAGTTGTATGGCATTTTTATTTTTAATTTTTTTTATTAGTAATGGTGGTGATCTGTGATTTTTATCAGGGCTGTGACATTATGGCGAACACGTTGGACACTTTTGACACTATTTTGGGACCATTGTCATTTATACAGCGATCAGTGCTATGAAAATGCACTAATTACTGTGTAAATGACACTGGCAGTGTAGGGGTTAACCACTAGGGGGCGATGAAGGGGTTAAATGTGTTCTAGGGAGTGATTCTAACTGTGGGGGGTGGGCTACTAGTTACATGACAGCGATCACCATTCCTGATGACAGGGAGCTGTGAACTCTGTCATGACACAAGCCAGAATGGGGAAATGCCCCGTTCTGAGGCTCCGTGACATGATCACCGGGAGACGATCATGGGAGACGATGTCCGCCAGTCCCATGGGCACGGTAATGCTGTACGCACCGGGCACGCACCTGCTATCCCCGGCTCTTAAAGGGGATGTAAAGTTACGCCCATTTGTCCACTGCTGCCATTGTGCCGACGTATATCTTCGTGCAGCGGTCGGCAAGTGGTTAAAGTCCATACCAGAATCAAAGAGTCTGAAATGCATTTTGGGGGGACTCTGTGTAATTTTTTTACTCTTGCTGTAGGAAAGAAAAAAATGTAATTGTGAAAATGCCAGCATATGGCATACATTGCCGCCTTTAAAAAAAAAAAGCAGCAAACAAACCCCTCCAAAGGGTCCTGCAAATACACAAAACACTCTTTGGGGGGGTCTGTCTGCTGTTGTTTTTGTTTTTTCAAACAAAGAAGCTGGCAATGACATCTGTCAAAGTTATTTGCTGGCAATTAGTTTTTTTCCATTTTGAATGTCAGTGATAAAAAAAATCACTGTTCCTAGTTGCATGCAATTTTTTAAATAGTTTTGTTTGCATTGGTACATGTTCTCCAGGGCAATGTCCAACTCCCCATGTTATTTTTGTCACACCCTTGCATATCAGCCCAGAAATTGGGCATTTTCAATTTGACAGATTCAGCTCTCATTGAGTTCAGAGGGGTTCTGGTTCAGCATCCAAACTTCTTTGAAGTTCAGAAAACCCTTGCCAAGCCCAACATAGGGCAGTTAAGCTCATCATTATCTATGATTAAAAAACCTGTAGCATAAAATTATTTCTATAAATCATGTAATTATTTTGTCAATATAATGTTTAAAAAAACAAATAGTATATGGCTTCCTTTAAAAAGTGAACTTACAACTAATAGATGCTAAAATATGCAATCCCTGACATTAAATGTTCAATGCTTGGAAAGAATAGATATGATTTGCATAATTTGCTGGATTTGAATTTGACTTCAAACATTGTAAAAAAGTCACAGCCTAATGTTTTTGTAACACAAATTATAAATGGCGTGTGTCAAACTGAGCTCATTCCCACATGTTTTTCATTAATCTAAAGGCAAAGTGTACAGATTCAAGAGGAGCTCACATTTTTCAAAACAGAGAGAATACAGAATGAGCTGGTGACCTTTATAGCAGCACATGGTTTTTTAATGTTCAGAAAATATTTATACCTATCAGAAATTAATGTGAGCCTGTTGAATAACTTAAAAAAATGAATGCTTAAAAAAGGCCTCATTTACTCTCTAAGTTACTTAAAGTGCCAAAAAAGAAATCTAATACTAATGTGAACACATCAACTACTACTATTCAGCTAATACTACAGCTGTCACAACTGTGGCTGCAGTAGTAGTACAGCAACTGGATGTATTATTTCTACTACTAATATAAATAATATTAAAATAATAATAAATGTCACACACAGTACAAACATATGCCTAACCAAGAAGCTTTAAACACTACATTTAATGTGTTAATTTAATGCCCAACTTAAGCGTGCAAAAAACCCCTATATAATTGGACCCCCCCCACACACACACACACTTTAAGGGTTCAATTCTTGTTACTCTAAGTGGTAGAAGAAGAGGCTGTGTTACTTACAGTATTCCTCACTCTGCCACTCTCCAGTGGTCTCCTTTTTTTCCTGATGCTCTCTGATGTGGATGGCCCCTCTTCATCATCATGTACAGTGCAGATTCCTTCTGCATTGTATGTGAAGAAGAACTGGAAATGCGTGACAGTGGGCTGCAGTACCTTGGGGAGCAGGCTTTGAAAGATCAGTCACACAGATGGAATTATCCTGGCAGAGTGAGGGATATGATTTGTACTACACCTTATTGCTCCACTACTAAAGTCAACTAGCATTTAATCCTTGTAGTGTGAGGGCCCCACTGCAAGGATACTTTTTCTTGTGCCCAAAGTTTAGCTTTATTACAACTGTATTACATATATAATTTTGGTATTTCAAGCTATTGTTTTAACATATAGTTAAAATATAATAGGAATATAATATGTAAATAAACACATGATAATGTTTATTGCATATTTTCTGTACAAATAATTTTCTATGTAAAGTTATGAGAAGTTAAATGTACACTATGGGGAGGATTTGGTAAATAATCCCATAATTTACAAACCAGCATGCAATTCAATCTATCACTGGGATCAAGGGAACATTTGAGAATTAAACTTTACCCTCAATTTCATTGAATATTGATATAAAGGTTGTTTGTGATTTTTTGAAAATTACACTGTAAGTCAGCAAACTTTACAGAAGTAAAACATAATCATAATAATTACATTTTTTTTTAAATTCTCTATATTCCTTACAGATCAAAAATAGTTTATTTATTTTTTCTGTGCTTTAGCTACAACAGCAATAATGCTGCTGAGTCAGTGATAGATGTTATTAATACAAAGCAATAAGGCTCTATATATCTCAAAACTTATGAATGCCAATAATGATTAAACAAGTCAAATGTTCAATAGTAGATATGTCTTTATTATAGCTTTATATTTGTGTGTTATTTAATGTGGCAGCTATCCCCAAAGGGAAGATGGCTGATACTCAACAAATGAGAAGTCAGCATGCAGGAAATAAAAAGGCTGACACTGGTGTTAAGAGATCCCAGGAGGAATAAAAAAAATGCACTGCTAATCCAAGAAGTTCTTCCCTTCCATAGCCACAGAGGTTTAAATGCAGTTTATAAATGTATTAACAATATGAATAATGTAAAAGATGAGCATATTTAGCACTTATTTTCATTCTTGTCAGGTTTAAGTAAGGAACACATCATTTATTTAGTGAACCTCATATAAACAAAAACAATAGCTGTATGCCTTTATATTGTTGTCATATAGTAAAAGGATTTATTCACCTTATGATAAGTTTAATGTAATGTCTTTCAGATGCTGCCCTGCATGCTTCCTAAATTAATTGACTGTCATTTTGTAATTCACTGTATTTTGTTTCGCTAGAGGCATATTTGGTGAGTTGTTTATTTGTATTATCAGGGGATGCAACTGGTGCTCTTTGCACGGGATTTTATTGTATCCAGAGAGCTTTATGTCCTATCCTAGGGCAAAACTATGAAACACCTTAGATTAAGAATAGAAACACATTGCAAAATGTTTCCTGAGAGTATGTTTACTAACATGTCACAACTTTCAGAATTATAAAAACACCAAGATAGAGCATTTATCATAAACTTTAGATTTGGTTTGACAAGACAGAAGATAATAGTGGACATTTATCCAAACGTGTATTGAATAGGGAATTCTGATGTTATCAGTGCCCTCACAAGGAAACCTCCAATCCTGCTCAGGTAACAATATTGACACATACACAATATTGACACATACACAAATACAAACATTACAGAGTTCCCCATCCTGCTAAAAAGGGTGTTGCAATACTCCTCATTTTCTATACCTCATATCCTGTTTTTCATGGTGACAACAAATGAGTTGAAATCACAGGAATCGATGAACATATGATGAAACAAAATGAAAATGATTAAGCCTTTTGCCCTCATACTTTAAAACTGACACATTTTAGTAGGAATTCTGATTTCTTGGACTTCCCACATCATATGACACCTATTGGTGCAAAGTTACATAATCTCTAACTAGTTATTATACAAATAATATCATTTTTAGGAATATTCCTTTAGGCCTGAGTACAGAATATATTATTGGCTCTCGGATGTATGCACAGTGTAGACACTTTTGTGCACTTTAGGAGTTTGCAACTACATTTCTGTGCATAAAGAAGCTTCCAGTGATCTACCAGACGTCCTGGGCATTTCTGTCCTGATATCAACCATTTTTCTTTACAGTTTCAAATGTTTCAAACAAGGCTTTTAATGCTCATGTCCCTATCACATTTTTCCATTACTAAAGACAAACCAAATAAATTCCTTGCGCTAGAAAATAAAATATAAATAAGGACTGCTGTATTCACTGCACAATTTAGATACTAGATGTAAAAAAGCTATTTCAGCAAAGTGGGCATGCTGTTCCTTTAAAATTAATTTTTCCATTAATAAATGATATTTAAGCAACATAAAAACACTGGTTATGTTGATTAGGAGACAATATTTTGTATTTCCTTAACAGTCAAAACTATCCTGTGAATAAACAAGTGACCATTAATAACAACAAGGGCCTAGAGTGAAACTCTTACTGGAGATTATTTTTATATATTTATTGATCTGCTGCACAGTGGGGGTTTTAATGTAATTAGATAAGATATGCCAATAAAGTTGTTATAATCAAAATAATAAAGTTATATTTGTACTTTTAAGTTGAATAAATGTTATAAACATATAATTCAGTGTGTTGGAATTCTTATACAATTTGTTTCTTAAAGTGATACTAAAGCTTTGGATTTTTTTACATTAAAATAATAAGCATGTCATACTTACCTGCTCTATGCAGTGGTTTTGCACAAAGCAGCCCCGATCCTCCTCCTCTTGGGTCTCCTGCTGGCGCTCCTGGCCCCTCCCTCCTGCTGAGTGCCCCCAGAACAAATAGCCTCCTATGGGAACACCCACAGAGCTGAGGCTCGGCTCCACCCCTCTCTCTCCTCATTGGCTCACTGGCTGTAATTGACAGCAGTGAGAGCCAATGGCTCCTGCTGCTATCTCAGCCAAGGAGGAGGGAAAGTCCCCAGAGAGCTGTGGCTCTTGTGCACAGGGCTGGAAAAAGATGGGGCTCAGGTAAGTATTAGGGGGGGCTGCTGCATAGAAAAGATTTTTTACCTTCATGCATGGAATGCTCAAATACGTGAGCTTTTAGAATGACTTTAGCATTAAAAAATATATAATTGCACATAGGTATAGTAAAAATATATTTAGTTGTAGTTTAATAAGATGTAAAATATGGTAATGTGGTTATTTTGCAAATCAATGCAAGACATAAGTTAGGTATGTTTATGTAATTAAATAAAATGGAGAAAAATAATAAAGTACAGTTTCCCTGTACAAGGTACAAAGTTGGGAAATAGATAAAATTCTCATCTCTGTTTCCAACAAAGGCAACTGTTTGACCTGTCCTTCAATACCATTAAAGCAGGTCTCACACCTTACTTAAAATAGATTTTATTAGAATCCCTTGAAATAGCTTGCTTCAGTCTCAGAAAAGACACATGCTTGGGGAATAAGGCTACTAATACTGTACAATAAGTTTGGCATTAAGTGTATTTTAGAGGTCATTGCTAGTTTAATTATTCTGACTTTAGTATTATAGCACTATAAAGATAATATATATAATATAACCATAGAGTCAATGTTTAACCTGTGGTGTAAATGAGAATTTTGCAAATGTTTGCCTTAATGTGTAACCAATTCTATTTACTGTAGTCAAGTTAGCTAAGAGAAGCAGCCATGAAACAAGGCTGCAGACATGGAACAAGGCTCAATGTTTTTTTTGTTTTTTTTTTCATAAGATATAATATAGAAAATTAAGTATAATTGATTCACTAGGATAGTCCTCTAACAACATAAAAAAAAATGAAGAGGACTTTACATTATATTTTTAGAGTTGTTCACTAGGATAGTGACTCAAAGAATGTTTTCTGGACATTTATCTATCTGTATTTTGCAGAATGTGCCTATTGAAAGAGAATTTGCCCTCTTTGCCATCATTTTTAGAGAGGATCCATCCATTATATTTAACAAGTTTCATCCATCAGCAGCCGATTACAACATTATAGAGTAATTCCAAAAAAACAAGATTCAACCATTTAGTCACTATTTTTGAAGAGAACTCTTCCTATGTGTAATGCTACAGCTGATGGGTGAATTCTGTTTGTTAGTGAAATCTGTTTATTATGTTGTACACAACTGCTAATGGTGAGTCTTCTTAAATGTGATAGGTGACTTTACAAATTCTGCAAATACAGATGGACCAATGCCTAGCAAACATTCACTGTGGAAATTACAAACAAATCTTTTAAAAATAGGCCCCATGGAGTAAATTCTACAAAGCAACATAAAATTAATTTACATTATATAATCACAATACAGATTATATAATAATGTATTACATTGCTGCAAGGATAATACAGCTCCTTAAGAAAGCTTAAAGTGATACTAAAGCCTCTTTTTAAAAAAAAACAGACATGTTATACTTACCTGCTCTGTGCAATGGATTTGCACAGAGCAGCCCAGATCCTCCTTTTCTCGGGTCCCTCTTCAGTGCTCCTGGCCCCTCCTTTCTGTTGAGTGCCCCCACAGCAAGCAGCTTGCTATGGAAGCACCCGAGCAGAGCCACAGCTCCGTGTGTCCATTCAGACGGATGTTGGCTCAAACTTGTCTTGCATACACGCGGTCGCACAAAGTTGTTGGAAAATCCAATCGTTCTGAACGCGGTGATGTAAAACACGTACATCGGGACTATAAACGGGGAAGTAACCAATAGCTTTCATCTCTTAATTTATTCTGAGCATGCGTGGCACTTTGTGCGTCAGATTTGTGTACACACTTTTGGAATTTAACCGATCGGATTTTGTTGTCGGAAAATTTTATAGCCGGCTCTCAAACTTTGTGTATCGGAAATTCAGACGGAAAAAGTCCAATGGAGCCCACACACGATCGGAATTTCCAACAACACAATCCGATCGCACTTTTTCAGTCGGAAAATGCCCTACACTAATGCCCTGTACACACGATTGGACATTGATCGGACATTCCGACAACAAAATCCATGGATTTTTTCTGATGGATGTTGGCTCAAACTTGTTTTGCATACACACGGTCACATAAAATTGTCGGAAAATCCGATCATTCTGAACGCGGTGACATAAAACACTTACGTCTGGACTATAAACAGAGCAGTAGCCAATAGCTTTCATCTCTTAATTTATTCTTAGAATGCATGGCACTTTGTGCGTCAGAATTTTCCACACACGGTCGGAATTTATGCCAACAGATTTTGTTGTCAGAAAATTTCATAGCCTGCTCTCAAACTTTGTGTGTCGGAAATTCCGACGGAAAAAGTCAGATGGAATTTCCGACAACAAGCTCCGATCGCACATATTCCATCGGAAAGTCCGACCGTGTGTACAGGGCATTATACTAATATTTGATTTATGTGTTCTTTTTTTGGAAAAAGTTGTATAAATAATATGGTGATCATATAAAGTGAAGCAGTTGAAAATAGGCATATACAATATTTACAGAAAAATGTGCATGTTCTTGTTACACGTAGTCTTGCCATTGAGTTTTTTCTCATGAATAAAGACATGCTGACCAGTTCACATTGTAATGTCTTTGTCTTTATGCTTTCTGTGTCAACTAATGATGAGTGGATTAGGATCAGGTGAATAGTGGCCCCCAGTGTGGGACTCTTTTGTCTATAAAAACTCAAGGGTCTGCCATTTCATTACTTGTAAAGACAAAAAGCTGCATTGAAAATGAAAACAGCGTTACTCTTGAAAAAATAATTAATAGATTATTCCTGGAGTTACTAAAATATGTTTTTACACATTTTTAACCCTCTTTGATATCCAGTTAACTCTTTATGAAATGGGAGCGCCAATATAATATGGGTAAAAAAGAGTATTTACTGCTCCTTTTTGGATATAAAAAAACAGCTTGAAAGCTACATTAATGCAAGTGAGAAATTAATGAAGAAAATAGCCATTAAAATGCTATGCTTGACTAATGAGGAATTAGAGCCACAATAAATTTTCAACAGAAGGCAAACAAATAAAGCTCTGCTGTCATAGATTTCATGCTTGTGTTTGATTAACCTTATATGTCTTTTGATGGACAAAACTTGTTGAGAGCATGAATATTTTATGTCAGAATGCTTTGATTATAATTTTCAGTGTTAAAGCCTTTTCTAATTACTTTGCCATTGCTGTTCACCTAGAATATTTGTTGTAGTTACTGCCAATATATCATGAAAAAGTGGTCTAAATGTGCTAAAAGATTTAATTAAGCACATTTCATTCAAAAGCTGACTTGAAGAAAAATCAATATTAACCATATTAGTTCTGATTCACACATTGCATTAGCATCTAAAAGACTTGTTACAAAGGTAATTAAAATTTTAACAAACTCTTGAAGTTGCAATGGTTTTCCATGATCTGTGATCCAATGTTTTCAGCACATCTTGGATGGGCATTTCTGAATAACAAAATACCAGCAGAAGCTTAATTTACCACTGTTGATAATCCTTGCGTGCTTCCAAGCCGGTACTGTCATTATTATGCAACTTAACCTCAGTTCCACAGCAACTCCAAGCACATTCTATCTCCCTAGAGCTTGCACATCGATCCATAATAAAGAAAACAAGACTGGAGTATAAAAAGATCAATTTATTTAGTGATAGCAACAATAATAAGTTGCATCAAAGCAGAAGAATGTTTTCTTGTAAGGGAAAAGAGTGTGTTTTATGACTTGCAGTATTTCAGATAGCAATAGTGCGTTGGGGGGTATTGTGCACAAAATGATGCCTAGCAGACTTTCAGAATGTTATGCTGATGTTATTAAACCTGATTGCTGACAACAGAGAGAACATTAGAGTGTTAGCAATACCTTTAACATCATGTATTTTACTGCAGCATCAACAGGTACAAAAATAGCCGAAGCAAAGACAAGGTATCAGTTTATTAATCTGTGTATTGAATTCTCAGTGAGACCTGTTTATTTTGCGATAGCAACCAATCATTTGTGCTGGTATGAGGGGATGAAAAATTAGACTTAGTTATATAGTGTATCAAAAGTGCTTTTCTTTGTATTTTAAATTTTTACAATACCCCAATGCATTTATCCTCTAGAGGACTAGGGGGCGATCAAGGGGTTAACTGAGTTCCCTCAGCCTTTTCTAACTGTAGGGGGATGGGCTATCAGGGACATGACAGAGATCACTGTTCCCTATCACTGGGAACAGTAGCTCTCTGAAATGTCCCTTGTCAGAACAGGGAATTGCCTTGTTTACAAAGGCAGTTCCCTGTTCTGCCCCTGTAATAGGCGATCACGGGCAGGCAAGGCGTGCACGCGACTGCACCCACAACTGCGCATGCAGCTGCGCCTGCAACTGCACCTGCAACTGCACCTGGGCGAGCCACCGTACAGGTAAGGTGATTCATGCAGGAGAGCCATCCTGCCACAGTGTATCTGCGTGATTTTTTCTATACTCTTTATTTCTCCATTATCAGTATACAAACAAAAAAAACATACAAATACACACGTTCTCACTTGTAATACAAACTTTAACTTAGATTACAAGATGTGTATTTATTAATGAATAATGAATTACACCAAAAAAAGAAAAAGTTAAGAAGGAGAAAAAAAGGGGTAAAGAGAGAGGGGTGGTCTCTTATCCACACAATATAATAAAATAAAGAAAAAAATTTGAATCAAATTAAACCGAAACACAGATAACCCCCAACACAAAATGCATGGCTGTTTAACTCTGTTCGGCCCCACGCATGAAAAAAGACCCCCTCCTCTGGAGTCAGTTTATTCGATGCCGGAGATTGCTGGCTGCAGTGTTTCTCACATAGAGCACAGCTTGTGCTCACAGTTCCCCCTCCCCCTCCCCTCTGCACAGACAGGAGAGCAGAGAGAGAGAACTGGTCAGCCTTCTATGTTGTGACTCCAGATGCACGTGGAGCCTCTAGATTGGTCGGATTGTGGCTCAGCTATCAGACCCAGCTACATTCTGCATGTCCTGGAGGGAGTGAAAATAAGATACCGAGCCTCCTCACTGTCTCTCCTTACAAATCTCACACGCCTGCTTTCACTTTGTTTCTCCTATCTCCTGTCATCTGAAATAGGGATGACCATCTGATAATTAGATAATTAACCCTCTGTGTCCTTGGTGCTAGGGGAGGACTGTGCTTTTCTTCTCTGCATCAATGGACACATGTACACTGATGCTTACATATATGGCTAACTCTTCAGCTTAATATCTGCAGGCTGGTGCTTCTGGAATCAATGGCATTTAACACCTTAGGCTACTTTCACAATGAGGCATTTTACATGCACTATAGCGCTTAAAATAGTGCCTCTCCTGTCACTCCAATGTGAAAGCCCAAGTACTTTCACACTGGGGCGCTGCACTGGCCGGGCACTCAAAAAAGTCCTGCAAGCAGCTTCTTTGAGGCACTTTAGGAGCGCCGCTCCTAAGGTGCCCCTGCCCGGAGCTTTGCGGGAGCTTTTAACCATTTTTCGGCTGCTAATGAGGGTTAAAAGTGCCTCGCTAATGGCTGAAAAGAGCCGCAAAAACGTCAGTAAAGCACTGCTAAAAATAGCTGCACTTTACCGCCGATGCCCCCACGCCCCAGTGTGAAAGTGCCCTTAGTGTTTGCTTGTATATATGTGGTAACCTTTCATAGCTACCTGTATGGCTAATGCTGCCTTCTGACATATGAAGAAAAGTGCCATTTCTGATCATAGATCAGTCTGGATTTCATTACCGATCCTGCTGACTACATTAAGCCCAGGTTCACACTGATGAGGGTTAGAAATCTTGATGGGCACTGGTGAGCTGCATTGATGGGCACTGATCAGGCTGCATTAATGGGCACTGAGGAGGCTGCGATGATGGGCACTAATGAGGCTGCTTTGATGGGCACTGATGTGGCTGCACTTGATACCCATTATTAATGTACAGAGATGAAGCGGTGGGGCTCTAAGAGGAAAAGGTGAAGCCTAAATAGGCAGGGGTGTGGTTTACAGATGACAGGGCAGGTCTTAAACAGGAAGGGGTGGGACATTGACAGGAAGGGGTGGGTCATATTTAAGCGGGGGGGGGTGCATAAGTTTAGTCAGGCCTAGGGCAGCACAAAACCTAAATACACCACTGGTTTCATTAACTAGTCTCAACCACAAGATCTATAGAGGGAGTCTGTGACTTAAAAAAAAAAACTGGATTAACCCCTTAGCAACATCTAATAGATGGGGGACTATACTCTTTTTATATGCCCTGAAAGAGCCGGTGCCATGGAAGAGGAACTGCATGGGGTCATCCTGGATTAGGATCACAGTCATTTTGAAAATTAAGTTCCTGATCTGGGCCCAAATGGACTAATTTTGGGCAGTCCCACCATGGGATCGCTGTATACCGCAGTCCCTCCAACATCTGTCCAAAACTGAAAGGTATGCAACCACCAACATCTTTGGAACCCTATAGCACCTTAACATAAGTTTGTAGTTGGTCACTTGAATCTTTGTACAGATAGAGGAAATATGTGCCAGTCTTAACATGTTATGTCTCTGTGAGCCTATAAAAAAACAGTCTAACTCTGTCATCCATTCCCTAAGGAATATCAAGCCAGGGATGGCATCATGTTTGTTCAATAGTTTATAGGAAATAGATAATAAACCTCTATGAACAGACTGCCTAATCTACAAGGATTCATAGCTAGTGAGAGAGTCTGCTGCTATAATGGCCCTTAGATGAACAGTACAAACATGTTGTAATTGATAATATCTCCAAGTATCTAATGGGAATTTACCATATATCTCCCTAAGTTCCCCCAGTGGGCATAGTTTCCCATTTCAAATTTAAGGCAGCTGGTGTCTTCATCGGCTGCCCAAGTCTTGTAGAAGGACAGTGACTCACCAGAAGAGAACCAACAAAAACCACCCAAAGGAAGTAAAGGAGGTATTGGTGGGGATAGGGCTCCTTGCTTGTTCATTAAATCCCAGAGCTTTAGAGTATAAATAACAAGGAAAAAGGTGGAATTAGAGGGTCCCCTATATAAATACAGAAATCAGGGGGGTCCTCAGATTGGGAAGACCCAGCCCCCCATTTGATTTAGTCCTTGTGAGGATATGACATGCTAACCTGGGTTTTAACTTTTGCCATATAAAGTCTAAAATGATCCATCGAACATGGAAAAAAAAAACTACAAAAAAAAGTTTGGAAGCCAGGTATCATCTGCATGATAAATAACATTTTGGGCAGCACACACATCTTTATATAATATTAATTCTTCCTTGCCAAGTGTAGCTTTATTCTAGGCTACCAGAGAAAGTGGGATGTCATTTTATTTATACAGCTTAGATAGATCTGCTGTCAAATTGATACCCAGATATTTAATAGATCGTTTTCCATATAAAAGAAAAAGATTGCTTAAGAGAATCCTCTGTAGACCGGAGTAAATATAATTGCAAGTTTTCAAATTTATTATAACTTATTTTAAGGTTGGATAGGGCCCCAAATTCCTATAAGTCCGCTATTACATTAGGTTAGGTAGTGTTATTAATGTGTCAGGGATATAAAATAAGATATCATCCACATATGCAGATAATTTATGCTGTATGAGACCCACCTTGAACCCATGGATGCTGGAGTTCCCTCTAACCTTATACAGTAGCTCCTCTATAACCAGTGCAAACAGCAAGGGTGACAAAGGATGAATGCATGGATGAATGGATTATCCCAAAAAAGGGAGAGAGGTTACCTTTAACCTTGACTTTGGTTGAGGGCTTCCCATGTAAGGCCATAATCGTGCCCTACATTTTAGGCCCAAGACCTAAGGCAATTAAGGTCTCCTCTAGAAGTACCCAGTCTACCCTGTCAAATAACGTTTGCGCATCTGTAGACAGGAGTAGACTGGGCATATGCCTTTTTTGCATGGAGACCCAATAGGCCAGGTGGAGCACTCTTATTGATTTATCTTTAGCTTCCCTGCCCCTCATGAACCTAGTCTGGTCCGGATCAATTAGTAGGTACAGTTGCAGCTTAGATGCTAATACCTTTGCTAACATCTAGATTTAAAAGGGATATTGGATGATAGTTTGCACATGATGTAGTGTCCTTACCCTCTTTAGATTACAATAGAAATTATGAAATGGCTTAGCTATCCCAGTTGAGTGGAAGACAGGTTATCCATCTGGAGAAATCAATGTATGACCATGATACATCTCCCTCCTCTTTCTCAGGGCACTAGCCACCATCTTCCCAGATTTATTACCGAGCTCATAAAACATATGGGCCAAATACCTAATTTTTTCTTGTTGATCTAGGAGACATGACTATTTATAGCTTAATTAGTTGCGATGACTTTCAGATTCCAAGGAATGAGAACATGTATATATGTATATTTTTCTAATTGCTGTATCTCTGAGATCAGTTGCCAGGGGGTGTCCTCAGATCCGCCTTGAACCTTTGGTGATCAAAATCCCACTATTAACTGCTTTAGGTCCTTCCTATTATATCTTATTAAAGACTTCATTTGTGTAATTAATCTCAAAATATGATGTAATATTATCAGAGACTGCTGCCAAGGCCATAGGGTCATCAAGAATGTTGTCATTCATGTGCCAGATCCATTCCTTCTCGATTCTGCCAGGAGATCTAATTGTAATTGGCACCGGGGCATGATCTGACAATGTGATTTGTTCCAAAGATGCTCCTTCTAAAAGTAAAACTGATTAAGCCAAATCAAGTAAATTCTAGAATATATCTTGTGGACCTTAGAATAGAAGTTGTAATCCTTTAGGGGAGCATTAAGCAAGCAAGTGACTAGATGGTATTATTGCATAGCCTTGTGAATTTTTTTTAAGGTCGCATGAGATAATGCTGCCTTTCCAGCTGATGTTTAATTTTGGATCTAGGATGCCCTCTTGAAATACAGCCAGTTTAGAAAGAACCTCATCTATGTATGTTATTTGGCAGGTATTGGAAGCATATATTTTAGCAAAGGACCCTGAATCTGACCTTTCACAAAGGCAAAGCGACCCTCTGAATCTATACAAGTGTCATTAACCAGAAAAGGGAAATGATTATGAATGGCTACACCTCTAGCTTTGGGGGCCAGTTATGTACGTAAATACCATTGACTAAACATATATAAAGGCAATTTAGGGGTAGAGGAGGGCATAAAATGTGTGTCTTGCAATATTACAATCTGTGGATTCCCACACTTCAATTTGTTTTGTTTATTTGGGCAGCACATCCCATGTACATTATAGAAAATAACCTTGATAGAGGCCATCATAGATCAACCAATAGAGCGGAGATAATTCATATTGTATGAATAAAACTGGACCATGTCCCCCACCCACAGAAAGAAAAAAGGAAAAGAGGAGAGACAAACAAAGAAACACACTCTGCAAACAAGCAGTACCACAAACCATAAATAAACCCAAAAAAGAAAAGATTCATCGTGAATATGGCCTGAATGAGAGAGACCCACTCACACATTTAATGTCCAAAATAGACCAAGCTCCAGACAAAGAAGCCATCCTTATAGGGGGAGCAGGTAGAGTCATTAATAAAAGTCACACTCCCTCCCCCAAACCAAGCATACAGGATAAGCAACGAAAAAAAAAATACCCCTCTTGTTGCAACCCAACCACTTTAAATTAACTATACTAGAGGACACCCAGATAATATGTGGATGTACAGTAGGTGAGAATAAAAGTGAGAATAAAAATATCTTGCTTATGTTTGGGCTATATTACCTTGAGTCAAAGTTATTTGAAATCAGATCAATATCTCCTTGACAAGTTGATACTCTCCATTGCCTACTGACTCTTTTACATCACGGAATCGATAGTGAGGGAATTGGAGCAAAGTTTACCCTAGGCTCTTCAGGAAGGGTCACCTTGGGGATACCCAGAACTTCCAAAAATCTTGTCAAATCACTACGCACTCTGTACACTGCCAACATGTCCCCTTGCCTTGCATGTAACCCAAAAAGAAACCCCAGTAATAAAAGATATCTGCTTGAAGTAAGGCTTCTAAAAGGGGTGGCAAGAAATGGCGTTTAGCTAGGGTGAGCTTAGAAAGATCTGTGAAGAAATATATATGAGTTCCATTAAAGTACAGGTATTGTCTACAGCAGATTCTGTTCGTAATGGCTTCCTTGAGTGAAAACTTATTAAGCCCTAGGACATCTGTGTCTGAGGTAGACTGCCTAAATGCTTGATGTGCATGATCAGTTTTTATTGGGGTACTAGCCTCTCATTCCAAGATCATGTTAAAGACACTCTACAATGTTGAATTAAGATTCAGAGCCTTTTTTTTTTTTTTAAGATTCAGAGCCTTACAGTAATTGTCTCAGGGAGGCCTCTAATTCTAATATTAGATTGCCTAATCCTATTCTCCTGATCATCTAATTGGGAAGTTAAAGGTTCTATCTGCTGATCTTGGAAGGCTATTTTACTCTTTAACTGCTGCGTTGCAAGTAGAATATTACAATTTTTAGTTTCTATGGTCTTAGTCCTATAACCCAACTGTGTGGTATTGGCTTTAAGACAATCTATTTCTTGTTTAAAGGCGTTCTCCATTTTACTCAGCATAGTTTTAAAGTCTGCCTTGGTAGGAAGGGATCTGAGATGTGCTCTAATATCTCAATCTAGCTTAGCAACAGTGGACATCAGATAGCTTAATTGTGGCTGTAGCAGTAGTTGTGGCTGTGGCTGTAGCAACTGTAGCTGTGGCTGTAGCAATGGCTGTATCAAAGGCTGCCCATGTAAGTGTGACTGCAGTTGTATCTATGATTGCAGCTGTGACAGCTGCAGTTGTAACTGCAGTTACAGAGATGACTGTGGTGACAGCTGTATCTATGGCTGTGAATGTGGGGACTGCGGCTGTAGCTGTAATTGCAGCTGTACCTGCGACTGTGGTTGCAACCATGACTGTAGCTATGGCTGTGTCTATAGCTGTGGCTGTAACTGTGGTTGCACCTGTAGCTGTGGATGTTATTGTAATTGTAACTGTGAGTGCTGCTGCTGTAACTGTTGCTGTGGCTGTGTCTGTGGCAGTGGCTGTAGCTGCACCTGTAGATGTGACTGTGGCAGTTGCAACAACGGCTGTATATGTGACTGTATCTGTGGTTGTGACTGTGATTGTAGCTGTAGCTTTAACGGTGGCTGTGGCTGCGACTGCAATTGTGGGTCAAGCTTTAATTGAACTTGTGGCTATACCTGTGATAGAGACTGTGGCTTATCTAAAGCCTGGGAGGAGGGTGACAAGTGTGAGGGGGAAGCAGGGGTAGATACATATGGATCAGAAATTACCCCTAGACTTCTGCCTCCAGCCCCCTCCTTAGTTGTGGTCAGCGAATGCTGAATGCCTAATGAGGCAAATGAGCAAGGTGGACTGCTCCTCCCCATGTCAGCCGAAGACGTATGTAGCAGCAGCTACCCCTCACAAAAACAGAGGGCGCTGAAGGAGAGCTTTTTCCACACTCCTGTAAGAGGGATGGCTGATTCCGGGCTCAGCCCCGCTGCCCTGCCGGCTGCACCATTGGCTTAGCTTGATTTGCCTTTCTCTGCCTGCTGGTCACGTCGGTGGAGATGGAAACAGGAGAAAAAGGCTGCCAAGCTGAGCTGCTGAACACATACAGCTTATATATAGCTTCAAGAGCAGTAGAGCAGCAGAAAGCAGCAAAAATAGTTAATAGATCAGACACAGATCAGCAGGTCTGCTGATAGCTGCTCAGGCATTCAGTAAAAAGCAAAAGACCTTTTGTGTCTGTTTGGGAGTGTCTGTGTTCATTCTAACTAGCTGATGCCCTTGTAGTGGTCTGAGCAGGAAAGTTGCAGTGTCTGAATCCCTATAGAAGTAATTCATTACTAGGGAGTTTCTCACCAAAAATATAATTCTGATTTCAGAAGATGCCTACAATTTTACTTTTATATTTTACTTGTATCTTGCAGGCTTCTGGGAAAATCAATGAGCCAGATAGGAAATTACATTTCCGGGGAAGTTTTGTACACCAACTGTGCACAAAATGCCTCCAGTTTGCCATATCGCATTGAGTCTTTACAGAAAATTACAGCAGCTGTTGATTGAAAAGGAAAGGTAATTTTAGTAACATTACAATATGGCATGTGTAGCAATTGTATATGCTATATTATTTTTTATTTGCTATTTTTGTCACAAAAGTGAATTAATCCTTAATGGCCCTGTAATCTATTTTTCATTTAATTGTTTCTTACTGTGTTTTTCTGCCTCGTGTAACATGAGCTCCCAAACCTGGCCTTTTCCCCATCGCTTCTATTTGTTTGGAATAAATAGCACATCTTATTTGCAGTCACATTCACTATTCTATGCACATTACAAATCCCATAGTCCATCTTGGGAGTGAACAATACAGGGTGGCTACATTCCTACATATAGTGGGAACATGGAGAACTAATGTTGTCAGCCTTTGCCAGGAAGTTAGATCACAACAGCAAAAAAAAAGAGAAATTTGGAGATTTTATAAAGGCTGAGAACAATAGAAGGTACGTTTTTGATTTAAAATACTTTAATATGCTTTTTGCTTAAAACCAGAGTGTAATGAGTGTAATCACTTTCCCACCACCTACCGCATATTTACTGTGGCAGGTTGAATCTTTTGTGCAATCACAGTGTCATTAGTACAGTAACAGTGCATATTTTAAGCACTGATCACTGTAATGTCACTGGTCCCCAAAAAAGTGTCAAAAGTGTCAGTTAGGTGTCTGATTTGTCCGCCGCAATATCTCAGTCCCGCAAAAAATTGCTGATCGCCGCCATTACTAGTAAAAAAATTAAATAAATAAAAATGCCATAAAAATGTCCCATAGTTTGTAGACACAATAATTTTTGCGCAAACCAATCAATATACACTTATTGGAATTTTTTTTACCAAAAATATGTGGCTGAATACATATTGGCCTAAATTGATATAGAAATCAGATTTTTCTTTTATTGGATATGTTTTTTAGCAGAAAGTAAAAATGTTTTTTTTTTTTTCAAAATCGTCGCTATTTTTTTTGTTTATAACGCAAAAAATATAAAACCAAAGAGGTGATCAAATACCACCCAAAAGAAATCTTTATTTGTGGGAAAAAAGGACATCGGTTTTATTTGGGTACAGCGTCACACAACAGCTAAAATATTGCAGTGCCGTATCACAAAATATGGCCTAGTGATTAAGGGGGTAAAACCTTCTGAGGCTGAAGTGATTAATATATGTGACATGCATGTATAAATAAAATAATGAGGAAATTGACAACATCCATCATCTCTTTATAAAAAAAAATGATATTGTAGGCTTGGCCATAAACTTCCATTCTCCTCAAACAGGGGATGCTTTCATGTTAGTCTATTTCACAATCATGAGTTTCATAAATTGCTACACAGAGGTACACATCCTGGAAATGTATGTACTGAAAGGTCCTCTGTGTAAAGGGCAAATATTGTATGTCATGTATTCACAATATATTCACAATATAAGGAGATACAGTATATACTGCCTTGCTATGGCTGTCAGGAAAAGGACTATAGCAGTGGTGTTAGCCATTTGATTTTATTGTCTTGTAACAAACAGTTCCCAAGTTCTCAAGATGTCCCTATTATATATATATCCTCTGCCATGTATCTTCTCACTATAGAATGAACTATTTCTATATGGAAGTGGGTTTTACTACCTTTCATGAGCATACACCAAGACCGGGATATATAGATGTATACTGTATGTAGCAACAAAGTCCCAATTGCGCTACTGAAATATGGGTAAATGTTGGCAGATTGTACTAGATATAACCACTATTATATGCTGCCAGTATGGCAGACAGGGACATAGAAATCAGGCCACATGTAGCTCTGATGCCTTTCTTTTCTGATAAAACTTAAAATGATGATGCCACCACAAACTGTAAATAGCTCCCCTTTGACAGGACTTTCAGGCAGAAGCCAAGCCCTCCAAATGCCCAAAAGTTGCACTCCACTCTACTGGAATTAAAAGCATTTCAAAACATAGGAGGAACACAACACCCCAATGCATTTAGCCTCTAAAAGAGTTGACCACTGATTGCGACTCTGAAAAGCAAAATACAGGCATGGGCCAAATTACCCCTGGGTGTAATGGGCCGTGTAAACTTAATAAAAATGGTCCTACTCCCCAAGTTTCTATATGTATTGTGGCACGCTCTGGTCTACCTACCCCTTAGAATTTTTAAATCTATAGAAGCTATCCTTAACTCCTTTGTGTGGGGCACAACCGACACAAACTGTCATGGCAAGTGCTGTAGAATCCCACAGATTTAGGGGGCACAACACTACCCGACTTCAACCTATATTATTTAGCAGCGCAATTATCCCACTTCTATTACTTAGATAAACATGACAAAGACCACTACCTGGCCCTAGTATGCTCTCCATACACTCGTGTACACACCCACCTCTTCCAATTTCTTTTCAGAGACCCAGCGGACCCCTGGGTGTTGGGAAGCCACAAAGGATTACTGTATAACCATTGCAAAATTTGGGAAGTAGTAAGACGCAGATTGAAAACATCACCCACGCACTCACTTACACCACTATAGGACAACCCGAGCCTAAAAGAATTATTATCCATAACAGACCATAACTTATGGCTTACCCGGGGTGTGAGGAACCTATCAGATGTTTATTGTGGTGCTACCCTGAAATTGTTTAAACAACTTAAGGAAGAATTTAACCTCCCCAACTCCATGCATTTTTATTACCTCCAGCTCCGCCATGCCCTCCAGGCTTAATTTCATGATAAAGTCCTCCTAATCTAGAACAAATGGACATTCTGAGTATAATAATGGGACAAGACTCCTTAAAACTTATCTCAGTATTCTACAACTCTCTTCTCCTTCCTATAGCTACAACACTTGCCTATAGATTGAAAGATCGATGGGCTGGGGATGTGGGGGGTTGGAGGATGACGAATGGGAGGATGCACTGGACACCTGCAAAAAAGTCTTCACTAGGCTTTAAGACTGCCTCAGACAACTCTACATTATACATAGAGCTTATCTAACCCCCTTTCGCCTAACCAAATACAGACCTGACCATAACCCACTCTGTCCCAGATGTGACAGTCCCTCCAGCACCTTCTTCCATCTCATCTGGTCATGTCCAGTAATACAAGACTATTGGTCCCACATACTGAAGTTCATACACATTGAAATGGGGTCCCCCTTGACGTTATGCCCCAAACAATGCTTACTGGGAGAGTTCCCAGACCCAGACTCAGACAAATTCCACATTCTATTCCTGCAAGAATATCTGTTCACAGCCAGATTACTGCAAGAAAATTGTTAAGGGCAACACCTCCGACAATTCAGGAATGGATATCCGCTATTAATAATGTTTTACCCTACAAAAAAGAAATCTATGCCCATAGGGGCTGCCCGACCAAATATGGGAAAATTTGGGACTCCTGGTTAGAAAATGCAGCCACGTGTAATGACACAACCAAATGTGCCCCTGAACACTGAACATTTAATCCAACGGGCAATTTTCCCTATAATATACCCAGTAGTTGGGCTACTCCTGTATATGGATTAAATTATTGTATCTGTGTAATACGTGAAGGAATGTATGTGCTTTATTGAAAATGCTGTCTACTTTGTCTTGTATATTACTTCTTTGATTGTGATACCAATGTCCATACTCTGTAAATGTGAACTCCGCTCGAATAAACAACCACGTTATTTGTAAACAAAAAAAAAAAAAGAGAGAGTTAGAGTGGTTGTTAATGCATTATTATAAGTTTATGCCAGCCCCTCTATTAGAGGCTGGCATAGCACAATGTTTAAGTTGTATTTAAAAACGAGCAGTGTAAATACTAAATATCAGCTGTCTTCAGGCCAGTCTCATCACTCACGGCTGGTTTCCAGCTCTGATAGATGTCTTCTGAGGGAGGGGCCGTGATCTCCCTCTGACGTCAGAGGAAGATCACGTGGCAGCTCATCTCCTCCTCAGAAGCCACCCATCGGAGATGGAAAGCGGCCGCGAGTCACGTGACCGGCCTGAAGACAGCTGATATTTAGTATTTACACTGCTTGTTTTTAAATACAACTTACACATTGTGCTATGCCAGCCTCTAATAGTGAGACTGGCACTGACAAATTTAAGATTTTAATATAAAATAATAGCGGCGGGAGGGCAGGACCGGACCGGAGACAGACAGAGAGGGTGCTGACAGGGAGGAAAGAGGGGGTGAGGGGGAAGAGAGGAGAGCAGAGAGCAGGTAGCCTATCAGCAAGGGAGGCACTTTGACCATGGTGATCAGGGTGGAGATGCCCTGGTTATCGTGGTCTGTTTAGAGAGGCCATACAGCAAGTAGTAGGTTTATGGGGTTTTTTTTACAGTTTAGAGGGGGGCAGAATACATAGCACAAGCACTGTGCTGTGTAAAAATTATAATATTTAACAGCATGCAACCTATAGAAAAACATAAATATATTATTTATTATATTAAAGGCTATCTATCTATCTATCTATCTATCTATCTATCTATCTATCTATCTATCTATCTATCTATCTATCTATCTATAATATTTCTATCTATATAATAATATAATCTTTTCATGCTTTGTTACAATCCCAAATACCACACCAATGAAATAATTATTCTCTCACATTGACAGTTTTTTAAATGAAATTAAAAACAAAACATGTTGAGTAATTCAAAGGTAGGCAATTATATTTTTTTCATGAAACTAGTGTAATTACCAAAATCTGGCTTAATATCAGCATTGCAAGTCCCTAAAGGCAAATCCACTGTGTACTACAAGTGCACTTGGAAGTGCAGTCACTGTAGATCAGAGGGGGACATGCAAGGAAAATAAAAAACAGTATTTTTGCTTGTACATGATTGGATGATAGAAATCAGCAGATTTTTGCTTGTGCGTGATTTTTTTTGCTTGTACATGATTGGATGATTTAAACAGCACAAATGCTGTTTTTTATTTTCCTTGCATGTCTCCTGCTGATCTACAGCGAGTGCACTTGTAGTGCACAGTGGATTTGCCTTTAATAAATAAACCCCTTTGCCTTGATAACTGATGTTCCTGGGTGAGATTGACAAGCTTTATTTTCTAGATGGTTTGCAGAGTTTTTTGTTTTTTTTTTGAAAATATGTTTATTACAGTTTTCATACCATAAAAGTAATCCATGGAGACATCATCCCACATTAACCTGGTAAATCTACCATGAAGATACAGAGTGATGTGAAACCAAGTAGTGGGAGATAGAGTAGCAAAAAACTATACACAAAGAATAGATACTCATAACATGGAAATATGCCTATGTATTCACACCAGTGTATAAGTGAGTTTTCTTGCATGAATCATGAGGAGAAAACTAACTAGAGGCTTGGAGGTCTCTGAGGTAAACTAATCATATACTAAGTCTAACCAAAAAATACAAATAAAAAGATAAAGCAGGTGGCAATATATGTACAAATCCTGCACCTAGTACAGGTACAGGTAAAGTATGATTTGTGTCACAATCTATAGTAGCTTTACATTGCCCAGAGAGTTTGTAAATTTTCTTTACAATACCACTTTGTATATTGGAAAGAAACCATTAAAAATGACATTTTAGATGAGGAGAAGGTGTGCTCTATGTATGACTTCCATCTAGTGAAAAGGTGATGGTGGGAGTGTAATCCTGCAATTCTGTGTCCAGGTTCTCCTTATATAGAAGAGCTGTTAGATCCTTTTTGACAATAGTGAGTATAGGGGGAGATAAAACTGTCTAGGCTTTCAAGATGCTTTTTTGGGCTGTCATCAAACACATGTAAATCCATTGAGAAACATGGGTTCTTGAAAACTCTGGTGATGCTTGTGGTGATGCCTTGGTCATAACTGAATAGCAGCAAAAGGAGGGGGGGATGGGTGGCTTGGATATACATAATCCAGAGATGCTTGCGATTTTCCCAGAACAATGCAATCAGGGGCAAAGCCAAAGGCAAAAAAATAAAGAGGGTTTGTTGGAACCACATTGAGGGCAGTTAGTTTGCTGCGGTTGAGTGACATTTGAACAAAGCAATGAAATGAATGCCCTATGAACTAACTTGAACTGGGTTTCCCTCCATGCAGAGTTTTCATTGTCAGAAGTGTTGTTTCCTAAAAATTATTTATATTTAATGAATATGTTTATTTAACTGTCCCTATGTACTGTACCTACATGCTACAGTGGACTCCAACCGACTCATAGTGAATCTGATATACCAAAATTTCACTAGTATTTATAAATATGTTTCTCATTGTTAAAAATAATATAGTTTACAGTATATAGTATTTAAACCATGATAGAGCAGGTGAGTCATCATATTGCTTTGGTAAGTAACATAAAATATTTGAATTCAAATTTAATAGGGAACAAGAGTTAATTGAAGAAGGAATCTGTTTAATTATTTATCAAGTATAATGTGGTGGCCTTCTTTTTCCATTAACGGTTATGCCAGAGGAATGCAAGAGCAAGAGGATCTGTCACATTTGAGCAGAGGTCATTTATCATTGGAAAAAAAGGATCTGATCACTGCACAAATATTGTAATGTAAAGTAAAATACTACATTTCTAAAAAAAAATAAGTTAGTTTATAGTAGATTTAAAAGCATTGTAAACTTTAAAATGTTTCTTCTTTTTCTAACTAGATATTTGTGTAGTTATATTACCTTTGTTGTTCATTTGTCTTGCCTTGTAATGATGGGATATTGCTGCTATAGTTTGTTTCATGGCTGCTTGATTTTCCTACGTCTATGTATTTATTCACCTAGCTTGCACCTATTTGCCACTTATTGTATTGTATCATAAATGTGGGCATGCTAATGCGATGAAACACTTCTCTTACCCTAATTGCTTTGCATGCTTGTGGCTATATCACATCTAACTACTGTTAAGCTTTCACCAGGAACACACTAGACTAAGAGAATCAGGGGTTGTGTGATATGTAGCTTCTCCACAGGAAGTGTCAGTTCTCACATTACAGACAAAGGTCATGCATTAACCTATGCACTACAATGTGGCATGCTTCATCTTTGAACATGAACAGTAACTGCTGACAAAGGAATGCTTAGATTTTATCTACTATAGCCTACATGTACAAAGCAACAAATGACACCATGAAATTACATGATGAATGCACATGTTATGCAGGCCAAAAAACACATAGTGCAGGGTGGTTTACTATGCTTTTAGGATCAATGAGAACAGCAGAGCTAACTACCAATGACTAAGTAAACATATTTTATTTTGTAAGCTTAAAGTAGATGGAAGCCTCTTTCAACCACTTTCTGTTTGCATATATACACAATGGATGTATGGCATTTCACAGGGAAGTTTTCCTGATATCATCAACAGTTGACAATGTCTGTGTAATGTGTTTTGCAACTGTCAATTGTTGTTTCCATTTGTAAGCACCTGTGGCAGTGTTACAATGCAGTTGCACAGTTAGGACAGGCACAGAGTAGGGATGAGCTTCGTGTTCGAGTTGAACCCATGTTCGACTCGAACATTGTCTGTTCGCCCGTTTGTGCCAAATTCGTGTGGCGCGACACAGCCCATAATTCACTGCGGCATCACAGTGCATTGCTGGCTGATGATTGGCCATGCATGCACTATGACCCGCATGCTTGGCCAATCACAGCGCCGTCTGTAGAGAGAGCTGTAATTGGCCAAAGCCAGGGTGGCTTTGGCCAATTATGGCTCAGGGGGTTTAGTACACACCCCATACTATATAAGGCCGCCTGCAGCCCTGTGTAGTGTGCTCCGGCGTTGAGAGACAGAGACAGAGAGATAGTGTCATTTGATTTATGTTAGATAGATTAGGCAGGACAGTCAGTCAGTTAGCTGCACTTACAGTGTATTGTGTATATATATGCATCCCAGGTGGTGTTGTATATATATATATATATATATATATATATATATATATATATATATATACACTGTATTCGGTTTAGCTAGATCCGTTAATGTTATTATCTTCCTACTGACAGGCAGGCTTGTGTTGTTGCAGTATTTACAGCTACCTGAAGAAAATTGCTGGTGTTCTTCTAAACCTATTAGTACCACAGTCAGGCAGCTAGACTATTTACAGTTAGTGTAGTGCATCCTCCTCACAGTGTTCAGCTAAAGCTACAAGTTAGTTTAGTGTGACCTCTGCACAGTGTTCAGCTAAAGCTACAAGTTAGTGTAGTGCGACCTCTGCACAGTGTTCAGCTAAAGCTACAAGTTAGTGTAGTGCGTCCTTTGAACAGTGTTCAGCTAAAGCTACAAGTTAGTGTAGTGCACAGTGTTCAGCTAAAGCTACAAGTTAGTGTAGTGCATCCTCCTCACAGTGTTCAGCTAAAGCTACAAGTTAGTGTAGTGCGGCCTCTGCACAGTGTTCAGTTAAAGCTACAAGTTAGTGTAGTGCGTCCTCTGAACAGTGTTCAGCTAAAGCTACAAGTTAGTGTAGTGCACAGTGTTCAGCTAAAGCTACAAGTTAGTGTAGTGCATCCTCCTCACAGTGTTCAGCTAAAGCTACAAGTTAGTGTAGTGCATCCTCCTCACAGTGTTCAGCTAAAGCTACAAGTTAGTGTAATGCACAGTGTTCGTCTAAAGTTACAAGTTAGTGTAGTGCGTCCTCCTCACAGTGTTCAGCTAAAGCTACAAGTTAGTGTAGTGTATCCTCTGAACAGTGTTCAGCTAAAGCTACAAGTTAGTGTAGTGCACAGTGTTCAGCTAAAGCTACACGTTAGTGTAGTGCGTCCTCTGAACAGTGTTCAGCTAAAGCTACAAGTTAGTGTAGTGCATCCTCCTCACAGTGTTCAGCTAAAGCTACAAGTTAGTGCAGTGCAACCTCTGCACAGTGTTCAGCTAAAGCTACCTGTAGAAGGTTGGTGGTGTTTTCCTGATCCTATCCCTACTGCAGGCAGCTACATTATTTTAACGTTAGTGTAGTGCATCCTCTACACAGTGTTCAACTAAAGCTATCTGTAGAAGGTTGGTAGTGTTTTTCTGATCCTATCACTACCGCAGGCAGCTACATTATTTACACGTTAGTGTAGTGCGACCTCTGCACAGTGTTCAGCTAAAGCTACCTGTAGAAGGTTGGGGGTGTTTTCCTGATCCTATCACTACCGCAGGCAGCTACATTATTTACACGTTAGTCTAGTGCGACCTCTGCACAATGTTCAGCTAAAGCTATCTGTAGAAGGTTGGTGGAGTTTTCCTGATCCTATCACTACCGCAGGCAGCTACATTATTTACACATTAGTCTAGTGCGACCTCTGCATAGTGTTCAGCTAAAGCTACCTGTAGAAGGTTGGTGGTGTTTTCCTGATCCTATCACTACCGCAGGCAGCTACATTATTTTAACGTTGGTGTAGTGCGTCCTCTGCACAGTGTTCAGCTAAAGCTACAAGTTAGTGTAGTGCGACCTCTGCACAGTGTTCATCTAAAGCTACCTGTAGAAGATTGGTGGTGTTCTCATACTACAGGCAGGCAGCTGATTTTGCTAGCTGCAGTATCAGTGTATATATATATATACATATATATATATATATATATATATATATATATATATATATATATCCCAGCTTAGTGCAGCTACATCTCACTTCAGGCCATTAGTATGTCTGGAAGGCCAACAAGGAGAGGCAGACAGTCACAAGCCAATAAAAGAGGGAAAACAGGCTCTGTGTCTAGAGGCAACAGTGCTGGTCGTGGAGACGGTGCATCCTCATCAGCACGTGGCCGTGGGACACGCTTGGCCTTTTTTTCAGCAGCTGGCCGTGTTGAGCCGCAACATGCGGAAGACTTGGTCGAGTGGATGACCAAGCCATCCTCATCCTCCTCATCCTCTCTCACCCATGCTCAGGGTACTTTGTCTGGCAAAGCAGCTGCCAACGCGGCCTCTTCCCTCGGCTCAATGGCATCAGTGACTCCTTCCCTAGCTCCACCATGTCCTCCTGAGGAGTCCCTTGAACTGTTTGACCACAGTGTTGGGTACATGCTCCAGGAGGATGCCCAGCATTTAGAAGGCTCTGATGATGATACTGAGCTAGATGAAGGCAGTAACGTGAGCACGGACAGAGGGGGTGCCCAAGAAGGACAGCAATCTGGCAGTCATGCTCCCCCTGCTGCAGAATACTGCCAGGTTTGCTCCAGTGATAAGGAGGGAGGGGATGATGAGGTCACTGACTCAACATGGGTGCCTGATAGGAGAGAGGAGGAGGAGGAGGAGGACACATCACCAACGAGGCAGGATGCCCTCCAGGGGCCAGCCTAAGGGCAGCACACTGACTGCATCACACCGCAAAGCTCAGCATGTGCAGGGTGCTTCTGTCTGCGCGTTATTCCAAAAGTTCTTTGGTGTGGGCCTTTTTTGAGACAAGTGCATCAGATCGCACCGCTGCTATTTGCAACATATGTCTCAAGCGTATCTCGCGTGGCCAAAACATCTCCCGCTTGGGCACCACATGCTTGACCAGACATATGTTGACCTGCCATACAGTTCGTTGGCAAGCGTATCTAAAAGACCCACACCAAAGAACAAAGAGGACCTCTCCTTGCTCCTCATCAGCTGAGATCTCTAACCCCACTATACCTTCAGTCCTCTCTGAGACCTGCACTGAGAGGAATGAAGGTGTAGAATTAGGTGTGTCACAGCCAAGTACCTGTGGGCAATCTGCTTTCGGTACACTGATGTCAGATTGTACCAGGCAAATTTCCCTGCCCCAGCTGCTGCACCGCCGAAAGAAGTTCACTCCCAGCCATCCATATGCCCAGCGGTTGAATGCTAGCTTGGCAAAATTGCTAGCACTTTAACTGCTACCTTTTCAGTTGGTAGACTCTGCCCCCTTCTGTGAGTTTGTGGAATATGCGGTTCCTCAGTGGCAGGTACCCAAACGCCACTTTTTCTCACGGAAGGCGATACCGGCTCTCTACCGGCATGTGGAAGGCAATGTCCATGCCTCACTGGACAGGGCAGTCAGCGGTAAGGTGCATATTACTGCTGACTCATGGTCCAGCAGGCATGGACAGGGACGTTACCTAAGTGTAACGGCGCATTGGGTGACTCTTCTGGCAGCTGGGAAGGATGCAGGACAAGGTGCAGTAGTGTTGGAGGTTGTTCCACCACCATGCCTCCAAAATGCCACTACTAATGATTTTGACACACCTCTCTCCTCCACCCCCTCCTCTTCTTCTTCCTCCATGGCCTCTTCCTGTGCTTTGTCCTCGGAACCAGCGGTGCTCCGTAGGCGTTCAAGGGGTTACTCAAGTATGCAGGCCAAAAGATGCCATGTGGTGCTTGAGCTGGTGTGCTTGGGGGACAGGAGCCACACTGGGGCAGAGGTTCTGTCAGCTCTGCAGGGGCAGGTTCAGACGTGGTTGACGCCACGCCAACTTAAGGCAGGAATGGTGGTTTGCAACAATGGCACCAACTACCTCTCCGCCCTCCGATAGCGACAAATGAATCCATGGGCCCTGTTTGGCTCACGTCCTTAACTTGGTGGTGCAGTGGTTCTTGAGCAGGTACCTGGGCTTATAGGATATCCTGAGGCAGGCCAGGAAAGTCTGTGTGCATTTCCACCAGTCATATAATGCCAGTGCTCGGCTGGCAGATCTCCAAAAGAAATTTAACCAGCCCAAGAACCGCCTAATCTATGACATGCCCACCAGGTGGAACTCAATGTTGGCCATGCTGCAGCGGCTGCACATGCAGCAGAGGGCCATCAATGAGTACCTGTGCAACTATGGCACCAGGACAGGGTCAGGGGAGCTTGTTTTTTTCCCCATGCCAGTGGGCCATGATCAGGGATGCATGCACTGTCCTGTCACCATTTGAGGAGGCCACGAGGATGGTGAGCAGTGACAGTGCATACATCAGTGACACTGTCCCCCTTGTCCACCTGTTGGAGCACACGCTACGGAATAATGGACAGGGCACTTGAGGCAGAACAGAGGCAGGAAGAGGAGGACTTTCTTAGCTCTCGAGGCCTACTTTATCCAGACAGTGTTCCTGCATGCCCTCCGATCACACAGGAAGAGGACGAGGAGGAGGAGGAGGATTGTGTCAGTATGGAGGTGGAGTCTAGCACTCAGCATCAGCAGCAGTCTTTAAGGGATCATTTACAGTCCCAAGAAACACATGGACTTGTACGAGGCTGGGAGGAGGTGGCTGCGGATCATGTCGTCCTTAGTGACCCAGGGGACTCCAGACCAAATGCCTCAGCAAACCTACACTGCATGGCCTCCCTGATCCTGCAAAGCCTGCGGAAGGATCCTCGTATTCGTGGTATTAAGGAGAACGAACAATACTGGCTGGCAACCCTCCTTGATCCATGTTACAAGGGTAAGGTTGCGTACCTTATCTTGCCATCGCAGAGGGAGCAGAGTATGAAAAATCTTCGGGAGGCCTTGCAGAAAGGTCTGTGCAACGCGTTCCCAGAGACTGGGAGGTTACAAACTCCTGTTTTTGGACAACGTGTTGCTGAGGCTTCGGTCAGTCAAAGAAGGAGCGGTGGAGAAGGTGGCCGTCTGACCGATGCATTCAGACAATTTTTTAGTCCGCAGCCCCAAGGTATGATCAGTTCCAGCAACTATCGCCAGCGTCTGTTTTACATGGTGCAGGAATACCTAGGGGCAAGATCTGACTTGGACACCTTTCCCACCGAAAATCCTATGGGTTACTGGGTCTTGAGGATGGATCACTGGCCAGAGCTTGCACAGTATGCAATTGAGCTACTGGCCTGTCCTGCATCCAGCGTTCTCTCGGAACGCACATTCAGTGCTGCTGGAGGCTTTGTAACCGATCACAGGTCGATCGACTGACCTTCATAAAAATAAATCAGTCTTGGATCACCACCAGCTACCAAGCACCTGATGCTGATGTAACCGAATACATTTTTTTGAAATGTCAGATCCCTTCAAAGACTGCCTATGTTTATGCTGAGTGACTATCCTGTTATACTGAGTAATTATCCTCTTCCTCCTCAATGATCATGATGATAGCTTGTAAGAACATTTTTGGTTCTGGGCGCAGCCAGTCCCACCACCAGTGCCTAAGGCCCAATTTTTCAGCCCCTGTTTAACAGGGGCATGTAATTGCAATTTTTCATGCAATTCTTTGCAACAGGGCTAGTTCCTGCGCTCCAACTAGAGTATCTGTGAGGGGTTGCAGTGTTGTGGCACCAGCACTAGTGCCTAAGGCCCAATTTTTCAGCCCCTGTGGCATGTAATTACAATTTTGATGCAATTCTTTGCAGCAGGGCTAGTTCCTGCGCTCCAACTAGAGTATCTGTGAGGGGTTGCAGTGTTGTGGCACCAGCACCAGTGCCTAAGGCCCAATTTTTCAGCCCCTGTTTAACAGGGGTGGTAATTACAATTTTTGATGCAATTCTTTGCAGCAGGGCTAGTTCCTGCGCTCCAACTAGAGTATCTGTGAGGGGTCGCAGTTTTGTGGCACCAGCACCGGTGCCTAAGGCCCAATTTTTCAGCCCCTGTTTAACAGGGCTGTGTAATTACAATTTTTGATGCAATTCTTTGCAGCAGGGCTAGTTCCTGCGCTCCAACTAGAGTATCTGTGAGGGGTTTCGGTGTTGTGGCACCAGCACCAGTGCCTAAGGGCCAATTTTTCAGCCCCTGTTCAACAGGGACATGTAAATAGAATTATTGATCTAATATTTCACAGCAGGGCCCGTTTCTGAACCCACCAAGAGTATCTGTGAGGACTTACAGTGTTGTGGCACCAGCACCACCACCACCACCACCAAAGGCCCAATTTTTCTGCCCCTGTTCAACAGGGGCATGTAATTATAATTCTTGATCTAATATTTCACAGCACGGCCCTGTGAGGGCTTACAGTGTTGTGGCTACAACACCTAAGGCCCAAATTTCTGCTGAGTATATAGGGCAGGCCCCTACTTTCAAACATCCAACTTACAAACGACTCCTACTTGCAAATGGAAGGAGACAATGGGAAGTGAGATGAAATCTACCCCTAGGAAGGGAAATTCTCTCCTGTAAGAGTTAATATGGGAAAAACTTTTCTCCTTTCCACTGATGCTTAATCACCAATCCTTGTTTCACAAAAAAACCCACATTTTCAAAAAACATTTGTCATTGGGACAAAAAGTGAGGTGAAATCTTCTGAAGAGGAGCACAGACAGCAAAACAAATGTCACAGGGGAGATAACCCTTCCCTAGGTTTTCCAAAAAGCTTAAAATAGATTTTTTGGCTGGAGCTAAACACGTTAAAAATGTACCAGTTCAAAATTACAAACAGATTCTACTTAACAACAAACCCACAGTCCCTGTTTTGTTTCCCTGTATACTGCTGTTCAGAGTATATAGGGCCTGGGGGCCCCACACCTTTCCTTTTTTAATTTGGGTGCAGGGTTCCCCAAATATCCATACAAGACCCAAAGGGTCTGGTAATGGACTGGGGGGTCCATTTGTCTCACTGATTTTTCATCCATATTGCTAGGACCCGACATTACATTAAAGCCCCAAGCAGTTTTAAATTACTTTTTTTCCTTTAAAAATGACATTTTGTGCAGGGACTGTTCTAAGCATGGGAAACGCGCCACTTTACAGGCATACTATAGACACCCCCCAGGTACGATATTTAAAGGAATATTTCACTTTTTTTTTTACTTTAAGCATCATTAAAATCACTGCTACCGAAAAAACGGCCGTTTTTAAAAGTTTTTTTTGCATTGATACATGTCCCCTGGGGCAGGACCCAGGTCCCCAAACCCTTTTTAGGACAATACCATGCAAATTAGCCTTTAAAATGAACACTTTTGATTTTAAAATTTCGAACGTTCGAGTCCCATAGACGTCAATGGGGTTCTAACGCTCGTGCGGTGTTGGCTCATCCCTAGCACAGAGTATAGTCACTCCATAACAGGAAGTTCCTGAACAAGGTCCTTTATGGAAAGATCACCAGGTATTATTTGAATAAAATATGCAGATTTAAAAATGGCTTTTTAAATTAAAATATCTTCTATAAACTTAAAGAAAAAATAGTTACTGATACATACATATACTTTAATCAGACTAGTACATTTAGAAATATATTTGTGGAACTGTTCTGCTCTGCATCCATTTTGACTAATTTTACAAGCATATAATAAAGTGATACACAAAAGCTAGCAAACACATCCAGCACTAAGAGTCCCTCTGTGGTGGAACGCAGAAAGGACAATGAAAATTTCAAAAACTAGGCGGATGCAGCCCTCCCCAGACAGGGTAATCTGAAGTGATACTACAAAAATAAACAAATAAAAAGGCGCAGGCACCTAGTGCATTACTGATTACTGTTTACAATCTGATTGTGCAATCTCCTTTACAGCTATGTAGTTCAAGTGGCTGTCTGATTTGATACAAATTGAATGGATTGGTCAGGTGGGTCCTCCTGTTCCATAGTTCTGGTATAGGAGGGAGTGGACAGAGACACTGATTGTCAGATCCTGTTCGCATCTCACAAAACAAAAACTCACATTCCTGCATGCATTTGTTTTAGGTACTTTGGAGCATTTTCACTCATTGTGCATTAGGCAGCCCATTCACTTGAATGGGCTGCCCTACATGCAACAATCATCTCGAAGAAGCTCCAGACCTTTTTTTGGAGCAGAACATGGTACATTATCACAGTTTTTGGTGTTTGGTGCAAATGCATGTGTGGAGAAATGCTGTGAAAACTTAGCTGATGGGTGAAGGGTGTGTGCTAATGAGGTTAGCTGGTAAACTCCTTCCTGTGTCTTACTGGTTTCTCTCTCTCAAATCTATACCAGGGAGTCTCTGAAGCTTTCTAAGAAACATAGCAAGTGCTAAGGTAAGGCCTTGTTCTCAAAATCAAAAAGGTTGTATTTTTCTGAAACCAAGGTAGATTAATGGTATATTGGTACATAGGGGAGCAGGTTTTTTTTTAAAAAGGTGAACTTAGCCTTTAAGTCCATTATTAAAAGCTCTTGTACATCTTGTATAAATCTCTGCCTGAAAGTGTGTGGTTTTGGACAGTATAGGCAGAGTTTGATAGTTTTGTGGGCAGGAATGTGAAACAGGGATGTTTGACTGTTGCAATGTCTGATCACCTGTCTATTAGTTTGTCGTTGGGTGTGTTAATTTGCAAAACAGTAGGACTGATTTAGGTTCAATATGTGTTTATTGAAATTTCCGAACAATACAAAAAAAGAAAGAAAACGTGGATAAGGAACAGAGACTTCACAATAAGTAGGTGTGTCACAATTCAAGTGGGCAGATGTTGGCATATACACAAAACAGCAGGTGGATTCATTGCAAAAAATAGCTGGGTGCCCAAAGACCCCAAAGACCACGATAGGGCAACATGATGAGTAACATACAACTAATAACAAGCATACGGGACTAAGCAAGGAGCAGGAGGGAGAGGCAGGGCTGAGCAAAAAGAGAAGAAAGAAGAAGAAATAAAAGGGGAGGAGAAGGGTGAGAGAAATAAAAACCAAAAGTGGGGAGATGGAATTTGATCCAGACCATTAAGTATTAAGCTATATGAAAATGTGCGTACAGCTACAAAGAATAAACTAGCTTGCCAAAAAGGTGAGCTATCCAGTGCATGAGATAAAAGCAAACATGAGAGTTGTCCAAGGCAGAGTGTTCAAGTCCCAAGTGTGGAGGCGAGGCTAAATAAGGCCTCCACAGAGGCGGACGCCAGGAAGGTCAGTAAGGTTACTTTAGTTAAGAAGTAAAAACATTTTAATTTAGCAAAGTGAATGTTCATTTAAAAAAGTGAAACCTTCTTTAGCTCAGCGATTATAGTAAAGCAACATTCAATTTATATATCCAATAAGGAAAATTACAAAAATAAAACATGTTTTTGCCTTACACATGATTGAATGATAAGTACATCTAGCTTCAATTTATTCACTAAACATAGTAAACATTTATTATAAAAACTGGATATTCACTTAGCCAACTGAACATTCTCCACTGCTTACTAAATCAACCCCAATGTGTTGCTAAGAATTATAATAAATAGACCATTAAAAAATATATACATTCTTCCCAGATGGAATCTTTCATTGTACAGGATAACACTACCCTTACACTTCCTTGTAATGGTATACAAAGATGTTTTGAAGTTCCACGGTCTTTATAAAATCACTGAATCTGCAGTGCTAACTTCTAAAAGCTATATAAAATAATGTAGGTGGAAAATGATATTAACATTGCTAATAAATGAAATGTTCCTTTAGAAACAAATAGTAAATGTCCAATCCTATAGATTGTTAGTATGTTAAAAGGAATCAAACACATTCAGAGGATATTTAAAGGAATAATAGAAGTACGTGACCTATGTATTAGGCACTTATCACGACCATCATTTGATTTTAAATAAATACAATATACCTTAGCTGCTAGTGATATGTTTATGATTTACATTTGGGATAAGGTTATCAAATATACTGATTCTACTTCATATACATTGATATTAACCTTTGGTACTCACACAATTGGCTAAATCGTATGCTTTTTTTCCCCAGGTATATCACAAATCTAATAAACAGATATGAGTGCTACATCAAACTGCTTGGCACAGTAAGAAGCAGGGCCTCTATCTAGGGGATTTTTTTCTTTGTACCTAATAAAAAAATTCTGACAGCTGCCAAATTTTTCTATTTCATGCATTTGAACAGCTAGAGTTGAAAATTGAAATGCTTCTGTATTCATATTTTATGTAATTTTACAACTTCTTTACACAATTGCCTAAAACTATTTCAACTGCCCAAGGAACTATAAAATGAAATTGCCAACCAACCATTCTCTTTATTGTAAATTAATGGTGCTCTGCTTCAAATGAATGTAGTGACATATGTATTATAAAACTTATGAGACTAGAATCTATTGCAAAATACAATGTAGAGTTACCTCGTGTAGTTATATCTTTGTTCTTTTTTCAGACTGCAGTGATTTTATATGCTAGACAAAACTTGGTATGTTGTAATTTTATCCTGTGTCACATAATTTAACCACTTAAGGACCGGGCCTCCTTTTTAGATGTGTTGTTTACAAGTTAAAAACAGGTTTTTTTTGCTAGAAAATTACTTAGAGCCCCCAAACATTATACATTTTTTTCTAACTACCTAGAGAATAAAGTGGCGGTCGTTGCAATACTTTTTGTCACACCATATTTGCGCAGCGGTCTTAAAAGCGCACTTTTTTTAAAAAAAATACACTTTTTTGAATTAAAAAATAAGACAATAGTAAAGTTAGCCCAATTTTTTTATATTGTGAAAGATAATGTTACGCCGAGTAAATTGATATCCAACATGTCACGCTTCAAAATTGCGCCCGCTCGTGGAATGGCGATTAACTTTTACCCTTAAAAATCTCCATAGGCGATGTTTAAAAAATTCTACAAGTTGCATGTTTTGCGTTACAGAGGAGATCTAGGGCTAGAATTATTGCTATTGCTCTACCGATTATGGCAATACCTCACATGTGTGGTTTGAACGCCATTTTCATATGCGGGCGCTACTCACGTATGCATTTGCTTCTGCACGCGAGCTCGGCGGGACGGGGCGCATTTAACATTTTTTCTTTCTTATTTATTTTTCCTTTTATTTTTTTATTTGTACGCTGTTTTAAAAAAAAAAAAAAAACGTGTCACTTTTATTCCTATTACAAGGGATGTAAACATCCCTTGTAATAGAAGAAAGCATGACAGGACCTCTTAAATATGAGATCTGGGGTCAAAAAGACCTCAGATCTCATATTTACACTAAAATGCAATAAAAACGTCGCTTCCAACCTTTAGTGTCATGGAGATGAGTGGGGGCCATTTTCCCCTCACTCGTCTCCATGCACAGCCATGGGAAGGATCCGATCGCCTCTGCCGACGGCTCTGGTAAGCGGCTAGCTGCTGCCATAACAATGATATCGGTCCTCAAAGTGAGGACATATATAGGCATGCGGCGGTCAAGAGGTTGTTAAAGCATAATTATTTGTATAACTACAGGGAAAAATGTACATGTTTTTAAACCTTTTACCTACAGGTAAGACTATATTGAGGCTTATCTGTAGGTGCTGCAAATATCTCCTAAACCTCCACGGTTTAGTAGATATTTATAATAAAGCCATGCGCCGATGTCTATGGTGCATGCGCACTTTAGAAAGGGCAGATCGTGCCGATTCTAAAGGGGTCAAGCCGTGGCTGGCGGCTCCCACGAGAGTGGTGTCACGTGACTCCGGCCAGTCACAGAGCCAGAGTTCCAGCCCCAGAAGGAAGAGGGATGAAGATTCTCTCTGCTAGTGGGTACAGCAGTGACATTGCAGGCTTTGGTTTCAGGTAAGTGACACATAATGGGCTACTATGCGGTGCACAGTAGCCCATTATGCTTTAACTTTGCAGGGAAATAAAGAGGAAGTAAAACCCATCAGGGTTTACTTCCTCTTTAAAAGGTAATTTTCAAATAAAGCCTGAAACAGATACAGGGAAGGTGGCATATTGACTCAGATTCCAGGGCTTGGTGTAGTGTACAGGCCACCCCATGGTTGAAAAATGCATTACCACTGGTAATCTGGTGCTCTGCCAAAAACATTTGCTGATACATTTAAACCATTTACAGCTCAATTTTCTCTCACTCAGCCTGTGAGCTGAAAGAGAGAAAATCATTTGATTCCCCCATTCATTCTAAAAGTGTGACTGGAAGAATCTTCACTGCTAGATATTGCATGCTACATGCTGCCTGTAGCTTCCTGAATACAGTGGTGCTGCCAATTGTCAAACAATAACTGAACCTGATAGGATGCAGTAATTAGTAAAATACTCAAAATAAATAAAATCAGCACTATCAACCTAAAATATATTTAAATAAAGTGAATCTTCAAAAATGTGTGTATCAAATTGCTAGCAACTTGTTAGCAAATATATAATTATACAGTGGGGACGGAAAGTATTCAGACCCCCTTAAATTTTTCACTCTTTGTTATATTGCAGCCATTTGCTAAAAAGCTAAGAAGGTAGCAGTTAATGCAACATTATGTGGATACACTCAGATCCCTGTCAATGTTGTGCAACTGAAATGATAATGTGGGATTTATTTCTCCTGGGTTCCAAATTTAGTTATACCAATATCACATACACAGTTAAGCTAGTATGTCCTGGACTTGGGCCAAAACATCAAACACATAGCTTGTAGCTGACTACACTTTCAAATCATCATAAACCCTACCTCACTTACTAACATGCAGGTCATTGCATGTTGGCATTGGTATAAATGATAAAGACACTCATTCACATTCCTTCGAACATGCTCAAAGCACTTCTCTTTCTATCTTTTTTATTTTTCCTGTGGAGCTCATGCTGGTTCTTAGCAGCAATAAGAACATTTGCTTATCAGGGCATTTTCTATCTTATTTAGGTCACCATTGTAGACAATGATCCTGGCAGCAGTTCTGCTGGCACACTTAAGGGAATTTTCATCTTATGTAAAAAATTTTTTTATCAAAGCCATTGGTCCACATAATCCAATGAGTTTGTTTTGCACTCAGGTACGTCTCTCTTCTTGCTAGTAGGTTTTTAAATATGATACACTTTACACTGAACTGCGAATGTGCAGCTGTAGTGTACGACCTTGGTATTTCATAGTGCTGGGATGAATAAACAACCGCATGCATGAGCAATCGATATGCAATCCTGGAGCTGGCCAATCAAGATGGCTGAAAACACCAAACCTGGAAGAAGACCTGCCAAAAATGTCAAACATCAAGGGAACTCATAGCATCACTGGGACAGAGGTAAGTATACTTGTGCTATTAATATGTATTGAATTTGGTCTGTAGTTCACCTCCAGCTTTGTTAATTTTCCCCATATTGGCCGTATATGTTATATGTCTTAAAATGATGCTGTTGGGCAAGTAAGAGGTTGGAAAGCTGCAAGGTAGAGTAGGGATTGACCAGAGAGGGATCATTTTGAAGTAGTTGTGCAGCTTGATCATGTATTGAAATATATGCAAACTAAGAATCATTGTTTTTTGAGCATAGATGTGTAGGGGGTTGGCATGTAAATGTTAAAATGTCACTACAGCTCTTAAAATATCTGATTTGTTATAAATATGGAAACTATTTATGAAGTGAACTTTAGTAAAATAAATTAAGCTCTCTAAGCTGCAAATCTCTTGTATTTTGTTTATTTTTCAGACACTCCTGGTTGTGTACATAGACAACTTTATTTACCTGTTAGTGCTGTCCACCCTCTTAAAATGTGCACCTTTTCCAATTTTGGGCACAAAACACTGTATCATGGTTTGTAGCTCACCTCCAGCGGTGTCTGTTTGTCCCATATTGGCATCATATGCCCATGCTCTTAAGAGTATTCTATTTAGCGGGTAAGAGGTTGACAATCTGCAAGGGAAAGTATGGACTATGGGTGAGCTGAGTGTTTAATTTTGAACGTGAGTTTGGACTGAATATTACCTGGGTGCACATTTGGCCAAAAACCAGACTTCTGAGACATCCAGAAGGAATTTCTCTACTGAATGTCCCATAATACATTGCCAACGCCTTCACTGGTCAAAGTCTTGCATTTGACCTCTGCTCATGTACAATACTTTGGCTGTTATATTTTTGACCTAAGTTGCAGTCCACACACCATAAAAGGCTGCTTTCCCAGTAGCTCTTTCTTAGTGTGCTGGGAGTTAATGAGAGTGAGAGACAGCTGAGATTGCTTTTAGGGAGATGATTAGTGTAGTGTAGTGTAGGATGTTACTGCTGCTTTATGCTTTATACAGCACTCAGTGCTATGTACAGTACTATATTCATTGCTGTATATTTGGTACTGATACTGTATTTTTCAGTGAATTACAGTTTGTGTGACTAGGGAGAGTGGAGTGTAAGCCCACCTACATTCACTGTGATTTCCTAAGACCCAACAGTTCCTATTTAGAACTACTGTTTTTGTGTGTGTGTGTGTGTGTGTCAGGTTCTCTTGCTGTTTTGCTCAGGTTCCACTTTTTTAGTAATTTTAGAGTGTATCTTTGCTTTTTTTTAAAAAGCAGTTTTTAAAAAAAAATATTCTTGAGTTATTATTTTGCTTCTAGTGTTTTCGTGTTTGGGATTATTTTCTTTTTACTTTTGGTTGGGTTTGATCTTTATTTTTCTTGGGTTTTATTTTGTAAGGGTCTGTATTTTTTTTTTACGGGGTCAGTAGTCACTACAACAGATTATGTAGGTGCTGTTTGGTACACAAAAGCACTACAATTTAGAGTGTACCCAAGCACAACCCTCAATATGCCCAGCATCTAAATGCCAAATTGTCCAAATTGTTGACTTTACAACTCCTCTCCAACTGCCTTTTCAGCTGGTGCCTTTACCATGTGGTGGATTGTGCCCCCTTTTGGGAATATTTTTCTTATATTGTACTGCAGTGGCAGGTACCCAGCTACCATTTCTTCACCTGTAAGGCCCTGTCTGCTGTTCATCATCACATGGAAGGCAATGTTTCCATATCCCTGGAGCAATCACGTGACTGTACTGGCAAGCTGGGAAAGATGCCGTACAGGATACATGACTGGAGCTTGTTCTGCATCTTAATTTCCTTACAACTGGTGTTGATTAAGCCAGAGCTGTCCCTTTAATCTCCTCATACTCCTCTTACTCAATGACCTTTTTCACTGAGGCCCAGAGGTGGTTACCTTGTGGCAACTTGTGCCAGGAATGGTGGTGTGTGACAAAAGCACCAACATGGTGCCTACCCACCAGCAAGGAAGGTTGACACACATAGCTTACCAGGTGTATGCTTTTAGCTGAGAGTAATTCAGCAGAAATTTCATGTGCCCACAAACCATTATTTGACTTTGGCACAGAGACTGACTCTGGGGAGCTGGGTTTCTTTTCCCCACACCAATGGCTTTTGAAAGAGGAGGGATGCATGCACTGTATTGTCACCACTTGAGGAGGCAAAAAAATGGTGGACCATGACAATGTGTGCATTAGCAAAACTGTATAAGTCGTGTTTCTGCTGGAACACATGCTGCATGGAATTATGGACAGGGAATTTAAGGCAAGCAGCTGGAGGAATAGGTTGAATTCCTTTCACTTCAGAGAATGCTAAATCCAAACACCGTTGGAAGAGGAGCATGATTGCTGTGGGGGTACTGAGGCTGCAAATGACAATCAACATGAACCAAAGCATGAGCAAACTTTGGGGGGTTTCATGCCTTCCAAACCCTGGGGTAGTATGGAACTAGGGGAGATAGCTCAGTGAGTGACCACACATAACTATTTGAGTTATCATGGGGAGAGAACATTACTGTTTGGCAATATTCCTGGATCTACATTACATATACAGTATAAAGTTGAAAAGTCCATCCTGCCCTCAAAGCAGGAGCAGTGGTTGAAACAATGGGAGTATGTGCTAATGAGGAATGTGTGTATCATTTCCAGAACATGCCAGACAAAATGTTTATGAGCTTCCTGTTTGTAATTTTAATGTGGCATCCTACATTTTAAAGCATTGTTACAAATGTTGTGAATTTTGTTTAAAATTGTCCATCATGTGCTCTGCAGGAATTTTTTTCTGCCAGGTTACAGTGTTTGGGTTATACACACATAAAACCCATTTTTGTTTCAGGAAGAAAATTAGATAAGGAAGCACTTAAAAATGGATAGCTGAATTTTATCAATAGTAGGTAAATTATTGGAGGGGATGATAAGGGACTATACTCAAGAATTTTCAGAAGAAAAAAGTATCAATAGTAGTAATCATCTTGGGTTTATGAAGTGTCATTCCTGACAGACTAATCTGCTAAACTTCTACGAGGAAGTGAGCTGCCATCTAGATAGAGGGAGGCCTGTGGTTATTGTGTTTCTCGATTTTGCAAAGGCGTTCAATACAGTTCTCCATAAACACTTAATCTACAAGCCGAGGTCTGCAGGCATGGACCATAATGTTTATTCTTGGATAGAAAACTAGTTACAAAGGGCGGTGATAAATAACGTGCACTCAGACTGGTCTGAAGTGGTAAGTGTTGTACCCAAAGGCTCTGTCTTGGAACAAATTCAATTTAATGTATTCATAAATGATATAGAGCATAGGATAAATAGCTCAATCTCAGTTTTTGCAAAACAACACAAAAATATGCAGGGCAATAATTTCACATCAGGATATAGAAAGTTTACAGAAAGACCTGAACAAAATATTGGAGTAGGAAACTACATGGCAAATGAGGTTTAATGTGGAGAAATGTAGGATAATGCACCTAAAAGCTAAAAACATAAATGCAAACTACTCACTAGGGGGAGAACCGCTGGGGGAATCAAGGATGGAGAAAGATCTGGGGGTCCTAGTAGATGACAGACTGTGCAATAGCATGCAATTTCAAGCAGCAGCTACAAAGGCCAGCAGAATTTTAGCATGCAGAAAAAAGGGGATATACTCCAGAGAAACTATAATCTTGCCACTTTATAAAACCCTGGTCAGGCCACATCTGGAGTATTCCGTCCAGCTCTGGTCACCAGTCCTCAGAAGAGATGTGCTGGAGCTGGAGAGAGTCCAAAGAAGGGCAACAAAATTAATAAAGGAACTGGAAGACCTCAATTACAAGGAATGACTACAAGCACTAAATTTATTCTCGCTAGAGAAGAGACGCTTGAGAGGGTACATGATAGTGATTTAAAAATACCTCAAGGGTGATCCCAGTGTAGGAAAAAAATGATTCAGTCTAAGGGAGTGTAAGAGAACATGGGGCCACACAATGAGATTGGAGGCAAAGTGTAGGAGAACATGGGGCCACACAATGAGATTGGAGGCAAAGCGGTTTACCCTTAAGCTGCGCAGAGGGTTCTTCGCTGTCAGGGCAACAAGGATGTGGAACTCTCTTCCACAATTGGTGGTGTCAGTGGGGAGTATTACTATTTTTAAGAGACTCTTAGATATGCATCTTAAAGTACACAACATACAGGGATATGGGAAATGATTATAGACACTGACATGTGTACACTTACAGGTTGAACTGGATGGACTATTGTCTTTATTCAGCCTTACCTACTATGTAACTATGTCTAATATATACCCTAAACAAATACATCTAAAAAAAAATTGTGGAAAAGACTGCAAAAACTAAAGTTTGAACAATAAAGTGCATATGCATAGTCTCTGTGCTTCATCAATAAATATTCTCCACATGCAACTCTGTGGTTAACACATGTAAGAAAGGTGGTCTCAGTACACTCCTCAGTGCTGCAACACACTCACCAGAGGCAATGAACCTTTTTAATAAAAAAAAGAAGAAAGGTCTATCAATGTTTGGTTTAGGTATCTATATTTATACCTAGATATAGATATATATACTGTATACAAACATGCATGCACATATTATAGAACCTCAAAAACATTGACATCATGAAGTTCTAAGGGGACACAAAACTGATTTAATTAAAAAGCAATTGCCACTTCTGAAAGAACATGAACAGTTTATTATGAACATAAAATATATAGACATAGATCATCACATCCAATTTCAAGAGAGCCTGACAACTCAAAAATAGAATAATAGCTAATGAGTGCTTACTAGCCTCTTGGCAACTTAGAGCATAAAAGGTCATTAGGACTTTTAGCATCTTAGGCTTATTTTTTTAAAATATTTGAAAATCTTTATATATCCTGTACATTCATGCAAACATTTTCTTAAAGAGAATGTATAGTGAGGTTTTTTTTTTTGTTTAGCATTTATTATTGTCAGGACCAAAAAAATTAAATATATTTTTTTTTTGTCAGGTAAAAATGAAATATAGAAGAAAAATAAATAACCGCGCTAAAATATATATGAATAAGATATGTGAAATATTCTTATATCGATGTCCCAAAAACCTCTGTTAGAAAATTCATGTATGTATGTGAAACATTGCGATAATCAGAAAAATATATATAAGTCCATACATATAACTGTGAATCAAGATGTCCATATGTGGTAGATGGAAATCTTTATATATGATAATTGACCAGAATCAGTCACAGAGAGAAGCCCATGAATGGACACAACCAGACTTGGTGGTAAAGATGAAAGAGACACCACACTCAGTGATCCGCCACCGCACAAATATTGCGCTTACCACAAGGCAAGCAAAAACCAGCCTATGTTCCGTCCTGGTATGGGAAAATCCAGCTGGTGTGACTTGACTGCATACAGCGTGGCTAAGAGGATGTAGCAAGGACCCCAAACTCTCGTCTCACAGGCATGTGAATGAAAAGAAACTGACCATAGTGTAATACTGGCAGGACAGTTTAATAAAAAAAGGTAGAAAACTTACATAAGTAGATTAAAAACAGCAAATAGCCGGCCGGCATAGCGAGCACCCGTCCACACTAGGATGGCGATGACGTCAGAGCGTCAACCTCCCGCTGCACGTTTCACCACAAATGGCGTCGTCTGGGATTTTTTCTTGTTAAAAATGAAATATAGCATTTTAGTTTTTTCCTATTTCCTTTGGTTGAGCAGATGAAGCTTTAGGTCCATTTCAGCAGTTTATATATGCTTTTTGAGAAATAAAAAAGCAGTTTACACAGCTCAAAGACTTATCAGAAATAATACATTCCATTAATTTATCCCCATGAAGCTTCAGACAGATTGTACCCCAAAGCAGTCAGATCTGTTTTATTGTCACCTTAACCACTTGCCGACCGCGCTATTGCAGAATGATGGCTACAGCGTGGCTGGCTGATTGTGCCCGCTGCAGTGCACGGGTATCGCTCTGTGATTGCAGTGTCCTCTGGACACTGTTGATAACAGATTGAGGTAACAAGCCAATCAGTGGCTCTTTACCACATGATCAGCTTGTGTCCCAATCACAGCTGAACACTGATGTAAACAGAAGCCGGTTATCATGCTGACAGCATGAGGAAGAGAGAGGAGAGCCAATAACCGGCTTCTGTTAAAGGGACTTGTACACTGATAATCGGGACACTGATTATCAATGCAGTCCAAATAGTGCCCACCAGAGCTGCCAATCTGTATCCACCAATACTACCTTCTCATTAGTGTCATCTGTCAGTGTCACCTACCCGTGCCTATCAGTACCACCTGCCAGTGCCTATCAGTGCCAACTATCAGTGCCCATCAGTGCCCATCAGTGCAGCTTCATCAGCGCACATCAGTGCAGGAGGATAACTACCTGTTTGCAACATTTTATAACAAACTATGAAAACATTATTTTTTTCTAAATTTTCAGTCTTTATTCTGTTATTTAGCAAAAAATAAAAATCCCAGTGGCGATTAAATACCACCAAATGAAAGCTTGAGTTGTGTGAAAAAAATGTCATTTGGGTACAGTGTTGCATGACTGCGCAATTGTCATTCAAAGTGCGACAGTGTTGAAAGCTGAATATTGATTTGGGCAGCAAGGCTGTAAAAGTGCCCAGTAGGCAAGTGGTAGCTGCTGACTTTTATTACTAGGGCACTTACTTGTCCAGGAATCCAGGAGTGTCTTCACCTGAGCCAATTTTTTTTAGTCAGCTATTGGGTGCTGCTGCTGCCACTGCCATCTCGACTAAGGGTTCCCTACTGTGCATGCGCAAAACCAGGTACCCGGTTCCCCCAGCTCCAATAGGTGTCAAATGTGGCAGCAAGGCAGGGAGGAGGCAGGCAAGTGGATGGCAACTTCAAACACACGAAAGGGCCACATGAAGGTTGCCATGCCACATTCTTCCCACCTGTACTCACTAAGCAATTAAAAACTTCCTATGAAATCTATAGCCAAATCAAAATACACTGCTATTAGACTAACTATTACAATCGGATAAAAAACACATTATCTGCATGAGAAAATATGTTTTCACTTGATTTTTTATTTTGTCTACCATAGAGTAATATCAGTATTTCATCCTCACAGTGTTATTTTACCTGAGGTTAAAGCAACTCCCAGTGCACATCTTGAAACTTTGTAATAGCCTCGAGGACTGAAAAAGCTCTACATGCAATATTGATCTATATCACTCTGAAATGCTGAAGAAATATTTTTTCATTTCAGTCTGCATGGCATTTAGAGAACACACATCATGGGAAAGTTTTAGAAATGCTATTATTTCATGCTAACAAACACATGGAATGTTTGATACATAATTCAAAAAACATATATGCAGGAGTTACCTTCTAAAAATATTAAGCAATTCAGATGCAGGCTCTTACCAAAACAGCATATAAAGATATATTGGTAGACTTTCAAATACACTGCCTTCTTCTGAATTTTAACATGATTATGAAGCAAAATTCAAGTATATTCTTTTCTTAACCTCTTCAGTCCCGAAAGATTTGGCTGCTGAATGACCAGGCCATTTTTGGTGATTTGGCACTGCGTCACTTTAACTGACAAGTGCGCGGTCATGCAGCGCTGCACCCAAACAAAATTGATGTCCTTTTTCCCCCACCAATAGAGGCTTCCTTTGGTGGTATTTGATAATCTCTGCGGTTTTTATTTTTTGCGCTATAAACAAAAAATATTTTGTACTTTTTGCTATAACAAATATCCCCATTTTTTTTAAATAAAAGCTAATCTTTTCTCAGTTTAGGCCGATATTTATTCTTCTACATTTTTGGTAATAAAAATCACAATAAGTGTATATTGATTGGTTTTCATAAAAGTTATAGCATCTACAAAATAGGGGATAGATTTATAGCATTTTTATTATTATTTTTTTTTTTTACTAGTGATGGTGGCATTCTGCAATTTTTATCAGGAAGGGGACACTATGGCGGACACATCGGACACTTTTGACACATTTTTGGGGCCTTTGGCATTTATACAGCGATCAGTGCTATAAACATGCACTGATTACTGTAAAAATGTCACTGGCAGGGAAGGGGTTAACACTAGGGGGTGATCAAGAGTGTTCTAACTGAAGAGGGGACTTTCTAGGGGAGATGGTGACCATACACTGCAATCAGTTAGATCTTACATAAATTAGATTTAGTGCAAGAGCCTGTTTGATTTCTTACATTTTGAATTAATTGTTCAAGTGCCTCTTCCTATTACTTATTTTGCCTAAATATTGAGTTGTACAGAGATTGGCCAATCAGACTGCATAGTGCATGACCATCTTAAGTGCCAAATTTGAAATGTAGATGTGCCATGACCCACTTGTATTTTCCTAACAATACTTCTTGGGCATTATACCACGCAAATGAAAAACCACCTTTTTTCAAGACATGCTAGAGTGATCAGGAATGTTCTAACTATGGCTCTCCAGCTGTTGCAGAACTACACATCCCATGAGGCATTGTAAAACTCTGACATTCACAGACATGACTAGGCATGATGGGAATTGTAGTTCCTGAACAACTGGAGGGCTGTAGTTTCAAAACCCTGTGCTAGACCATTATTATGCCTCCAGAATTGGGAGTGTGGCATCTACTAAACTTCTCTCTACAGGTGGACACAAGAACCTACATCTATAGATCTATAGATAGATCTATAGATCTATATATCTATAGATCTATCTATATATACACACACACACTGAAGCAGGAAGCAATATACATTGGCCCGGAAGTCAATCTGTACACAGGAAGTAGGTGTATGTTTTGAGACCAAATCATTTAGACATACACACATGACCCACACAAACATCACCCCATGTAAAAAGAAATAAAAAACGATCTTAATTTGCAAATAAGGATCAACTCTTCCACAGGGAACAGTGAGCGGGGCATGGTGGTGTGAAGAAATTAGCAGCAGTACAAGCAACTTCCTGGAAGGGCGCAATGTCATTCCTGTGTGCTGGCCACCACTTCCGGGAAATGCACCACAGATACATACCTCCGCGCACACAGCAGTTGCGCATCTCACATACACAGCGGTCGAGCATATAGATGCATTTGGCGCATCTAGCTGCAGGAACCCAATTTTTATGGAAATTAATAGTAAAGCAGATGCAGATTTCCAGGACTGGACTAACAAATGTTTATAGTAAAAGGTAACTGGTGTTTTCTATTAATCAAGGTCTAAATGGGCCATTGACATGCATCACAGTTGAACTTAAGAATGTGTTTTTGCAAAGTTAAACTAAATGAGATCCTTTCTTATTTTTGCTTGGGAATAGAGTGCAGAGGAATTAGAAGTCCTGTCAGTTTTTGGGGATGTCTGCACCCCTGATAGGGTGAAGACACATCACAAATTTTGCCAGTTTCTCCTTCAAATTTATTGTCTTCCTGTCACATAGCCAGACAGGAAGAGTAAGCTGAGATAGGAGCTGGCAATTAGCCAAGAGCTGAATGGCCAGCTCAGAGAAGGAAGGGCTGACTGAGCCCAGCCCTGACATCCACACAACCCTAGGCTGGGGTTGTGGGGGCCTGCAGACAGGGGCCTTTAAAAATACATAAAGGTGAACCAGAGTTGAACGAGCGTAAGAGCCGCTTGTGCATGCGCAGTGCTTACATTGATCTCACGCAGTTCTTACTTAGTCAGTTGTTACTAAACTTCCTCAAAACACCCCACATCAACCCATAATATTGGCTCCTCCATCTTCTGTTAATATTGAATTGAAGATTCTGTGCGCCATGTCCATATTGGTGCACAGATTGCAATCTCCCATGCGCCGAGATCGCTATAGTAAATGGGGGATTCACACTCTGTTCCCGGCGCACTGTTTCGTAAATATGAAAATGTGCATTGTGCCTCGCCGTGTGCCTCTACTGATGGCGCATGGCTTTTGTAAATCAGCCCCAATGTGTTTGCAAGAGCCTGACATTGCACCTGTGATCCACTGATCATGGGTGCAATGCTGTACAGGCTGCATTGTAAAAAAAAAAAATACATTTCTTTTTTCTGCAAAATCATATGCATTTATTCTTTTACTTAAAGGTGAACTTAGCCTTTAAATGTTCCTAAAGAGGTTATACTGTATACCAACTATTTTTTTAGATCAATAACCCAATACATTATTTATATTTGTACTGAGCTTAACCAGCTTTGTATACTTCTTGAGCAATACAGAGTGCAAATGAGGAAAGAATCCTCACTAGACACTAGGATTCCCAATTCCTCAAGTCTATTTTATAGTTATATAACAATTGGTGTATTATCTCTTTAAAAATCAAAATCAATCACAGAAAAACAAATTTGAATAAAGAAAGTGCAATATACTGTATATATATATATATATATATATATATATATATATATATATATATATATATATGTATATTATATTGTCAAAAGTATTGGGGTGCCTGCCTTTTCACACAAATGAACTGTAAAGGCATCCCAGTCTTGGGATGGCATTTGTGAGGTCAGGCACTGGCACTGATGTGGACAAGAAGGCCTGGCTCTTAGTCTCCACTCTACTTCATCCCAAAGGTGTTCTATTGGGTTGAGGTCAGGACTCTATGCAGGCCAGTCAAGTTCCTCCACCCCAAACTCACTCATCCATGTCTTTATGGATCTTGCTTGGTGCACTGGTCCAAATCAATTGGTGGGGGGGATTATGGTGTGGGATTGTTTTTCAGGGTTTTTTCAGGGGTTGGACTTGGCCCCTTAGTTCCAGTGAAGGGAACTCTTAAGACATCATGCTCCCAACTCTTCCTATTCCAACATGTCTGTGCACCAGTACAAAAATCAAGGTCCATAAAGACATGAGTAAGTTTGAGGTGGAAAAACTTGACTGGCCTGCACAGTCCCGACCTCAATCTGATAGAACGCCTTTGGGATGAATTAGAGCAGAGACTACAAGCCAGGCCTTCTTGTCCAGCATTAATGCCTGATCTCAAAAATGCACTTTTTACTACTCTTACTACGTTGCATGCCTCAGACATTCCAAGGTATTTTGTAAGAGACATGCCATGTTTGTATTACTATGCATTGAGTTGCATACAAGCTTCCAGCAGGGGAGTTGGCCTGTTGAAGTCCAGACCAGAAGATCCCCCCATAGATGTGGCGACTGCACCAGTATTGGAACCCCACTGAGGAAAAGGCCCTGGCTGGGTGTTAGCCACAGGCAATACTTGTCTGTGCAGCTGGTAAGCGCACATTTCTTATGGTGGTGGTTCAAGCAAAGTCACGTTGATTTTTTGGAACTGATCGCAAGCAGATATCTTCACTATTCGTTAGAGATAGGTCAATTGGAAGTCTAATTGACTGTCTTTGGAATCTCTACTTAGTGTCACTGAACACTCATAAAGTTATACCATTTTATTTTTGGAAATTTAAAAAAAAAAATGTTATGCTATCATATATTTATCACTTATCATCATGTTTATAAGGTTAAAGGTATAGAGCGCAACCACATTTTTTTTTTTACTTGTATTTGTGTGTATTACGCTCTGTGTTGCAGCTTATTTGTTAGGTTTTTTCCAGCGCAGTCTTTTTTCTTATTATATAGGTTTACATAAGTCCATCTACTTCAACCAATAGAAGAAAAAACCCTAATAGAAAACCTCCATGTTCACAATCCTATACCCACAGTTGATACAGAGGAAGGCAAAAAAACAAAAACAATAAACAATCTGTCCTGATCCCCCAGGAGGTAGAGAGATATTCCCTGGATCAACTACCCCTGGTGTTTTTACCTATAAAGTTAAGATAGCATCCAGTCATTTTTTAAAACAATCTACTGAGCGGCTAGAGCTAGTTCTTAAGGGAGTCTATTCCATAATTTACAGCTCTGTGGAGAAGTTTTTCCATATGTGGAAGTTGAATCTCTTTACCTAAAGACCTAAAGAGCGCCCTCTTGTCCGCTGTATTGGTCTGATAGTGAATGACTTAACATCAGGTTCACTATTGCCTTGTATCATTTTTTGTTGCCCTTCTCTACACTTTCTCCAATTCTTCTATATCCTTTTTGTGAACAGGTGCCCAAAACTGAGCTGCATATTCCAGATGAGGTCTTACTAATGATGTTCTCAATGGTAACATTATGGAGTTGATTTACTAAAACTGGCGAGTGCAAAATCTGGTGCAACCCTTATGTCACTCTCTCTGGAGTCTATGACTCTTTTAATACAAGAAAGTATTTTTATAGCTTCAGAAATAGCAGTTTGACATTTCATACTATTATTAAGTTTATGCACTACCAGAACACCAATATATTTCTCAACCATTCTCTCCTCTAGCTGTTCTCCTTCTAGAATGTTATATATGTTTTTTGCCCCCAAATGCATAACTTTGCATTTATCAACATTAAACTTCATTTGCCACATAGTTGCCCAAGTTCATTGCTAGCATTTACCAACACTTTAAATCTGAATTCCACAAAAATAAACAGTCACAAGCATGTAATTGCACGTGGGATTAATTGTAATAGGAGTATCCGTACAGTAATCATTGCTTATTGCTTATTGGAACAATTCGCCCTTTATTGGTGTTTTGCATAGCATATCACTGTATACATCTCTGCCAGTTTTTTTTTTTTTTTACTGTCTGTGTCTCTTTGCTTTCAGTCTTGTGGATGCAACAGGAAGGGAGGAGATTCTCTTCAAAGTCAAGAGAATTCACCTCATAGAAAGCTGTCATATGAACAGACATGAATGTCCCTATTGGAAGAATGTATCCCTTTTACTGATGACAAATGTAAAATTTGGGACTTTTCCAACAGTGTCTCAGTGATAATAGTCATCAAGACAAACACAGAGGGGCTATCTCCTCAAAGGGGACACAGCAAGAAAGCTTAACGGGTTTCCTAACTGTTCCTTACTCCATCCAAACCAAAACAAAAAAGGGTGGTTATACAGATATTTCCACCCTTGACCAAATGATCTGCATCAAAATGTGTACCCTCATTTTTAGATTGCGCTAAAAAACTGGTAGTAAGAATCAAATTACTTGTTTTAGGCAACCTTCTCTCTCAGATTTCCAGTTGTCATACATGAAGCCCAAGAGTTTTTTATAAAGAAACATAAACATGTTTAGCTTAGTTACTGATAAAATGTTTTACAAAATAAACTATTTTTCACATACAGTATAAGACTTCCTCACTTTCCACACAGTAAATGAATGTTATAAACAAAACACTGTGATTGAATGATAGAATGTAATAGGTTTTTCATATGTGGGGTCTTTTTTTCTTGTGAACATGTAAACATACAGAAGGCAGACCAATGGATGGAAGAATATGTGCAAGGAAATGCTTTAGTAAAAAAAGAATTCTTGTGAATTCTTGTGATAAACATCTTTTCTATTTTTTTTTAAAAAGTATGAGATTAAAACTAAGGCAGCTAAAAATATCCTAGAGGTTGATGAAAATCTAAGGCAAACCCTTACAAATCTCTTTACCATGACAGTGAAAACCACCACTGACATTAAAGATTATCTTGTAACTTCAACTGTGCCTAAGGTTTGCCACACTTCTAATTGGCTTAGTATGCCCAAAGGAATGAGTTAATCCAAATGAAAACAACCACAAAGTACCAAATGTCAGTATTTTTTACTTCCCTTTGCATCAATATACCATATAATATAATGAAGTCTTTGCCTGTCATCTTGATTGCATAAAATATTTACTAAATTTTCCTCATGGGACTCTCAACATCAGGAGATTGCATGTTCCAGCATAAAGCCAATCACTTAACGGAAAAGCACAATCACAACATCAAATTTAAATCCCTTGTCACTTATCAGTCTTTACTGACAAAATACTCCAGGATACTGTAATTATTCATTCAAGCCATTACCCAGTTCTAGCAACCTAAAAAGGTGGCAATGGAATAAATAGTTTGAGCTTCAGTGAATTTACATTCTAGACAAAATACTCCCTAAAGGATAAAAACAGTGGGTAGATTTGGCAGTTATATCTGTTTCGCATTATTCATTTATTTTATTCGGATTTTTGCATATTATCCTCTAGTGCTATTATAGGGCTTGAAGCTTTCCATATTTATTTTAATAAATGTTATCAGTAAAGTATGTGAAACAGTGTGTGGTCTTGGAGAAATTCTTTAGTTTGCATTAGTTAACCCTTATCGGTTTTGTAACAATACAGTATGCTTTTCTGAATTTAGAAGCCAATCTAATATTAACATATAAGTCTGTGTATATTCAAGCTCACATTGACTGCTAGAATAAGTTTGGAATTGATCATATTAAAATATTAAACTAACACAATGTGCTTTTTACTTGTCTGCAATTCTGTATTGGTCAAGGTAGTCATTTTGGGTGAAGTGATGTTAAGTGAAACCTCCATTATTCTATCATTTGCAGAAATCATTTATATTTTTACATTTGTCTGCACATAAATGGATATCTGCAATGAACATTGGTTAACTTAAAAAATTCTAACAATTGATGCTCAATAAGTTAGATTAAACAACAATGAGATATAAAGTGAGGCACCACACTACTGCTACAAATATTTAACTTATCATTAACTAGTCAAAATGATGTATTGCACTTTGCAAATTGTTGTTTACTTTGTTTAATAAAACACACTGACTTTGTCAGTTAAATTAGTCTATCATGTATCTATTTAAGTAAAGATGCACCATTTCCTGGTAATGGCAGAGATTGTACCCGCCATCCCCCCTCGCCCATCCCGCAGAGTCATAATGGCTAGTGACAATTAGTTCACCAAAGTAATAAATCATTAGAACTGCATGTAAGGAAGCAGGCACGCTCCAACACTAAACGTGAATGTTGGATCCTTGCTCACTAAGAATTGTCCAGCAATCAGGTGTAGAGGTGGTAATGAATGCTGCTGCATGTATGTCATGACACCCCTATAGCCATTTTAAGTGCACTGCTGGACCAGTGAAAGGCAGGGGTGTTTTCAAAGAGATCATAACCTTAAATGTTCTTCTTAACTATGCAATAAGTGTAAAGTTACCTGTCATTCCTTTCATAAATCTGGTATCAGTTACATTGTTCCCAGGTGTCTCTGGGGACTACAATATACCCCCTTCCCCCCATGTTATGGAGAGGAGAAGAGAAGTGGAAAAGTGTGGGGGGGGTGAAAAATCTGCTCCTCCATAAATACAGTATGATGAGTGAATGTTGTAATATAACTCTGCAGAGAGAAATACTTTCAGGACAAGGGGGTGTATGTGGAGTTGTTTACTTATAATGTAAAGTTACATAAAAAAATATATAAAAAAAAATGTCATAATCACAAATAAGCATACTGCGAGTTGTAGAAAGAGATGTTTTCTATTAAATCTGATTAATAAAAAAAGTTAGCACAGGTTACCAGATTCACCAGGTTGTATAGTCCCCAGTTAATAAATCTAATGCATCAGTGCTATATTTTGTATATTGTAACCATCCCTGTATAGCTACAAAAGACCTATATAAAAATCTGAAATATAGACATAAAAAAGTAGATCAGAGATTTCATGTTATCTCACTATCTTTGATCTATGTTTGATGGTGAATCAAGAGGTAATGTTAGATAAATGTAGTGTAGAGCCGTGTAAGACTTCCATTCACCAGCTATACCACATGTGTGAACACTGATAAACTACAAGTTAAATATATAGGGAAATTGCTATAAAGAACATTTACATTGAATAACTACAATGTAAAATCATAAAATGTTGGCATAAATCATGTAAATTTTCAAAATCAAAACATAACAAAATCACATAAAGCAGTTCCTTGTGATCACAGAGTACTAGATTAGACAGTCCACAAGAACAAAGGTCAGCTTTATATTTCCAGCCAGCTATCATTCTATATACAAATCATAAAATAATCAGTACATATAAGTACTTAATGTCAAAGTTTCCCTATACAAGCTACCTATAAGAGGGCATACTCTTTGTGACACATTTCAATGGTCCATATAATGTGCTCATACTTCAACAAGTTTTGACACCTTGGTGGCTTCTTTATGTTATAACAATAACTTGGCAATTGTTCAGTGCAAGTTTTAGCAGTACTGGACACTTTCTATATGCCCATTATTCCATGAAGAAGCCACTAGGGTGGCAAAGCATGTTGGGAGCACTGGGTAGCTCTTAGCACTTTTAGAGAATGGGTGAAATGCTAAAGCACTTACAGTATACAAATAGCAGTCACGATGGGCTACTGAAATATATGTGGACAAAGTCAGAGTTTGAGCAAAGACGATACAGGAATAAGAATACAGAAAAGAATAGTCAGTCAAGACAAAAAACAGCTCAGATAAAATAAAAGTAACAAATGATATAAAGAGTTAGCATGTGAAATCAAGTTAGTGAGAGTTTGGGTGAGGAAGGATGAGAAAATAAGGAAAGATTGAGAGAAAGATAGAAGATAAATTATATGAGTAATAATATAGAACTAAGTAAAGGTAGAAAATTAATAGATGGAGAAAAGTGAAAGAAAATAGATGTGTTGAGTTGCAAGAAAGTGATAAAAATCACACAGATACATTAGAAAATGAAACTTATAAAATGCTACCAACATTCAAGCTGACAAAAATAAGTTAAATAAAATCAAGAAATTTAAAGGCTAAGTTTACCTTTTATAAAATAATAATATTAATAATAATAATAATAATAATAATAAATGCATGTCCTTTTTCAGGTAAAAAAGCCTGCCTCCAGCCTGTAAAGCAAAGCACCCATTATCAGCAGATTGTGAGTGCAATGCCAGTATCTTGCAGACACTGTTTGCCAGTATCTTGCAGACAGCAGTCTGCCCATACATCATATGGGCACACAGTTACTGAATGGCAGTAAGAATGAATGGACTATGAGAGTGCTCACCAGCTCCCTTGCAGTTCATTGAGAATAGGGATGAGGTTCGAGTTTGAGTCGAACTCATGATCGACTCAAACATCGGCTGTTCGCAAGTTCACAGAACAGCAAACAATTTGGGGTGTTCGCGGCAAATTCGAATGCCGCGGAACACCCTTTAAAAGTGCTAATTTTAAAGGCTTATATTCATGGTATTGTCATAAAAAGTGTTTGGGGACCTGGGTCCTGCCCCAGGGGACATGGATCAATGCAAAAAAAGTTTTAAAAACTGATGTTTTTTCGGGAGCAGTGATTTTAATAATGCTTAAAGTGAAACAATAAAAGTGTAATATCCCTTTAAATTTCGTACCTGGGGGGTGTCTATAGTACACCTGTAAAGGGGCGCATGTTTCCCGTGTTTAGAACAGTCTGACAGCAAAATGACATTTCAAAGGAAAAAAATTCATTAAAACTACTTGCGGCTATTAATGAATTGCCAGTCCGACAATACACATAATAGTTCATTGATAAAAATGGAATGGGAATTCCCCACAGGGGAACCCTGAACCAAAATTTAAAAAAAAAATGACGTGGGGGTTCCCCTAAATTCCATACCAGGCCCTTCAGGTATGGTATGGATATTAAGGGGAACCCTGGCCAAAATTTAAAAAAAAATGGCATGGGGTCCCCCTCAAAATCTATACCAGACCCTTATCCAAGCATGCAACCTGGCAGGCTGCAGGAAAAGAGGGGGGACCAGAGAGCACCCCCCTCCTGAACCTTACCAGGCCACATGCCCTCAACATTGGGAGGGTGCTTTGGGGTAGCCCCCCAAAACACCTTGTCCCCATCTTGATGAGGGCAAGGGCCTCATCCCCACAACCCTGGCCGGTGGTTGTGGGGGTCTGCGGGCGGGGGGCTTATTGGAATCTGGAAGCCCCCTTTAACAAGGGGATCCCCAGATCCCGGCCCTCCCCCATGTGTGAAATGGTAAGGGGGTACTTGTACCCCTACCATTTCACTAAAAAAGTGTCAAAAATGTTAAAAATGACAAGAAAGTTTTTGACAATTCCTTTATTTAAATGCTTCTTATTTCTTCTATCTTCTTTCTTCTTTCTTCTATCTTCCTTCGGTTTCTTCCTCCATCTTCTTCTTCTTCTGGTTCTTCTGGTTCTTCCTCCAGTGTTCTCGTCCGGCATCTTCCTCCGTGGCGTCTTCTTCCCTTCTTCTCCGGGTTGCTCCGCATCCATGATGGCATGGAGGGAGGCTCCCGCTGTGTGACGCTTCTCTCTTCATCTTCTTGTCTTCATCTTCTTTTCGGGCCACTCCACATCCATGATGACATGGAGGGAGGCTCCCGCTGTGTGACGCTTCCCCTCTTCTGACGCACGGGAACTTGACGGGACTTCCCTGTGGCATTCCCCGTGATGTAATTAATTAATAGCCGCAAGTAGTTTTAAATGACTTTTTTCCTTTGAAATGTCATTTTGCTGTCAGACTGTTCTAAACACGGGAAATGTGCGCCCCTTTACAGGCATACTATAGACACCCCCCAGGTACGAAATTTAAAGGCATATTACACTTTTATTGTTGCACTTTAAGCATTAATAAAATCACTGCTCCAGAAAAAACGTCCGTTTTTAAAATTTTTTTGCATTGATCCTTGTCCCCTGGGGCAGGACCCATGTTCCCAAACACTTTTTATGACAATAACTTGCATATAAGCCTTTAAAATTAACACTTTTGATTATTCATGTGCTTGTCCCATAGACTATAACAGTGTTTGCGTGTTCGAACAAATTTTTTGCCTGTTCGCAAGTTCTGGTGCGAACCGAACAGGGGGGTGTTCGGCTCATCCCTAATTGAGAACTACAAGCCATCATCAGTCCTTGTAGTTTAATCATTTGCAAAACTCTGAATGAATGATGTGGCTGTGTGGGCAGAGCCCCACATGGCCGCAATGTTTTTAAAGGTTGAAAGCGGGTGAGGTGAGAAGATCCCTCACCTCAGTCACAGGGAGAGGGGAGCGAGAAGAGAGGAGGCAGGATCTGGAACATGTTCAACGCTAGCTATGGGGTTCCAAAAGTGAACTTAGCCTTTAAAATATTTAGCATTGCATACCCATTGTTTAAAGGTATGTAGAAAAAGAGAAATAGAACATAAACTTTTTTTAAGGAAAATATATGCCGTGTACACACGAGAGGACTTTTCGACGGACTAGGTCCAACAGTCTTTCCGACGGACTGTGCAGTGTAGGTCCGCCGGACTTTTAAATGAACTTGCCTACACATGATCACACCAAAGTCCGACGGATTCGTACGTGATGACGTTGAACCAGATTAAAATAAGGAAGTTGATAGCCAGTAGCCAATAGCTGCCCTAGCGTCGGTTTTAGTTAGTCGGACTAGCATACAGACGAGTGGATTTTTCAACCGGACTCGAGTCCGTCAGAAATATTTGAAATGTGTTTTATTTCTAGGTCCATCAGACTTTTGGGGAAAAAAAGTCAGCTGGAGCCCACACACGATCAAATTGTCCGATGGAGTAGGGTCCTCCGGACCAAGTCTGCTGGAAAGTCTGCTCGTGTGTACGCAGCATAATAGAGGTCATACTTTAGTATATAAGTATAAAGTGCAACATATTGTAAAATTTTCTCTAGAAGTAATTTTCTACAAAAAGTGTAAAATAGAAAACAAAATAAAATTTTGATATACATAATATTGGTTTGTATGTAAAATGTCACAAGGATATCTGGACATTGGAATATTTTAAGGTACTGGTACACCTTATTTTTGGTTCAGGAACATAGGGCAATAGCTTGATCAATGTTTACTTAACAAACCATGACAACAAAAACTTATTTTGATCAGTTTGTCAGGATGCAAATGCAAATGCAGGATGGCACATACAATTCACCATTTGTAGTATAAAAGGACCTCAATAAAATACAGTCAGGTCCATAAATATTGGGACATCGACACAATTCTAATCTTTTTGGCTCTATACCCCACCACAATGGATTTGAAATGAAACACACAAGATGTGCTTTAACTGCAGACTTTCAGCTTTAATTTGAGGCTATTTGCATACAAATCAGGTGAACGGTGTATAATTACAACAGTTTGTATATGTGCCTCCCACTTTTTAAGGGACCAAAAGTAATGGGACAGATTAACAATCATCCATCAAACTTTCACTTTTTAATACTTGGTTGCAAGTCCTTTGCAGTCAATTACAGCCTGAAGTCTGGAATTCATAGACATCACCAGATGCTGGGTTTCACCCCTGGTGATGCTCTGCCAGGCCTCTACTGCAACTGTCTTCAGTTCCTGCTTGTTCTTGGGGTATTTTCCCTTCAGTTTTGTCTTCAGCAAGTGAAATGCATGCTCAATCTGATTCAGGGCAGGTGATTGACTTGGCCATTGCATAACATTCCACTTCTGTCCCTTAAAAAACTCTTTGGTTGCTTTCACGGTATGTTTCGGGTCATTGTCCATCTGCACTGTGAAGCGCCGTCTAATGAGTTCTGAAGCATTTTGCTGAATATGAGCAGATAATATTGCCCGAAACACTTCAGAATTTATCCTGCTGCTTTTGTCAGCAGTCACAGCATCAAATAAATACAAGAGAACCAGTTCCATTGGCAGCCATACATGCCCACACCATGACACTACCACCACCATGCTTCACGAGGTGGTATGCTTTGGATCATGAGCAGTTCCTTTCCTTCTCCATACTCTTCTATTCCCATCACTCTGGCACAAGTTGATCTTGGTCTCATCTGGATGTTGTTCCAGAACTGTGAAGGCTTTTTTAGATGTTTTATTTATTTTTTATTTATTTCAGGTACTTATATAGCGCCGTCAATTTACACAGCGCTTTACATATACATTGTACATTCACATCAGTCCCTACCCTCAAGGAGCTTACAATCTAAGATTCCTAACTCACATTCATACATACTAGGGACAATTTAGACAGGATCCAATTAACCATGTCTTTGGAGTGTGAAAGGAAACCGGAGTACCCGGAGGAAACCCACGCAGGCACAGGGAGAACACGCAAACTCCAGGCAGGTAGTGTCGTGGTTGGGATTCGAACCAGCAACCCTTCTTACTGCTAGGCGAGAGTGCTACCACTACACCACTGTGCCACTGTTGACTCTAATCTGGCCTTCCTGTTTTTGAAGCTCACCAATGGTTTATATCTTGTGGTGAACCCTCTGTATTCACTCTGGTGAAGTCTTCTCTTGATTGTTGACTTTGACATACATACACCTACCTCCTGGAGAGTGTTTTTGATCTGGCCAACTGTTGTGAAGGGTGTTTTCTTCACCAGGTAAAAAATTCTTCAGTCATCCACCACAGTTGTTTTCGGTCTTCTTCCGGGTCTTTTGGTGTTGCTGAGCTCACCAGTGCGTTCTTTCTTTTTAAGGATGTTCCAAACAGTTGATATGGCCACACCTAATGTTTTTGCTATCTCTCTGATGGGTTTGTTTTGTTTTTTCAGCCTAATGATGGCTTGCTTCATTGATAGTAACAGCTCTTTGGATCTCATATTGAGAGTTGACAGCAACAGATTCCAAATGCAAATAGCACACTTGAAATGAACTCTGGACCTTTTATCTGCTCCTTGTAAATGGAATTATGAGGGAATAACACACACCTGGCCATGGAACAGCTGAGCAGCCAATTGTCCCATTACTTTTGGTCCCTTAAAAGTGGGAGGCACATATACAAACTGTTGTAATTCCTACACCGTTCACCTGATTTGGATGTAAATACCCTCAAATTAAAGCTGAAAGTCTGCAGTTAAAGCACATCTTGTTTGTTTAATTTCAAATCCATTGTGGTGGTGTATAGAGCCAAAAAGATTAGAATTGTATCAATGTCCCAATATTTATGGACCTGACTGTATCTTAGAAGCATATTTATAAAGCAGTGACTGTGTTGTTCACCATACATTCACTACAGGTGAATTAATCAGTGCACGTTAAAACATATGCACCAGGAAGATTCATCTGCAGTGAATGTTTGGTTAAAGCAGAGTTCCACCCAAAAGTGGAAGCTCTGCTTATCTGCCCCTCCCCTCCTCCAATGCCACATTTGGCACCTTTCGGGGGGGCGGGTACCTTTTTTTGAGAGGTACCTGTCCCCACTTCCGAGAGATCTTGCCGCAGCGAGATCACTCATAAGTTCGCCCCCCCTCTTCCTTCCCCCACCATCGGGCCATTCAGAAAGCGCAGCATGCTTCACACATGAGCAGTAGGGAACCGGCTGTGAAGCCAAATGGCTTTACTGCCAGTTTCCCTTACCACGAATGGCAGCGGTAGCTGCCAATGGAAACATTGACTGGGGTGCCGACATCACTGGATTCCAGGACAGGTAAGTGTCCTCATATGAAAAGCCAGCAGCTACAGTATGTGTAGCTGCTGACTTTTTACTGGGGGCAGAACTTTAACCGCTTGCCGACCAGCTGCCGCAGTTGTACTGCGGCAACATGGCTCGGCTGCCCAATCGCCGTTATGTTATGTCTTAATATAGACAGCCACTAGGGGGTGCGTGCGTGTTCTAAATCACCGCTGGGCTCCCGCGATCGCTTGGGGCACACGGAGAACTGGGAGCTGTGTGTGTAAACACACAGTTTCCGGTTCTCTGAGCAGAGAACTGACAGATCGTCTGTCCATACAGAGTATGAACAGCGATCTGTTAGTATCCCTGCACAGTCCCCATCCCCTTCAGTTAGAACACAAACTAGGACACACATTAACTCCTTCACACCCCCCTATTTTTACCACTTCACAGCCAGTGACATTTTTACAGTAATCAGTGCATTTTTAATCGCACTGATTGCTGTATAAATGCCAATGGTCCCAAAAATGTGTCAAAATTGTCAGATGTGTCTGCCATAATGTCGCAGTCATGATAAAAAATTGCTGATTGCCGCCATTACTAGTAAACAAAAAAATTATTAATAAAAATGCCATAGAACTATCCCCTGTTTTGTAGGCGCTATAAATTTTGAGCAAACCAATCAATATACACTTATTGCAATTTTTTTTACCAAAAATATGTAGAAGAGTACATATCGGCCTAAACTGAGGAAAAAAATGTTTTTTTATATATTTTTTGGGGATATTTATTATAGCAAAAAGTAAAAAAAATGTGTTTTTTTCAAAATTGTCGCTCTATTTTTGTTTATAGCGCAAAAAATAAAAACTGCAAAGGTGATCAAATACCACCAAAAGAAAGCTCTATTTGTGGGAAAAAAAGGACGTCAATTTTGTTTGGGAGCCACGTCGCAAGACTGTGCAATTGTCAGTTAAAGCGACACAGTGCTGAATCGCAAAAAGTGCTCTGGTCTTTGGCCATCCAAATTGTCCTGGGCTGAAGCGGTTAATATCACCTTCACTTTTTAATAAATATACCCCTTAGTATGTTTATATGATTGTAGATGACCACTTTAGATTTGAGAATGTCTTTGCGATTAAGTTTCCCATGATTTTTACCTTTTGCGAGTACTAAAATATGTTAAGCATTATTTTTTATTGCTGACTAAGAAAAATATTTTTTTAGCATGCTTTCACTTAGCAAATTTGCCAACTTACAGCTAGTATATTTAAACATTCTGAAATTGAATGGTTTTAAATTCCACTGGGATATTATATCAATCACAAAGCATTGTTCAATTATATGAATAAATATGTGTATATGAACTGTGTCCTAGAAATTGTATTGAAATTTAGTTGTATGGTTTTATTCACTCTGGTTAGCAAATAACACTTATTGATATGTAAAGTGTTTCCAATATGTTTCTTCTTTTTGTTCATATGGTCAAAATAGTCAACCAAAAATAAAACTAAGCATGGACAGCTTTATCAACTGAAATTAACTACAAGTGATTAACCTATACGGTTATCTTGGAAGTCTATAGTTTTAATGAAAAGAATGATGTCAACTAAATGATGATAACAGGAATTAGTGAGTGAGAAGAAAAGCCTTCTTGCTGTTCAAGTTCTATAAAAGGAATTTTGCCCTAAGTTAAAAACAAAACCATGCCCTCCAAAAACAAAAATGAGCGGTATGGTCTGCTGCTTAAAGCCATCTGTTCTCCCTATGAGATGGCATGTTCAATCCAACAAGACCTGCTGGTATTTTGGCATCAGATGGAAAAATTTGAGTTGCATTATTCATTATTGTTTATTTTAGATTAAAGCAGACTTTATCTCATATCTTGTCCTCAAACAAAAGCTCATTTTACAGAATAAATATTGGCCAAAATGTTATTAGCAAAATCATATACTTCTCCAAAAGCGACATATGAAGACTGATATTGAAATACAAATAAAAAAAAAAAAAAAAAAACAGCTTAAATGAAGAGCAAAATTGTTCTTTGCATAGCTAACTTTTTCTGAAGAAAGAATCCTATCTTATTTCACGCAATTATGTCAGTTCAGAAGAGATGGAAGACACACTCTCTCCAACTGATAAATGAAAATTAATATTACAATAGTGAAGAGAATATTTGTGCAATTAACAATTTAGGATAAGCTTTCATTATATAGCCTATTTATTCATTGTATAACAAGATCTTAGTTGTGGCCTGTCCTGAATTTGAACCCGGTTTCTAGCCAAGGAAGCTTATTTTGCTAATCTGAAAAGCAAAATGGAGCTGAAAAAAGCAAGTAATAAACCTTTCAGATGGAAAGATTTCCTAGTTTATCTTGAGTGTGTGAATATTTCATTTGGGTATAATTATGTCCAGGCAGAGAATTAAAAAAACATACGCACATTATCTTTAAACATAAATTCCTGCTATGTTGTACTGTACACAAATCGATAAAAGTTAAAAAAAAATAACAATATTTTCAACTATTGACTTGCATTTACTGTACCAAAGAAGGCCATTCTGGCTTGCTTTTGTAGTAAAAGAATATTAAAAATAAATAACACTTTCCACTAAACCTAACTGTATTTTTTAATCACTTGAGTACTGACATATTAAACCCCCTTTCTGTCTAATCCATTTTTCAGTTTTCATCGCTATCATAGTTCGACAATTACTCAGTAATTGAACACGGTACACAATTCATTTTATATTATATATATAGATACAGTAAAGGACATGGAGGAGGAGGAGGTGAAAGGGTTCATTTATTGGCCATATACAGTGGAAGTATGGAAATGAAAGGGTTGATATACAGGTCATTGCAGAGACAGGATGGAGCTGATATATACAACAGGGGGATGAATAGGCACTGGTACTGGATGACACTTTTTTTTCGGTTCTGGTACTGGATGACATTGGTACTAGTTTACACTTCTGAGTTCTGGCTGCAATTAGGAAGCTCTCTTTCCTCAAAGACATTGATCAGTGTGAAAGAGGAAAGTGAGGAATAGTTGCTAATAGCAGCCATTGTTTACATTGTGTAATGCTGTGAGTGGTCATGGTACAGAGCTACTCTCACGTCTGTGATCTTGTTCAATCAACTGTGGGATCACAGTACATTTCTTATGCAAGCACTAGGGGGTGAACAAGAGCAAAAAAGAAAAAATTACATTTTAAAAAGTCTTTTTTTGGACATCTGCGGCACATTCACTCAAATAAAGATGATGACACAAATAAATTAGAAGGAACACAACTCATAGCTTTGAGCTATAATGACTAAAACAGCTCTGTTCACACTGAATTCAAGGAGAATTCAAGCATTAACAACACTTTTCCGAGTGTATGGCCTGTTTAAATACTGTGCCTAATTCATAAAAGTCTTGCAATACTTTCCTACACATTACCAATATGTGCAACATATTCAGGTGGTTCTTCTTTGTAATAGTATGTGTCACTATTGCTGAAACAAATTAGTAAAGAATTACCATCAGTTCCTACATAAGTTAGTTAAGACCAACTCTAAGTTGGTGTAAAGACAGGCCAGTGTTGCTCCACCTCACACTGTGCCCTGATACTGACTATTCTCCCTGCTGTGTGCCTGACCTCTGTCCTCTGATCACCCTAAGCTTTCTCTCCCACTTGTCTATGAGCTTCAATCCCCTCCCTGGTTTTCCCCTAACCCCTGTATTGCCTTCTATCTACCATCATTCTTGCCACCTGTGGCCTTGTCTCCTCTGGGCACCTGTCAGCCATATGAGCCCTGGGCTTCTTAGTTTCTAGAAACCCAGCATCCACAAATTTCTAGTAACAATGACTCATCCCCAGCCTATTCAGCTGCCATCCAGAAGATTCCCCATTTAACAGGTGAATGTAAACATATTGAGTGGAGACACTGGCTTACATCATTACCCAAATATAGCATATAACAACAAGCTCATCTTTGGTCAATAACATCAATCAGAATTTATGCCCTTCTGATCTCCCTGCTGCCAGCTGAATGGGACAGACCATGATTATCCATGATTAAGCCCTTTGTGGGGTAAAATGTGTTGGAGCAGGAGGCAGACAGGCTAGACTATGTCTCATGAATCATCTATTTACAGTGTTATATTGTCGCTGATTTTACATTGGTAATGGCATCAGTGTGTGGACTATTCATTTCTTTTTTTTTTTTAATTGTTTATTTATAAAGTGAAAAAGGTCCACATGGACCACAAATGAACAATGCCACACATAGAATAACATGTATCAACAGGTATGCATCTTGTAACATGACTACAAACAAACATTTTAACCTAGCAGTTGTGTTGCGTATGGAAGGTGGGTTCTTTATTTTCTGTTGAAACTCATAGAGCATTGTTATGTAGTGCTTATCTTGCTGTCTCTGTTTCTAACCTTGTGGAGGAAGAGTTACATGTAACCCTGCAAGGCATTTTTGTGATGTCAAGTAGCCTCTTGGGACCAATTTCACCTCTTTTTGTTATTTTTGGAAGTTGGAAGAGATAAAAGATATCAAGATGTTAGAAGAAGAGAAAGAGGGAATAAGATGGAGAGGAGGGTGGGGTAGGAGGGGAGTAGGGAGGGGGGTGGGGAAGGATCCCCACTTGTATGGAGTGATACTAGTTCCCGTCTAGTTTGTGTATTTCCAGTATGCAACTTGTCAAGTCAGGCAGTGGTTGTAATTGGTTGAGATGAGGGAATAATTCCTCTCAGTGATTGGCCTTCATCTGAGTATAAGAACATGTTCCACAGTTGCCATGTTTTGGAGAATGTCTCCTGTCTATTTTGAGCCGTGAGGATGAGATCCTCCATTTTTCTGATTTCCTCCACCTTTGTGAACCAAAGTTCAATGGAGGGAGGGTGTGGGGATTTCCAGTTTAGTGGAATGCAGGCTCTGGCTGCATCCAATAAGTGTCGGATCACAGATTTTTTCTATGTTCGTTCTGGTATATTTGACGTGTGTAGAAGGAAAAATGCTGGGTCATCTGGTATTGTACGTTCAGTAAATCTTTGAACCGTCTCTCTAATTGTTTGCCAGAAATGTGTTAGTTTGGGACAAGTCCAGAAGATGTGTAGTAGGGTTCCCTTATCTGATTGACATTGCCAACATTGGTCAGATGTTGTCGGAAATAACTTGTGTAGGACTACCGGGGTTCTGTACCAACGGGATATGATTTTGTAATTGGTTTCTTGAGTTTTAGCGCATGGACTATTCATTTCTACTTGACAAGTGGAACAACTAAGCAGGGATGCAATCCTGGACAGGCACCTGATGGGAGCTGGAAAAAGGCAAGTTTGGAGCTGAATAACTACTATTGATTTCACATATATTTGTAGCACAGACCAATGCCAGAATTCTATGTCTATGACATTCTTTGCAAATTCCAAGTATCAGGTGCTAGGTAGAAAACAATAGATATAATAAAGCATGTGAAACACTTTCCTTATGTTATGGCCATATTAGAGTGTTCTGCACTGAATTTATGAAAGCTGTGTGACAGTGCTCTTGCTATTTGTGATGTGTGCAACATGTTTATGCACTCAGACCTTTTCCATCATTTACACTTTACCAACAGTTACATTTGTTGCATGTTTTGCCATTTGCAGTGAACAGATTACTAATGAATGCATATGACACTTTGCAAATTCCAAGAAATGAGCTTTGATTAAGTTCACAGTCCTTATATAGCCTTTATGATATATATATATATATATAAAGACTTTATTTGACATTAATTGACATACCAAATAAGAAGATCTGACATCTTCACAGACAATTCATGTTTTTAAATCTCAGCTTATTCCTAACTGGTCTAATGTTTAACTCATGCTCCTTTAAAAAAGTAAACATTCTTTAAGATTTTTTAAAAATGTAAGAAGATATTTTTTAAGATAAAAGAAAGATACAATTCTCTTATGAAGTTAGATTACTAATGAATGCATATGACACTTTGTGAATTCCAAGAAATGAGCTTTGATTAAGTTCACAGTCCTTATATAGCCTTTATGATATATAGAGACTTTATCTGACTTTAATTGACATACCAAATAAGAAGATCTGACATCTTCACAGACAATTCATGTTTTTAAATCCCAGCTTATTCCTAACTGGTCTAATGTTTCACTCGTGCGCCTTTAAAAAAGTAAACATTCTTTAAGATTTTTTAAAAATGTAAGTAGATATTTTTTAAGACGAAAGATAAAAGAAAGATACAGTTCTCTTATGAAGTCAGTTTTACGGATCGTAATTCAAAGATGAATAGTCATCTTTATGCCACCTGTGTTGTCACCTGAATAGCCACCCAAGAGAAAGACATCCACTACTCAAAATTTTAACTCAGTTTTTATCTGTGTATTCTAATTCATTTTATCATCTACACTAAGCCTATGTCTAATAAGACATTCAAGTTTTCTGTGAAGACCCTTGCTACCTAATCCATTCTACTTGTTTTCTATTTTGTAACAGCAAGTGCAAGTTAACCACCCTAGCAGTATGATCATGTCAGATTTTTGTGTCTCAAAGCGGTACATTGTTTTGCATAGAAATTTTGTGTTTTATATTGTAGGCCTGTAATTCTTAGTAATAGCACACTTAAATCTGTCCAAACAAGAGTCTAGTAGACATCCTGGGTATGATACAGTTTAAAAAATGAATTAATAAATTATAATATAATGAATAATTATAAATAATTATAAAAAATAATATAATAATAATAAAATAATTTTCCTCACAATTCACTATTGCTCAATTCTGCAAGTGTTCTAATTTACTATCGCTGTTTTCTAGCTGGTCTAAAACCACTTTTGATGTAAAGGGTCACTTTTTGGTTGCCATGGACAATCTCAAGTTTCCAGGCAGAAAAAACAGTATATATATATATATATATATATATATATATATATATATAAGAAGAAAATTCATGCAAGGCACTGGATAAAGCACTAGGGACAAAAGGGATGTGAAATGATTTGATACAGTAATGTAATCTGTAAGATTACAGTGTACTGTATGTGTTATGTTTTGTGTACTTTTTAAATTTGCCACAGGGCTCTGCCCCCATGCATTGCGACTCTCGCAGGTAACAAAGTCCAGGAACAAAGAGCATCTGGCTTTGCAGACAAAGCGGGGGGACATCGCAGGATCCTGGTGACAAGGTAAGTACACTGCACCAGGATCCTGCAATGCAATCCCGAGTGTGGCTCGGGGTTACCGCTAATGGTACTGAAATTTAACCCTGAGCCACACTCGGGAATACTGCCAGGGATGTTAAATACAACTTTACAGTACCATCCTTTGCCACACCTTTTAGAAGTAGGGAAAGTTCTGCAGAGATTGTAAGTGAACTTCCCCTTTGCTTAAAAGGAGGATATGATTTCAGACAGATAGTAAACCTGACAGGCAACGTTTAAAGCAGGCAAAAATGTTCTTGTACAATAATTTTTCTTTTTTTTTATCATTTCAGGAGCCCTGGAACTCAGAATGTTTGTTATTTCAGTTATGAAATCAAAGCTATGACATGCTCCACTGCAATATACATCTTTGTTAGGCATTTTTGTAAGGAATGGTGCAGTACATTGAGAGATGAGAGATTATGCCAGAGTAGAGGGTAAAAAGGTACTAAGCACCTATAGATGTTAACTTTTGACCTATGACCTATAGATGTAACTTTTTATGTCAATTTCACTCCCTGTCATATATGCTTTAATACATTTCCAGTGTAATGAGATGATTCTTACAAAAATGAGAGCTTGAGAAATGAGGTGCCGGTAAATTGTAGATTTAATAAAGATATAGTAGGCAAAGGAGGAGTCTTATACACAAGACTTTTTTTATTTTAGCTTAAGTGGTAATGGTTACATGGAAAATTAGCAATATCTTTTTTTCCTGCCAGTGAGCCCAAGGTAGAAGGTATCGTTTTTCTAGTGTACATTTAAAAACCAAAGTGAAATTACAAAAGTTCAATATGACTTATAAATGTAAGTCCACAATAGCCCAAAATGTCTATCACCAAACTAAGTTAATGATCACACAAACTTAAATAACAGTGCATAAAAGACCAAATAAAGGTCCTCTAAAAAGTGATTCCATGCAGAGATATGGTCCCCAGTGATGTCCTATTGGGAATACATCACCCAGAAATTCTCCACCACCTTGTGTCACCCACAGACCCACTCCCATCAGTGAGCAACTCACCAAATTGTCTATCTCATTAGTGGGCAAATACATTAAGGATCAGTTGTTAAAATTCTCCTTAGTATGCCACTTCACTCTCTATAGTGTACATTTATGCTGCATGCTAACCTACATGGTAGACTATTCAAGAAGATGAGTGGTAATAGAACAGATAGTTATTGTTTTATTCTTTTTAAATTATATGTGTTAAATATTCCATATGATTACAGGCTTCTGCTGTTATTTACTATTGTGGTTTATGATATCAACACCTAAAGCAGTTTTTCCATGTCTGCCTTTTTCCATTCTGCACTTTGGTGAACTTGCCCTTGTCTTGCAAAGGTGTGATTTGTGTGTGGAAATGTTTATTACTATTGCAGCCTGCAGCTACAGATTTCAATCGAGAGACTTAAAAGATTTACAAATATCTATTGAATGCTGTTTTTTTTTCCATTCCATGTCATTAAGAAGACTGAGAGGTGTGTGATTTATATGGCTAAGTTCAAACAGGAAATCTTATAACTTGTCAAGAACAATAATGTTTTGAATTTTCTTTATAAAATATAGAATTCCATGGTACATTTTCTTCTAAACAGAGTGTATGTCTGTCTCCTCTATCGGTAAAGAATAAGAACAATATACTGTATTTGATATAACTACTTACACTATATGCTAAATATAAAATCACGATTACATTTGCATATAGTGAATTATATTTCTTTAAAACAACAGAGCACAAATACACGCAATATCAGTGTGCCACAGTCTAGCCACTTACCTTGGTTGCAGCTCTGTTATCTAAGCAGTGACCTGGCTGGAGATACATTATTCCATTATTCTGTACCAATGAGTGACACTGTTCATTTAGTATTTTTTTATGAGGTACCCACCCTTCAAGAACTTTATGGACATAACTGACCTGTTAACAACAAGCAATGCTATCTATTTCAAGTATTGCATATGATCAGTGGACCATTTCGGACCTCTTAGGGCTAGTTTACACCAGTGTTTCTCTAGCAGCGATCTGTGTTTGGATCATTTTTAACAGAGTGTATGACAGGCTGTGAGGAGGCATTTTATCACCTTCTCACTGCCTGCTTTAACCCATTGAACCCTGCACTAGCAAACCACAACAGCATGCAGAGCATGCAGTTGTGGAATGGTTGCAGTGTGCTCCCATTGAGTTAAATGGGTCACATTTAGCTGACAGTACTTCCCACTGAATGCAACAGCAGTGAACATTTTGACAGACTGCAATGCACATCCTCTCCCCTGCCTTTGCAGATAAAGGGTGGAGGGGCAGTAAAACCACAGCTGCACCACATGGTTTTGGTACCCCCAATTCCTAGTGTAAAAGAGGCCTAAGGAGGTACATTGAATTCTAATGTGCAGGGATATTTTTTTAGTTATTGATGCAATACTATGCAGGCAGGTCTTAAAAATTGCTAGCACCTAAATGGTTGATTGAAGTGAGCATAGCTTCACTTTGTTTGATAATCTTGGAGAGAAAACATTCACTTTACTAGGTAAACAGGCTCCAATCCTTTGGAAAATCAGCCCTAAAACATTGGATTTGCTTTAATACTACATGTTTAAAAAAAATTATATTATAAACCTGGACAATTTGACCCAAGATATGTGTTGGCATTTAAAAATCCATACACATTTAAGTGACATTAAAAAAGAAAGAGCTAGGAATTGGAAAATTAGAATGTTATTTTCAACCTAATGTGTGTCTTTGAAATAAGTATATGAGTGCTCAGCTATTATAACATTTCTGATTAGTTCATAAATAAATACATAAAAATAATTTAATAAAGATAATTAAAGAACCAAATGAAGCATTGCATCAACAACCTGACATCAATTTTGTTCTTAACTTTCGGCAAAACATGTTTATAGTTAAATTGTCAGAGTATAACTGTAAAATTTGCTTATGCTAAAAAGTCTAAGGAAATGAGGATCTACATAATCCATGCTGCTGCAGTTTTGTGTGTCTCTTCTCTCTGCTGTCTGTAACACAAGCATGTGGTATTCCAGATATTGTTGCAGCTGCAGCTTGTAATATTTCTGTGATTCAGGAGCTGAGCCAGTAATAGACCAACAAATGGTTGTACGTGGAGTGAAACTTGTATGTTTAGCACATTGATTATACTCAGAGAAAGCGTTGTTTTTATTTATCACCAGTGTTCATTGCATAAAAGAGGCATGCATAGATTAAAAAAAGATGAATCAGGTATGAGGTTAGGTGTTGCCTGGTAAGAATCTTTTACTTTTCATAAAAAATGCTCTTCCATTTGTTCACTACTGTTATATCTTTGTGGCTTTTGTTGCATGGTTCAGAAATGAATAGAGAGTTTATCTCCCCTTTAAAAAATAAACCTAGATTCTCTCATCACTAAGCACTTTGAGGCTTCATGTCTACGGGTGTTTGAAAAACGAGCTGTTGAAGCTAGTTCTGACGCCAGGAAAAAAGCAGCGTTAAAAAACGTTATTTTATCAGCGTTTTGCATTGCCATCAATGCGCATTTAGCCGCACTAGCTTTTAGCAGCATTTCTCTGCCTCTATTCAAAATCAATGGTTTCCTATGGGATTTGAATAGAAGTTGCACCAGAAGTCAGAGCATGATGATCCGACTTGCGGTGCGACTTATGTGCTGAGGATCTTGAAGGGGAACCCCCAAAACGAAAAAGAAAGTGGCATGGGTTTCCCCCCAAAAGATACCAGACCCTCCAGTCTGGTATGGAAAAAAAAGTCAGTTGCATTTGCAACTTGTTCACAGGAGACCATAAGGAGAAAGACACACACTGAATATCTCTATGCTTAAGTGTCTCTTTGTATACTAATTGGATGAAGGACATCTATTTCTGAGCCTGTCCATGTGCATATGCCCTAGATAATGGCGATCTCCGGTGGCCAAAATATTGCATTTGATGCTGTTTTTCATTATATGGAGTGTGCTGCAAGCGTCTGATTGCTGCAATTAGTCTCTGTATCCTAGTTACCCCTGAGGAAGGAGTATCTCTTGTAGACTCCGAAATGCATCGGATGAAGGATCAATTTTACTATTATCTACTTCCACTACTTGCAGTATCAATTATGGTTGACATGTACACTCCATGATTCATGTTTTTACCCATGTATTTTGAATACATTTTGATCTTTTTCTATTATACTATTTTATGACTCTGTATAAGTGCCGTTAAAGTCCTACCCCAAGGGGAACCTTCTTTTTCTCTATATTTTGACCACCATAAATAAGCATTTGTTTGAGTACCTGCAAATTCATCATTATGCCCAAATCCTGACTAATTCTTTAGATTGATTCAGTTTGAGAAAAGTTGTCTGAAAGCCATTTGAGCAAGGGGCTAATTTCTCAAATATACAAAGTGCTGATCTCTTCACCCTCCCACTCACAAACACCTATATATGAAAAAAATAGGAACACATTCTGGAGGAGGAACTATCTTTAAAACATGGCAAATAACAAGGTCCCAGGCAGCTAAGATCTTAATATGCACTTCATACAAAGAAGTATGATATACAGTATATATCCTTCTACAGACTACAAATGCTGGAGTTACAAGAAGTATCTTGGAACACTCCAACATGTCTATTGGTACTGTCCTTTTGGTGCCCTCTTATCAAACCTTCCTGGCAAACTATCCATACTTTTATCCAACAGAATTTTGACTTCTAGATCCTATTTACACGTAAAACATATAGTATCTTTTGAATCTACCTCCCCTGATTTTTCTAAAATATTCAAACAATTGCTGTCACACCTTACAGCCTTACAGCAGCACAATGTCCCAGTAAGGTTTATTATTATTATTATTATACAGGATTTATATAGCGCCAACATTTACTCTTAGCAACTACCACATGTGTATCTTTCTGTCTGGGGATTAGGAGGAGGGACCTCCGATTCTGGTTGACCGTTAGGGGGCATTGGGCACTTCCATTGCTCTATATTTTTTTCTCCTCTCTCCCCTCTTTTCGTGCTTACCTTACCTTTTCAGCATCCAATATGATTTCTATTGCTGAATTAAGTTTGCGCTAAAAGTATTATGAATACATTTCTAACATTGCATTGGTTGTCTAACTCCACTGTTTCTTATTAGGTTACCTAAATCTGAACTTATACTTTTTTGTGAGTCATGATCTCTTACTACATGAAGTTGCTGTGTACCGATTCTCCATTCAGTTTTCTGAAATGTACTAGGAACATGCATTACTTATTTTTTATTTTTAAGATGTATTTTAAGACTACAATCTTTTACACTTGATAAAACTGTGAACATCTTTGTTTTTAAAAAAAATGTAAATAGAAAAAGACAGTTATTTAAAAACAGCTCAAAAGTGACATTAATAGTCTGATAGACTCCTGATGTCTCCTTAAAGAGAACTTGTATCCTACACTATGCTATCATACAGTATAGGGGCATGTCAGCCCCCTTGTGATAGCAATAAAGTTAAGTTTAACAAGTTTGAAAAAATAATATTAAAATGAATAAAAACATCCCAACTTTTTTTAGATGCTCCTACCCCTATGTAATTTAACATGTCTTTATGGACCTTGCTTTGTGTACTGGTCCAAATCATTTGTTGGAGGGGGGATTATGGTGTGGGGTTGTTTTTTAGGTTTTGGGCCTGGCCCCTTAGATCCAGTGAAGGGAACTCTTAAGACGTCAGCATACCAAGACATTTTGGACAATTTCATGCTCCCAACTTTGTGGGAACAGTTTAGGGATGGCCCCTGCCTGTTCCAACATGACCCGTGCACCAGTGCACAAAGCAAGGTCCATAAAGACATGGATGAGTGAGTTTGTGGTGGGGGAACTTGACTGGCCTGCACATAGTCCTGACCTCAACCTGATATTGAACCCTATGGACTAAGACTGGGATGCCATTAAAGTTCATTTGTGTGTAAAGGCAGGTGTCCCGACCACAAACACAGACGTGCACACATAAGAATCTGATTGTACAATTTCTATACTATTTCTTTTACATTTATCAATAGCAATGTAGTATGCCCCACCAAAACAATTAATCCAATACTGCAGTCTAAAGATTGTTGAATAAAACTGTACTGGTGTTGCTGACAGTAGATGCCAAAGAGATATTTGCACTAAAAGCCAGTAGAATAAAGGTTATATATATAATAGAGGTTTAATCATTTATTGTGGGGTCTTATTAGAGTTTTGATTATTGTCATGCATTTTTGGTCTACTGTATGACTTTCTTCAAGCCAAAAATACAGATGGCAAGACTATTTCTATGAATGATTTTCAAGTATAATTTACATATTATATGTTTATTTTAGTATGCATTTAAAAGATGTTAAGTGCAACGCTTAATAGGAAGTCACTAACACTTTATTAATCTTTCTCTTAATGTTATGTTGTTTATGCAATACACCAAATAAACAGAAGAGTCGATTGCATCTTATTTACATGAATATTTGAATTTCATAGCTATTGTCACAAGGCATTAAGGATGTCTAACTAATACAAGAAATTAAGTATACAACATAATTATACAAAGAAAACAAACAGACATTGATTCATGATAAGTAGAATAAAAAGGACATTTTAGATGTTGATTAATATATAAAAAGGCTGTGATAAATTACTAGAAATAGTTAACAGCATTACTAAATTATTAGGTTGGGTTTCAATTTAAATTGTTTCTAAACCACCAAAACCAGCATTTCTAATCAGTTTTAATTGTAAAAGTTTAACTGGCCTTTTGAGTGTTATGTTTGCAATAGGAAAAAATAATTCCAAAAATTGAGAAATCATTAGAGGCAGCTTATAGAGGCGGATATAGTTTTATTTCTCTATTTTTTTGTTTGTTTCATTTTTAATTTTACAAGGTTACATTAAGCTTAGCATGGTGCAATGGAAGTGCTTTGAGAATTTATTTACAGTATAAAGGAATACATTCACATTTTTCAGTTTAACTATAAATAATTAGGGGAACATAGTCATAATGTAACAGTTACTGGTAATTTAAGTTACAATATTAAATAGAACCAAAACATTATACAGTAGAACATGTTTCCTTTTAACAGACCACACACAGCCTTAATTTTTATTTAATTTTTTTTTCAGCAAATATCTCTAACTTCTTGTTGTTGATGTATAAATAATGTAACAAAGCATAGTGTAAAGTTTCTTATGTAGGAAACCTGTCATGATCAGTAATGATGAAAGGGAGGCAGGAGGGGCAGTTGTGGGATAGACATTTTCTGAAGTTGATATGTGCTTAGTGTAGAACTATGGCATCCCTTAAAAAAATACATGCTGCTGCACCTAATTATAAATGCATATGTAAATAGAGTGTTCTTTTAGTCCTTAGTCCACCTGAAAAAATCCTGGAGATACATGTGAAGTCCCAATGATGCAGCATCCTGTGTGCTGCACTACTAATGAATTCAAAGCAGAGATGCCTCTCTCAAATAATCTGGGTCTGATTGCACTACAGTGGTATGAATAAATGTTGCAAAAAGCATGGCTATCAGCATTGTTACTGATGATTTACAAGCCTGTAGCATGTCAATCAGCACCTGGCCTTACCATGTTCTGCCCACTGCTTATTGGACTTGCAGCAATTCCTCTGTTGCTTAAACTCTCTTGCTATGTGTCTGTGGAGGTGCAAGACTCACATCAATGGGGATTTAGTTTAGAAATGTAAATTACGTTTTTTGTTTACTTTATGTGGCTTGTGCATCACATAGTAACTGGATTTGTCACTTATTTAAACTATCATACAGGACCCTCAACTTGTAATTGAAAATATCACCTAGGGCAGTGATGACAAACCTTGGCACCCCAGAAGTTTTGGAACTACATTTCCCTTGATGCTCATGCACTCTGCAGTGTAGTGGAGCATCATGGGAAATGTAGTTCTAAAACATCTGGGGTGCCAAGGTTCGCCATCACTGACCTAGGGTCTCTGGGTTCTAAGGCATCCAAGCAGCTGTCAAATATCTGCAGACACCTCTAAGTTTCTGCTTTTGAAAGCTAGTGATCTCTTGGTAAGGATACAAGTCTACTTTATTTAAACATCTTGAAAGTATACACACACTGTTTATTTTCAAGTGCAATGTAAAGAAAGTGATTCAGAGATCATTCAGCCATAAACATACCTACTAAGCTGGTAACCACCAGGGTTGCAGTAACTTTGCCCAGTAACTACCATGTAATATATTTATCATGCATGATGAAATTATAATACGTACACATGAGAACCCATCATACATTGCTGCAAGGCTTGTAAGTGTGGTCAATGCAATCCTAGCCAACTGTAGAATAGATGCAAGATTGCATGACAATGCATAAAATAGGAATTCAATTTCTGGCCACCCTGCATAGTACAAATGAATAAATAAAAGCAGTTTCAGTGTTTTTTTTTTTTAACGCACTATATCAATGGATCACATATGGCACTTGAAAGGAATATTACCCTATATAATAAAATGTTATTTCTGCATATATATTTTCAATGTAAGTGTGTGTGTTAATAAATGTATTAATTTCTAAAATTCTGTCAAGTACATTGATTTTATTTTAATTTCATTATAGAAGTTATGTAAGCCTTTGCAAGAATTTCAGTTTGCTCAAAACAGTATCACATACAGTACCTTGAAAAAGTATTCATACCCCTTGACATTTTCCACATTTTGTCATGTTACAACCAAAAACGTAAATGTATTTTATTGGGATTTTATCTGATAGACCAACACAAAGTGACACATAATTGTGAAGTGGAAAGAAAATGATAAATGTTTTTCAACATTTTTTACAAATAAATATCTGAAAAGTGTGGTATGTATTTGTATTCAGCCCCCCTGAGTCATAACTTTGTAGAACCACCTTTTTCTGCAATTACAGCTGCAAGTCTTTTTAGGGATGCCTTTACCAGCTTTGCACATCTAGAGAGTGACATGTTTGCCCATTCTTCTTTACAAAATAGCTCAAGCTCTATCAGAGTGGATAGAGAGCATCGGTGAAAAGCAATTTTCAAGTCTTTGCTCAGATTCTCAATTGGATTTAGGTCTGGACTTTGACTGGGCCATTCTAACACATGAATATGCTTTGATATAAACCATTCCATTGTAGCTCTGGCTGTTTGTTTAGTGTCATTGTCCTGCTGGAAGGTGAACCTCTACCCCAGTCTTTTGCAGACTCTAACAGGTTTTCTTCCAAGATTGCCCTGTATTTGATGTCATGCATCTTCCCATCAACTCTGAGCTCTTCCCAGTTCCTGCTGAAGAAGAGCATCCCTACAACATGATGCTACCACTACCATGTTTTACGGTGGGGATGATGTGTTCAGGGTGATGTGCAGTGTTAGTTTTCTGCAACAAATAGCATTTTGCTTTTAGGCCAAAAAGTTCAACTTTGGTCTCATCTGACCGGAGCACCTTCTTCCACATGTTTGCTGTGTCCCCCACATGGCTTATCGCAAACTGAAAATGAGACTTCTTATGGCTTTCTTTCAACAATGGCTTTGTTCTTGCCACTCTTCCATAAAGGCCAGATTTGTGGACTGCATGACTAATAGTTGTCCTGTGGACAGATTCTCCTACCTGAGTGGGGGATCTCTGCAGCTCCTCCAGAGTTACCATGGGCCTCTTGGCTGCTTCTCTGATTAATGCTGTCCTTGCTCCACCTGTCAGTTTATGTGGACAGCCATGTCTTGGTAGGTTTGCAGTTGTGCCATACTCTTTCCATTTTCGGATGATGGATTGAACAGTGCTCTATGAGAAGTTTAAAGCTTGGGATATATTTTTAATAACCTACCCCTGCTTTAAACTTTTCCACAATTTTATCCCTGACCTGTTTGGTGTGATCTTGGCCTTCATGATGCTTTTTGTTTGCTAAGGTTTCCTAACAAACCTCTGAGGGCTTCACAAAACAGCTGTATTTATACCGAGATTAAATCACACACAGGTGGACTCTATTTACTAATTAGGTGGCTTCTGAAGGCAATTGGTTCCGCTAAATTTTAGTTAGGTTCACATATTTATTTGTTAAAAAAATTGAAAACCATTTATCATTTTCCTTCCATTTCAAAATTATGTACCCTTTTGTATTGGTCTATCACATAAAATTCCATTAAAACACATTTACATTTTTGGATGTAATATGACAAAATGTGGAAAATTTCAAAGGGTGTGAATACTTTTTCAAGGCACTGTACATCCTCATGTAATTAATGCACATTGGTAACACACTGCGGTTAGAGCATTAGTGCACTTCCTTATGCAATAGAGAAACACACTAGACTTATCACAGCAGTTACCAATAAATTATTCTGTCGGCATTTAACAAAAATAATAATTTACGGATATGTATCACATTTTTAATAACTTTATTTGCTCTGTTATACATCACCTTAAAATTACAGAAGTAACATGAGTTTACAAAGTGCATTCCATTTGATTGATTTCTTTACATGTTTTAGCTGACATGAAATATTGCAATTGAAAATATTGTGTTAAGTAACGTGTTTAATGCTGTTGTCTAACAATGCATGAACATATTGCTTATGTTATGAGTAACTGGAAAAATACAAATAATGAGAAAATGACATTGATGCAAAAGTTATTCAACCTTAACCATTCATTTCTAAACTGCATCATGGAATATAATTGTTTAACCTTATGAGCAGCCTGTTAAAATTCCTTTTATCTAACACTGCAGTAATTCATTAAATTGGGGTACTATTGCCAGTAATATTAAAATATTTCAAACTGTCTCTTTGTGCCAAGGGGCAAATGAAGCATAGTAGCCTAATGCTGCTAATGTAAGATTTCATAGATAGCTGTGAACAGTTCTAATTTTACAGTCTATCATAAAACATCTCTTCTCCCTTTTTCATGCAATTTCTTTTTCTGCATTATTGAAGTGTATGAAACCAAGCCCTAGATATTTATTTTTTAAGCTTCTGCAGTGATGTAAGAATCCAAGAAGCATAGCAAGATAACTTAACTAAATCAAAAATTAGAGTAAGTCACCATGTAATGACAGAAATTTTAATCGGCATGCTATGCTTACTGAGAAAAACTATGATGTTTAGGCAAGGAACAATGCAAGGAATAATATTTGAAAACAAGGAGTCTTCTTCACCATTTGAAGATCAGAGGACTAAAACATGTAGAGGAGTGTTTTGCATCAAATAACATTTTGTAAAATAAATAATTTTTCCTAATTCTATTTTCCATCATTAACTCAACCCCACATATCTCCCGCCAACCATCCAACCATAATCCCTAAAGCCTCTTGGTCTCCTAATCGCTCAGAATTCCAGTAAAAAATATCAAGATATTAAATTAAAATAATTGGCTAATTAAAACAAAAAACAACAACACCAGACTTTTACTGTAATAAATACTTTTAATCTAGAAATTTCCCCCACGGTGCATTTTCTGCCATTTTTACATAATTTAGGGTAAAGGGTAAAGCCCAAAATAAACGTTTGGATTTGAACTTTGAAGAGATTTTTCCCCTGTGTTAAAAGTAAACCTCTCACAAGTGAAAAGGATCTGTTTGCATAAATGTTTGATGTCCATGCAAACACAATGTTTTTGTTGGCTCTTTGGGGTTGATACAATTTTTTTTCATCTTTTGTTTCTTATTCTGATACAGTCCACAAACACCTCTGCTATAAAAGTTAATTTATAATAGTAATCTTTTACTCTTTGTTATGTGTTCACTATTACAGTAATCTGTTTTTATAGAAAAAGGCAGGGGAGAGCTGAACCATGTTTTGTTTTCTGATTCGACATGGCCACTTACAACATTTACTGATGACTATACACACAGTGTAACAGGATCTTCCCTGTAACTTGAATGTAAAAGCATCCTAGTTACAATGTGGTATTTATAGAGCATGCCGCATGAATATTGGAAACAAGTGCTTAGTACTTGATCCTGGCTGTCAGTGACCCCCAGAACCAAACTCCTCCAGGACTCACTGTAGCAGCCAAAACTGGGTGTGATTTTTACAATAACTTTTTAAATCAATGAAATCCTTTTAAAAAAATCTATGACAGGCCACTCAAACAGAACATAAACTTTTTGGACCTGCATTTTGCACCATTTACATAATCTAATGTAGCATGATTGGGTTTAAAGCATTTTTGATGGTTCCCAGTTCTGCTGGGAACCACAGGAAACCTTAAGCACAAGAATATACGAGAAGGCTTCTAATGCCAAAAGATGTGCAGGTGTTATAAACAGAACAAAACTATGTTACAATAAAATCTTTTGTGTATGGGTTTAGCAGGATAAGGCATGTGTTGGTGCTGTCTATATTTTCCACACTACTAATGCCTCTACCTGTACCATACTGAAGGGCAGGACCCCAACTATGCATTTGTAGATTTCCTTTCAACTCCTGCCATATAGACACAAGGAAGTAAGTAATCCATTCTTAGACAGTTGTTAGTGGAACAGATATCCCAATTAAAAGACATTTTCTCACCTTCGGGGACAACATGGACTGGGAAAAATGTCCTTTTAGATAGTTGTCTGTAAAACAAGACAACTGGGATTTTCCCCACTTTTAGTCCCTGTGACAATGACCACCAGAACAAATCAAAAGTGTAAATCTACTTAACAGGGACACAGACAGCAATAAAAATTAGATGGGGGTTTTACCTCTCCCTACTGTATCCACAACCAGAAAAAAAATATTTGCCTTTGGATACACTTTAACTGATAACATGTGAGCACCACAAAATGGCAAGACACACCCAAGGAGTCAAATCAGAACTGATATCTTGCATCATCCACTCCCAAAATGATTGTTTTGGGCTGGTTTGGTGTGGGGGATCGGGTGGGTGCCCACACCGCATCGGCGCCACGCATTGCCCCCGCACATGACGTCACTAGTTGGCGCCGTTGTGCGGGCGCATAGGTTTCCATCTGGTGCCGGCGTAGCTGTACGCAGTGACGTCAGCCTGGGCGGGTCCCTGCCATTGAGCAGGGGCCCCGCCCCACGTACCGCCGGCCTGCTAGCGTGACGTCGGTGGCAATCACCGGCGCGGTCGGGACGCATATTAGGCATCACCCCAGGCACATTTTCCTCTCCTTTCCACACTAGTGCAGACGCCATATCGTTGGTCAGCTTCGGTTTTAAGCACCTCAAGGTAACACTCTATGATTATACTATAATTCCCCACTCCCCTTACTCTTGAGTGTCAGAACTGTGACAATTTTATGGATTTATTTATCCACTTTAGACTCTTGTCCACCATCCCACCCATGATTGGCTCTGTTGTGCAGAGGATGGTTGCGCTTTGGGGATGATGCCGGTATGTGCCTGTCTTGCGTTGGATTGCTTGCCACCCCAGCTCCGGGGGAGGCAATTTTCCTTGCCCAGTCCCTGCCCTGTACCACAGTCTGGTTACATCGTAAGTACCCAGAAATTGGCACATTGTCCTTTCTGGTTGTATTTATTTATTTCTATTTTTTGATGGCTTCATACTTTGTAATTTCAGAAATCCTGTAGCATCCTCCCCTGAAGAAGTGTATTCACAGAAAATATATATGTATTTATTGTACAGTGTACATCTGCAATAGCTATATATGGTTAGACACACATTTTCTGACTGTCTGTATACATATGCATTCATGTAGGCTATGGTCTGTGCGCATGCACACGTAATCCTTTATATGTGTTGTATACCCAGAATTTTTCACCAATAAACTTGTACACATTTTTATCTTACTCCAATCTGTCTACTGCCTCATTTAAAGTTCCACCTGGCCTCCGGCCTCCCCCCTCCTTTTTTTCTTTTTTTTTTGATGAATGAATAATAAATGAGCACTGCCCACATTTTTCCAATGCCCTTACCGCTATCATTGGTCAGCTGCTTTCCCCGAAGTGCTAGAATGAGAACAGTGATGATACAAGGACAGAGGACATTTACCCTTCACCATTCTAATCCCAGAGTAAACATGTATATTGAAAAATGTGAAGTGCTCACACACACACACTGATGTATTCTGACACAAGGCATACAGTCCTTATTGTTTTTGTCTTATTAGCATGCTTTATTTTTCATCCTTTTCCCTCAACCTGCAATTTACAGGTAATGAAAGACATCAATGCCTGTGCAGTAATAAAATACTTAAGTTTCTTAGTGAGAAACATAGTAAGATGTTATGAGCTGATGACTTACTAAATGGCAACCCTGTCCCTTATTTTGTAGGAACACTGACAACCCAACCAACATAACAACTTAACTTGTTCTGTTAGTAATGTGTTCTCATATGATAAGTCAATTGTTTTGAAAATATCACATTGTGACAGTAACATCATTACAAATACAATCCCTTTTGTCAGCACCCATCCAGGCACATTTTTTTTATACACCGACAAATGAATATACTGCTTTTTGCTGATAGTGGCAAAGCCACTAGCAATTGTATTATATCTTATTTTTTTGTTTTGTTATTTCAGATATGTAAAAATCAATCTGCAACCTAAGATTCTGTTCCTGTGGGGTTTTTTTTATTTTTTTTTGCTAGCTTGTTTTAAGGCCTGTCTGTCCCTAATGAGGTACCAATCTTAGACCCTGTTATGCTACACTCTCTTTGAAATATACTGTATAGTGCCTCCAATGTCCAACTGCATACAGGAATAGATATGTTATACTGTACATGCAGCTTATTTTATATATATTCTTTTTATCCTGTGGTATGTTTAAAATGCACACCAGTTATTGAGAAATTGCACCTAAAATGTATTTTGTGACACTATATTATTCATTCAATATCTGTAATAAAAAAGACAAAGAAATGCTCAAATATATTATGTATATTAACCTTCTAGAGAGTGAAAGCATGCAGTAAAATGATTCTTTATGTTAAAGGCTAAACTCACCCTCAAAAGGAAAGTAATATTAACTAGGTCAAATTTTCCATTAAAATTGAAATTCATTAATTTTTTTTTCTGTATTTTAGCTAAGTTCCAACAGAGCTAATCAGATAGCACATAAGGGTGTTGATTAAGGTTATCATAGGTAAACTGCAGGTGTCTGTGTTCATATGGTATATCCAAAAAGTAACATGTTCAATGCTGACAGGTGTTGAGTAAGCCATACTTAGGGGAATATAGATCTATGTTATTTCTGTGATAAGTGATCTAACAAGGGAGAACAGGTCATATAAAGGAAATTAGGCATCATATCTCTGAAGTACACTATGTGACATCTGCAATCTTTTTTCCTGGCATCAATATATTATTAGCTGTTGGTAATATGGCCATTTACCATGCAAAGCCCTTACGGAATTATATACAAGCAATATGAATGGATATGTATTTCACAGAGAATACACATTTTATCTAGCACAATTAATGAAATATTGAGACACACACACACACACATATATATATATATATATATATATTCAAAACATAACTTGTGAGTAACACATATATAATACTATATATAATATATATATTGTGTATGTGTAAATTTCATTAAAGCATTTTTTTTAATAGGAGATTAGCCAGTTGCACTTTAGAGCCATTCTCACATTTCAGATATGGACCTATTCATTCAGCGTCAACTTAATTATTACTGATAATACATGAGTGATATATATTTTTGGGGTATAGGTAAAGCTTTATTTTTATATTATTTTCTTTAAAGGGTTATTGAATTTGGTATATATTACTAAAGTAAACAGACATGCAAACTGAAAAAAAAAAATATTTTCTAGTGATCAAAAATAAATGTAAAAAACAATGTTACAGATATAACACTACTGATACAGATTTAACCCTTTCATGACTAAGCCTATTTTTGAAATGTGGTGTTTACAAGTTAAAATCCGTATTTTTTGCTAGAAAATTACTTAGAACCCCCAAACATTATATATATTTTTTTAGCAGAGAATCTAGAGAATAAAATGGCGATTGTTGCAATATTTTTTATCACACGGTATTTGTGCAGCGGTGTTTTAAACGCAAATTTTTGGAAAAGTGACACTTTCCTGAATTTTAAAAAATCCAAACAGTAAAGTTACCCCAATTTTTTTGTATAATGTGAAAGATGATGTTACGCCGAGTAAATAGATACCAAACATGTCACCCTTTATAATTGCACGCACTCGTGGAATGGCGACGAACTACGGTACCTTTGAATTTCCATAGGCGACGCTTTAAAAAATTTTTACGGTTACCAGGTTTGAGCTACAGAGGAGGTCTAGGGCTAGAATTATTGCTCTCGCTCTGACGATTGCGG